>NC_092316.1:7500-678333 GCF_036785885.1 Coffea arabica | reverse complement strand
AAAATTTATATGAGCAGAGTAGGAAGAAGCGTCTAGTCTCTTTTAATAATGGTACTACCAGTCTACCGCAAGTGGTAGTACAGTAGCAGAAGTAAGGAAAAGGAGATGAATTCGGCAGGGGTGGGGACTAGGAGTGCTTTTACTCTCTTACCCCTTCCTTGGGTTGTTATTTGCAGTTAAAGAAATTTGTGAGACAGAATATCCTCGTGGTTGCGCGTGGATGATGAAAGCCATGAGCGAGGCTTTTTTTTCCCCCCGCCAACAAAGGGGTATTTTAGAAATTTTAAGAATAAATTTACCATATTGGGTCTATATTGTTAGACATGGCTACGGATTTCGAGTTAAAACTCGACGGTTCAATTTTTTTAAAAGATCAAATATGAATGGTTCTTTACGGGGACGGTTGCGGTTACGAATTTTGAACCTCCAGTTCCAATTTTATTGTGGTTACAGTTTTACTTTCTTTTTATTACGTTTCTAATTCTTTTAGTTATACGTAAACATTTATTGTTATAAAATTAATTCTAAAAAAATATGATAACAATTATTAAATAAATATATATGTATATATATATATATATATATGCGTGAGCGCACATAAGAAGTTTATTGTTTTGTCATGTGTAAGAAAGAAGAAAAAATGATGCATCTTTTATCAAAAAAAAATATATATCTCATTCTTGATTATATTAGATTAATCTTGGATTTAAATTAGTCACGAGATATAGATTTACTAAAAAAAAAAGGGACAATGGATTGTTGGGTTATGATTGAACTTATTGGCATTAGATGTTGACTATTGATGTTGAAATATAAACTGGACAAATATGTTTAGATAGTAAATATTTTTTAAAATGATTTGAGACATCTCACTTTATTTTTGTTTTGGATAATTAGCACCGTAGACCTTTTCGTAAATCTTTCATTCTCCACTTATCGAGATTCTGATGGAAAGTTAGAAGGGCACATCTACACGCTTACGCTTGTAGATATCGATCTATATGCAATGTATTTAGATGGAAGCTGACGGCATTTGAGCTGTTGCGTGGACTTTCAAATGCTGTAGAGGCAATTGCGGACCACACGGCAGATGGCCCTTTACCAAACTCGGGCAAGGGGAAGCAGTAAAAGAGAGAAAAAATAATAATAATAATAAACGCACCTAATTTGACCGACGTTTAGTCCGCGAGTTAACTCTCTTAACCAATGTTCCATTTACTAAAAGTGGGAAATCGTGCTTGTATTTTTGGATTGTTTTCACTTTATCCTCTTCAATCATATCACTATTATCAATTTATCTCATGATATTATCTTTTAGTTACTTCATTTTTATAAATAATTCAATTCAACACGGTCAAAAGTTTTGGACAAAAATATTCTTTTAAAAAAAAATAATAGTAAAGAAAAGTTTAATATTATTATATTAATTTAAAGTTGTTATAATTAGGGTTGAAACCTAGTCATAAACACTAACGTACGTACAGTCAATCTGAGTGGACGGAATAATCCAAGTCGCGTGTCGCGAATCACGACACGGGTCGTAAGTACCAACCAGCTATGAAAGGACCAAGTTGACGGATAAAGTAGAATAAACCAGAACGGATGCATGCATCTCTCACTGTGCCGTAATCGTGGAACCAAAAGCCAACATGACAAAAAAGTATTTTAATTATTAGAGAGCCCCTAAATTATTTTAATTATTATTAACTTTGAGCCCCTTATCTATTTTTAATCTCAAAGTAGCCTTCAGTACTAGCGAGCGTCCCATTTTCATCGTTTTGTCCATCTCTACCGTTAAACCTTATGAATTTAAGGATAAAAGCCGATTGGATCTAAATAGTGAAAAAGGACTGAAGGATCAGAATTTTGCATTTTTTAGTATTGAAAAACTAATTTAAGATTCGAAATAAATGAGGGCTTAAAAGTTGAAAATTGGAATAATTGACAGGATTGTCATGTTATTTACCCTTATATGTTTGCTAGAATATATATATATATATATATATATATATATATATATATTAATGAAAAATCCTTAAATCCCTTTTGGTTAATATATTTATAATTATGTTTTAATTATCTCTTGTCACATCATTTAGTAATTTCCATCCATTAATTCAGTCCCTGAATTCCCCTCCAAGGAAATAATACGTCATGTTAATAATTTTTAAAAATATTTCCCCTGTGTTAGTTGCAAGTAAGTCTGAATACCTTGTCGATTACCAAGAGTACGTGTGGAAATATTTAGAGCTTTAAAAGAAAGTATTTGGTCCATTGCTCTTCTTTTGCTAAGCATTGTTACACAGTTGTAGATAACGTACAAGACTCCATCCATTTCACTTGTACAGGCTTTGAAGTTTCCTAATTCAAAACTGTTCGATTAATTGCCGGATTATCAAAAAATAATAATAATAAATGTTGTTCAAGTGAATTCCACTTTTATTTTTCTTCTTTTACACTTTGTCATTTTCCTTCTCACTCTTTAAAAACCCATTGTCGGATGTAGCTAATGTTGATTCCAAAAAAAAAAAAATGTTGTTCAAGTGAATTCCAAAAATGTTGTTGTTTCTAGTTCTGCGAGAGAGTTAACTAGTCATGATTACACTTGTTGATTTTTCACTGGATCATAGATTCTGATTTTGAATAATTAATTCTTTTTTATGTTCTTATTTGTTTTAACTTTGTATAGATTATGAATTTTTTAATTGTCACAAAAAAAAAAAACAAAAACCAAAATTCAGTATCTAGTTGATTCTGATTATTCGTCATAATCACTCACTTCAATTCGATTATGCAAAATCTATCCCTTGACGAGCTTAATGCATCATCATCTCTCGATAAAAGAAAAAGTGAGGAAGCAGACACGCTGACGTTCGTCAACAGTGATTGTCCTTATTAGCAGAATTGAAGCTTATCCTTCACTAGCAGTGGCGACGGAGATAAATTAGGATAAGGGTAGACGTCAGCCCTCGTACATGATTATGGTGAAGACACCAAAATAGTAGTCTTAAAACAGCAGCAGTAACCAGCTGAGAAATGGCAAAGCCGGCATGAAGCGTGGATTTGGCCTTGAATAGTAGAGTATTAATCTAACCTCTGGGAAGGTGTCGTGTGTTCACTTTTGAAGCATTATCTCTATAATGGTTAATTTTGGCCATGCCGTAGGAGTAAAGGATCCCAAAGGCCAAGACAGGCGGAGGGTAGACCGGAGAGGAGAAGTTGGACCCGAGCTCGTGGCTGACACGCTTCCCTGGATTCTTTGTAGAAGCATCTAGAGTCGAGTAGAGTAGAAAGCGTGCATGTTGAACGCAGGTTTCCATCCACCATTCTTTGCAGTTTACTTTACTGCAATATTTCGAGCTTGGACGCGTTTTGCCAAATTTTTATGCCATCCCTCCTATTTTTATGAAATTATCCCTAGAAATTGCTCAGTTGGGATCCTCTGTGTCACTACTCAGTGCCAAATCCAGTACCAATCCCACTTATCACGTGATGATAGAAGAAATTTAAATAAACAGAATACTTGATATAAATATAAAAGTGGCACTGAATTATCACTGGAAAAATGGCACTGAGAATCCCGTGTGAGAAATTGCTTGGCATATAAGCAAGAACTTGCGCTTTCTGAATTTGCAGATAAAACACTCCACCCAGTGAGTGAATGCAGATCAGATGAAACCATTCTTCAGATTAGTGTAGAGCGCAATTTGCAAAAGAATTTTTTGCCCCGCACTTAAATAATTCATACCAGTCACACTCATGGTCTCATGCTACTCTACCATCTTAAATGTACTGAATAAAAAAGGTCATTAATTAATGTATTAAAAATATCTCCCCATTCTTGCGAACTTTAGAATGTTTAGCAATAATGTTATATACATCAATTTAAAAAAAAAAAGAGAATGTTTAGGAATAATAATAGTTACTCCGCATGGTCAGTTTTTTGGGCCCAAACCTCCTGATGTGGCAATAATATTAAAAAAATCCAAAAATGAAATACAACGCGGAGAATCAGAATTGCTGGGGCTGTATGTCGGGATGTGGGCAATGAATTTCTCGATAGTGGCCCAATATTCCGTGGAGTGGGCTTGGCCTACTATGCACCAAGACCCCTTTTCTCTTCTTCTTCTTCTTCTACAATGCACCGGGTTGTGTAGTACAAAGTACAAAAGGAACAAAGCCGGCGCTGTTGTTGGCTCGACGTAATAATATTATGGCCTGAGTTGTAAGGTGACGAGGGCTGAATTTCTTTCCCGCCTTGCATTTGCATCCAAGTTTTCCTAATCTGGAAGATTAAAAGGGATCAACCATAACTCAATCACTAAAGGGTCCTTGTTACTTGAAGAAAATTCAAATGAGATCCGAATTTGCTTTTACAAAATTAATTCTCCTTTCAAAGCTCTTATTCCACATCGCACAAAAGTAGAAGAACCAAATGGAGCAAGTAGGTCGGTGTATGGAGTTTTGCTGATAAGCAGATACGATCTTGCAGCTGGAGACAATTTAATGCTACAGCCACTTTATATACTGCTTAAAACAACTTGCTATTTCGTAACCTTTTATTTTGCATATTGGCTTTCAGCATTAATTTCCAATGCATCGGTATAATCAGAAAGCATGAAATGGAGGTGATAAATAAACAGAACAATTACTGTGACAAAAAAAAAAAAAAAAAGAGGGTAAAGAATAAAAACATGAACAGATAAAAAAAAGTGCAGATCCAAGACACCCCTGAACATGCTAAGAAGCGATGCACAAAGCCACAGAGCATCTGCAACATATAATTCCTGATTCGTCCATCATGCTACAACTCTCAACACACAAAGGGTTGTCCCGGGCACAATCCAAACTCACCATGCGCAGAGAACGCGCTGCTACGGCACTCGCATTGATCATACATATTATCTAGCTTACGGATTAAGAGCCTAATGAAATAATTCATTTTACAATACAGGATCAAAAGAAAGGGAGAGAAAAAAATGGAACTTGAAAATTTCTACACCCCGAATTCCAAAAATTTTAGATTGGATTCGGATCAGAGAGGTTGCTGCATTGTGACGACTATTGGGCTTCTGACAGAATGCTTCCCATCAGACCATACCAAAGAACCACTCTTCAAACTTGAGCTTCCGGGAGAGAGTTTCACAGCCTCGGCTTCGACTCTAACCAGAAAATTCAGCTTCTGGCCCGCCCTCCGGAAGGTAAGCTTGTCCGGCTGCACCGTCACTGATGTCCCTACAGCAGGCGTCACGGCGGCCTTGTAAACCGAATTAGCATCCCCAACGTTGGTAACTGTCCTGATAAAATGTGTGGACATCTTGTGCCTCCCATATTGTTGGAACACAACTGATAAAGATGGATAGTTCAAATTCCCGATGTGGCCAGCCCTTTTAGCCCCACTGCAATCAGCCTTCTTCCTCGTGATGGCCTGAATATTCTTCACGGTATAATTTGAATTGCAGAGGAAATCGACATAATCATAAGTCGTGATGTCGAAAACCAATCCGGGATCCATTGCTTTCTGAGGATGCACATGACCTGCACCGTAATCCATCACGGTAGACGAATTTCCAGACGACTCATCCAACATCGTTTCTCCCCGATTATCCACAGTGTAAGCTGTGGTCATCAACGCTGACCTTATTGCAGCCGGACTCCATTCCGGGTGAGCAGCCTTCAACAACGCGGCGAGGCCAGAAACATGAGGGCAGGCCATCGACGTACCCGACAAGATATTGAACTCCGTCCTACGTTTGTCAGAAGGAAGTCCGCTGGGACCGACACCATCCGGCCAAGCAGCTAGAATATTCAATCCTGGGGCAATTAAATCGGGTTTCAAAATCTCCGGGGTCTCAGGATTAGGCCCTCTAGCCGAAAACGAAGCGACGACTGGAGCTGGGCTTACATTCAGCCTGGTGCCCCGGAACATTATTGTGGCTGTGGCGGTGGCTGAGGATTTTTTCGACTCCGAGAGGATGTATTTCCTTATTTCGTCGCCGCTAGATGCACCCACAGCCGTGGCGGGTAACACGTGGCAATCAGCCACTAATCCTTCGCCGTCAAAAACTCCGTTAGCCAAGATCATCCCGATTCCGCCAGCCTTTTTCACCACCTCACCTTTAGAGGCTCGTGAGTTGATTCCTCTGTCGCATAAAACAAGCTTTCCCTCTACAGCCTTAGGGTCCAGCGAATTTTCTAAACACAACGAAGATGAATAGCCATCACTACCTTCGCTGCCGGCGTAAATTAACGGGTAAAGTTTATGTGGGGCCAGCGCCGGCCCGCCGTAAAGGCTCGTTCCCGGGATTACCTTCCCATTCCCGAGCTTAACTTCCGCCGGGAAGTCCCTATCGATGGTTCCAGCTGCCACGGTGGTGACCCAGGGGGCCACATTAGTGACAGTTAGGCCGCCTGGACCGCCATTGCCAGCGGAGGCTGAAACAAAGACGCCGGCTTCCCATGCTCCAAAAGCGCCGATGGCAATGGCGTCGAGGTAGTAGGGGACCACGACACCACCGACGCTGAGGGAGATGACGTCGACGCCGTCGGCCACGGCTGCGTCGAATGCGGCGAGGATATCGGAGTCGTAGCAGCCGGAGTTCCAACAAACTTTATACGCAGCTAAGCGAGCTTTGGGGGCCATCCCAGCAGCCACGCCGCGAGCGTACCCCAGAGTCGACGCTGGAAAGACGTACCTGCCTGCGGCAATGGAAGCGGTGTGGGTGCCGTGGCCGTCTGAATCCCTGGGGGAGCGATACTCGGTGGTCTCATTCATCTTCCCGTTGGTGGCCTCGTAGCCATTGCTGAAGTACCTAGCTCCGATCAATTTCCTGTTGCAGGAAGTGGCCAGAAAGTCCCTCCCGGGGACGCAGGCGCCTTTCCACTTGGGGGGAACGGGGCCGAGGTCCCGATCGTCGAAGGATTTCCTCTCGGGCCAGATCCCAGTATCAATAACAGCGATGACAAGATCGGAGCCGAAATCGGACTCCTTGAGCAAGCCGGCGCTGTCGGAGGTCTTAAGGCCGAGAAATTGAGGGGATCGCGTGGTATGAAGTTGCCTGACTTGCTCGGGAATAACAGCGAGAATGCCGGGGAAGGAGTGAAGGGCGTGAGCTTGGGAAAGAGTGAGCTGAGCAGAGAAGCCGTGGAAGACGGTGCTGTAGGTGTGGAGAAGAAGAGAAGGAGGAGGAGGGGGAGTGGCAGTAGCAGCGGAGGAATCATGAGATGAGAGGAGAGAGGTGAGGGAGGACTCATACCAGTGCTGGTGAGTGGGGAAGATGGAAGGCTTAGCATCGGGGCGAACTCGTACGATGAAGGTCTTGCGCTCTCTTTCAGTGGCTAAGACAGAGGGTGTTGGGAGGAGTAAGAGAAAGAGTGCAGCAGGGAGGAGAGGAAGATTGGAAGAGATGGCCATTTGATTGAAGTGCTACTAGCATTTAGCATCTAGCATGAGAATGGTGGGAGAGGGATGGATTTTTGGTTATGCAGCACACCGAAACTCCTCACTGCACAACTGAGTTTTGAGCTGCTAAGAGTGGGAATAAATGGTGCGAGTGAAGAAGAAAGAGGGGCGCTGTTTGTTTGATGTTTGATGATTGATGTTTGATGATGGGAAAGTGCTCTTTAAGAGTAGAGCGGGGAAATATACTGCTCACTGTGCTAGTACCAGCAGTATTGTAGTGAGTGAGGGCCAAATTCAGGAATGGAATTCGGGGATGGAACGGAGCAGGATACAAAGCTAAGCTGCAGGCTGCAGCTGCTGCTGCTGATGTGAAAGGCAGGCATGTTGGTAAAGAAGGATCATTTCCTGTGTTACGGGGGGTCGGGTGTTCGAATTTGTTACTCCATCATGGATGCATGCGAGGGAGTCGTATTATATGCAAGAATTCCTAAAAAAGTATCCGTAATAGTAATAGTCACTTGATTTTTTTTTTTTTTGTTTAACTATAAATAAATACTAACGGAGGAGGAGGAGGAATGGAGGAGGATAGAAGCTGATGATGATAGATGAATAAGGGGGGCTGGGACTGGGAGGTGAGGTATTCTCAATTTTGTTCGTTTGTTGGGACTGAGTGGACCATGGGATACGAATACGATAGAGGGATTGGCTAGGCATCTTGGATTTGAAAAGGATTTGCAGCATTCAATTCAAGACAGGTTGTCAAAATTTGTTCCTCTCTCTCGATTTCATTCTCGTTGAGTGTGTTTGGATTGTAAGTTATTTGAAATATTTTTACTGTAACACTTTTTGTGATGTGATGTATGTGAGATAAAAAGGTGTATTGAAAATTGTAATGGTGATGTCAGCAAATATATTTGGCCAAATAATTGGCTGTCCAAACACAGGCTTTGTTTGGACTGTGAATTATTTACCAAATTATATCTGCTTACATCATCGTTACAATTTCCAACGCACCTTTTTCAAATAACTTACAATCCAAACAAACCCTTTACACTCGTTGTTTGCCCTTGCCAGCGCTAGACCTAGAAGCAGTCTTCTAGTAGTATGCTAAGCACTTGTGAAATGGCGAACCCGTCTCCCAAATGCTTCGGTCCTGTTTGGATTGTATTTTTTGTTAGAAAATTATGTCGTTTTCCGTGATCACATTTTTCTATTATCTTCTTCCCTCGCATACATCAAATCGCTACAGTAATTTTTTCATGAAAAATGACGAAAAATGCAATCCAAACAGGCCTTCTTATTTTGCCCTCGCTGAGTATTCTATTTTTGGTGAAATTGACTCTCAAGTCGAGTAGTTACGACCTTGTGCATCGGTTCTTTTTTTTGTGGTAAAAAGAAATGTTTTTCACAATAATAATAATATACTATTTATTTTGGGGGATGATTGTTGACCGACCCATCAATAACAACACACTTCCATGGTGCAAAATGCAGGTTGATGTACTACAGCACCACCACACGCATGCTCTCCATCAAATGCTTCCACTTCCCCCCTGTGCTGTTGGCGTGGGTTTACTTACCATGGCAGGTGAAATTTTTCCACCTTTTGGAGCCGAAAGTTAAAACGTCCTGGCCCTGGGCATAGAATTTGCTGTTCCATGGTGACTATTACTCGAGCCAGTCCACAATTGCCATTTAAAAAAAACAAAATTTTTTTTTTCTTTTGAAAACGCTACGCGCTCTATTTTTTTACAGTTGGTAAAAGACGTGGCACGACAATGCGGTCAACAACACACTGGGTCACGGTCCTTTTCTACAATTTTTATTTTATTTTTTTTTTATGAAACGGCGAAATATATTTAAAGCGATCAAAAGTTGCCCGGGCTATCGAATGGTAAAAATACTCCACCATTGTAAAATACTACTACTACTACCGTACCACAAATGGTCTGGACAGGCGTCCATTTAAGTCCATGCCCAGCAATAATTTCTACATTAGTTACTTTACAGCCTGCACCTGATTTTTATGCGTCACCGGATCTATTGTTACAATTTGCACTTACATAATTACATGTATGATGTATCTTTTTTTTTTTCCCTAATAACTGCCAAGGGGAAAACAACAAAATAAATCTTCAACAAGTTTATTAGGCTCTGCTTTTTTGGTACAACTTTTATAGTTTAGCTAGAAATTAAAAAGAACCAGCTGTAGAGTAATAAGTTTGTTGGAATGCATTTTTGGAAGAACTTTTGGGAATTTGAAGCTCCATATGCATTGCAACATTTCAGAGTTTTTATGTAAAAATATATTGTAGCGTTGTGATATATGTGACATTAAAAAAATAATTCAAAAATGTGCAAAGAGAAAATAAATGTTTGCAAAATTTTTCTCCGAAGAGTGACAACCCAAAGTGATTGGAAATAATCCCAAAATTTTTCCTCGACACATTCGAGCGAATGCTTTTGATGCTAAATTGGATCACCATAACTCGTTATCCTGGTGTCTCCGAACCATTTTGTAATTGTAAATTCAGAAATATCATAGGATTTGAGGTCTCAGACAATAGCGTGTTCGGACAATAGATTATTTGGGATAATTTTTTTTGAAAAAAATATTATAACACTTTTATTAATATGATATGCGTGAAATAAAAAATTAATTAAAAAAATATTTTGATGGCGCAAGCAAATAAAATATTGACAAGTAAACTACAATCCAAACAAAATTCTTTCATATCACCCTGAACAATTATTGTGACAAGATCTTTTGTGTAAACACAGACTTTAATTTAGTTAATATATTTCCGAATCAAAATGCCCGTCATTTTGTCTTTTACTGTAAGTATTAAAGGCTAATCAGCGTATTAAATCAGTAGTCACGACTCACGAGGGGGAATTATTTATTTAAAAAAAAAATGCTAGTTGGTGGGGTGGGTGGGGCATAGACGTTTCAATGGTGTCGGGGGGCTCGTCTTCTCAACTTTTTTTGACGATTTTATGACGACTAGAAGGTGCCTGTTTGCCCAACAACACGTATTCCACGTTCCTCAGACGCGTGTATTTTATTTGTTATTTTGTAATTGAGAAAAGAAAGAAGGAAAGGAAAAAAACGACGGATGGACGTCAGGACATGCCTGCCTGCCTACGCGCGATCCAGTAGCTCTTGCTCAGCTTAGTTAGGAGTGTTTAAATAAAGGAGTAGTATTTATTATATTAATTAATAGGAGAATATAATAGGAGACTTGAGATTCACAATATAATATGTCCTTGATTCTAATGAAACTGTAACTACTAGTAGTACATGTTGGTCGTTGAGATCACCTCATACCAGTATTTGATGGCATGGTGGAGTTGAGCTGCGACAAAAGAATCTTTCAGTGCTTTAGTCCCTAACTAGACTAGACTAGACTAGAAGAAAGAAAGAAAGTATAATATTTCGCTTGCATCATATTCTAAATAATATACTATTCAAAGTTCAAACAACACAACACGTATTTTAAATAATATTTCAAATAATACACTATTCTAGATTTTTTTTCATAGTTCGAAAATATTGTGATTCCAATGGATGAAAACTATATGTATTGCCGGCTAATTGCTTAGATTATAGGTAAAAAAATATATATATATATCCTTCAAATGTACTTCTGACACGAGTTTGTTCTTATTCTATACACTGAGCACGGTACCGAAATTAAATTTCACAGAAGTCAAAAAACCGTCAATGCGTTCAGTGTTGTGTGCACGGCTCCGACTGACACAAAACTGACAGCAATGCTTCTGCGTCAGTCGGAGCCGTGCTGACTGTGCACGGCTTCGACTGACACAACGCTGAACCCACTGACAATTTTTTGACTTCTGCGAAATTTAATTTTAGTGCCGTGCTGCTGATTCAGCACGACACGTATAGAACAAGAACAAACTCGTGTCAGAGGTGTATTTGACGGATATTTTTTTTTAACCTATAATCTAAGCAATTAGCCTGTATTGCCTGAAATTATATTGACTTGAATGCGAAATAATTTGCAGAAAGACTCAAAAGCAAGGCCGGTAAAATCTCGAGGGATCGCAGATTAAGATAATAATAATAAGACAGGGGTCATTTAAAGAAGGGATAGCAAAGCGAAGTGCAAATTTTGCGGTAAGAGTATATTATTGATACTAATAATATGTTATGTTGTTGTTTTTGAAGGAAGACACACGCTACTCTGTATAATCCTGAAAGGGGGAAAAAAAAAGGACAAAAGCGAAGAAAGGTGGAAAACAGCTGTAGTATTTTCGGGTCACTTAGGTGGCATAACTTTGCATGTCTAGGGTTTAGCAAAAGCTTCTAAAAATGATGACAATTATATGAGATTAAAGAAATGATACACGTACAGAAGTGGAGCACCATCATAATAATTACATACAGTAGATGCAGGAGCACTGCTATTGTCCGTGCACAAACTTGTTGGACTTTACAGTAAAGGAAGGAGCATTCTAAATCACAATAATATGGTACAAGTATGACTTGCGAATTTCTCTTTAATTAATGATGTGCACCTGGGCTTCAAAATTAAAAGACGCCACTCAATGATTTTCATACTTTTAAAATTTATAAATATTTCAAGAAGAGTATATCGTATCATCACAGTTGAATGCATGATATATATACATATAAAATTTGACATTTGCAATAGAAACATGTATTTAGAATGACATGCCAACATTACTCCTAGTGCGTAAAAGATTGGCTTTGTTTGGATTGAGCTTTATTTCTCAAAATTTATTTGCTTACATCATCATTACAATTTCCAATACACCTATTTACTTTCCCAATTACCTTTTTATCTCACATACATCACATCACAAAAAGTGCTACAGTAAAAATATCTCTAATAATTCACAATCCAAACAGACTTGTTTGGATAAGAGTTTATTTGGATGATTTATTTGAGATATTTACTGTAGCACTTTTTATGATGTGATGTATGTGAGATAAAAAGGTGATTGGAATTTGTGAAAACAAATTTTGCAAACCAAATTTGACTTGTCCAAACAAACTCATTGGTTCCTGTAAAATTTTACAGAGATGCATCCAACCCAATAAAAAAAAACGGTGAAGGAAATTAAAAATGTCAAAACAAGTGGTTGGCAAGCATGAAAGTAGAAAAGTTGGCGTTTTAACCTTTGATTGTAGACTTTTTAAAGTGGCAAGAGAGGCCCATCCCATCATCCCATGCCTGCTTTTTGCTACTTTTCTTTGAATTTTGAAGCAAGCAGAAGAAATAAGTTGGCATCAGCAACGACTACACTACTACACTGTTTTTGGGAACTAATAATTTAATAATCAGTAAAGAGCAACCATACCTTTGGTGCCTTTGTTCGCAGTCCATTTTTATGTCTGCGTCTCTCTCTGATCTGTCCATCACAGTAGTCAAATACAGCAGTATATATATAAAAGTGCTTGGCCGCTAGAGCCAAACCAAAAACTTGTCCATGACCGGGAACTGACAAAGAATTAATATGCTTTTGATACTCCCACCGGACAGTAGAAATTTTACGACAGGCTGATTAGCTCTCCTGCCGGAACTCAACTCATTCATGATTTTGATGACTGATCAGCCTCGCCATTATGGGCTTAATTAGATAACGCGTCGAGGCACAGTAAAACAATGAAACCCCTTTCTGTTAATGGCCCACCCAGTGACACGGATACTGGTAGCTGGCTTCCTTGCCTGCATGCCATGCACCCCCTGCTCCCTCATCCTCATCCTCATCCGGTAATAAATTCGTCTCAAACTGAAGTGACTGACTTCGCATTTTTCACCGTTGGAAGTTTTAGATGGGAGTGGTGGGGTCCCAGTTGAGGGAGAGAGAAGCAGCAGCAGCAAGAAGATTGATTGGCGATTGCAGGACGCATTAATCGGAGTAGAAGCAGCCAGCAGCATTGGCCCCAGTGCCACTGCCCACCATATCGTCGCTTCCAAATTGCCAATGATGATGATCCACAACTGGCCTCGATCGGAAGGCATGACCAGGAGCAGCACCGTCACCATATCGTCGCTTCCAAATTGCCAATGATGATGATCCACAACTGGCCTCGATCGGAAGGCATGACCAGGAGCAGCACCGTCGATTAGTTTGGCCCCTTTCCAACATCTTTTGCAGAAACCAAAACCATTTCAGTTCCCATCATATCTATCTTTAAGCACTGCACTTTTAGTATACACACAGTCAAATGTCATTGCCACCACCATTCCATTCTATGCCTGACTTAGAAAATCATTTTCCATCGGGACTATTTAGACTATAATCTGATCACAAAAGTGTCAATTATGACAGTTAATCATCTACCAAAGTGTCAATTATGTGTATTGCAATTTTAACATTAACGGATGAATGAGGGCGGCGCGAAACTTGTCTGCTTTGAGTAAACACATCGCAATATCAACTCTGCTACTGTAAATGTATGAAGTACTAATAAGACTCTACCTGTACCGTCCTAATAAGCCAATGCGTAAAAAATAATCAATGAATGCAACATGGAAGTTTGTAGTTGTGTAAATAAGCCAATGTATCGTTGCCACTCATCATGTCTTCATTAATTTCATAAGTAATAAGCTCAATTTTCAATTCTCTGTCCGGACTATTTTAATTCTACCAAAGTAGAAACTAGGAGTCAAAATTTAGTCGCCTTAATCAGATCTAGTTCAGGGTTCGACTTCCACGGAGGAGTTGCTGGTCTTATCATCAATTCAGGCAAAGTGATCCCAAGATTATTGGAAGAAAAAAAAAAAAAAAAAAAGGAAAAATTGCTCGTTGGAAGCTAAAGAACTCCCTTTGTTTAGATAAAGTACAACTCCTTTACTCTCTGATCCCATAGGGATTTTGGAGTCAAAAAACAAGAAGAGGAACTTGGGAGCGGCAGACAAATCATTCATTAATTTAGCTATTTACATAAAAATAGCAGAGATAAGCATGTAAAAATGCAGTGCAGCTCCCGATCCAGCGTCTCCCTGTTGTCTCGTTTTGACCGACTAAAACTGGAAAACCGCCGTCGCATTAATCTCATTTTCAATACGTCAAAACGAATCAAGAACGTGAATCGTAAGATCTGGACCTATATTAAGATCTATTTTTGGGGATGAAAGTCTTTAATCTATCTTGGATCGCTTAAGAAAAATCAAAACGGATAGAACGATTGGATCACTTAGAAATCGCTATAATTAAGGTAAATACTTGATTGATAAGTTGATGAAACATCTTACGCCAACTCTAAGATATTCAAAAACGGCTTTCACAAGCCAAAAGAACTTTTTCTCACAAGAAAGAAATTTTAAAAATTTCTTAACAAAATTCTTATTCATGTCCTGCCTAACTTACAAATGTATAACTAAGGTTATTATGGCTTTTATATGACTTAGAAATCTAACATGACCAGAATTCATCCAACTAAAACTTATCCTTAACTCGATTTAAAGCTCAACTATGATCAACATGACCTAGTCTTTTACCATCAACTAATGACTCAATATTACTCTTATCTAACACAAATCCGACCATTTAAATAAACATGAAGCGTGGTTGGAAATAATGCAACAAACGCGGACACGAAGACTCAGTAACAAATGTGATAACTTAAATAACCACACTAAAACTAAGGGATGTTAGATTGTTGAACTTTCATTAATCAATCACTTATATGATTTGAACACGAACCATCGGGCCCTATGTCCTGTGCTCCCAGTAGTATTGTTAGTGTGGTCAACATAACAAGAAGATGATTAGACACGTACCATCACACAAACATCTCTCGAACGGACAGAAAAGTGGTGAGTGCTCTGATGCGTATAAAGTGATGGAAACGTGTGGATTTTTTTTTTTTTTTTTAATTTCTGCCAACAACTCGCAATCCAAACAAGACCGGTTCCTCCATAGATTCGGGATTCTCAAGAAAAGATGTAGAATTGTATACCAAAGCCCTCAACTCAAACCCTCTAATATACCCACGAACCAACAACATGCAGCGGTCAACAATCCCAGACGCTGAATAAAAAAAAAAAAAAAAGAATTTTAATGGAACCCATAAATCGAATCATCAGTATCTCTATTTGCTAGGTCTACGATCCATAATAACGAACGAACAAAAGTCAAAAGTAGATGAAATCTACTAGACAAACGAGGGAATCTAACCCCTTCGTAAGCCTTAAAATTCAGGAAATCTATCTACCCATCATTATTTGTGATCTTCGACTTCACCCATGAATCGAATTTGGTCAGCAGCAGGGTTAACCGGGGTTTATCTAAAGAAAAAGATAGCTGGCAGGGAGAGATGTTCACGAATTAGGGAGCTATACTGCATGAGATCATGAGCCACAGCATCAAACCCAGCACGAGCCTGAGCTATAGCGTCCGCCCGAACCTCAGCCTGATACTCCTCGCAAGACTTGCCCATGTGCCACTTAACCCCACATTCCACGCAGAAGATTCCCCAACATCCCGGGCAAGCTTTGATCTTGAAGCCCCTGTTATCATCCACGAATTTAGCAGAGCAGAACAACAGAGGACATTTCATGATTTCTGGGCTTGCGAGGACATTGCTCTCTCGTCGTGCTTCAACAATTCGATCGTAGACTTCATCCGGGATGTATTGGCGAAATTGTTGAATTCCCAACTGTTTATTGCAATTTTCCTTCGGGCACTTGATCTTCTTGTTAATATTTGTATATTCTTGAATCTTTCCTCCGACGTAAACCCTCATGCAATCCTCGCAGAACAGGTGTCCGCAGTCAGAGCTTCGTTGCATCTCTCCAGTGGGTTTATCGTCACCGCAAAGCGCGCACTCAGACCAAGAAGACTCTCCTTTCTCCGTGCGTGATGTCCAGATATTGAACGGAGCAGAAAAACGAGGCTTTAGCTTTAGCGGATAAGAAGTGCAGATTCCTGATATGTGGTTTTTTTTTTTTTTTTTTTAATTTGTATTTTTAAAAACAATAACAAAGAAAAAAGTTTTAGTACGTAGTAACTAACTTATCATATGGAAAACCCCATGAATAAAATTCGTGGACTGATAATGGAAGGGAAAAATTGTAACTTTACGCATGGTAATGGTACCTTTCTGCTTGACATCAGGGGCTTTGGGAGAAGCATCGTCGTCATCATCATCAATTTCATGTTCTCGAAGCATTGTGATTCTTGAGTAAGAGATTGCTTTCTGACGATAATATCTATGTCCTCCTCCTGTGTGCCAAGAATATTGCCCATCATCATGGTCATCAAAGAAACTGATGGAAAAATAATCTTCTTCTTCCTTTGATTGGAATTCTTTCTCCCATGACCATCCATGTTCTTTGTTTTCTCGCTCGTTGTTGTCAACTTCCATATCAGAGTTAACGGGTCGCAAAGACTTGCTTTTTTTCCTTCTCGCCATTGAGACAAGTGTCTTGAATTCTGCTTTGAGCACATAAATGTGTCTGGGAGGTTTATGTGCGTAGGGTTTTAGCGGTGGTTTAGATGAGGGGGAGGGGGGAGAGAGAGAGAGAGACGATGAGATTCTGTTTCCTTGTCCTACAAAGTTTCTCATTCTTGTTTAGAGTTCCCAGAGTCCCCAACCTAATGTTTCCTTTTCTTGCAAAGTTTCCCCTTCTTGTTTATGGAGTTTCCTAATGCCCCCAAGCTAATGAGCTATAGGGCTGTGTTTTTGGCAAATTAATTTGCTGCCGTTTGAACGCATCATCTAAAAATCCAATAAACAGGAACTCCGCTCCGCAAGGGGGCATAAAACCATGGGCGGCCACCATTACGATTTGTTCCTAATAAGCAAGCAGAACTACACTACCATATGTCTCCTTTTTTTTTTTTTTTTTGGTTTTTGGGGTGGAGATAAATTTGACAACCTTGGACTGCTAAGTTACCAATTTAAAGCCTTGGATCGAGTTCAATGATTGAAGCGACGTTGGCCGAATGCGACAGGGGGTCTCTTGGACCTGAACCTGCTCGTCCTCCATCAGTTGAGTAGCATCCACTGCATTTGCCCCTTCTTGTTCTGAAGTGGAGAAATTGGATGGTGCTTTTGCATGGTAACTAACGTGATGCACGTCAAAGCAACACGCTATTACTACAAATGAAGAGGCATAAGTCTAATTGGCGCGACATGCCAGCAAAATTTATGAAAACCAAGAAAAAGAAGGTTGATAGTGGAAGCCAAATTGCACGTGAATCGGCAAAAATACTTTCACTAGAGCTACAGCCGCTAACTGGCTGCCTTATAGGTAGTAGTAAAAAAAAGATGAGATGTATCATATTTTACAAAACCCTTCGCCAAAAAGGGGCTTATGTTCGAAAAACTGGGCCATGCCAGAACGCCGCTTACCTAATCTTCACTCCGTATACATCCCCTTTCTTTCCTGAAGGGAGAGAATATCCTATCACCGATGGAACCACCCGGGCAAACTGTTCTTCTCATCACCAAGTCCAATTCCACCCATAGTGTTCTCTGCTCTTCAAGTTTTCTTCCTTCAATTGCCGTCTTCGCTCCAGTATTCCCTTTGCCTACACACATTGAGCAGCAAGTTTGCCCCCCCTCCCCCCCCCTAGTTATACAGACCAGAACTCCTGCAACTACTAAATTAACTATCAACACAAATCTAATGGTAGAGCTAAGAAACTTTCTCCTGTTTGAGGGAGAGACAAAAATCTACTCTTGATGAATTGATAACAAAGCAAGTAGGGACAGGAAGAAGCCAATAAGCAAAATACAGGTTTCTTAAGAACATCCATTCAATATCCATTCACAGTTTTCTGCATCTTCTTCTTAAAAGTTGACACGCTGCATTGCGGACATATGTATTCTAGTCCATCTGTTTTTGCATAGTCCTGCAAAGTAAAAAAAAAAAAAAAAAAAAACACAAAATCAACTAATACTTGTCTGCACAAATTCCAGAAATATGTTCACAATCAAGAAGTTAAATAGATTTAGCGGAGCACCTTGAAAGCACCAAGTCCCTGCCTTCTATCACAGCCAAAATGAGCCCATTCACCACAAACGCCGCAGTTAACCCAATCTCCAGCAGCGCTACTGGAACATTTTTATGCATCAAGTGTTAGAATTATTAGTTCACAAGGCTTCTCAAATTTGACTTAGTAGAAAATTGTACAACGCAACCTGTGGCATAACAAGCAGCACTCTCCATCCACATCATCATGAGCCAATTCATACTCCAAAAGATAAGTTTCATAGTGCCTTTTTAATGTATTTCCAACGCCCTGGAATTATGCAAAAGCATGTTTAATAGCCAGCAGACCAGGACATTCAGAATTGAACAGTGTCAGAAATAATTAAATAGCGAACATCTTCATAACATTCATGCTAGGTCCCAACTAGACAGTTGCCAAAAAACTGGAAGGATGAATATAATGCAGTCTTAAAGACCCTGCCCCAAACTGAACACGTTAGTTTGATTGAGCATGGCATCCTGAAGGACCGAAGATGAAGTTTAAATACTCAAAAGACTTGGGATAGGAGTAAACTGAAATTTAAGAGAGAGCCTGATATACAGAGCATGTGAAATCAATGTCTAGTGGAGCAAAATTTGCATTTAAGAAAACCAGAGCTCTTAAGTACTTATTGAATTATTAAAAAATAACATTTGGGATATAAGAACCCTAACACATAAGAAAGGGAATTCAGAGAGCATACTGTCATTCTGTTAGTTATGGTGTGATTGCGCATCTTTGAGAAAACTTGACCTTTCCAGTTGATGCCATTGCCAACATGAAAACCACCTCTGGAAACCACCTGATTAAGGATTTTAATGCTGAATAAATTGTCTTGCCACTAAGAAAGCATAAAAGATACGGCAGCTGTACTATGGTTTATGATGAGATTTGTAATGACTTGGCCATCAATCACTAAAAAAGAAAACTCACCTCCCTGTACAAGTTAAATAGATCAAGACGTTTGGCGTTGAGTATAGCATCAGGAAACTCAGCGAGCCCACCTTGAGGAATGAGACGAGTATGGCCACGAAGTATGAGAAATTGCATCACATCTTTTAGAAACTCCTCCTGCAACAGATAAGAATCAGCACAAATCAACAAACAAGACAAATCAACAAACAAGACCAGCATGATAATAAATCCATACATCAAGCCTTAAACCTCACAGAATTGTTTCTCAAGCTAAAAATGAAACGATGTCCAAGAAGAGAACGTAGTTACATGAGCCATAAACACGAGCAGCAGTATCCCCTAAGGAGAAACAAGAAAAGGATGCAAAAGGGATAACAAATACCCCCCCCCCCCCCCCCCCCAAGATTCAAATTGTTCAAGAGAAACATTTTCATAATATCTAATTTAAAAAAAAGGTATATAAAGTGGCTCTACAGTATCACCAGAAAATTGTATACTAGCATAGTAAACATACAAATGAATCTCCAAATAACATAGCTTGCACATTATACTCTGTTAATATTAATCAAAATCTTTTCAGCTATCCTAAGAGGGGGAGAAACAGACAACGATCACCAAGAAATGCAAGAAAAATCAGACTCTGAATAGGTCAGGTTTCTACACACTAAAACAAAATTATTAGGGAAAAGTAAACCAGTATCCTTAGAGGATACAACAAGACCCAAACACCAAGTGAGATAAGCTGGATAAAATACACATAAGGATTTTGTTTGTCCCGTAAAAGTTACAGAAGAAAACTACTTACCTCAGAGCACACATGTATAGGGCTTCTCCCACAACCATGTTTTTTCAAGGGAAGGGGATTTAATGAAATGATTTGCTTAGCTTGATATGAACTTGACACTGATTTCCGGTTGGATACAGGAGTTACACCGACACCACTATGCTTTGTGGGAGCAACAGGAGGCAAGTTAGGCTTCACCTGGGTACCTTCATGTCCCTCCACCTCTGGAATTCCAGAGAAGGGAAGCATTTTTTGGTGACGAATGTGAGGGATAGGTCTCAAAGCTGCAACTTTAAGTTTTTGTCTAGAAGGTACCAGAGGAACAGAAACCCCATTCTTCACTACAGATTTCTTATCCTCCAAGTACTCCTTTTTTGCAGCTGTACCAACTCCAGTGGCCAAACCATTGCTAGAGTTACCATTTGTTGCTTGGGATGTTTCCAGTCTTTTTCTACTAGGTGCTGGTGACCTTAACCAGGTTGGTAGATTGCTGATAGTAAGACTGTTAAAACTGCCATCTTTTCCCTGCCTTGTACTGAAAAAAAGGAGACGTTCTGCATCATCACTCTCAAATGAAGCAACCGCTAATCCCTGGATGCTGGCAATACCAAGTGCAACTAAACTACGATATGAAACATCAGGTGCAAGTTGCCTCAAAACCTGAAAATGCAAGCACAATTTGCCATCAGATTTTACTGAATCTCAAAATTAAGAAGCAATAGAACTCTGTTCTAGTTAAGGGCACATGGCTAGCAGCGGATTGTTCAAAGAGATATATATGCTAAGATAACCCTTTATAACATAGAGAGAGAGAGAGAAAGAGAGGCTAACACATTGCACACAGACAGGGGAGAAGAACCTGTGATGCCCATGTTGGAACCTTCATGCAAGCTTCAAAAACAGAAGCCCCACAAGCTATTGAGACAGATCTCCGAGGTTCTGATAGAGGCTGTTTATTTTCCTCGCCAGTTGGAAGTGCATGAACCAACTGATTTTTGTCAATGACTTCACTCTTTATATGATTCTCCAACAGCTGAGATAAGGAGAACGATGATTTACAGGTTTAAAAGCAGTAAAAGCAAACCTACAGTCCTAGAATGTGTGCTACAACTTTATTCTTAAGTACAAACACAAATACCTGGTCATCAAAGCATGTCTCTGCACTACCAGACACGAGAAGTGAGATGTGAGCAGAACTACTGGTAGAAATGTCACATCGCATTGTCACAACTCCACGAGAAAATGCCCCCGCCTGAAGTGGTGGAGGAAGTGCACTGCACCACACAAAACAAAAAGAAATGACAACAGCATACCACAAAAATTCCACAATCAGCTTTAATCCATGAGGTCTGCACCCATATGAAGATAACTGTTCACATGATTTGGATACACGACTTTTTATAATTGCGATGCCCCTGGATCTTTTCTGAAATTTGATGAGATATAACAAAGTGCAAACTTGCTACCAAAATGAAAAAGTAACAAGGTTTTTCACCAAGCTCATATTTTGTTTTGTTCCCCTTAAAAGAGGGGAGGGGGAGGGCAGCGGGGGAGTAGCCACTAAGAACATGGCATATCACAGAAAAGGCTTTAAGCCTTACCTAACCCGGTTATGAAGTTTGCTGCCACGCATCTGAAACAGCAGAAAAATGAAGAAACTGAGTCCAATCATGTCACAGCAACATTAAATAGCCAATTAACGGCACCAGAGGTAGAAAGAATGTGGAGTAAATATTGTCTTCTAGATCATGAAAAACCCAAAATAAGAGGGAAAAGAAAAGTATGGCATAGGCTGCTGACGACATGAAGTTGTCGGCAAACAATTCAAAAAATGCTCTCTTGGAGGGAGTAGTAAAATTGAACTTAAAAGAAGTCCCAAAGAAACAATACAAAGGAAGGGCTAGGAAAAGAGATGGTGTCTACGTGAAATTGACACCACAAGCAACGTCAAATGAAGAAGAGTTATGGATAGTTGAATGCTTGGACTCACTTCAATATTTAACAGGGCATTTAAACCATCCTCCAGAGATCCCAATATTGTTGCATCCTACAAAAGAAAAACCATAAGTAACATATGAAGTACATATGTATGTTCCTCTGTCGCTAAATGAGAAACCAAACTTGAGACAATTACCAAAGAACATGCATCTCCACAGACAAGAAACCTCAAGTTTATATCATCATCATATATTTTTATTGCAGGAAGAGAACTAGAACTTTCTTCATCTTCGCCAGTAACTGCCTCGGGTGGGGGCACATTGATTTTTGGAGGCTCCCCAAGAAGATGAGGACCCAGCTTAACAGTCATTTTCTGGCTGTTATCAGGGAGAACAAGGTTGTTCTGGACACAATAAAGCCTAAAGGAAGCATGTGCAAGTTGGAAAGCGTCCCAGCTATGACAAGATGAGCTGCAATTAAAAAAGAAAAGTTCACACAAACTTGGTTTTCAATATACTTTCCCAGATTCATCTAGGCACTGAAGATAAGCATGTCCTTCAAATCTAAGAAACTTAAACCCATAAACACAAAAAAAGAACAAAAGTTCTATTTATTACTACTTAACAGTACAGAACAACTACTGAAGTACTATTGCTTGGTAAGTTGTAATTTTCCTAGTTTTCTAGTAGTACAGAACACTAAATACATAGTTAGGCAAGTTGGACAAACTCTTAGCGTTGAATCTCAAAAATGTTCTTTTAAAGACGAAAAATCATGGTAGAAAAAGCAAATTATTCGTGCAGCACTTGTATGCAAACAGATGTGTATATTTAGCCTATTTTCAGTAGCAGAGAAGTTGTTTCCATGCATTTAAACTTTAAACAACCAGATCATAATCGAACACTTTACCTTGTTGATTGATAAGAAAACATACTCTAACAATATCATATGCTTGCAATCTTTACTATGAAGATAAGTAAATTGGGTAACAGTAAAATGTAGCAGGAGAACTCACTAATATAAAATCCTCTCACAATTCTACCAATTTTTTACACCCCATGTATACTAGTAACTGTATCCCACTAGCAGAAACAATGGATAAAATCATGTCATATGCCTTGCACAAGAAACCACACCAATTTATTTGAATATAGGAGAAAACGAAGCATCAAACTACACCCTTTTTTAACAAAATGAAATTGCAAAATCAAGCAACAGAAGTCAACAACTTTTGCATTCAAATTAAATAGTATATTCAGGCACAACTTGCAACAAAAAGATGAAGAAGAACTCAAGGCAGTTTCAACTAGTAAATAATAGTACCTCTGGACCACCGAAAACAATGCATGACGAAAATGGCATGCTGCATAGCAGGAAAACACGTGCTTCCAATAGATTACATATGGGATACCCTGAAGAATACTCAAACAATGAAAACACACAATGCAAACATCATTGTAAAAAGATTTTGAGGCGGCCGCCGCCAGGGGCGGGGGGGACCTTTCATTTTACCTTGGAGTAAAGAGCGTCAGCCAACTTTTCTCCATTTGGGACCTCCAAATAAACCTTCATAAGCATTTAAATGGGAATAAGATCGAAAGTGACAGCTTACTCATATCAAATAATATTACCAAACTACAGAGAATGGAATTTCTTAACATAAAAGAAAGTAGATGGAACATGGCACATGCAAATGAATAACAATGAATAGTTGGGTGGAGAAAAACCTAAGGTCCATGATATCATGCTGCCATGCAATTCCAACACGGTGAACAAGGAATGTGTAATCAAAAGGATTGTCAACTCCAACTGTACACTATTTTTGTGAACATGAAATCAAATGTGAAATTATAATCAAATTTGATGTCCAGTAGCTCGATTATATAATTCAGTGGTTAAACAAATAATCCATTCCTCAAGTCCTTGCTAAAATTGCATTGGTGTGTGGCCCAATAAGTATGTGAAAAGAGATTAACAAAGAGGATTTTCTATGCATTCATAACTGCAGAGAAATGCTGCCTCTTTAAAGTTTAGCTAAGACCTCTTGCACGACCCTCTTGCTAACCTAAACATTGGACTTGAAAAATACCAAAAGCAATCCGCACACCCCTGCCACTGATTTCAGAGCGGCAATGCTGAAATTGAAGTCCATTTCTTTCTTTTCTCATCAAACCCATTCCTGGTAATTAGTTCTTCATAGTAGTGCTACAACAAAAGAAACTAGTTTTAGGCATTCCTGATACACCTCTCCTCCTGAAAGACCATTCCATGTCCTCAACTGGTGTAAATTCCCTACTCTTTTTGTTTGTTGAGTCACCTAACCTCTGAGTCATAAACATCTTTAGATTTCCTTCTAGAAACCAGAAAAGAAAGTTCCTTCCACCTAACAAAACAAAATTCCAGCAGAAAAAGCAAAACGAAAACAAATTTACGAATCAAGCACATTGCGATAAATTAAATTTGTCATTTCGTGGATTCCCAAAGAAACCACTGCAGGTACACCCAAAGAATAAGCTAACAAAATTACTGCAAAGCAGGTACAATAGTGTTTAAAAATGAAACCACACCTAATAGTGTTAGATAAATCAAGCATCAAACCCAATTATACAGAAAAATAAACTGGCATATAATTTGTAGCAATCTAATACAAAAATGAATATGAACATATCGAACTCAGAAGACAGTTGCCAAAAGAAGGCAAGATGATGCACAAGAAAAGGCCAGAAGCACCATAAGATAAAAGAAATGCCACCTACAGTGGTCGGCAACATAGAACCAAAAAGCCCAGTGATGGCTTCTGCAGTGTTCAAGTCAACACCTCCCCATACTAGTGAACCAACTTCATTGTTAGCAAACTGTTCTCCTTGCAAGTACAAAATATTAGGCTGCCATGAATCCACAACCTTGCGAAACTCGTCAACAGTTGGATTTTTCAAAGTTTGTACCTACATTGACCAAATAAATCACAAAATCCACAGATTAGTAGGCAGGTTTTAACTTAGCAACTGTGAGGATCAGTAAAGATCTATATTAACCTCTAAACGTCCAGAAGATAGAAGATCTGGAAATGGATATTTTGTTTTCTGAATTGTGGCTTCTTGCTTTTGTTCATTGTCAGTGGTCCTCCCGCATAAGACGGCAAGAAGATTGCAAGTGTATTTTGGAGCTCCTGGGACGTGAAACATGGGGACAGCACTCGTTCCTACCATCTAACAGCAGGCAACTGAGAGCAGCTTCTGCTCCTTGCTCGTACTGAACTATCTTCTCTCGCACATTCTACAAAACGCAGGGAATTATTACATTTTGTTTGTTCATCAAATTCATCAACAAATCTCCAAAACCCAAAAGCTAACCAAGCAGCCAGATGTACTAAACTTGACAAAACATACTGAACTAGTAAAAGGTGAAGCAGCCCACTCACACGCAATAAACTTTTTTCCAAATAAAAAGGGGCAGCATTATAATCCAACAAATTCAGGATTAAAAAAACTGGTCTTTATGACACCCAGAAACAACGACTTGCATCCAGAAATCGTCAAAAAAAAAAAAAAAGGAAGAAAGAAAGAAATCCCAAAAAGTATGGAACCAGATGGAGTCGGAAATAGAGAGGTAAACATACTTGACCAGTAAAAGGGGCAAGGTAGCCTTTATAGCGGTGGTGAATAGTGGAGAGATGTTGTAGTCGGTGGCAAGGGACTTGAAGGGCTCTAGGGCAGAGGCGTTGCTTGGCGGCCTAGCAGCATCGGAAAACAGAAATTTGAAGATCCCTAATCAATCAACGCAAAAAACCCTAAACAGGGAAGACAGGTAAAGGGAAAAACGGAATGGAATCCAAACAGGAATACTCACAATCGATTTTAGATGGGTGAACCAAGCGAAACTGACCGATTAAACGGAGAAAAATTCCAATGAGATGGAACAGCAGCGGGCAGGAAACGGAGGAAGGATGGAAGATTTGGAGCTTGTCAAATTCGTAGCAGAATAAACAGAAAACAAAAAAAGGGAGTAGATTGTGAATAGTAAAGAATAGAGAACCTAGACCCAAGGAAGCTGTATAAAAATCAAAGCCCACACCAACAGAGAATCGAGAATTACTACTACTATAATACTCTACACTATTACTCCCTCCTCCTCCTTAGAAGATAGCAGATGCGATAAAAAGGAAAAATTGAAAACCAAGCAAAAAGGAAATAAATACTAAATCGTTTGTTTAAAGAATCTCCACCGCTTAAATCAACAACATCACCAAAAAAAAAGGCAAAAACAGAAGAGAAAATTAAAACTATAAAAACAATCGGAAAAAAAAAAAAAGTTCTCAAGTGTTTTCGTTAAAAAAGGAAAACTAATGCTGCAACTAGTTTTATAATACTAGCAGCTGTACTAGGAAGATAAATTCAGAAGAATCGCGTTTCAACTTGCAAGTATAATAAAAAGTTGAACCCACCCCACGATTCCAAGTCAAAAAAAAAAAAAAAAAAAAGCTAGTCTCCTGCTCTGGTGATGGAGTAATGGTAAATTGACAAGTTCCCAAAAACCATCCTCCACGCGCTCACGCTCCCTCTGCCCACTATGAATTCAAGTCGTCCTCCTTTACAGATTTCACAAATCCTTTCCCACATTTATTATTTTCTGCACCAACATTCGTCAATTTTGAAGTACAGAAATGCAGAAATAAAAGTGTGATTTATGATGACAAAAAGGGGCATTTGATCCCTCTTTCATTTATCCGTTTCTTACGATTAAAGGACCTTCTCGTATTTGCGAGTGCCCAGAAAATCGGGAATTTTTAAAAGAATCTCTTGCGCTTGCTCTTTTTGTCTTTTGTCCTCTTTTTCCTTTTTCTTTCCCTCATAGTCATGGCCCCCTTTTGAAAAAAAAAAAACTTTGAATGATGTTTTCATGGTGTATAACACATCGCTCTCGCAGGCTACCGTCAAGTAATCTTGTGCAACATTACATCGTCAAGTAAGACGACGTCGTTGCGGTGACCACCTAGTCGTTTAAAATCTTCCATTTCCCTTTTTTTGGTTGTCATCTTTCCTGGAGCAATTCAAGCGGGGGAAAGACACCGCGGGTGCCTCTGTCTGTGTCTAATACCTGGAAAAGTATCTCCAACTTCGCCTTTTACGCTTTGCCCCCTCATTCTTTCAATTGCATCAGAATTAACCCCTTTAACCTTTCAATCCGTCGCAGATGACCATTTCGTACCTATCATATAATTTCCATGAAACACTTATTAGTTATTGTCAACCTTTCTATGCCATTTTTCACCTTTCCCCCTAGGGCAATCGAGGCCTCACCTTCCCTTAGAATTTAGAACACCCCACAGCCCCCATTTTTTAAATAATAGATGCTCCAAAATATAAAACTGACAGCCACCAATTGTTGCCGACTCAAATTACTTTTTTTTTTTTTTTGGTCGACCCTTAAATTAGTTTGTATCAAGTAGGGTTGGGCTGTCTAGTCAAACTCGAATAATACCCACGTAAATTCTACTCGAGTAAAAATATTTGATCTTGAGTTCGATTCCGTCGAATTTTTTCAAAGTTGAACTCTAATACAATGTCAAACTTATTCTGTCTTATTCTAGTTACGCAAAATATAACTCAATCGAGTTTTCAAGCTTTATTTTTTAGTAAATTTTATAAATTTATAATAAATATTTAAAATATATATTACAAATACACTATGCCAAGTACTCCAGTTTTGGCTTTTTTTATACTCAAACTCGAGTAGATTGCATTATCAATAGGTCAAACTCGATTCAAATTTGGTGTTAATCGAAGTCAAATTGACCCTTCGACCGAGCTACTTGCAAACCAGAGTTGAGTAGTTTTGATTAATTTACACTTGGTATCTAACCGGAGGGAAAGAACTCTCCTTCGGACAAAATGGATGCACTGTGCTACACACGTGACAAAGTTTTAACGTACGGATTCCAGAGGACATTTGTATGCATTGCCTCGTGGCCAACTAGGGGTGACTAAAATTTCCGTGGTTTCGTGTTTATTTGATTCAAGTATCTACTTCATATCAAGCATATGAATCTAGCTGCGATGCTAGCTGGGACACCTATATTCTATTTGGCGTCTGCCTCTGCTGGCCTGAACGAAAATATTTGAGTAGCAAGCATAATAATTAAATAGAACGGAGTACCAGGGGCCCAGATCGACACCATTTCTGCGCAAAGAGACGCACAAGTACATTACGCTCGTTTGGATAATCTCTTTGCCGCCTCTCTGCCGCCATAGTCGCGAAGCACTAAATTAAAGCTGTAAAGGGCGTCTACATGATCAATCAGCGTAATCCCAAACACTAAACAGCCCATTCCTGATTCTTCTATTTTGACCTACCTGTACATTATCCAAATTAATTATTGAGTAGTACTCTGTAAGTTTCTCTGCCGGACCTGGCAAAGGAAGTAGCAAGTTTCAAGTGGCCTGAATAAATACTTTTTATGAAGTTTCTACTCTCTAGCTAGCTATGAGAGTGTAAATATAGGGGCTACCCTTTGACCCTTTTGGCGTGGCATTGCCTGGCCGTCTCTCTCGCGCCGGAATTCCTCTAGGACGGTTCTGGTCTCGCCCTCGCACCAGTTACTGTCCCGACAAGTACGCCGCAAAGATGCCAATGTCCGTTTAGTGGAACTTTCTACTTCTCTGATTTCATCCAGATACATTTGCCTGCTCCTGCACTCTACACTGCAAAATCCTTGATCCCCTCTGCATGAAAGACGTACGCAACCGACATATCAGTCAATTATAGGTCATCAGAATTCAAGAAACCATCGTAATATTTGTAGCTCGAGCACACGATTTGTCCAACCAAACCCCCCCCCCCCCTTCCAAAAAAAAAAAGAAGAAGATAAATTACACCTAAGGAGGTGGAAAAGTTGTGCTTTAACTTTAAGTTCAAACATTAATTGAGAATGAGTTGCTAAAAATTTGGCGTGACATCCATAAGGTTATTGTCTTTTTGGTGTTGTTTTTGTTGGGGGGGGGGGGGGGAGCCAAGTAAAAATTAGAGAAATACTACACTTACCGCTGACTCTAAATCGCATGGTACTAGGTACGAGTGTATCTATCAAAAGGTTCGTCTGGTTCAATGTTCTTACCTATACATGTAGACATCTTTATCAAGACGTAGAGTCTTGTTGCATAGGAAGCAGGAGCCGAGATAGCAGTAAGAAGACTGAGGAGAAAGGGTGGTAGGGGATGAGTGGGAAGATTGGTTAGCAGCAGTCATGCGAAAAATGGGTTTAACAAGTCTGAGGGCAGAGTTGAGGACAACATTGGAATGATCGGTGGGCAAAGTGGTATCAGCAGCTGTTAGTATCCTCAAGCCAACGGCGGTTGACGAGAGTTGGAGGTTGTGGGAGCTGATCAGTGACGATCTTTTCTTGTTTATCTTGCGATCATGATCAGTGTTCTTTTGATTTAGCTTCAGAGGGCTCCAAATTGAAACCGTGGAAAGCATCCTCAGCATTAATCAAGAAGAGGGCTGAGAGTAGAAAGTAGAGAGACAGAGAGAGATAGAGATCGGATACGGAAGAAATGGAGACGAAGGGAATGAAGCGCTCAACCACAACAGCCGTATTAATTTAATTTAACTTCAACGTGGAAATGGGACTCATCAGTCATCATCGTCAATGGACAAAATAATCTGCTGCGGTCCCTTAACTTGAGATGCACGTGCTTTATTTCTCTTTTTTAATCATTTACCTATGATCTTTACCGCGTTTTAACTTCGACGAGGACGAAAAGGTGGCAATCCCAGCCGTGAAACTCTTCCTGTGGGTCGGGTCGTCCCACAAAGTCTAATGAAAACGTGAAAATTGTGCTTGTTCGTAGCTCACCGTCTCATCTTTATTGCTTTTATTAATAGTGTACTAGTTTATTGTCTTTTTATAAGTGGACAGCAGTAATTACATCATAAATAAAAATCTTAAATCTTATTTTATTTATATCATACACACAATTTTCAACCACCTCTCTATCTCACATACATTAATTACACCATAAAAAGTTTTACCGTAATTATTTCAAATAACCTCTTGTTCAAATGAGGAATTTTCTTTATATGATTCTAGTACCATCGCAAACGGTGACACGTACAAAACTCTTTATATCGTTTTTTGTGTTGCTTAAAATGTTATATACTCTTGCGGGTGTCTAAAATTGAAGAATAGAAATACCTAAAATAATATAGAAATAAAGAGAAGCAATAACGATGGATTTAATGATTTTGGTGCTTAGAGTGGTTTCAAACTCATATCTTCCCAGATTTTAAGTTGCCTTTTACATGATTTTCTTGCTTATAAGAAAGAAAATGTATCTTATAATTACATCTCCAAACTGAGGTAAAACTAGTAGTGTCGTTCTTCCCACGGAGCAGAAGGGACTCGGGGCACGGACGGTAGGCGATTTTGGTCATTATCAACTGCGCGTAATTTTCTTTGTACATCGTGTAACTTTTTTTGCACATCGCGTAACTTTAGAGCAAATTTTTGTGGGACCCACACATGACGTGAAAATCGAGTTATAACTTGTAATCTCAGCCGCACAAATTTTTTAGACCAAATCAGGGCCATTAACCGTTCAGGGACGGTTGCTGCCCCATTTCCGAGCAGAAGCCAATTTAAAGTAAACAGTACCCATAATCACTGACATTGCATAAAAAATTAACTCGAATGTTAATGCTCTAACATACGTGCTTTTCGGTGAATCCCAAGAAAGCAGATGAACCATTTTAACATATCTTCAATTATTAGAGAACTTACAGTGTTGAGTTCAAATCCCTTGCATCTGCAAGAGTTTCCTTGGTGAAGAATCAAAGGAGATGAATATCCCACCTGTACAATTAATTAATTATACTTAGGGGAATATATATGAGGGTGATTGCTAGCTGATGCAACGCAGGCGACGCAAGCAAGTGAAGTGTAATCTGGACCGAAGGCATATGGAGAGACTTTGTCAGGGGAAAGCTCCGAATAAGTATTGCAAGCTCAGCATCGATCTGCCCCCCACTCTTAGCCTTATCTGCGTCTTCCTGATCGATCTGGACCCTCTGCAGGCTCTTCGCATCTGATTCCCGGCCCCCATCAGGATCAATTATTAATTGACAATAAGTGAACAGAATAATGTTGGAAGAATGAAACTAATCCTTTCGAGAAACTCCGGAGGAGGAGGTTTGATACCTGATTTTTTATGTTGTTGTATTGGTGATATGACAAAAGATTTTGATTTTCCATTCAGAGAGCATCTACGTACGACGTGTTGATTTGCCTTCTTGTGTTTTAGTTCATCGATATCCTTTAAGTTAACATATGATTCAAATTGACTGACTTTGTCAATTCTGCATGCGTTGGAGGGCAGCATCGGTCATAAAATCTGCTGGACGTTGGAAGACCAGTTCTACTCGTGATTCACGTATTTTCTTTTCTCTTGAAATTGATCCCCTTATTCTTTTCTTCTTGGAAAGTTCCACAGGCCGGATAATCGAATGTGATACCTTTCAAATTTAAATATATAACGTCAAAGCGTGACTAGTTAACCTTCCAACACTACTAATAAATAATTAACTGAAACAATAAATTTTTACCTTTCGATAAGGATTCGGAGTCCTCTACAAGTCAAAATTCTAAATAATAACGAACTCCTTATATATATCCTTGTATATATATATATATCCGATTCATCTTTCAAATCTTCGCCGTTCCAACTTCAAACACACACACACACAAAAGCCTGTACGTTACACAAAAGCTTTGTTCCTCTTGCTAACCCCTATCGCAGGCAGTGTTGAATCATGTCTGTAGTACTTCGCTCCAACGGTGCCGTTCTCTTTCTCAGGTTAGCCTCGGTTTTTCATGCATGCAACCCCTATTTTTATCTTTTATCTTTTTTTTTTTTGTTCTTTTAATTTGTTAACCTTCCGTTTCATACTTTCTTTTCCTCCTCATTCTCTATAATTCTTAATTTCCTCCGTATCTCACGTTATTTTAGTATTTGTATATATATATATGTATATCTGCTCCCTTTGATACTTTTTAACATGTATGCGCGGCAGGAGAGCGTACACTGTTGCGGTAGAGAATGTGAAAGCACAGCCAGCTGCTTCAGTGATGAGGAAGGTGGCGGAGCCAAGCACAAGCAATATTGATGTGGGGAAAGAACTAGTAGTTCAAGGGGCGAAGAGGGAGGTTTTCTGGATGAAAGATCCAAAGACTGGAAATTGGATTCCAGAGAATCACTTCAATGAGGTTGATGCTGCAGAGCTCCGAGAGAAATTTCTGTCCAAGGCGCCAAAACCCTGAAGATTGTAGTACGTAGAGGAATTGCAAGTTCAAACAACCACTACTATCTGTCGAAATATCTTTCTTATTTGCTTTTGTTTCTGTCAGTTATATCGGTTCTCCTTTAAGAATAATGAAAACACACGTTTCAGACGAATGAATTAGGGATTTATTCATGGCTTCATGTTTTTGACATGTATATATACTCCACCATGCAAGGGATAGGGATCCCTTGTTTTTTCCAACAAACAGTTAAGAATGGCTGTTAAAGGGAGATCCACTAAGTAACCACATCCAGGCAATTGCTGATTGGACGGGCACTCAATGGACCTTTTACACTCGCACTAAACTACTACTTACTACACCGTGACTCTTGCTTCTTTCCAACAAACAGTTAAGAATGGCTGTTAAAGAGGGATCCCTTGCTGCTCTCACCCATTTATGGGACGAGGCTTGCGTGTAGTTATCAAGACTAGAAACATGTGCATACATCAATTGTGGTCACCTTTTAAAGTTGCCTTGTTCTATCTCAAATTTTTGAATTGCAATTTCAATTGCTTGCACAGCACCTAACCCTGGCAATAGGGTCGAACGGGCGGAGAGTTTTGACACGTTCCAAAACCGGATTAAAAATATTAGTCCTAAACGAGTTTGGGTTTGGCTCATTCGACTTTGTACAATGAAAGTTCAGGCTCACCTCTTTATGTTTGTTAGGTACCAAGCTTTGTAACGGGCTGGACCCATTTTAAACCAGGCAGATTCTAAGGCGTACTACCTCTATCCGGCACGCAAGACGCTCTATTGCACATATTTTCAATTCAACCGACTGCACTTTCTTTTTAGTAAATTCGGACATAGCAGCACCCAGGTAAGGAGGACCAACTAAACCAAATCCAGTTTAGTTATTGTTATCACCTGCATCGACCATTATTAGTAGCAGTGCATTTAACCTGAGAGCCAATCCCATACCGGAGAAATTACTGCCAGAGATCATATTCACTTCATCTGGCAGTTCCGAAGCTTGAGCGGTAGTGTACTAATCTAAAGTAGGCGGTCCAGGGTAAACATCGCAGCTTCTATTTATCTTATACCATGGGCATGCTTTTTGCGGACTTGCTTGGCCATGAGTATGATGAACGTGAGAACTAATCAGTCAGCCCTTCTTGTCTACAAAGCTCACAGTGCACCTGGACCCAACAAGTAATAACGTCATGGCCAAGCCCTTACGGCATGGCATAATGTAAATAAAATCTGTAAAACTGCTCTAGTGTGCGCAAGCTGAACGATGCTTCAACCAGTTACCAAAGTGTGAAAGATACGTGGAACACAAGATTAACATAAATATTGTGCATTGAACAGAATAGGACGAACCTTTTTGTTGGCTCTGAAATTCTATATCCCAGGTGTTCCAAATCATGAAAATAACCATGTCCCTGCGGCATATACCACCTCGTATCCCACAAAAACCATTCGAGCAACGCACATTTGGTACAAAACTCAGCCAAAATGCCCATGCCCATTAAAAGCATTTATGAGTTTCATGGAAAAGAAAGAGAAACGAACCAAATCCACAAGTGTAATACCTTAACAAAAATATCCCAAAACATGGTTACAAGTATAGTTGGATGAGTTCATCACTGACTACAGAGGGTGTTAAGACACCCAAATCAGTGAAAAGTAAGGTCAGATACTGAGGTGGCGTATAGTCTCGGGCAGATGTTTCGACTTCAACCTTGGAAGGTATGGGTACTCCAAAATCAATAGGACGTAAAGCAGGAACCATGTCCTTTTGATCCAGCGGATAAAGACGAGCAAACTGCAATAATAGAGATCAACAAAACCTAATTGCTTTAGCTATAAACTGCAACAAATAATTGAAATTGAAAATTTTCATTCATCAATCAGAAGCTTGCAAAAACACGGAGTGAGTGTACCCAAAGACAGTGCAGTAACTCAATGTCATGTTCATATGAGCTCGATTTCAAGTCAAACTTTGGGGGGGGGGGGGGGGGGGGAAGGATTTTTATGTACCTTGTAGCTTTCAGCAGCAACATAAACTGGTTTACTCATGCTCTTAGCAACCAATGCAATTTGGTATGTCCCCATCATGTTAATTATTCCTCCACTCTCAACAACTCCATCTGCTCCAACAAAAACCATGTCAACTTCATCCATGCTATATGCCACAGCAGAGTCTATCAATAGCTTCACGGGAACGTCAAGCTTGGCTAGCTCATTGGACAATCGCAACCCAGTTCTATCTGGCCTTCCCTCTGCATATCAGAGAATACTAACTTACAAAGCTTTACTTGCTTGAAATTAAGCTTAGTATCACATCAAAGAAAAAAAAAACCAAGAATTGATCAGCATCAACTACAAAGATGAAGCCAAATGTTTGCAAATCTTAGTATCTTCAATCTACAGTATGCAAAAATGATGCTGATACTCTGTGAAGAAAAATACATGATCTAGTTTTGATGCATTTATCAATTGGAGATCGCCTTTACACAATCATGCATCATCTTGATGCCCTTCTGTGCACCATGAAAAGAAAGATGTAGGAAATGCTAATCAGTGAAGGCAGATTTGGTCCTACAGGTAACAGGTAATCGTACCCTAGAAGCAAGATGTACGAATGCGTACCTGTGCAGAAAATGCGAAACAGTTTCCTGTTTTGTGCAGCCGTTCTCAAGACTTCCAACACCACACGGGAAAAGCCATGCACCAATATAGTACAACCATCAAAAATGAAATCCTGACTAAGCATCGCAATTATTCTCCTAGCCTGTATGATGAGCTTAATTAACAACTCTTTCCGCATGAAATGCAAAAATTACATAGTCAATAGTGAAGTGATGGAAGATTGAATCACTAATATAAATTCAATAATTAGCCCAAGCACCTTGTAAGAAATCTCTCCAAACTTCTCTGCACGTTCAAGAAGGCGAGACTTAGCTGAATTGAAATCCTCATACTCCAGAGCTGAAGTTCTTGTCACATACCGCATGAACAGATCACAGCCAGCTGTCAGAGATATCGAGGTTGTATCCCATGACTGGAGGAAAGAGAGAACGGTTCGTAGAACATTAGATTTTTCTCATCGATTGTTTTAGTCATTCATTTCTATGGTTGACAGAAATCAGGGGAAAAAAAAGGTACATATCTCATTTCCTTAATGCATGGCTCTCCTCTCCTTCCAACTACCTTGTCACGTTTAGGCAATTCCATTTTGCATAAACAACTAAAACTAGAGCAATCTATCACGTTACTTCCAAACTTCGCCAGACTTATAACACAAGGAGCAAAGTTCAATTGGTAGCAAAATCAAGAAATCGAACTTGAGAAACAGACGAAGTTAAAGAAATGCTCCAATAAGTAGCTCAAGCCAACCTCATTAGATAAACCAGGCCCGGTCATGGCCATGCTGATAAAGAACAGGTTTGATAGACGGTAGAATTAAAAACAAACGTCCAGTAAAATCTCAGGCTCAAGCCTATTACTGAGTTTCACCGGGGTAAGGTAAGAAGAAAGCAGCATTACAATCGACAATCGTCAAACAAAATTGCAGAAAGAATTTTTTTATCAAACCTGAATACGAGCCACCCCCAACCCCACTCCTCCTCGTCAACTCTAAATCAAGCAAAATGGAAGTAAACAATTCCAACAAAGAGAGTAAAAATGAGTTACTTTGAGGGAATCAGAGGCTTTCTTGAGCTCAATTTCCAGCTCCATCATAGTATTCGCCTCGCTGGACCGAATAACGGACGCCAAGGCCCTAATGGCCGCCACAGCCTCAGCCAATTCAGGCTGTTTCCGCCAATTATTGAACTCATCAATCACGCTAAAGGCCTTGGGCGACTCGCCCGACTTCAAAGACAAAGAGTCGTCAGAAACGGCTTCGTCGGCTTGGCGGCCAACGGCAGCTTGAGCTTGTGCGAGCCAGTCGCTGGTAACGACGCCGTGATGAGCCGCTCGCGTCTGATAATAAGCAGAAATTTTAGGGATTTGCTGTGGGGTTTCTGCCATAGACAGCGGGGGGGCAGTTGGAGAGAGGAGACGGCTCTCAGGCTTGGCAACGCCGTCGTTTTGTTGTTGGTCGAGAATGAAAGAAGCGGATCGATACCACATTTATGAGATGCGAGCACTCTATTTTCCTTTTATTGTAAATCAGTCCACCGCTTTGTTTGCCCTTTCCTTTTTTGTTTCGGCCGTGTGTAATTTAAGAGGGAATAGAATCGAATGAGAACGAAAGCTTAATCTGCGAAGATCGCCGGTGCGGCTGTGGATGATTTTTCCGGTGATCAAGAGCCTTACAAAGACGGGGGGTCGAATATTTTCTAAATCGAAATTGTACCACCACACTACTAATCTCGCTCGATTAGGCGTTAATCAGTGATTGGGATTCCACTTTTGGACTAGGGTGCGCCCTGGGAGTCGGACATTGATTTGAAAAATGCGCTTTTTATATATATATATACTAGAGAGGACAGCCCGCGCGGCGCGCGAAAATTTGATGCTTGTGATTCAAGATAATTAATAATTATTATTTAATATTTTGTAGTATAGGAACTGAAGTATGATGATTTTATCATGTGATTTTAATAAAAAAATCATAAGTTATATAGTGAGTCAATAAAAATATTGTGCAATGAGATATCCTTATCGTTATACTATATAAGAATCAGTTGTGATCAAATGTTATATTTGAATTTCAACTGCAAAGATAAGAATAGTTTGAAAATGTAAGAATGTTTGAAGTGCAATTAAAAAGTATCGAAAGGTCTCTTCTAAAACTTATTCAAGATGATAAAAACATTTTAAAATATCAATTGGACCCTTCATCTCTTGAATCTAAATATGTTCGTGAAAAATCCCTCAAGCAATGCTTATGATTTGTCTCTCGACTTAAGCTCAATCTGAATTATCAAACCAAATTTATCCATCAATCACTTTGCGTCCAATCTAATCTAAAATAATTTTATTTTTAACTAACTATTTATATAATTTGGTGGGCATAATACGACTTAATCACATGTTTCTTACAGAGATAATAATGCCCAAAAATGATAAATAGATAAGAAACTTAAGTGGTTTTTTTCAAAATTTTGTAGAAACAATTCAGATTTGGTATTTTTTGCTATGGGCATTTCTTTATAATCTCATAAATAAGTTCAAATCTACATAATTGTTAAAGATCTGAATTGAAACTATCTTGATTATAAAAAATTGGTGCAAATAATATTTTCTAAAATTGAAATTGTAGAAAATGGTAACTAAAATCAGAAGAAATTTCTCATATGAATTCGAATTGCAAACTATAGGTAGAAACTGTTTAATGATATTTTCCAATGTTTACTTATATAAGTATCTAATATAACATCTCTACTTAATTGACTCGTTTGAACTATGGATAATAATTGTTTCAATTAAATCAAGAAATATTATTTATCATTGTACAACATACAATTATGAGTAAATGAATTAATACAATGCAATTAAGATGGTGCTGTAACTAAAGCATTTAAACTCATCAAGTTCCACTACATATTCTTTTAGATAGCATAAAAAGTAAATTTTTTGTATTTGAAACTATATAAACAGCAGAATACAAGAACAAGATCATAACATGGAAAGCATATAGAGTGCAAATGACATCTTAGTACTATGTAGCATGATTATTTTTCTTTTTTAGTTTCAATGAAGTACAAAATTCTAAGTTAATAAATTTTACAATCATAAAATTTCCAATTAAAATAAACATAAGCTGAATTCCAAATCATATTACATGAAAAAATAATTACTTGAACCATAACTGCATGAATGTAATTAACAGATCCCTGGAGTCAAGAACAATAGGAGAATTTATGAGAAACAAGGTTATTTAACTTAAATAGATAGATAATACCTTGGCCGAGGAGTAGAAGATGATAAAATTACTTTTTTAATTATTTTAGAAAGTGACAACATTATCTCATATTGTACTTTGATCAGAAAAAAAATCTCTGGGATCTACTAAGGAAATTAATATAATTAGTCAATTTTTGGAATTAGAAGTATCAAAAAATAAACTATATGGAGTTCTTGAATAAACCAATTATCAGAAAAAAAAACTACAATCAAAGAAGACAAACCTAAAGAATTTACCTCAATTTAAAGAAAAAACTACGCATTCCACCAAATATTTAATAGTCATAATAAAATCAAAGGGGTGAAACTGAAAAAGAAGAAAGGGTATCGGCTAAACATGGGGACATAAATATGATAATGATTGTTCAAATAATAATTAAGTTAATTAATTGTAATTAAAATCTAATTATGTAAACATCCAATTAATTCCTTAAAGGTTTCAGGAAATTGGAAAGCTTGGATGTTAGTATAATAAATGATTAAAAGGGCTTTTATGTGATTCCATTAAAACACAAGCTTAATTTAGTTGTACTTGATACTCAACTTGACACCAAACATTGAAACATACCAAACCTGCCCCTAACCTTAAATGTTTGAAAGGTTATATAAGTAATTATAGTGAAATTAATGGTATAATGACTTGTACTCAATGTTCCAATTACACTTCAAACACTCTTACATTTCCAAAATAGCCCCACCTTTGCGGTTGAAATCTAAAAACCTTTTTTGTCCTAAATTCGTTCTTGTATAGTATAAGGATATTTTTAACTTTATATTGACAAACGTTTTTTTGTTTTTCGAACCCCTAAAAAAAATTTTTTCCAAATGCTTTTCGAGCAGGTGGGTCCATAAAATGGACTAGAGAAAAGCGATCATATATTTGAAACAACCGATCGAACCAATTTAATTTGGATTTTAATTTATGATAAAATCAATTTATATTAAAACTCGAATATTTTAGCACCCACCTCTTTGCTATCCTTAGAGAAACGGCAAAATAAAGCAATTGAGAGACCAAAACAAAAAAAAAATCATGATCAATTGTCCAATAGACTTCTATGCATGTGTATATGAAAGTGTACCAACTATACTACAGGAGTATGAAATGATTGAGCGAGACAGAGAGTTTGTCTAACAAGTACATTCACACGTAAACTTTTTTAATTAATTTTTTTTGGTAGGTAAAAAATTCTAAATTAAAATTTTTTTACTTATAATTTCTTTTATTTTACCACTCAATCTAACCCTTCCCTTCACTAACTAGGTTTAGATCTTAACGTTGTGAAAAAATAGAATTGAATCATGAAAATGTTTAAATGTAAGGCAAGCAATTAAACTGTGCATTCAAGTAATAAATAAAATATAGAGATAATTTCAAAAAATTCCCTTGAAGTTTTTTCTAATCACACCTAACACCTCTTAAGTTTCTAAAATCACACTTAACGCCCTTAAAATGACAACTTTTGTAATATGTCAGCCTTTTTAAGTAAAAATAATATTAAAAAATATATATAGTAGAGGGACTATAGTATTCTTCCAATTTTGCCTATTTACAAGTTGATTTTTGAATTTTAGAAGATGAATCCGTTTGGATTAGCTGTTTTTGGGGTTATTTTTCAAAAACAGCACTGTAGCATTTCGTTTTTCAAATATTCGTTTTTCAAATACAAGTCCGTTTGGATTAGTTGTTTTTGGGGTTATTTTTCAAAAATTATATAAAAAACTTTTACTGTTGATGTTTTATGGATTATTTTTAGATGTATTTTTAAAACATATTTTCGAGTATTTTTATAATTTTATAACAATATATAATTATACATTTATAAATATTTATAAATAAATAAATTTATATAAATATATATAAATGTATTATATTATATATAATACATAATATAAATATATTTATAAATGTATAAATTATAAATGAATATTAAATAAATGTATAAATGTATAAATTATAATTTTCATATTTTTATATTTATATACATTTATGCATTTATAATACATTTATTAATATTTATAAATAAAAATATTCATATATTTCTATATAAATGTATTATATTATATATAATACATAATATAAATGTATATTATAAATATACATAAATATATATATTATGTTTAAATGTACATTTATATAAATGTTCAATATATATAATATATATTATGTATATATTAAATATATATAATATATAACATTTATATAAATGTATAATAACATATTTATAATATATATAATTTATATAATATATAATATTTATATAAATATATAAAAATATATTTTATATAAAGTAAAATATTTATAATATGTATAAATAAATATATTTAAATTAATATAATATATATATATCCCATACATAATTGAAATATATAAGTTGAAATAAACGAAAATAAAAACAAATATGACTGCAGTATTTACATAGAAATTGAGGGGGTGTAAGTACAATAACTGTTGAATTGTATAATTTTTGTTAATTCATATGATTGTTACAACATCTATGCCAAAGTTTTGGATAGAAAGGAAATAAAATTTTTTGAATACTATTTGTTAACCAATTTTTCAAAAATTTTGTTTTTGATATTTGAACACCATTATAGGTATATTTAATATGTACTTTTTTCATGATTTCAACTATACGCCAGCCTTGTTCTTCATCAAATGAACGATTTTAACATATTTTTTCCTCACTTCTTACTAATTAAACTAGATAACAAGATAAAATCGTAGTTAAAGAAAGATAAATTTTTTATGTTTTGATTGTCTAAGTGCATTTTCTTTTATAAAATCGAACATAAATGTTCTTTCTTTTTTCTTGACCTTTCCCACATAAGATGAAAAAGGCATAAAAAAAATCAACTTGTTTTTATTTTCATATTCTAGTTTTCAAAAATCAACTTACAAAATGGCAAACGTGGAAGAATATTATAGTGTCTATCCTAAATACATTTTTTAATACTATTTTTACCTAAAAGGGTTCATATGTTACAAAAGTTGTCATTCTAAGGGTGCTAAGTGTGATTTCAGAAACTTTAGGGGTGCTAAGTGTGATTAGGAAAAATCTCAAGGGAAGTTTCTGAAATTGTCCCTCAAAATATAAGTTTAAGGGAGCGTTTAATAAAACTAAAAACTGAAATGTATAGTTAGAAAATTGAAAATTAACTACTAAAATCTTTAGGCTTTGTATGATTTAGATATTTTTTTAAAAAAACTTTACTGTAGCATATATGTAAAAAACTTTCACTGTAAATTGTCTGTTTTGAATTAGTTGTTTTTAAAGATGTATTCTTGAAAAATTTTAAATTTGAAATTTTATTAAAGCATTAAAAAAAAATTGTTGTTTTTTACCACAATCACCCGTCACTACCAACTCTATCTCTCTTTCCTTTCCTTCCTCCTCTCATTTTCTTCTCTTATTTTTCCTCCATCTTTCTTTTTCTCCGTCTTGCCCTAATTTGGTCATGAACCAGGGGGAAAGAGAGAGAAGGGGGTTGTGAGAGAGGGACGGGAATGGGAGGATGAGGGAAAAGGGAGGACGAAGGAAAGAAAAAGAGAGGAGAGAAAGAAAAGATGAGCGATAGGAGTGGTAGAGATGACGAAAAGAGGAAAGAATAGGTGATGACAATGGTAGGTGAAAGAATAAAAGATGATAGAATTTATTTATTTTTAATATGTATATGAATATGAAGTGGGAGGGAGGAATGCGAAAGAGTGTGTGTGCGTATGTGTATTTAGGAGAAAGAGAGAGGGTGTGTATGTGTATTTAGGAGAAAGAGAGTGGGTGTGCATTTGTGAGAGAGATATGTATACATGTTCGAAAGTGTATATGAAATAATTTTTCATATAAATATATCATACTAATTTGACAATTCAACCAATTAAATGATACACTTTTAGTTAAAATTTCGTATACATGTTAAGTCCTTCTTAATAATTAAAACACAAGCAAACTATTATTGTGTTTGGATATGAGATTATTTAAAATAATTACTGTAGTACTTTTTTTTTCCCTATATGATGTATATGAAATAAAAAGAATGATTAAAAAGATAAAAAAAATGTATTAAAAAATATATTTATAATGCAAACAAATAATTTTTGAACAAATAATTCATATCCAAACACTCTCTGTATATCAGCGAACAAGTTTAAGTTGAACCTTAAGGGGATGATCGGCTTTAAAAAAAATCAAAATAAAAAACGTTTGTCAAGAAATTTTAAAGTTGTTGACTCCACTATTTAATCCATTTTTCTTCACTTTTTTGTTTTTTAGTCTGTCAACAAACCCTATGGCTTGCCTTCGGGAGCATTTGACTTTCTTGCGTGTTGAACAAGGTTCGCTCAGTGACGTAGGCTTGTATCCCAAATAGCCCAACCACAGCTATCAGGACGCGTTGACCGATGAATGAGTTAGCAAAAGAAGTACTCCCACAAATGCGGTACCCCACCAGCCCCCGTTACGCCCCACCAAGCAAGGGGGGAAAAAAATGGAAAGAGAGAGAAAACGACGTAGTAGTGAGTTGAAATTGACGAGAGAGGCTTGCACTGCATCAGCTGCATGTGCATGAGTGAGTTAATGAATTCTCCGTGTTAGATTGTAGGATTGTATTGTTCCGTTATCAAACGGATTTTGCCTAGTTATACAATTAGTATCATTATTGTTATACAATTACTGCTACCATTTAGCGAACAGCTCACCGTGGGCTGGGCGAACAAGTCAGAGTAGAAGATCATACTTAAGATTAGTCGGTCATTTTCGATTTGGGTCGCGTCCCCACAATTTATTTCTTTATTCATTGTGATATATATAATTATATCCGCTTCCCCATTTTCCCCCCCTATTTTTAATTTCTCGACTGCAATTTCTCAATTGCACGGGAGAGGAGAAAAAAAATTCAAGGATATTTATTTTATTTATGTAAAGTTGTTTTTTTTTTTTGGCTTAATTCTGGGGATTTCTTATTTATGTGTTCCTAAGAGGTGGACACAGGGTGTTTTCTTCTTGACCCGAATTCATCATCATCAATCCCGCGGATGTCTCTCGGATTCTATCGAGAAAATCGCGTTCTACTCGATTGATTATAATCAAAGGTTCGGTGTGTACTGAGATTTTTTCTTTTTTTTTTTTCAAATAGAAATGAAATTTTCGAATAGATTTGTTACCGGTTTCTGCTCGATTCAAATGTAAATGGTGAAGTTGAGGTCGCTTTCAGAATTTATTCGCTCATCGATTTTGGGCTTTGGGCTGAGGAGTTTTAAAATTGGGGTTCACTTGTGGAATTTGAATGGCGATCAGTATACTATTGGCCATGATAGATAGTTATGCTATGTGAGTTTTTCCTTTTTTCCACTGTTTTGGGGCCTGGAAAGGGGGGTTGATATTATTTGCAATTTCGAAAGGCGGAATAAGAGTCTTAAGCCCTTTCCTTTTTTTTTTTCGGGTGGCAATTGGTTTTATTCGTGGAGGCTGCGCTGGGTTGTGGGGAAGGTTGTTCACTAATTGGGTTTCTGATTCTTGTTATTTGATTTGTTCTGGTAATTGAAGCGATGGAGAATGTGTACATATTTCTCTTAAGAATTAGCTGCTTTCCCATTTATTCCAACTTCAAGGGGTTGCTTGGTGATTAGCCCTTGTTTGGATTTGGCATTTGCTTGGCGTCTTATCTTGTTTTGTTTTGGGTTTTTGACACATGAGAGCAGTAAGCAAATGAGCCTATCACAATGGTGAAAGGAAAAGGAGGGTTGCATAGTCGATGGATGCTGCGGATAACCCATTTCCGGCTCTAGTTGGAAAGCTGAAGTCGTGGATCCGGCGGAGTGAGCCGGCTAATGTGTCCAGGGACTTTTGGATGCCCGATCAGAGTTGTAGGGTATGCTACGAGTGTGACTCCCAATTTACATTGTTTAACCGAAGGCACCATTGCCGACATTGTGGCCGGGTATTCTGTGCCAAGTGTACATCTAATTGGATTCCTGCATCATCTCTTGGACCAAGGACTCCCAGTGAAGAGTCAGAAACGATCAGGGTATGTAATTTCTGTTTCAAGCAATGGCAGCAAGGCATAGCTGCTGGTGTTGATAATGGGATTCAGTTTCCCAGTCTGGATCTCAGTGCTTCGCCATCGACAACCAGTTTCATTAGCAGCAAATCTAGTGGAACCATTAACAGTAGTAGCATTACTCTTGCATCAATGCCACACTCTGATGGGGTTAGCCCTCATCAGTCTGCAGCGATGGAAACTGCCTTAGAAAGGCAACCTGTCGGAGAATCAAGAACATGCAATGGTCATGATTCGGAGACAGCTCATAGAGATCAGTCTTCTAATCAATTCGGGTATAGCATTATCAGGTTGATTTCTTTTACATAATTTTGGTTGCTTGTTCAGAGTCATATTTTTTGTTCTGAAGTTGCCAAGTAAGTGAATGAGTGTGGTATATTCTTTGAACCGCGGCATAATCAAGTATCCTGGTACCTGAAATCATTGCAGGCAATTTCCTTGATATGCTTGATTTTTGGCATCAGGCGCATTTTTCAGTGAGGACACTTTCCTTAAATTAAGTGAAAGGCATTCTAGTACAGATGCCATGTCATTTAGGTTCACCATGAGCTTGTGCCAACTCAATGGCCTGGTTTATGGCTGCTCCATGGATATTGCACATGGCTGACTTGATAACTTTTTTCTTTTCACCTTTTCAATTCAGTGAGTTGATATTATAATGTTGCAGCTACTTAATTGTTGCTTATGTTTTCTGGGTCCAGGAATAGTGATGATGAAGATGAATTTGGAGTTTACCGGTTAGATTCCAAAACGAGGCATTTTCCTCATCTTAATGGTTACTATGGTCACATGCAGTTTGATGAGATTGACAATGAATATGAATCACGTAAAGTGCATCCTGATGCTGAGGCTGTTGATTCAAAAAGCATTAGTAGCTTGACATTACAAAATAGTTTAGATTTTCATTCCCAGGCTTCTGAAGAAGTCCAACAGATTACCCAAAAAGAAGGTGGACATGATGGTGGTGATGAATGTGAAGCGCCTTCATCTTTAATTGCAGCAGAAGATGTTGATGCTGAACCGGTGGACTTTGAGAACAATGGAGTTCTATGGCTTCCACCTGAACCTGAAGATGAAGAAGATGACCGTGAAGTGCATCTGTTTGATGATGACGATGACGGGGATGCTGCTGGAGAGTGGGGCTATCTACGTGCTTCAGGCAGTTTTGGAAGTGGGGAATTCCGAAGTAGGGAAAAGTCAAATGAGGAGCACAGGAGGGCCATGAAGAATGTAGTTGATGGACATTTTAGGGCTTTAGTTGCTCAGCTTTTGCAGGTTGAGAATCTCTTTGTAGGTGATGAAGACGACAAAGAGAGTTGGTTAGAAATAATTACATCTCTGTCCTGGGAGGCTGCTTCAATGTTAAAGCCTGATACGAGTAAGGGTGGGGGAATGGACCCAGGAGGATATGTGAAAGTAAAATGTATAGCTTCTGGGCGTCGTAGTGAGAGGTAAGGTCTTTGAACTTCCAAGTAATTATTTCCGCATTGTGCTATTCAGCTTAGGCACTTGGAAAGTTTTGATGGAGTTGGTGTGCAGCCTAAGTTTTGTTGTCTTACATTACTTTTCAGAAGTGTTTTTTAGAGCTCTGTTAAGATACTTGATTAAGTTACATGTGAATGGTATAGACTACTAAATTGTACTTAAAACAACCTCAGTCTTGATGCCTGTCACTGGTGCTTTCATCATTTAGTTAAGTATAATTTAAACTGATCTTTGAGCTTCTGCCTCTCTCTGAGTTGTTTAGCAGATTAAGAAAGCGCTCATGCTATCATTTTAAATTCCTCATTTGTTTGAAGACTTTCTTTTCAGTATGGTGGTGAAAGGGGTTGTTTGTAAGAAGAATGTTGCTCACAGAAGGATGATATCAAAGATAGAGAAACCTCGCATACTAATCCTCGGAGGAGCACTTGAATACCAGAGGGTTTCTAATCTCTTGTCAAGTTTTGATACACTGTTGCAGCAGGTTAGTTCTATAACCACCATTCTCGTGTTGCAAGTCAGAGACGGACTGTCTATTACATTGTTAGCATAATGTGATCTTTTCTCCATGAGAATTCTTATATCCTGGAGGTTTCATTCTTAAGGAATTGTACCCTTTTCCAGGAAATGGATCATCTGAAGATGGCTGTAGCAAAAATTGATTCCCACAATCCTGATGTTCTCCTGGTGGAGAAATCTGTTTCTCGTTATGCACAAGAGTATCTTCTTGCAAAGGACATATCACTTGTTTTAAATGTCAAAAGACCACTTCTAGAGCGCATAGCTCGCTGCACAGGTTGTCAGATTGTACCTTCAATCGACCATCTCTCATCTCAAAATTTGGGATACTGTGACATGTTCCATGTTAAGAGGTTTCTAGAAGAGCATGGCACAGCTGGACAGAGTGGAAAAAAGCTGGTAAAAACATTGATGTATTTTGAAGGATGTCCAAAGCCACTTGGTTGCACTGTAAGTAATTACACTAATTTAAGATTGGTGCATGTCTAGATGGATGGGTTTGTGAAGGTCTTTCACTTAATTTTAGATAGATTCTGATAAAAGTCTCGGATACTGATTTTCTTCCTTGACTTTGATGACTTGAAAATTTGTCAGATTCCATGTGGCTATAAATTAATATTATCCTCCTACTTCAGCCTGCAGAATTTCAATTTCGGGTCTCCAGTTTCTTTGAAGTGTTCAAGTTTGAATTGATATTATACTTATTGGACTTCTTTGAAATTAGTTGATATGTTGCCATGGATGTAAATACTTGCTTGATTTCTTTGAAATTAGTTGATATGTTGCCATGGATGTAAATACTTGCTTGATTTTGTCTCTTTCAGGTACTACTTCGAGGTGCCAATGGCGATGAATTGAAAAAGGTAAAACATGTTGTGCAGTATGGAGTTTTCGCAGCTTATCACCTGGCCTTGGAAACATCTTTTCTTGCTGATGAAGGAGCCTCTCTGCCAGAGCTACCATTGCATTCTCCAATTACTGTGGCACTTCCAGATAAACCATCTACCATTGAGAGATCCATCTCAACAATACCTGGTTTTACTGCCCCGAGTAATGAACATACTATTGGACATCATTCTGAAGTTGAACCGCAAAGGTCAATTAGCCTGCCCATTCCAGAACAGTTCAAGGCCACAAGTTTGTTTGGTCATGAGATGAATTCTCCGAATTGCTCTAGCTCAAATGCTGCTGTTGTGTCTCATTCCATAAAGCAGACTGTCACATCTGCTGGGCAGATTCTTTCAAAAACTTCATCATGTGAGCCCTCTCCTTGTCTTTCTTTGGAGGACAAGATTACGGGGAATTTGACTGAGTCTACTGGTGTAAAAGCATCTATGGCCAATGACATTCAGCATGCTTCAGGAGATCCTATCATTCCTAATGGTTTTATGCCTTCAATACCACCGGTTATAGGCGTTGTGGCCGATGATGTGCTGAATGATTGTGATGGACTTGATAGAACTCAAAATAATCTAGATCTGTCTTCATCGCAGCTAAATATAAAGCAAGTTCTTGAGGAACCAGTTTCTTCAAAGGAAGAGTTTCCTCCTTCCCCTTCTGACCACCAAAGCATTTTGGTTACCTTATCATCTAGATGTGTCTGGAAAGGGACTGTTTGTGAAAGGTCCCATCTCTTTCGGATCAAGTACTATGGAAATTTTGACAAACCATTGGGACGATTTTTACGAGATCATTTATTTGATCATGTACTAATATCTATCTTAAGCCTTGCTAAAAACCAATGCATGCTGGTGTTTTAATTTTCTGATTGGAATGCCTTGGATATTTTACTGTGACTAAGGCTCTTTTCTTTTCTTTTCTTTTCTTTTTAGAGTTACAGATGCCGCTCATGTGAGATGCCTTCAGAAGCGCATGTTCAGTGTTATACCCATCGACAAGGCACCCTTACAATTGCTGTGAAGAAGCTGCCAGAGTTTCTTTTACCAGGTGAAAAGGAAGGAAAGATTTGGATGTGGCACAGGTGCCTTAAGTGTCCACGAACCAATGGTTTCCCTCCTGCAACTCGAAGAGTAGTGATGTCTGATGCTGCTTGGGGATTGTCTTTTGGAAAGTTTCTTGAGCTCAGTTTTTCAAACCATGCAGCTGCTAGCAGGGTAGCAAGCTGTGGCCACTCTTTACACAGAGACTGTTTGCGATTTTATGGGTAAAAAATTCATTCCTTTTGTTGTCATTGTTTTCAAGGAGCTACAATGTTTTTTTGACCCTTCCTGCAAAGCTTAATATTCAAGTATGGTGGGCCATAAAATTTTATCTATTATATATTCCTGATGAAGTTGAAATAAAATTTAGGCAGTGCATGCACTTGGTTCTATGAGCACCTATCTCATTAGTAAAAATCTAGGCTATTCATTTGTTTGAAAATTTTTGGACAACTTGTGTCTTTTCATGCAATGTTCCTGAAATACCTGCTAGATGAACTTTTTTTGTGTGATGGGTAGAGTATTTGTCTTCTGCTTTCCTTTGAATTCCTTGATGATGGTCATGGGTTTTCAGATTTGGGCAAATGGTTGCTTGTTTCCGTTATGCATCAATTGATGTTCACTCAGTCTATCTTCCTCCTCCAAAACTTGATTTCAACTTCGAGAATCAAGAATGGGTACAACAAGAACTGAATGAGGTACAAATGCATGCTTTTGGGTATTTTAGTATCCCAAATTGATCTATCTTCACTGGCTGTAATTGAACAAATTTTGGTCAGGTGGTTGGCTGGGCTGAGCTTTTGTTTTCTGAGGTATTAAATGCTCTCCGTCTTTTGGTGGAGAAAAATTTTGGTCCAGGCTTGCCAAGCAGTGGCAAAAAAGCACCAGAATCAAGGCATCAAATGGCAGATTTAGAAGCAATGTTGCAGAAGGAAAAGGTGGAATTTGAGGTAAGCACTCATTTTTCATTCTTATATTTAGCCTTTTCTTTTCTTTCTTGCTGAAGTATGTTTGCTTCTCGAAGAAGCAAAGACTTTTTCTGCACTCATGGATTCAGTCAGCAATGATGACTCATGGTTAGATGCATCCATCTTGTGTTCTGCTTCTTATTTTCTCTTTGCAATGTTGATTGGGATGTAAATTTCCTCTTATTGGCTAGTCTATTTTGACTTTGTTGTTCATTTACTTCAGTTTGGTTAAAAAAAATGTTAAATTTTACACGTGGGGCACAATATCAACTAGGTGAAAAGGATAATCTTCTTCATTAGATTTGAAGAAGTTTTGTCATCTGATGCATTAAATTGTATTTTTTTCACAAATTGATAGAGCTTAGAGCCTTGTTGTTTGAACATTACCGAATACTGTCACTTTGACTATGTTCTTCACTTTAGAACATCTATTTAATATTTGCTTCTATAACAGACTTTATGTCTTTTCAGGATGCCCTTAATAAAATTCTGAATAAGGAGGCTAGGAAGGGCCAACCCGCGGTTGATATTCTTGAAATCAATCGATTGCGTAGACAACTACTCTTTCAATCTTATATGTGGGACCACAGGCTGATATATGTAGCCAGTTCAGATAACATTTGTCAGCGTGAGATGGCAGTTGCCAATTCAGCTCCTGATGTGAGACCCAATGAGGAGATATGTGATTTAAATGTTTCTGTTAGACCAGGCCAGGGTTTCGACAGTTCTAATTTGGCTTCTCCTGATGTAAATCTAGATGAAAGTCATCATCATGGGGTTAGCGGTGGTGAGGATCCTCCTGAATTTATTTGTGATCGTGGAGTTGGTGGCTTGAAAAATCCTGCTGTACTTGTTCATCAGGAAACTGACGGTTCAAATCCTAATAGTGTAAAAGGAAATCTGTCATTTCCTTCTAGCGTGACAGACATTCGTGATGAATCCGTTTCTTTAGAGTCTAATGTAAGTGTTCATGGCGTCCTATCTGATGGGCAATTTCCAGTTATGGTGAGTCTGTCAGAGACACTTGATGCTGCTTGGACTGGTGAAACTAATCCTGGTCTGGGGTTATCAATGGATGATATGCATAAAGTTTCTGATACAGCTTCATTGGATTCATCGACTACTGGAGGAGCTGCAGAAATGTTGGACACAGAGGGCCATGGTGAGGAACTGACTGGCGCTAAAATTGTGCCATCTCCTTTTTTGTCCTCCAGAGTTTCTGATAACGTGGAAGATACTGTCAGCTGGCTAGGTCTTCCCTTCATAAGCTTCTATCGCTCATTGAATAAAAACTTTTTAGGTAATAATCAGAAATTGGACACGCTGTCTGAGTATAATCCTGTCTATATCTCCTCATTCAGACAGTTGGAACTTCAAGGTGGGGCCAGGTTGCTCTTACCTGTTGGGTTTAATGACACAGTGGTTCCAGTGTATGATGATGAGCCTACGAGTGTTATAGCTTATGCCCTGGCTTCCCCCGATTATTTGGTCCAACTGTCTGATGATCTTGAGAGACTGAAGGACATGGCAGACTTAACATCATCTCTGCTGTCCTTTGACTCGGGGAGTTTTCAATCTTTTCACTCGATGGACGAAATAGCCTTGGAACCTTATAGAAGTCTTGGTTCTGCAGATGAAAGTATCTTATCCATGTCCAGTACTCGTAGCTCCTCGGTGTTGGATCCTTTTTCTTACACAAAAGCTATGCACGCCAGAGTGTCTTTGACAGATGATGGGCCCCTTGGGAAGGTGAAATATACTGTGACCTGTTACTACGCTAAGCGTTTTGAAGCTTTGAGGAGGATTTGTTGCCCATCTGAGATTGACTTCATAAGATCTCTTAGCCGCTGTAAGAAATGGGGAGCCCAGGGTGGCAAGAGTAATGTCTTTTTTGCCAAAACCTTGGATGATAGGTTTATTATTAAACAAGTCACTAAGACTGAGCTGGAATCTTTCATAAAGTTTGCTCCTGGATATTTCAAGTATCTTTCTGAATCTATTGGTTCAGGAAGCCCTACATGTCTGGCAAAGATACTTGGGATTTATCAGGTACTTCTAGGGACTGAATTTGAGTTGGTAGAAGTTGGAGTTTAATAAATTACGAATGAAAGTAAATTTGGAATTTAAAGGCTTATTTTTAAACTCTTACAGTGATCGTAGTAATAGTATGGTTTGCAGAAAGCAACCTTCACATAGGTAGGCATCAGAATGCTTGCAAGATGCTAGTTTTACTTACGTCTGTCCATTTTATGAAATAAAACCCTCATCTGGTGTGTGGTAAGGATTGGTTTTACCACTAGGCCAATATCCTTGGAATTCTAGTTTGATGTCCAGTGCTTTCTTAAACTAGGCCAAGATCCATGGATTGTACTTTGACTTCTATCACTTTCTTATACTCTGCTAGAAAATAAATGTTGTAATTGGATATCACTTGTAGGTTCTTGTCCTTTCCCCTCATTTTTGGTTCGGCGAAGCATTTTTCTGAACCCCCGATAATTGTTATTTTTGCCTTCTTGGAACTTATTATATTGTCATTTCCTTGATTGCTGAAGGTTACGTCGAAGCATGTTAAGGGGGGAAAGGAATCAAAGAGGGATGTTCTTGTTATGGAGAACCTTCTTTTTGGGAGAAACTTGACCCGGCTTTATGATCTAAAAGGATCTTCCAGATCTCGATATAATCCGGATTCCAGTGGAAGTAACAAGGTTTTGCTGGATCAGAACTTGATTGAAGCAATGCCAACTTCTCCTATATTTGTTGGAAACAAGGCAAAGAGGTTGCTTGAAAGAGCAGTTTGGAATGATACTGCATTCCTTGCAGTAAGTTTCCAACTTTCTCTAACGGCTTAGTCAGTAAACGTGTAACATGTCAGACATATGACATATGGTAGCATATATATTGTCTCTTGAAGAGAATCTCCAAACTTGGCTTTTTTGACCACTTTAGGTGCGCTAATATATACTCCATCTTTTGTTTTTGTGTGAACTGTTGATGATTAACTATCTCTGACCAGCTAGGATGCCCTATGTACAATAATTTGAGCTTAGCTCATGAAAATTTGGTTTATCTTCCCATGAAAACTTTTTTTTTGGTTGGGGGGGGGGTGGGTGGCGCTGTATGAGTGAGTGTTGTGTTTGTGTCAATTTTCACATGGCATGTCCTTCGCGTTGCATTTCCTGGGTCTTTTTTCCCTGATAGATGCATGTTATCACTACTGACGATCTGATTACTTTTGCAGTCAATTGATGTAATGGACTATTCATTGTTGGTTGGTGTTGATCAAGAGAAGCATGAACTTGTTCTTGGGATTATCGACTTCATGCGGCAGTATACATGGGACAAGCACTTGGAAACATGGGTGAAGGCGTCTGGAATCCTTGGAGGTCCAAAAAACACACCACCAACAGTAATCTCACCTAAGCAATACAAAAAGAGGTTTAGAAAAGCAATGACAACCTATTTTCTGATGGTTCCAGATCAATGGTCTCCGCCTACTATAGTTCCCAGCAAGTCTCAGAATGATTTATCTGAGAACTTGCAGGGTGGAGGTGCTGCTCAGTGATCAAGTAAATTGGCCAATCTGTACATGTGAAGATATATTTTTGGGAGCATGCTCCTGCATTATTCTTCTAGTTCATATATGGTGCTTTTGCCATTTCGAATTCTTTTGGAGGGAACTTCCAAATACCTTCTTTAACAGCAGAATTCATGATTGTTTATCAATGGCTGAAGAACTTGGCTTTACTACCTGGGAAATGCTCAGCAGCATAAAAAGTAGAGTGACCTTTTCTTGAAATGATTTTGTAAAATGGTTTTTGGTACTTTTTTTTTCTTTCATTTTGTATTTAGAATTTAAGATGTAAATCCATTTTGATCATGCAATTGCAATTTTGTGTAACATATTAACTCATCGCGGTTTCTTATTTTTCCCTTGTGCGTGCTTGAAGTTTATCACAATGCGTTGGCTTCCTGGATGAAGGACGAAATATGATGGCTAATCACAGAATACGTGTCCATATCCCTTGAAGAAGACTCGTAGGTGATGTGTCCTCTCCTCTGGGTTTGATGTTCTTGTCTGATAATAGTACTTGTTTTGAGAATTCTGCAGTACCGGAATGGGTCAAATATTCAGATTTCTTGGTTGTTTTAGATTGGAGATGAGGTGGTCTGAAATCTGAATGATTTTGCGCTGCTCCATTTAGTGATGTTGCACTAATCTGTTCCAGCATTTAGCATTCTCGAAATTAGTTTTGATTTTCATTGAGATAGGGCTCTTAGTGGTTAGCATATTATGAGTTAGAACTCATTAATGGGTGCAATTTTCCTCCATATTCGAGTGCTATTCTCAGTCTCTCTCTTTCATATTTGTCTATCTAGTGACATGTTGAAAGAAGCTAGTTGTGGATATCAGAGAGTTGTACAACAGCACGGTCATCACGAGTTGCTGTGGTCATTCTTCCTGTCTCGAAAAAGGCTTTTCCTTTCCTAAACAAATAATGATGGATTCCGTTTGGATGGAGCAGTATTAATTAAAAAAAAAAAAAAAAGAACACCTCAAGAGTCTTTTTTGAACAGGTTTTTCAATCAAAGAATTTTTTTTTTTGTTGTTTTAAATCTCGAATGAATATATGGTACTACCAGAGAAAGTGCCATAATTATTATTTTCAAATAAGTTTTTCTATCTCTTGTGCATATCTCTTGATTAGCAGTAAGTAGAAACCAACTTCTGGGTGCCGGTGCCCATCACTGAAGCTCTGGGTGCCGGTGCCCATCACTGAAGCGACTGGTGGTCTGTTATCTCGGTGTCTCTTGTTTAATCTTTTTCCCTCGATTGAATGCTCCCTGTGAATAATCAATACTCAGCTGGCGATATAGGTGAGAATGACGATGGAAACAAAGCACCATCAGGGACAAAAACTGGCCTAGATGACCCCTTCTGATGTGCAGAGCGTGACAAAGGAAATCTTTATCAGTATGGCGTGTAGGTATGCCGTTTTGGGATCGAGGATGCAGGGGAAGGGACATAAATAAATAGATATTGTAAATACCAACGAGGAGGGTCGAATTATTAGAGGTTATACCAGCTGCTAATACCATGGTGGCCGTGATATTGAAAGGCCAACATTCTATCTTTACAACAAAGCGGACCATCCAGAATTTGTTGATCTTTGCTGGTCAGTTTCATCGCACATAACCCAAGGATCAATCGGGTGTAAGACCGTATATACAAGTATTATGTTTTATGCAGAAACTGAGGATTGAGCAGAAGAATGAGATGAAGGAAGCAGCCATCGATTATTACAGTCCGGATTGATGCTGTTGCCTCGCCGCGGCACCGTGTCCTGTCTCAGCCTTTGCCTAATTACGTCTTGTCACTGTCCACCACTTGAAGCAAACTTCTTTCCAGTAGGTCAATGATCTCTGCTTCTCTGCAAGCCAAACATTATTATTAAAAAAAAGAAGCAATCTTTAGTCACCACTCACTACTACTCACAACCTAGCAAGAGGTGATGAGTCACTTTTTTAAACTAGTGGCAAGATGTACGTTAACCCCAGGAGAAAGGGTTGTTTTTTGTAGGAGAATCTGTGGTCTATTTCTTGCTGTGTACCTTTGATTAACAGCAGTGAATCTTGAAGAAAGATGGTGTAGACGAGGACCTTCATCGATTCCTTCACATGTTATCTCCCCATTTTCTTCTCTGTAACAGACGATTCCATTGGATGGATCCTCAAAAACCTGAAACAGTCAAACCTATTAGCGTACAAAACCAAGTAGTCCTTAGTCTTACCATACATACGTTTAAATTGTCAATCAGCCGGAGAGGAAATGAAGATGATTACCTTGTTTCTTGTAGGTGATCTGATCTGAAAGGGCGTTGTACTAATACTACTTCCAGTGCTGTTGACTGATATGTGATTCTCTGCACTCATCATCACTATGCTCGCAGGCTTTCTGGAAGCAGATTCTTGGATGATGATGGGAGCAGAAACAGAAATCGAGTATCTCACAGCCATTGATTCTCTAGGTATAAGCTAAGTAGTGGAGTGGAGTGGAGTGGAGTGGAATACCAGAAAGAACTTTTACTAGCATATACTAATACTACTATGTGATGAACAAAACAAGGAGATGCTGAATTGATGATCGCTTGTACTCTTCCTTTTGCTAGCTAATTAAGGAATTTCCATTAAATACAAGGCTTATTATAGGCCATACAGGACAATATCCGACGTGTATATACTTGCAGTATTTGATTGCTTTGGCTGAATTACAAAAAAAATGTTCCTCTTTTTATTTTCCGGGTCATCATTAGGCCATGTAAGGAAAGAGCACGTAGGGGGTGATGTATCGTATTATAGTAAAAGATAAATTAGGCCATTTAGCTGCTAATGTCTAATCAGTTGATCTCAGCATTAGTGGATTACTTTAGGTAAAACCTGCGTGTTGGTGGGCTCCATTTTAGCTTATCTTCAAACTGTTGATGCTGCTGTCATCCAGTCGGTTGACGCCAACATGATGATTTTCAATTTCATTTGAGCCCCCATTCGTATTTTCTAAGGGTGGTAAGTATGCCGGTAATCAAGAATTAGTCCAACAATAGAAAGTTGTATAATATGATACGTCAGAGCGAAAAAAAAAAAATGAATTTCCATTCGGGGGATGGATGCCATACCCTGTGTTTGTCTTGTATTTCCATTCAGGGGTCGATTTTGGTTTGTAAACATTTTGGAGAAAAACCTCATATATATATATATATATGTGTGTGTGTGTGTGTGTGTGTGATATAACTCTTGAAAAAATAAACTTTTTTAGAGAAAAGAATATATATATAACTCTCCAATTAGATATCAACCAGGCTAAGGCTCTAAGCTAAGCGCCGAGCGGGAGACATGCACACGTTGAGATGGCATGATGAATGAAGTCGACGTTTCGGGTTCAGGTACTGGTGACTGGTGATAAGAGGAAGACTGAGACGTGACAGTTTGTTCCCTAATTTGTTATTGTTCCTTAGGCAGAAGAACTGGGAAAAAAAAAATATCTTGACACGAACACAGAACAATTAGCTGAAGCATCTAATTGGATTTGTTGGATGTGGGCCTGAAATGACCTGCTGGTTTCTTGTTTTAAAGAAATTCGTGGTGCCATCAAAATCAAGCGACGGCTTTCCTGGGGCCAACATGCCGTAGTATTCAAGGACTGGCGGTTGATTGTTACCTTCTTCGAGGAGGAATAGCATTATAATGCTACTACGATCACCGGTTGAAACAAGAAACAGGCGAGGAATGAGATTTGAGAAGCGGAAAAAAAGAGAGAGGGATTAGAACTCAAAATCTTGAATTCCATTCATCCTAGCTTGATTGCTTGCTTCCTTTGACATTAGATATGGGCAGTTGGCAGGAGGAATCAGCAGGTTCAACCAAGATGATCACAAAGCTGATCCAATTCGTGGTACGAGTTGCTCGAATCAAACATTCTATGCTCAAAACAAACCAAGATAATATTAGGGGACGGCTACTGCACTGTTGTCTGAATGTGGTAGCAACATCCAACATAGCAAGCAATCAAGCAATATGTATAGTAGTAAATACCAGTAGTTCTATATTGGTCCCGAACTCCGGCGAGCAACAATAAGACAGATGCTTCTGTTAATTGAGCGGAGCACATTCAGTGATTAAAGCGCGTGTTGGAAAATTAAGGTGTGCTACTTCAACTGTTTCACAAATAATTATGCGGCTGTGGTTTCCTGTTTTCCGATCACAAGTTGTAGACTTGTTGAGCAATTAGGCCCGAATGCTGACTAATTCTATGTTTAATGCATTAGTTGCATCAATCCCACAAAAAAAAAAAAAAAGAAGCAAGCATTATTGCGAGTGCAGGTCTGCACGCTACACCAGTGAACCCAACGCAACGCGCACGCCTTGTATCCGTGTAATAGACCTTGTTTGAATTGCTAACTTTCTGTCGGAAAATTACGTTGTTTTTCATGATCACATTTTCCTATTGTCTTTTTCCTTCATATACATCAAATCATTACAGTATTTTTTGCATGAAGAATCATGAAAAATACAATCCAAACACAACCTTAGTCTTCCTACCACCTAACTAAATAAAGGGGTTGCACGCCACTGTTTTTTTTTTACTTTGTTAGGTAAATGAATTGCATTTCATCGAGTAGTATATTTGGATAGACATTTTTTTTTTATCTTATAAAAGTTTTCCAAATAATTTTTAATCCAAACAAACTCAGTCACGTGGTTCGATAGCCATTATCTACATGTGTGTTTTGATAGGAGATTATTTTGAATAATCACTTTAAAATTTTTTCGTGATGCAACGTTATTTCAAATAATTATTATAATACTTTTTTTTTTTTATATAATGTGAGATAAAGAGATGTCTATAAAATAGAATGATTGATTGAAAACATATTTTATAATGCAAGCAAATAATTTTTTACAAATAATGCCAACAGATAATGGGTGAGATTTAAGAAGAAAGAGCGATAATGAAGATTTGAACCCATCAATGTTTTACTTACATCATAAATAAATTTTTTTATTATACTAACTATATTTTCATTTCACGTGCGTACATACGTCACGTCACAAAAAAATACTACTATTAGTGTTTTTCCAAACAATTATTCCAAATGGAGTAATTTTTTAAGTTTTGCAGCCGGGATTCTTCTCCCGTCGTCCAACTTCGGGATACCTTCTCGATGTGGTTAGTCACTCGCTAGCAACAGAGACGCAGCACAGGTTACGCACGCTACGGAGTACACGAAGTTTTCAATAATAGCATTTGATCATGTGGCCATCTCTGGTTGCTCAGCACTCGATTATCGTCTGTAATCTCGAAGCATCTCTTTTTTGAACTCGTAAAAGGGTTCTAGTATTTGATTAGGATAAGACTACTGTTGAGTTTCTAGGTGGCAACAAACAAGTGGTGTAAATGGTAATCCATGGATCAGCTTGCAAAATTGTTCTATATCCGGAGACAGGCTGGCTGTAACTTTTGAGACAGTAGCAGCTTGCAACCAGCAATACCTTCTGAAACATCACCAAGTAAACAAGGAGGATTAGGGAGGACTTATGAGGCGGATACAGATTAAAATACTTGAATTCTTTTTCCCTATTATTTACCCTTTCTTTCTTAACCCGGCAAAGAAGGCCGTCTATCTCGTCTTCTCCTCTTTCTGGCTGGCGCTATCGTGCCTGCATATGAATTATGAGGAGACTCCCAAAGCTCCCTCTGCCTTTTTAGGGTCACTTGCGTGGTAGCACGTGTCATCTTTCCTGGATTTTTGCAAGTTCACAAAAATCACCAGCGTAGTTTTTAGAATCGAATAACCTCCCAATAAAGTTTTATGTTGTTTACATTAATGTCCCCGTCTGTTAATATCAACCACACATGTGCCTCTGCTTTCGAGGGTGCCTCTCTATCAATAATGCTACAGAGATGATGAGAGGTTCTATACTAGTATCAAAATCAAAATGCAAGATGCGACAAACTGCAATAAATAAATCGAAAAAGCTAAAGGAACAGAGGTCATCGTACTCTATATATATATATATATATATATACATACGTGTGTGTACATGTATATATATGTACATGTACACACACATATATATATACATACGTGTGTGTGTACATGTATATATATGTATATATATATATATACATACATATACATGTACACACACACATATATATATACATACGTGTGTGTGTACATGTATATGTATGTATATATATACATACATATACATGTACACACACACGTATGTATATATATATATATATATATATATATATATGTAAAGAAAGAAACCAGATCAATCTAATTATTCTTCACCTCGAGGAAAGTCAATAAGAAACTTTTTATTTTTTACAGTAACGATGATGTTCCTGTAATTTAATCTATTATATTTTATAGAGAAGGAGAGGTTAAAGAGATTATGTCGATAACATTCTTATAATCTAATCTATATATATAAATAATTATTAGGTATATAGATTTGATCTGATTAAACTAATAAAGTGCTCTCTCACCTTTTTTAAATTTTTTCACTTATAAGTGGGATTCACACCCCAACTTGCAGCTCAAAAAAAAAAAAAAATACTAAATCCCTTCTCTTTTTAGTGGCTACTGAGCTTTGGCTCAGTGTGGTTTGCCGCAGGAATGAAGCAAAAATAGCTTGCACCACTCAATGCTGCCAACACACTTTGTCCTTTGGTCAGATACACCACTCTCTAGTACTCCTATATGCGAGCGTATTTTCATTTTCCTGGGGAAGCAAAGATCATCGTCCTGCGGTACATTTTAGTCATTGTGAACTGTACTTTACACACAAGCTCCCCACTGGTCAAAACTTTTTCCTACTTGAGTAGTCCTCTTCCCCTGTTACGCAGCTTACGCTTATTCATTTACACCAAACTGCCTCAGTCACTTTCCTATGGCAGGGACTTTTCTATCAAAGTTGATCCACATTTGTAAAGCCATCCAGCTCCCCAATGCCTCTTATTATATAGATTCCATTTCCAATAAGAGAGATTATAATACTAGAGAGCAGTAGAGGCTGGTCTCTTTTGCCTCCATAGTTGATAGTTATACCTCTACTTGCTCATTCCTGGCTCAAAAACATGGATCTCAAAGGCCCCAAATACTATGAAGATCCACCGGTCTTCCCAGCTCAACAGGTGAAATATAAATGCATCCCATTCCCATTTGCACTTCCCTGCATTTCTTCTTTTCTTACCTCTTTTTCCGGACATGGGTTTTGCTTGACAGTTTCTCTATTATTTCATGTGCATTATGGGTTTGTGACATTAGGAAGCAACACTAGTAGAGGGCAACAATTTTTTCTACAGCACGGGAACAGAGAACCCCTTTCTGGACCATGCAATCCATGAACCTCTGTGCAGACTCAATCTAAAGGAAACTTCTGATTTTGTCAAGTCATTTCCAATGAGTAGCAATGGAGCGGAGAGCCGAGGTTTCTTGGACGTGCCGGCTCAGAAAAGGAGAGACCTGGGACTGAGTTCGTTTTCAAAGAGGAATAATGCAGATGCCCCTCCCACACCAGGCAGGCCAATTTTTAGCTTTAGCGTTGGCAATTTGTCAAGAAAGAGTTTCCCTTCCAAGTGGGAAGATGCTGAGAAGTGGCTCATCAGTGGCAGCTCTTGCCATGACTCCCCAGCTCATTACCACGGCTCAAGGCCTCCGTTGCATCAGTTTTGCTCCTCAAAGATGTCCAAGCATTGCAGTAATGAGTTTAAGCCACAGCAGGCTCAGCCTGAGCCGGAGTTGTTTGCTGAAAAATCAAGGGTCATAATAGATGAAAAGGTCTCTACAGTTGTTACAACAGCAGGCCTCCAGGGGCTTTTACCCCCTTTCGGCCATCATAACTCATCTGCTGGAGCTTTCAGTGAAGGGTCAGCCTCAGCTGCAGCAGCAGACGTACTGCTAAAAGGTCAAAAGCTTTTCTATAATCTTTACCCCATTGCCTTTGTGGTGTAATTGTTATTGTGCACACAACAATTTGTATGCTCCTTTTTTTTATTTTGGCCTTGTAAAAGCCCAAGTGATGCGACTTTTGAAGCTTGGCTACAAATGCACTACTACTAATTAACAAGAGACAAGGTTTGGTAGTTGCAAATTAAAAAGGTGTCTAAGTAAATATCCTATGGTGAAAGGGGAAAAACAAAAAAGAAAAAACTACTCGATTATGGTATTTGTTTTCCCAGCACACTTCGAAACTTAGGTATCCCGACCCAAACTTGGTTAGTTTCGAGTTTTTGAGCCAGAGCAGAAATTGTAACGTGGATATGCATTCTTTCTTACTAATCTTTGGACAATCATTTGTTAATTTTGCTATGGCAGATAAGTTCACAAACGAGGCGGATCCTATTTTCCCCAGCTTTAAATGCTCAGAACCAATGAAAGAAGGATTTTTATTTGGAAGTGCAGCAGGAAAATCGACCAAAGATGCAGCAACAGAGGCAGTGAAGAATGAGGTCAAGCACAGGGACATTGGAACAGAAATGACTCCACTTGGGAGTTCTACCACTTCAAGATGCCATACTCCATTCAAAAGTACGTCGCCCGTGCGCCACAACACTCCTGCCGATAGGTCTGGTCCATTAGTCCTGTCGAATTCCAGTAGCACCACTACCATTGACATCACGCAATTGCAAGAGTGCCATTTAGCCAAGTTGCAGTTTGGAACAGCGCCATTTGATTCTGTTACGTCGAATTGGAGCTCGAGGGAAGAGGAGGAAGAGGAAATATCAAAGAGCTTGAGGCACTTTGATCTAACCAATGACTGCAGGAAGAGTTTGTCGGAGTCCAAGGCTTATGCATGGGAAGAAGAAGAGAAGGCCAAATGCTGCATTAGGTAAATTAAAGAGCCAAGTTTTTTTCTCAAGTCTATTTACACCCTCTTATATATCCAGAAATACAAATTGATTGTGCTAATATATCTTCAGGTACCAGAGGGAAGAAGCAAAGATTCAAGCTTGGGTGAACCTCCAAAGGGCAAAGGCAGAAGCTCAATCAAGAAAACTTGAGGTACCCTTTTGGCCTTTTCTTGGTTCCTGGTGGGATTCTTCTTGGATAGATAAGCATTATGCTCTGTGCCAAAATATACATGCATTCGAGATGTGAAGCTGTGAATTGATTGGTTTATTTTAAAACTGAAATCCCCCAGCCCAAAACAGCTATAAAATTTTCATTCTTGCAAGAAGGCCAGATCAGTCATGCATCTTTCAAAGTATCATTATTGTTCCATATATGCAAGCAATACCTCGGAAACGTTGTGGAAATATGCATATGGGAACTTGGGTTCTGTAAGGAAAACTCCGTTAAGAATTCAAAATCCGCTGCCCCCCGAGTCCGAGACTATACGTATCTGTTAGTGTAATAAACATATAGAACGGCTGGATTATGTTGACTATAGTTTGGAGAATTTGTCAGGCTTGTTGCTGGATTGGTCTTCATCGAGCCACCCGCTGCTATAGAACACAATTTTTTTCCTCTGTGGTCCAAAACAAGTTTCTTTATTCAGCCATTTTGTTCATCCAGCGTGCATCACAGTCTTCCTTCTCTCTCGATGAGGGAGAAGAAAGCACGATAATCCCTGTAGTATACTCTGCATAATTTTAGTTTTATATGGTTACGCGTAATGACCCCTACTTTGGGAAGTCCCAATTCCATGTGAGGGTGCAGCAGTGGCAAAATTCTAGATAAACTTTGTCACATTTGCATGAACTAATGGATAACATACTTGAGACTAAATTATTACTTGTCGATAAACAAGGCCAATAAAAATCAGTGCTTTGTCCATTTAACTGATCAAACCTTGGAATCCGTAACCAAGAATTTTTTAATGCAAGCTTTCGTGCAGAGGACTTGCTAATTAGCCCTAGCAGAATATCTTAAGATTGGACTTTTTGTGGGCACTTGCAGTTTTTTTGTCTCAATCTGATGGTAATGATGTTGTCAGCATTGTTATCACTTGCACATTTTTTTGTTTGTTTAACATGTAAACAAATACCAGATGAAAGTAGAGAAGATGAGATCAAATTTGGAGGAGAAATTGATGAAGAAGATGGCAATTGTCCATAGAAAAGCTGAGGAGTGGAGAACTGCTTCCAGGCTTCAACATTCTGAACAAATACAAAATGCCAATGAGCAAGCCCGGAAGATTACCAACCGCCAAACCTCATATATCACTAGAAACAATTCCTGTGGTTGCTTTCCCTGTAATAACCATCACATTTAGACAACTAGCAGGTGCAGCATTTGTACCTCAAGCAATCTTAGGAGATAAAAAAAAATCCAGCTAGAAATGGTTCCTTCCCCTAGCTCTTCCCTGCTACATAAACATCTCTCGTCTCAGTAAAAAGGGCAGGGAAGGGTAATTATGTTGTGGATACATGAGAAATTATATGTTGGATTGAGTAAATTAACTTTGGATGTGGACTAGCATTTAGGTAGGTTCTATTTGTTCTTGAAGGTGAAGCTGGTAGAATCCTAAATCCCATGAACCCAAGATTTTCCGAGCATTGCTTCGCTGCCTTGTCAGTGGTCCTGAACGTCAGTCACGGGTGCACAAATTCAAGAACATCTACCTACCTTTATGTTTATTGGTGGAGCATCTTTTATTTATTTAATCAAGAACAATCGAGACCCAGTGCTCCTGAATTTCACGGTTGAAACTCGAACCAAATCAATACCAACCCAGCATGAGTTACTCATATATCATCTATCAAATCGTGATAGTCTATACATTAATATATATCATCTATCAAACTATCACCATTGACGGTACTCAAAACATATATGTAAAGTGAAGATCAATTAGCTATCAGTATAATTACTAGTAGAAATTTTCAGCTATACATTCAGTTTTCTTCGCTCTTATATGCTGTAAGATTCTACAAATTATGCGTATGGTTTCCTAACAGGACGCAAAGACACCAGCATCCATCATAATGTGAGACATGTGAGGAGGGGAATCACATCACAGCATGCATGCATGCATGCAGCAGTAGTAGCTGGTCGACAAAGAGCGCCATCCCCCACCCCCAAAGCCCCCATACGTACGTTTCTTTTTGAATTTGGAGCGGGTGCTATCCATGGCTAACAAGCTGCTGACACCACATTCCAATTTTCTGATTAGAGAAGGCAAAAAGCTTCCAAAATTGCTGAATCACCATGAGGCCCAAGAACACGTCTTTGCACCGTCAACTTTAGCTCTTGTCTTTTCATAAAGCTGCATACTGAAGAAACCATTCCTATCCCCAAATATAATACTGGTACTGCTAGTCTGCTACCCACTAGAACAGTAAGTAGTTTCCTCTCTCTCTGTCTCTAAGAGCAGAAAGTAGCGGTATTTGGTACATTGGTACACTGATAGGTTTGTCCTTCTTTATCGTCTCACGCTTTGGGTTTACAACTTTACATTGGTGAAAGCTCTGATGATGCGTCTGCTCAATTCACCAATGTTTTGTATTTGTTTAGGCTGACCAAAAAAAAAAAAAAATAACGCGGCTGGCCCTTTATACGATTGAACCTCTCTAACCTAGTCGCAAAAGTTGTGCAAAAAATGACTTCTTGTAAAATTGTATTCGGCTCGTCCACCCACAGCAATAATCGACCAAGCCGAAAATTCCAGCTCCAACGCCACAAACCCTTCTAATTCCCATGACCATAACACTACTAGTGTATGTATTTTAAGTCTGCGGCTTCGGCTAATTAAGATGTTATAATTATGAGTAGCGTACCTTGTGTTTCTTATGGGTGTGGTATTTATAGAACACCAGGTGGTAGTTTCCTGGTAGGACAAGGAGTCCTTATTGGAGAGGATAAGCCTCTAGGGCTCCACTACCCAGCTCTGGTAGACGAGGGCTCCGAAGCCCATCAGGCCCATCCGCCTGGGAGGCGGCGCTCGTCTGGTCCTGCAAGAGGACCTGACCCCTAGACCAGCCCATCACGTCAGGACTCTTGGGCCGAGCTGACGTGTATGCGGACCGGGCCGATGTGCTCATGGGCTCCACTACACTAGCCCCCCCTCTAGTCTAGAGTCACCGAACAGGCGCGTGAATCTAGGCCGACTTTCAGAGCGTCGCGTCAGCTCGGTGCGGGCCCCTGTCAAGGAGTGGTGCAAGCAACCGTCGCGTCGGTTCGTGTCTGTCACCTCAACCGTCGCGTCGACCAGTTATGGCGGTTGGGAACGGTTCCCCATAAATAGTTCAAATAAATGCGCGCCCTCTCGTCTTCCCGCCCTGAGAATCGCCTATAAATAGGCCCCTTGGGCGTCATTTTCACTCCTCCTTCTTCGCTCTATCAGTTCGCTCCTTTCACTCCTAGCTCGCTGCTTCAAACTTTTTTCTTTCAGAACACGTCGGGTCGATCTTCCTTAGGAGCCCAGGGTTAGTTCGGCCCTCCCTAAATCAGCTTTTCATCCGATCTCCTTCCATCAGTAAGTTTCCTTTTCCTTTTTATGTCTTCTTATAGTTCTGATAGCTCTGACGTTACCAGTTCGGCCCCTAGGCACAGAGCAGCTAGCCCCATACTCCTAGATAGCCCCTCTCCCGACCCTTCAAGTTCTTCTCCTTCCACTTCATCTGGGTCAGTAACCGCGCCTTCTCCCATACAATCTCCTGTCCAAATAATGAGCCCGGCCGAACAAACTGCCCAGCCTCTAGTCGGGGCTGCGGAACAGGCAGCTCCAGCTCAGATGGCCGCGGGGACCTCGGGAGGACCTAGTGGCGACTTTGGAGAGGTCGACACTATCCCCCCTGCCCTGGGACAGAAGGAAGTTGACGGGCTGGCCGAAAAATATGAAATCCCAGCCCAGTTTGAACCTAGGGCTGCCCTACCGGGGGAGGTCGCCAGCCGACCTCCTCCTGGCTTCGTGGCGATCTATAGGGACCAGCTGATGGCTGGTCTCCGCCTGCCTATTCCCAACTTCTTCTTCTTCATCCTCACCTTCTGGGGCATCCGCATAACTCAGGTCATCCCCAATGGTGTTCGCTCCATTATAGGCTTTTTCATCCTCTGCCGAGCACTAGAAATTCCCTTTTCCCACGACCTGTTCCAAGCCTTCTTCCAGATGAAGGTCAGCGGGAAGGTGCCCGGGTGGTTCTACTTCGCCCGTAGAAGTGGAGCAAAAACCCCCACCCGCGAGCTGTTCACGGGGGTACCTTCCTCCATCAAAGACTGGAAGCGTTACTTCTTTTTTGTGAAGAGCCTGGGCTTTCCCCCTCTGACCTGGAGGGCGGAGACTCAGGTTTCGGATCCACTTCCAGATCCGCTCCCTGTAGCCGAGCTCAGCCGCCTACTCAGCTCAGACGAGAAGCTGGAGGTGAAAGAGTTCAGCAATGCCCAACTCTGGGCGGCGGGGCTGATCCGAGCTAACCCCTCAGATCCCTCGCCAGAGAATAGGCCGCTCTCGCCAGACGAGCTGACCTCTTGTAAACGACCTGGCCCTCCTTTTCTTTCCTCTCTTTGTTTTATGCATCTACTGACCTTCTGGTCTTCTGCTTTTTGCAGTGAAGAGGTTTTCTTCCCTTCTAACCATCGGAGGAGCCAGCACTCCAGGTGCTACTACCCAGCCCTCCTCAGCCATTCCAACCAGCTCGGCACCAGTTCCGACGCCTCAGCCAACTCCTGCTCAGTCCGCCAAGGCTGTCGAGGCTGGGAAGAAAAAGAAGAAGAAGACAACTGCCAAGAGGGCAAGAGTGGAGACGACCTCCTCCCCAGTTCAGGAAGAGAGGTCCACGCCCGAACCTGGTCAGGGCGGTCACTACGGCGTGAATACTGCCGAGGAGCAAGCCCGAGCTGACGCTCCTCCTAACCTGTGGCAACGCCAGAGTTCTACCCTGCTATTCGACCCACAGACGCGGCTGATCACGCACCAACACCCAATGCACTTCTGTCCTCAGTGGAAACTCTCCATAAACGACCGAGCTCAATTCCCAGAGGTGGCCAGGGAGCTCGCTCAGGGGGCCATCCTTCCAAGGGACCACAGCTTGGTCAAGGCCATGGAGGCGTCTGACCTCCTCGACTATTATTACACAGGCGCGGCCCAAGTGAACTTGGTTGGTTCCGAGCTGGCCAAGCGCTATGAGGGCCTCCTCCCCCTGATGAGCGAGACGAGGGCGGCCAATGAGAAACTGCTCAGCCAGAACGAAGCAGCTGTGGCAGAAGCTGAAGGTCTGAGGAAGCAGCTCGCCCAGGCTCACTCTAATTTTGAACTGGAGCTAAAGAAGAACTCCGACCTGACCTCTCAGCTGCATGGGGAGCAGAAGAGGAGCGCCGAGCTGTCTGCTCAGGTCGAGGCGGCTAGGACTGAGGGAGCCCAGGAGGGCGTGCGGGCCTTCCTCAGGTCGGAGGATTTTAGGGGCGACCTGGCCATCCTGAATACTCCCGTGCTGCATCATGGGTATTCTCAAGCCCTGGAGGAGGTGCAAAGGCTGGGTTTGCCTGGGTTTGATTTGGGCAAGTTTCCCAGCTACAACCCCCTGGCTGTGGAGCAGCTCGACCGCCTGGTGGAGGGTTACACGCATGGACGGAAGTTGGCCGACCTGGTTGCCGATCCTCAGCTGCCAGTAACCACTCCTGAAACCGATCAGGAGGAGGAAGAGGGCGAGAACTAGAGTAGGAACTTAGGATAGGATCTGAACTGTCAGTAGGCAGTTCGTTTTGTATGAGCTTTGCTCTTCCTCTGTGCAATTCCTTTTGTGCGAGCTTGGCTCCCCTTTGTACAGTTTTATTGAATGAAATGAAAAGGCCTTTCCCCTTGCTTCATTCTTAGTCTTATTTGCAAAAATCGTCACAAAGTGCATCAGGTCGGTCCAATACCGACCTGAGGAAACTACTCCCTAATGATGAAATAACTTTTTAGCCGAATACATTAATAACAAAAAGGTCTTGACCTTGGGACGAGCTGTCCTCTTAACGAAAAATCCTCAAGTTGGAATTGTGCCAGGTTCGCGGGAGCACTTCCCCGCTGAGGTGGGCTAACTTGCAGTGCCCAGCTCGATCCGCTTCTTTCACCACATAGGGACCTTCCCAATTTGGGTCCAGCTTGCTCGCGCCCAGAACCCGACTGACACTATTCTTTCGTAAGACCAGGTCCCCTGGTTTGAACGACAGAGGTCTCACCCTAGCATTGTAGTGCCGCGCGATCTGTCCTTTGTACTTGGCCATACGTATGGCTGCCTCCTCCCTTCTTCCTTCCAGCAGATCCAAATTAAGGCGCAGCTCATCTTCATTGTCCCGAGCTATGAAATTCTGAACCCTGCCCGATGGAATTCCTATCTCCGCAGGGATCACCGCCTCTGCTCCATAAGTTAGAGCAAAAGGAGTCTCCTGGGTAGCAGTTCGGGGAGTGGTTCGGTAAGCCCACAATATGGTTGGCAGCTCGTCCATCCACCCAGTTCGGGCGAATTCTATCCGTGTCTTCAAACCGTGCAGGATGGTTCTGTTGACGTTTTCGACCTGTCCATTGGCCTGAGGGTGGCCAACCGAGGTGAAGTGCTGCCGGATCCCGAGCTCCGAGCACCAGTCTTGAAGAGCGGTGTCAGCGAACTGACGCCCGTTGTCAGAAACCAGGACATGAGGTATTCCAAACCGGCAAACGATGTTTTTCCAAAGGAACTTCTGCACCGACCTGCTGCTAATGGTGGTAAGGGGCTCGGCCTCCACCCATTTGGTGAAATAATCCACTGCCACTACCACATGTTCATAACCCCCAGGAGCTCGGGGAAACGGACCCAACAGGTCGACTCCCCATTGGAAAAAAGGCCAAGGACTCTGAAGAGGGATCATCTCCTGAGTTGGGACGTGATGGATCGGCGCATGCAGCTGACAGGATTTGCACCGAGCTACCAGGTCGGCTGAATCCAAGAAGATGGTCGGCCAGTAATATCCAGACAGCATTCCCTTCTTGGCCAGAATCCTTGGGCCGACGTGGTTTCCACATATGCCCTCGTGCAGCTCCCGCAGGATGTAGTTTCCTTCCTCCGGAGTGATACACCTCAGCCAGGGGCGCAGGTAAGATTTCTTGTAGAGTACCCCATTCGAGAGCTCATATCCCCGCGACCTGAGGAGGACCCTCCGTGCCTCCGCCCGGCTTGGAGGGAGTTCTCCACTAGCCAAGTACCGCACGATGGGATCCATCCATGAGCCCAACACTTGAATAACAGCTGCCTCTACCTGGTCGTATGCCCGATTCCTGACAACCTCTACCAGGACTTCTTTGTTCAATGTACCGACCGAGGTGGAAGCCAGTTTGGACAGAGCATCCGCTCTCTTATTTTGGCTTCGCGAGACCTGCTTGAGTGTGAATACCTTGAACTGAGCTCTCAGCTCATGCACTTTGGCGACATACCTCCTTAAGGGCTCTTCCTTAACCTCATAACGTCCTCCTACCTGATTCACTATTAGCTGCGAGTCGCTGTAGACTTCTATTGACTCGGCCCCCAACTTCCGAGCTATCATCATCCCTGCGATTAGGGCCTCATATTCGGACTCGTTGTTAGAGGCCCTGAAATCAAACCTCAGGGCGTAGGCCAGCTCATCCCCCTTGGGGCTAGTCAAGAGAAGCCCTGCTCCACAGCCTTCCTTGCTTGAGGATCCATCCACGAAAAGCGTCCAGGTCGGGATGGTCCGATCGACCTTGCCCGTGACCTGTTCAGCATCAACAGCCTCTTTGACCTGCTCGGCCTTGGCTCCCTTTGTGGCCTGTGCGACCTCGGCAAGTCCCTCGGCCTGCTTGGCCTCGACTGCGTCTATGGTCTGTTCAGCCATGAAAGCCTTAGCACCCTTTGTGACCTCGGCAGCTTCTCCGACCTGTCCGGCCTCAGCCACGTCTTGGGTCGATTTGGTACCGGCGGCTTGTACGACCTCGACAGCTCCTCTGGCCTGTTCGGCCTTGGCTGCGCCTCTGGTCAGCTCGGCTGGCGACTGCTCTTGCCCAAAGGAGATTCCTTCAGCTATGAAATCTGCCAATGCTTGAGCCTTAATGGCCGTGCGGGGTTGGTAGCTAAGATCGTATTCAGACAACTCCACTGCCCACCTTACCATTCTTCCTGATGCATCAGGCTTTGAGAGAATTTGCTTGAGAGGCTGGTCGGTCATGACCACCACGGGGTGAGTTTGCAAGTAGGATCTGAGCTTCCGGGTCGCGTGCACCAGTGCCAAAACATACCGCTCAATTGAGGTGTACCTCGGCTCCGCCCCCTGCAAAGCCCGGCTGACATAGTATATGGGCTTCTGGATTTTGCCTTCTTCCCGAACTAGTACCGCACTGATCGCCTCCTCCCCAACTGCCAGATAGATGAATAAGACTTCTCCTTGTGCGGGAGAGGTCAAGGCTGGCAAGCGCGCGATGTGGGCCTTGAGCTCGTCAAATGCGCGCTGGCACTCTGGAGTCCACTCGAACTGGGGACCTCTCCGCAGGGCCCTGAAGAAGGGGGAACCTCGGACGGCTGACTTCGACAAGAACCTGTTCAGGGCCGCCATCCTGCCAGCTAGCCGTTGGACCTCTTTTACGTTTCGAGGAGGAGCCATGTCCATGATAGCTTTTACCTTGTCGGGATTAGCTCTTACCCCGTCCTTGGATATCATGTACCCCAGGAACTTGCCCGACCTGACCCCGAAGGTGCACTTCTTGGGGTTCAGCCGCATCCGCGAGCTCCGTAGAACGTCAAAGATCTCTCTGAGGTCCTTGATGAACTGATCCTGAGTTCGGCTTTTTACCAGCATGTCATCCACGTACACTTCCATATTTCGGCCGATCTGGTTTTTAAACAGCTTGTTGACCAGCCGTTGATAGGTCGCACCTGCATTTTTCAACCCAAATGGCATGGTGGTATAACAATACGTACCGTATTCGGTGATGAAGGCAGTCTTCTCCTGATCTTCCTCGTCCAGAGCTATCTGGTGATAACCTTTGAAAGCATCCAGAAAGCAGAAGATCTCGTACCCCGTGGTAGAGTCTACCAACTGGTCGATACGAGGGAGGGGGTAACAATCCTTCGGACAGGCCCTGTTCAGGTCGGTGAAGTCTACACACATCCTCCAGGCCTTATCCTCCTTTTTGACCAGCACGGGATTGGCCAACCAGGTCGGATAGTAGATCTCCTTCACAATTTTGGCCTCCAACAGCTTGCCTACCTCTTCTTTGACGACCTCATTGCGCTCGGGAGCGAAATTCCTCTTCTTTTGCTTCACTGGCCGGATGTTTGGATCAACGTGCAATCTGTGAACTGTCAGCTCGGGAGGGACTCCGGGCATGTCATCAGCACTCCACGCAAAAATCTCGGCATATTCCTCCAGCAGAGACTCCAGGGCTCTCCGAGTCAGCTCGCTCAGTCCAGCTCCGGTCTTTACCCCACGATCAGGTCGCTTGAGACAGATGGGCAGTTCGACCAGACTCTCATCCGTCTCCAACCTTTCCTCCTTTTCAGCAGGCTCCCAGGGCTCCAGACAGGTCGTCTGGGCCACCAGCTTCTCCTTGCCTTTGAGGGTTGCGATGTAACAGGCCCGAGCCACCTCCGGGTCCCCCAGCACCTCGGCCACCCCATCAGGCGTTGGGAACTTCATGCTAAGGTGCAGGGTCGAACAGACAGCCCGGAGTGCGTTTAAGGTAGGTCGTCCCAGTATCATATTGTAGGAGGACGGCTCCTTTACCACCGCGAAGTTCACCGGGACAGTTCGGCACTTGGGCGACTCCCCTACCGTGACCATGAGGGTTATCATTCCTTCTGGCCTGACTGGCGGACCTGCAAAACCTATCAAGGGAGTTCGAACGGGGATGAGCTGCTTGTCTTCCAGCTGCAACTCCTTGAAGGTTTTGTAATACAGCACATCGATGGCACTCCCATTGTCGATGTACACTTTCTTTACCTTGTAGTTACACATGATAACTTCTACCACAATTGCTTCATGGTTATTGGAGGCTAAGGGTACTGCGTCCTCTGGCCCATATATGATCTCCTCGTACACCTTTAATCGCTTATTCGAGCTCTCCCCGCTGGGAGGAGGCCGGTTGTTTCGCCGAGCAGTGTGGCTATCTCCTCCAGCAGGTCCCCCCGCAATGGTGTTGATCACTCCGGCTAGGTTCTGGACCCCCTGCTCCGGAGTACGATCACGGGGACCTCGAGGTCGGTCGTGCGAGCTAGTCGTCCGATCTCGCTTGAAACCTCCTTGCTTCTGATCTGCACGCCCGTCACGGACGAACTGCCCAAGATGACCTCTCCGTATCAGTTTCTCGATCTCCCTTTTGAGGTGCCGACAGTCCTCCGTGTCGTGCCCTACGTCCCTGTGGTACGCACAATACAAGCCCTGGTCGCGCTGAGCTTTATCACCCCCCAACGGCCGAGGAGGGCGAGAGATCCCTTGCTGCTCCATTACAGCCAGAACTCGAGCTCGGGGCGCGGTGAGCGAAGTCCAGGTCTTCTCTTTCTCCCATGGTTGGCTCCGAGGCAAGCGCTCGGGTATGTTCTTGCGGCCCTGACCTGTCCGTGACTCCCCCAGGTCGGCGCCCTTCCTGCGCTTGTCATCCCGCAGCCTTTCCTGGACGCCCTTCAACCGATTGGCTTCCTCGGCATTTGCCTTCTCATGAGCTCGGTCTAGCATCTCCCGGACGGACTTGGGAGGTCTCTCTACAAACTCCGTGTACAATTTCTGCTTGCGCAGCCCATTGACAAAGGCTGCCATCACAACCTTGTCATCTCGGTCACGTACCTGAAGGGATTCATTGTTGAAACGCACCATATATTCACGCAATGACTCCTCAGGCCTTTGATGAACAGTCATCAGGTGAGCCGTGGTTTTGGAATAAGCGCGAGAGGAGACGAACTGGGCCGCGAACAGCCGCGCGAGCTGACTGAACGACCGACCTGACCTGGGGGGCAAACCCTGGAACCACTGTCGGGCCTTTCCCTCCAAGAACATCGGGAAGGTCTTGCACCTAACTGCATCCGCAGCTGTCTGTAGGCGCATCTGAGTCAGGAACGCGAACAAGTGATCCTCCGGATCTGTGGTCGCGTCGTAGGATTTCATGGTTGGTATTTTGAACTTGGCAGGCAGAGGGTAATCTTCGATATCCGGTACGAAAGGAGAGGCAGTGTACCTATCCGCCTCCGGATCCAGCAGGAGATCCAGTTCATCCTGGACCTGATAATTCTCCTTCCTATGAGGGTCCTCCATCCGGGCAGGCCTCAGAACGGGCTCCGGATGGCTAGTTCGGGAATTCCTATGAGAGGGCTCTGGCACCGGGACCTGCTCGCGTGTAACTTCCCTTCGCGCCCTCTTCGACCTGGGGCTTCCAGATCGGGATTCCGAACTCCCTGTTCTGCCCGTTTTCCGCACCCGACGCTCCGGACTGGGAGGGACCCCAGATTGTCCCTTCACTGCACCAGATTGTCCAGATTGTCCCTTCAAGTACGTCACAATAGCCTCAAAGGTAGGCAAGTTCGCGGCAACCGACTGCACCAGTTGTTCCGGCGAGATCTGCGAGAGCTCGACCCTTGCCTCCCCTGTGTTGGCTTCCTGGTGAACTTGCTGGGGACCGCCCTGTGCGTTCCCCTCAGCACCATCCACATTCCTCTGAGATCTAGTCTTCGGCATGTTGTTCGCGAAAAAAGAGAATACTTGTTTCCCACAGACGGCGCCAATTGATGCGACTGCCGAAGTGAAGATCCGAACTGAGCTGGTTGAGCGTCCGACCTGCACGTGAGCGAGCTGCGGGGCTGAGTCCCCTGTAGCAACTCCGACGATCAAGTCAGAACTAGTTTGTAAGTAAAAAAAGTAGAGTCTGCACTATGAGTAGCGTACCTTGTGTTTCTTATGGGTGTGGTATTTATAGAACACCAGGTGGTAGTTTCCTGGTAGGACAAGGAGTCCTTATTGGAGAGGATAAGCCTCTAGGGCTCCACTACCCAGCTCTGGTAGACGAGGGCTCCGAAGCCCATCAGGCCCATCCGCCTGGGAGGCGGCGCTCGTCTGGTCCTGCAAGAGGACCTGACCCCTAGACCAGCCCATCACGTCAGGACTCTTGGGCCGAGCTGACGTGTATGCGGACCGGGCCGATGTGCTCATGGGCTCCACTACAGAACCCTTTCCTTGTTATTATTGTTTAATCTTAGTTGCTGCTAACTTAACTAGTATTGAGCTAGTTTTTGGGGATTTTGACAACAATTGTACTTAAAGTTTAGGAGGAAAGCGGAATTTGACGTGGTTGGTGAGAGTTTTCCCGTCTCTCTCTCTCTGGCTTTTATTAAAGAGGCCCAAGAACAAAAGGATGGGTATTCACAAGGCTTCCTGAAATCCGAAAAAGAAAGTGGGGTGGTGAATCATTTACTTGGGCCTCCAGCAGATCCTCTGTCAACAACTTGGTGGGCCTTTTTGTATTTAGAAATTATCGTATTCACAGGGAAGCAAATTACGGCCCAACAAATGCGACACCCAAAAGGAGCAAGATCCGCATGTGGGGGTCGGGTCGGGTCTGCTGCCTTGCTTGGCAAGAAGGGCAAACAGAGAGAGAGAGTTCTATGTAGCTTGTGAGGTTGAGAGAGAGGACCATTCAGAAAACCACCCCAAAGTCCCAGGGTCTGTGTTCCGTTCTTTTCTTAAAGTTAGATCTAATTCTATTTCTTGATCTGATGTTTTTCCAGCCAATTCTTTTGCTAGTTTATCAAGATTAAAGCTGTCATTTTTTTAGGTTGTACTCTCAATTTTATATTTTTCTCCTAATTTAATAAAATTCTCCCAGGTCTTCAGTTGCAGCTGTAATTTTTTGCTTTTTTGAGTCGAAGCTACTAATTAATTGCATCCGACAATGTTCCTCACCAGGTTAGCTAATCCTTCTTTCTTTTTCTCTTTTTTTTTTTTTTTCCCTTGGAGGTTTTATTTAGGGTTTTTCTTTTTAGCCGTATTTCGTTATCTCAACTTAATTAAGTTTGTACTGTTTTGTTCATCGTCCCTACGATCTGTCTGAGAGTTTTCTCTTTTCTTCCCCACCCCAAAAACAAAAAAACAAAAAAAAAGGACTGAGTACGACAGAGGAGTCAACACATTTTCTCCGGAAGGTCGATTGTTTCAAGTTGAATATGCCATTGAAGCTATCAAAGTAAGGCTGTTTTCTTATTGATTAAGTCCTCCATACAGAGGATTCTAGCTCGGTTGATTATATGGATATGTGTTAGTTCGTACATTTTATTCTTTTTGGTTTGGAATTAAGAAATTTACAGGATCTTGATTACTGTTGCTGTTACTATTTGACAGCTGGGGTCAACTGCAATTGGGTTGAAGACTAAAGAAGGGGTTGTTCTAGCCGTTGAGAAGCGTATTACCTCTCCACTCCTGGTCTGCACCGTGTACTCCTCAATTTCCAATATAATCCATTTACTATTTTTTGTAAATTTTTTGGGCCACAATGTTATCTAAAATATAAAAAGAAAAAAAAAAACAGCTTACTTATAAACAAGAAGAAAGGTTTACGAGTGTACCAGATTTTTCCATACATCTATTTGTTCAAGAGTCTTTGAATTTTGTGATAGTAGCTTGCTGCAACAGAAGTTCATGCTACTGAATTCTTCGCATGTCTGGTACTCCTATAGGAGCCTAGCAGCGTGGAGAAAATTATGGAGATAGATGAGCATATTGGTTGTGCAATGAGTGGATTAATTGCTGATGCTCGAACTCTTGTTGAACATGCTCGAGTTGAAACACAGGTACTCACTTTTCTTCAGCTATCTTGACTAAATTTCTATTCTTGTTTTTTATTGACTAGTTACTGGGTGTTTAATCTTGTATTTTTTTTTCCTGGTAGAATCATAGGTTCTCGTATGGTGAGCCAATGACTATTGAATCAACTACTCAAGCTCTGTGTGATCTAGCCCTGCGATTTGGTGAGGGGGATGAAGAATCTATGGTTAGCATCTTCATTTTGTGTATTAACTTCTAATTTTGTTTGTTCACATTTACCTACAAGAAGGCCTCATCAAATTTGACTCCAACCTTATATGCATTTACTATCTGCTTGGAAGTGTTGGTAGTAGTTCTGTGTTGAAACATATTCCTGGTTGTTGTTTTATCATCCACAATATCTTTTTGTTCCTAGCGCACATCCATTTTCTGTTTAAGCTATTTATTTTATTGTATTTGTTCTCTGAGGTAGCTAAAGAACGTTCACTCACTTCATGAATAAATTTTCTTTTCAAGTCTATGCACTCACATGTAGAAGACACTGTAGGATGGACAATTGCATAACTAGTTGGGGAGGTGTGTATCAAAGCATGCTTTCGACCTCAAGCTAACATATGTTTTAAGTAGTAAATTGATTTGTGATATTAGAGAGATGCTACTCCTCGTCCTTTTCTAATTCTTTTTGGTACTTTTGAGTATCTTGTTTTTGAGAACCTCCTTGAACGATAGGAATACATGTGTTGCCCCAGGAGTTGGTATGTTGGAAGGGGGAAGTTATCAAGGTGTTGAACAAGGTTTTATGAGCCTTTTTCATATTTCTACTTCTGCATTTGCTTCCAGACCCTGAGCTGCTATTGGACAGTTTATCATTCAATTAAGCAAAAGTTAATGTTAGTTAATTTGCTATTTTAGGTTCTTTGCTTCCTTTGCTGCTATTGTTTGTGCTACTACTTTATATTCTATGAGGGGTATGATTTATTAATACCTTATTTTTGTACTGTTTTGTTACACATGATTTTACTCATTTTCATGCAGTCTAGACCTTTCGGCGTATCTCTTCTTATTGCTGGTCATGATGAAAATGGTCCCAGCTTGTAAGTATTTGTTATTTCTTACTAACAAAAAAAAAAAAATAGTTGCTTCATATTTGATTTCGTTTACTTCCACAAAATGGGTGGACAGATCTAGCCTATTTTAGAGTATTTTTGTTGCTTATGTCCTGACAGTCTCTGTTTCTCATTCAGTCTCTTCTGGTCAATTACTAGTATTCTCTGGGGTTTAGGGCATCTGCTTGCAATTTGATCTCTGCCAAATTTATGCTTTCCATATAGAGCTGATTTGTCAAAGTATATGCCTCATGGTGTCTTCACTTGGTTACTTTCTCTTATTGACTGGACCTTTTGGAACATCGTGACTTATAGTTACTTTTATTTATGTAGAACTGGTTGCTATTTGCTTGAGATGAACTTCAGTTCATATAGTTGTAGTAAGTAATTTAGTGTTGCTAGACCTTGTTTTATTTTGATTAGAACTTACATCAGCGAGGAAGATATCTAAGTTAATTATCTATTCAGGGATAAATGTTGTTGGCTCTAAGTGAGCTTCCTAGTTGATCTTGGGCTTCGTTCTCTTTTAACTATGATCAGACATGGATCAGTTATCCTGCATACTCTTTTGTTTTTATATTTTGCCCCTTAGTACTTATCCTAGTTTTGTTCTGCTAGTGGAGCTTAAGAATTTTTCTGAATTGTAAAATCTGCAGAGCCGATGCCATTAGTTCTACTGTGCCATTTGTCTGCTGCTTGTGCAGATATTTATTGAGCTATCTTCACAAGCAGATGTTTAGTTTCTCCTCTTGTTATCTTAGTTCCTGTTAGATTTGTTTTTTGTGTCGCCTATAATTTTTGAGCCAAGCTGTTGAGCTGATCTTTTTTTGACCTTCACTAATCCTTGATGCTGTGACTCATGCACGCATGCACGTGCACACACACACACACACACTCTCTCTCTCTCACACACACACACACGCAGACAAAGGAACAGCAGTTGCTTTGCTTTTCTGGTGGAGGTCTTTTAATCTTTTTTTCAACCAGCTGCCATCACGAGGGAAAGAAATTTATCCCTTTCATAAAACCTGTGTTCTGTTGTTTTCGTAATGGTTGAAATTAACCAAAGGTATGTTTATAGGTATTACACAGATCCATCGGGCACCTTCTGGCAGTGCAATGCAAAGGCTATTGGTTCTGGTTCTGAAGGTGCTGACAGCTCCTTGCAAGAGCAATATAACAAGGTACATATATTTTCTTTAAACCAGTTTAGTTTCTCATGATTTTATTACAGTTGCTTTTTGCTGTTTTCCATTTTTTTTCCGTGAAGGTAGTTGTTGAGGGCCTCCTACACTGTGCTCAGCTGTGTGTTATTTTTGTGTGTGGTTGTGTCTGTCCACTTATGCTTACCGTGAAAAGCTGTCAATTCAGTTTTGGCTTCAATAAGAAGCACAACAAAGTATTTTCATGCCAAAATAGAGCGCATTGAAAAGGAAAGATGGGTTGTTTGCCTTACTTTTGGCTCTCCATGCAGGACCTGACTCTCCAAGAAGCTGAAACTATTGCGCTTTCCATACTCAAGCAAGTTATGGAAGAAAAGGTAAAACTCTTGATGATTCTTCTGCAAGTCATGCCATACTTTCTGTTGCACTTTTCCAAAACTTGCAATCAGTTGGGGCTTTATGATGTCAGGTGACCCCTAATAATGTTGACATTGCAAAGGTTGCACCAACCTACCATCTCTACACCCCAGCTGAGGTTGAGGCTGTCATTACCCGCCTATGAGAAGGGAGCCACTTCAAGCAGTTTCTTGGTTGTTTTGCAGTTCTTTAGTGCTTGCATTTCACATGTGATGATGTTATTGGATTAGTATTTTTTTTCTAATGGTCCTCTCTAACGTGGCCTCAATCAGAAACTGCTGCTTGAGTGTGTTATGCCTTACCAGTCAGTCTAATGGCCCAAACCATTTCCATGATTTGTATCTCTTGGAATTCCTGGTTACTATATTCGTACATGTCCTCTTTGGTTTTCATGGTTTCTATACAAAAACATTGGTACGCTCGTTGTGGGGCTTTATTATTATTATTATTACTATGATTTTGCATGACATTTTATTTTTAGAATAGACAGAAAATGTAGTGAAAGAATATTTTCTCTTGTATCATATGCTAATACTCAGGGAGCTTGTTTTAACCGTTACGGCGCATTTGGGTTGAAATAAAAGGGTGTAAATAAAGAATTTGGAGGGAGAGGATTTGTACATCACTCGTCTCTGAGTTTTCAGGCTGAGAAATGAAGGGTAATGGGAGGATTTTACGTGTCACAAGCTCGCACTTTTGTTTTTTGAAACGTGACAACCTTTCGTTAAAGTTTCTTCTTTTCTTCTTGAACTAACAAAGTAGCCTTGATCTGGACTCTTATATCAGTCATCTGCTAGTACAATGTTGAATCAAATCAGCCAAGATACAAGATGGATGGCACGACCTTCGCTTCTGTTATCGCGAGTCGGAACCGGTGGGCCGTTCAAGCTTCCTGCCACATCTAAAGCTGTTAAATTGTGTGGATAAAGAAAACCAGCATGATCAAAGAGTTCGATTAGAATATCACTTGATACGGTTCTATTAGACATTACATCTTCTGAACCTGAAATTACAACGTTGAGCTTCACGAGTTTCCAAAGCAAAGCAGTAACAGTTTATGAAAAACCTCTTGTACGTAAACGAAACATTCGACACTGAATAAATTGTTCAGAGAAAGAAAAACACCGCCTGGCAAAAATGCCCTCTATAGTTTGGGAAACGTACAATATCCCCTTGAAAAAGATTGAGGAGAGCGATTGTAACATTCACAATGATGACTTTACAAGCTTCACCTCATTTGAGATTTGCTTGCAGAGATGAGATGAAATGCGCTGAATGGTTCCTCAATCACGAAATTCATCCATGAATTTTTTATGGAATTCTGTGAGACGAGAGACTATAGCTGGTATCCTATCTTCTTGAGGTAATATGGTACACCTAAAATGCCAAGTCCCAGGTACCTTTGAAACAACAATACAGAAATTAGAACCATACAAGGACAAGCAACTCAAAATAGTAAAGAAAAAGAAATAGTAATAAGCAAGTAGAAATGGGAAGTAGTTTCCACGATAAATGCATCATGAACATAAATCAAATGGTAACAAAGCTTTTCTTGATCACGCGTTCAAAGGACTTCAAGAGACTCAGAATACAGTAGTATCCGCACACAAAAGATTAATTAAGAAATCTCCGTAGTTTTGCTGCGGCAACTCATTGCTAAGGAATCAAATGGACTATAGGTAATCCAAATTTCCCAAAAATCAGTCATATTTAGTAAATCAAAATCAGTCATTAATACAACAAAGTCAATTACTACCAAACAGGTACCTCGTGGTACAGTTTTAAGAAACTACATTGGCCTTTAACCTATCAAGGAATTAACTACATAAGCATTAAAATGCAATTTCCGTCATCCGTTTTTCAATTCAAGTGTCTGCATGTGCATATGTTCTCACAAGCATGGTGCTTAGCAGCTAAAGTTTGAGCAACTCAGGTACGCATTGTGAGCTAAAGCCAACGCATCCATGAAACTCGAGCTAGTCGAGTGTCAAGGAGCACCATATTATTTTACTACATTAACTTGACTTTCATCCTAGCAGAGCTTGACAGCAAATGCTTAAAATTTTTAAATACCCAGGCCATGTGAAAATTGCAGCTCAAAAGTTGAGAATGAACCCCAAAACATTCATATGCAACCCACAAAGTGCAGCTACTTAATTCATCTCATCAACAGCTTACCTGACCAAAACCAGACCCAGGAACGACGACAACTCCTGTTGCATCAAGGAGGCGATGAGCATAAAAAGCATCCGGGGCTCTTTTTGCTGCTTCTGCTGCTTTTATTGCTTTATGTGGCAGGTCTATACAGGGGAAAAGATACATTGCTCCTTCAGCTCTGTTGCATGTGACGCCTTCTAAACTGTTCAATGCATCTTCAAGAGTCTGATGTTGGATAAAAAGAAGAAAGAAGCTCAATAATATGGTATGAATCAAGATAATTAATGATTTGATAATATTTCTTCTAACAAAACTGAAGAAAAAACTCATTGAGTTATGCCATTTTGCATCACTACGGGAAACATTTGAGGAAGCTCCATCCCTATCCCTTTCTGGAATTGACAACACAACATCATCTAAAGTTATCTATGTGATGCCTTCCATCTTTATGTCCTTCAAATCATTGGATGAGAACTTGTTGATTCCAACTAACCTTTGCACGCTTTGCTAAGGATGAGAGTATTCCATCCTTCTCTCCTGTATAGGACTCGTATGATTCATCTCCCACCTGCAATATCAACAAAATTTCCTTCACAGCTTTTGCCAAATGGAGCATGATTACAGAAAACACAATCAATTCTATTAAATAGGAATTCAATTCTCCCATGCTATTTATGTCCAATGACATCACATCACTACAGATACAGAGCAGTATAACAGTCTCTAGTGTGCGATAAAAATTGCTGAAGGATTACGTTTAAAGCTATTAACAGAAGAAATGAAATTTTGATTAATTTGTAACATGCCAGTTCAGGCTTATGAAACTTGAATTAGAGGAGAAACTTATAGTGTTACTCTATCGAAGTCTCATCTATCTAGGGGATCTATATTGTTTAATTAAAGTGCTCTATCTCAGTTGTGATTGTTCTGTCCAGAGAATCTGATATTCAGTTAAATTCATCCAAGTCCTAGCATTAAAGCTTACAGTATTACACTGAATTTAAGGTCAAGAAAAAGAAAAGTAACACAACTAAAAGAATGCTATTGACCTTTGGAGGGTTCATCACAAGGCTGGCTAGAATCTGCCCAGAGATGTTAGAACAAAGATTCACAGAAGCCACTTTGTATATCTGTTCCCTTATCTCAGGACTAAAACCAGTGACTTCCATGTAACCTCCTCTCTTTCCGCACTCTCCATAGTACCCTGAATGTATTGCACATTAAAGAGAGAGAGACAGGGAAGGAGAAAAAAGAAAAGCTGTCAAACAATAAATATTGCCAAAAAACCATTTGAAACCATTATAAAGGCATAGAGCACATAATTAAGTGGTAGATAGGAAAGTTTACCTTTAGAAACAGACTGAAAAGATACCAAGGAGATATTTTTCTCACCATACCCCATAGACCGGCAAACTTTCTTAAATGAGTGAAACTGCTTGTCAGGAACGTAAATGTTTTCCTGGTATACCTGTAGATTTTGGATACGTTAATGAGGAACTGTGGTAATAAGCTTGATAGAGTGAGAGATTCAACAGCACAAAGGTCCAGCATTCTATATTCTGTTAAGATAATATTCAAAGAACCATACTTCAACAGAGCTCCAGAAAATTTATCATATCCTACACAGAAACTTGAGCACCCAACAAATCTAATAGTAGACAAGTTTAGCATTCTAGTCACCTCATCCGCCAGAAGAACAAGTCCTTCATTCTTGCAGAACTCCACAATTTCACGCTGGTTGTCCTCAGCAAGAACCTTTACACAAAATGCACAAAATTGGACCAATGAATTCATATCTTAAACCAATTTTTAAGCAACTGAACAAGGAAAAACAGAAAAACTAAATTCCAATATCCAATAACAAAAATGGAAAACTATTTCTTGCACCATGAGGTGCAAATATCATGTCAGTGCTCACCTGCCCTGTTGGATTGCCAGGATTTATCACAACTAAAGCCCTAACGCAAACACCGTTGGACTTGGCAGTTTCCAACTGTTTCTTAAGCTCAGAGATTTCCAGTCCCCATCCAGTTGCTTCATCAAGATAATAAGGAACCTGGAATTAATTAAGAATTTTGCATCAGAACCCATGTTGATGGTAATCAACATTCGACTAACGGTTCTTGAATATAGTGTTGAGGAACTGCCCAGTTGCACTCCCAGAAGTGTACTTATTTATAAAGCCTGCAACCTCTCAGTAAATACCATTACATCTAATCACAACTTAATTGGATTGAAGAATTTCTTGTAATATGGAAATAGAACATACAAGAGTACCACCATGGAGGGCAATTGAAGCAGAATAAAGAGGGTACTGGGGAATAGGACAAAGAATTCCATCCTTCTCCGACCTTATCAGTAACTGCATCATCATATGAACCTAAAAGAATAGGAGAAGGTAGGGAGTGAGAAAAACTAGAATATGAAATATCCAGAAAATGATGAAGAAAAGTATGTCAGTACTCACAGCAGGGCTCGCACCATCTGTCAGAAAGATATCATTTGGGTCAGCAGGAAATCCATCACGCTCTGCAATCCCAGCAGCAATGGTCTCACGTAACCCTTTAATGCCCTGGTTTAAGGGGAATGCTACATCTGAAATTAGTTACAATACAGGTTCAACTTAATGTAAACTCAAGATGAATGTTTTTACCTGACTATGACTATATGCACCGGTTGCTCTTCCAGGAATTTGATCCAAGATCTGGAAGGCTCGCTCTATAGCATCAGCACTGCAGAAGCAATGAAAGAGGCAAATATGAATTATTGCTAAAAAAAAATTATTATGTTTGAGCTTGTCTGGATACAAGAAAGCTAAACATTCCAATTCTCATAAAAGCTTAAGATCGTACACCCTTTCCTTACCTGAATAAACCTTGTGTCTCACTTCTGTCCAAAATGGCTGGATGGTCACATAAAGCAAGTACCTAATATAGAGATGATGATCACTACAAATGCTGAAAAAAAATGTTACCATGATCTGTACAAGAAGATACATCATACCTCCCTGAAAAAAGTGATAGGTTGCTGGCCCAAAGATTGAGGATTCCCGATGTTGCAGTAAATTATCTGCCAAATTTTTAATGGACAAGCAATCATAATTACAAAAATTTATTCTGGTATTAATTAATCATTTTCTTGTTAAGATGCAGACACCACCAGCAAAAACCAAAAGAACTTCAAGAAAGACTCGCTTATTAGCCATGTGCAAAGAAAATGCAATTTTGAATCTTTAACATGGTAAAGCTTATCTCTATTTGGTAATGAATCATTATAAAAGGTGGTGTAGATGATCAAAAGGCTTGCCAGCACACATTCCTAAGTTGGCTTTGAAGAGAGGAAAATTCTGTACCTCATCAAAAGGATGAGAATCAGGATTCTGCTTTAAATCCTGCTCCAACTTCTGCAAAATTAAGCATTCTGTAAGGCCTCCTCAGAAATGACAAGTATCAGATTTGGGAGTTAATCAAATTCAGAGCATTCATTCAGTCATTGACACTGGAGGAAACAACATTTTATAACTTCCCATCTCTGTTTTCCTTCGATTGGTAATGATATGGACGGTTTTCACTTGTATCCTAAACTAGGATCCGACTCCACAGATGAATAGCCAACGTATTAAGGCATTAAGTAAATTACCTGGGCCAAGGTCACAATCTCTCCACGTACAGCATACTCGCATTTCAAGACCTGGGAAAATTAACATTGAAAGTCTAGTTACGAGATCAGCAAGATGCTCTAAAGGTAATAACAAATAACCTTTTCGTCTTCCTCTCCAAAAGATCAATAAACTTGTAAATCCAAGACAAAACCAGATAAGCTAAACCCAGGTTGCTCACAAGCTATTGATGACCAAATGGAGTGGGCTTAGCCGTACCCAAGTCACTTACAGGAGATAACGTATTGTTAATACAAAGTGAGCACAGATCAAATAAGCACATGGATTGAGAGTCAGGAGAGATCAAACTACCACTTAATAGTCCACTATTTCATCTCCGTTTTTATACATTCATTCAAAGTACAATTGCCGGAAAAAGTGATCCAGAATAAAACACACAAAAAGCATTAAGTCGGGCCCACAGCCAATTTGAAAAGGATACATGATCAAGCATCTCAAAACGAGGCCCGAAATACAAATTCCAACGAAAGTCGAAAGCCAAAAGTGTGACGAGTTATTTTAAACGAGAAATGGGTAAAACAGATTCAGAACACAGAAATAAAAGGTAGTACTATACAGTTTGCAGAAGCAATGAAATAGCGAAGAATAGCAAAAAAGTAACAAGGGAAATCAGAAAATAAATGCCAAAAAAGGGAGGGGGGGTGGAGGTGAAAGAAGGATACCTTTGGATTGACGGATTGAAGAGTAACAGGGGTGGTTGAATAATTGGAAGCCATGGAGTTAGGAGAAGCAGGGAAAGAGAGGGGATGGAGAGCAGCGGCGGTCAAGAAACGCAGGGGACTAGTAATAGACGATGGATGGGAAGGAGAAGAGGAGGAAAAAGGTGGTGATGTAGGTTGAGAAAGAAGGGAAGGAGGGTGATGAGGACGGGGGGATACGGGGCAAGTAGGGGACCAAGTGGAAGCTCTCCTGATGAGATTTCTGGTTTTGTCGGCTACGAATCTCCGCATTGCCAAAGAAAATAAAAGAGAAAAAAAATTAAAAAAAAAAAAGAAGCAATGTGCCGCTGAGCTGAACTGCTGGTAAATTTGGTTTTGTCTCTGACCAAATTTATGGAATTTGAAGCTTATGACTGTTGTGTGTTTTTGTGTGAGAGAGAGAGAGATGACGTCTTTCGCTTTCGCTCCCTCGCTCTTGACTTGTTGCCCAATCCCCGGAATTGAAAGCTCCTTTTCTTGTGCGGCTGCTGCTGGTAATTTTGTCTGACCAAATTTTATGGAATGGAATTGTCAAACCGATTTGTCCGATAAACATACCATCATCACTTAGCTAAGCCGACCGATAAATAACAAAATAATACGGGGGACCCACGATGCACGTGCAACTTCCCAATCTCACGTGCACCTCTTCATTAAATAAATTTGACCACACCACGAGGCGAGGCCGGAAAGTTTTTCTAACAATCCTCCACCAGAAAGGCAGAAACCACCACCGCGATACCATCGCCGCCAGTAGAGATTGATTACCTTCATCAATTTAGACACATTATTATTATTGTTACTCTTTAACAGTACTCAAATGATTGCGAGGGGATGCTTCTTTGAGTTGTAGACCCGCGGCCCCAACAATTTACCGACTACGCTCAGTAGCAAGTTTTCCATTGAACCAGTATTTTATTGATTCCAGTCCTATTTATTTTCCACAATTTTTGTGCATGCCATTCTATTTTCATGCTAGGCGGAAACTGCAGACGGAAGGGGGAAGAACGAGAGGAGTTACTACTATATAAGATCAGCAAAACAAGTTCATCCTTAGAAATGATCCCTATAAGTTTCTACCCAGCTAAGAGATTAGCAAAACAGACAGCCTCCACTGGGGAAACTAAAAGAATACTCACTACTAGATAAAAAGGGGAAAAAAAGAACCCAAAAAAAAAAAAAAAAAAAACTAGCAGAATCTAAAAACGAAGGATTGTGTTGTCTGCTCTAGGACTATTAGAAAAAAAAAATGCTAACCTCCTAAAGCCCTAACCATTTTGTCAGTCCACCCATCTATTTTTATCTTCTATCAGGATTTCGAAGATGGAGTTTGGTCATTCCCCGCCCCAGCAGCAGCACCAACCATAAACTGAAGTTCCCTCTTATCGTAAACCTCCAGTGAAAAGTCCCTCAACACTTGAGCTGAAGTAGCACCAGTAGGACTCCCAGTCGCCCTTGTTCCAACAGTTGCTGCACCATCCCTACTACTAGTACTACTGGCAAATGGAGCCATTGCGGAAATCTTCCCTGAAAAATTCTTGTCTCCGCTCCCAACAATATTGGGCAATGCAGACCCCATACGACCCTCACCCTCATCACCCCCACCACCATCAGTAGCAAAATTAACCGAAGGCCCAGGCTCCATTGCGGACACAAAATTAGAAATGGGCCTGCCTGAAACGCCAAAAACCGGCGTAGCTGCTGCCGCAGGTATGGCCCACAACTGAGGCTGATTAGAAGGCCTGGGAGGAACAGCACCTGCAGCTGCAGCAGCAGCAGCAATGGTGGCGCCAGTAGGAGGGATCATAAAAAACGCACCGCTTGGAACCACACTTGTGGGAACCATCCCAGGGGCCCCGTGTGCTCCCACCGTCCAAACCGGCACCAGGCCTTGTGGGGTAATGGGTGCGACAGGTGCAAAACTGGAATTATCGTTCACCTCATAAAACTCGCTCGTGGAGGCTCTCTTTCTTCGTTTCCTAGCCCCGTCACCCTCAGCGGCCGTCATACTGGTGCTCGATGTGGTCGGAATTTTCAATGCCCCGTTAACTGAGACGGCAATGGCCGGAACAGTGCCGGTACCGGTGGCTTCAATGATTGCTGGCTCCGCTCGCTCCAGTAGCCACCGGATAGTCTCACCGTCGGACTTGTGGCCCAGCTCCCGTGTCAATTGGAAGATTCTGGCAGCACAAGTGGCAGGCATGCGGATTCTCCTGCCGCGCCCCTCCACCTTGGTGTGTCGGTCCTTGGAGGACCTCTTGGGAGGCGCCAGCAGCATGGGCTTATCAAGGTGATGAATGGGGGTGAGGCCGACTGGGATTGAGCCCTCAACGTCGTTATCTGCAGGCTCTTCCTTGAGCATTGGAACGATATCAGAGGACTGCAGAAAAGGAGGCGGTGGTGGAGGTGGAGATGGGGTTGGGTCCACTGCCGCCGCCACCCTAGGAGACTGTTCGAAAGCAGGCCCAACGGCTGTGATAGTATAATGGTGTGGGTCACCGAGCAATAGATCGTGTGCATCATTGTTAACCTCGTCATCGTCAGGTTCAAGGTTCTGGCTGTTCTCAACAGAGGCCATGCTAAAAGCAAAAACCTTAATATAAAAGAAATCACCTAAAAATCTGCAAAAGAAATGAAGAATGGAGAGAGCAATCAGTAATCAAAACAGCAGTAGGTGTGGACAGACGAAGTCATTTGGAGCAACGGAAATTCAAAGGAAAGGGTTTGGACTTTGGCATCAGGACTGGGATTGTATTCGCTGATTGGGGTTTCAATTGTACTCTGAAAAGCTATGTTTTGAAACTCAGACCAAGTAATGACTCGGCCGAACTCAAGAGGTCAGGAGTCAAAGAGTTCGATCGGGGTTGGACAGGTCTAAGAACTATGTATTGTCATCATGATGTCATAAATATATATAACCTTGAACACCACAAAAAGTACATACACTTTGGTGGCTTCCTTTTTCCTACCCATTTCCTACGTATCATACCCACAAAGTAATACCAACTTTGAAAACTCAAACACATACAATCAAACCACTAACTTCACAAATGAAGAAGAACAACTTCCAAATCCATCCAAACTAAATACAAATCTAATATTACATCTTAAAATCTTAAGACAATGAAAAAAAAATTGAAAATTACCTCTTTAATTCAGTTCCAATGTTCCACAGGCAATACCACTGCCATTATGTATATTCATCAACTCCCTCAAGTTGAAATACTGTAATAACTTGTTTCAATCTAAAACTTTGACCGAGCAACATCATCTGAAAGAACCAAAAAAGAACAAGTTGAAGTATAATAAGTTTTGTTTAGTTGAAAACATGTCATAGTATTTATTCAGGTATTGACATATTAGGTTTCTATATGTCGAGTTATTAAAAAATTTTCTAGGCCCAATATATACATCTTAGTTCTTTTTCTTAGAATCCATATCTAACAAATTATTGCAGAATATGATCTCTGGCCAGTTCTTACGTGCGAAGCTTAATCTAAAATGCAAGTGCCAAAAATGAAAAAAAACACTGATACAAAACTTGATTCCCAAATAGTAGAATCAATTCTTACTATCCTGGTTCTCATATTAATGCACTTTTTAAACTACCACTGGTACCATCCTTCAAACACTAGGCCTATGTTACAGTGGGATCAGTCCACACATCAAAGTTTTTTATCAAACGAAAAAGCTTTAAAGAACGCACAATAAGCATCAATTTGTCGTCCCTTTCAGAGTCAATCCCCCAAGAGCAAAGCAGATGCCAATTACAATTTTATACTTGCAACAAAGGAATAAAAACGAAAAAAAAAAGGACAAATGAAGAGAAAGAAACCCACCTTAGCAACATGAAGTCGCCGGCGTCGGTATTGAGGGAGACAAGGCTACGGTCATGTCTCCGATGAGCGGAGGAGGCAAATTAGGTGGGGAGGAAGGGAAGTGGGGTAGGAATTGCGGTGGTGACGGCTGGGGATGAGGTGAAGAATAAGGAATTAGGGCTGGTCGGTCAAACAAAAGTTAAGACAAAGTCAAGAGTCCCAAATAAAAAGTCAGCAAAATGCAAAAATGAAAAACCCGGTTTTACTTGAAAGTGAACAAAGGCCGAGCAGGGACCGGAGATTCGTGGCAATGCAAAAATGAAAACCCGGTTTCTCTCTCTTTTACTATTACGGTATTACCATTGGCAATGCGGAGATTCGTGGCCGGCCAAGCCGGAAATCTCGCCAGGGATAGCTTTCACTTGTGTTCCATGGCGCCCTACTTTGCCTCCTGTCCCGTCCTCGACGTCACACTGTTCCCTTCTTTCTCATCCTACAACATCATCTTTTTCCTCTTCTTCTCCTTCCCATCAATCGTCTATTACTAGTCCTCTACATTTCTTGACCGCAGCTGCTCTCCATCCTCCTATTTTCCTGCTTCTCCTAACTCCATGGCTTCCAATGATTCAACCACCCCTGTTACTCTTTCAATCCGTCAAACCAAAGGTATTCTTCTTTCACCCTTTTTGGGATTTATTTTCTGATTTGCCTTGTTAGTTTTTGCTATTCTTCGCTCTTTCATTGCTTCTGCAAACTTTATAGCTTTTATTTCTTTGTTCTGAATCTGGGTTTTACCCATTTTCTGGTTAAAAAAACTCATAAAGCTTTTGACTTTGTGCCCTATTTCACTATTGATTGTAGCGGGGTGATCATGACTATGCACTAAAGGTTGACTCTTTTTTTTGGTTGGGGTATCTAGTAGTTGTTGCCTCGATTTGAGATGCTTGATCATGTATCCTTTTCAAATTGGTTGTGGGTCCGACTTAATGATCTTTTTTTTTTGGTGTGTGTGTTTTATTCTGGATCACTCTTTCCTGCAATTGTTTTTTCTTTTCTACGAAGCATTATTTGAATGAATGTATAAAAATGGAGATGAAACAGTTGACTATTAAGTGGTAGTTTGATCTCTTCTGACATTGATTCCATGTTGTTATTTGATCTATGCTCAATTTGAATGAACAATATGTGATCTCCTGTAAGTAACTTGAGTACGGCTAAGCCTACTCAATTTGGTCATCAATAGCTTGTGAACAACCTGGGTGTAGCTTATCTGGTTTTGTCTCGAATTTTCAAGTTTATTGATCTTTTTCGGAGAGGAAAACGAAAAGGGTATTTGTTATTACCTTCAAAGCATCTTGCTGACCTCGTAAATAGACTTTTCAATGTTACTTTTCCCAGGTCTGAAATGTGAGTATGCTGTACGTGGAGAGATTGTGACCTTGGCCCAGTTAATTTACTTATTGCCTTGATACATTGGCTATTCATCTGTGGAGTCGGATGCTAGTTTAGGACACAAGTGCAAATCGTCCATATCATTAATAATTAAAGGAAAACAGAGATGGGAAGTTATAAAATGTTTTTTTCTCTAGTGTCAGTGACTGAGTGAATGTCTGAATGTGATTAAATCCAAAATCAGGTATTTGTCATTTCTGAGGAGGTCTTGCAGAATGCTTAATTTTGCAGAAGTTAGAGCAGGATTTAAAGCAGAATCCTGATTCTCATCCTTTTTGATGAGGTACAGAATTTCCCTCTCTTCAAAGCCAACTTAGGAATGCATACTGGCAAGCTTTTTGATCATCTTCACCACCTTTTGTAATGATTCGTTACCAAGTAGAGCTAAGCTTTGCTATGTTAAAGATTCAAAATTGAATTTTCTTTGGACATGGCAAATAAGCGAGTCTTTCTAGAAGTTCTTTTTTTTGCTGGTGGTGTCTGCATCTTAACAAAATAAATAATTAATTAATACCAGAATAAAATTTTGTAATTACAATTGCTTGTTCATTAAAAATTTGGCAGATAATTTACTGCAACATTGGGAATCCTCAATCTTTGTGCCAGCAACCTATCACTTTTTTCATGGAGGTACGTGATGTATACCTATCACTTTCTTGTATTGACTATGATAACTTTTTTCTGTTTTTCAGCATTTGTAGTAGTGATCATCTTCCCTATATTAGGTACTTGCTTTATGTGACCATCCAGCCATTTTGGACAGAAGTGAGACAAAGGGTTATTCAGGTAAGGAAAAGGTGTACGATTTTAAGCTTTTACACGAATTAGAATGTTTAACATTCTTGCATCCAGACAAGTTCAAACATAATAGGTTTTTTTTTCCTTTTGTAGCAATAATTAATCTTTGCCTCTTTCACCTCTTCTGCAGTGCTGATGCTCTAGAGTGAGCCTTCGAGATCTTGGATCTAATTCCCGGAAGAGCAACTGGTGCATATAGTCATAGTCAGGTAAAAACAGTCATCTTGAGTTTATTTTAATTTGAACCAGTATTGTAACTAATTTCAGATGTAGTATGCCCCTTTAAACCAGGGAATTAAACGGTTACATGACACCAGTGCTGCTGGTATCGAAGAGTGTGATGGATTTCCTGCTGACCCAAATGATATCTTTTTGACTGATGGTGCATGCTACTGACATACTTTTCTTCATCATGTTCTAGGGATTTCATATTCTAATTTTTCTCACTCCCTACCTTCTCCCGTTCTTTTAGGTTCATATGATGATGCAGTTACTGATAAAGGTCAGAGAAGGATGGAATTCGTGCCCTATTCCCCAGTAGTTCTTTATCCTCCGCTTCAACTGCCCTCCATGGTGGTACTCTTTACAAGAAATTCTTCAATCCAATTAAGTTGTGGTTAGATGTAATGGTATTTACTCAGAGGTTGCAGGCTATATAATTAAGTACACTTCTGGGAGTGCAACTGGGCAGTTACTCAACACTATATTCAAGAACTGTTAGTCAAATGTTGATTACAATCAACGTGGGTTCTGATGCAAAATTCTTAATTAATTCCAGGTTCCTCATTATCTTGATGAAGCAACTGGGTGGGGACTGGAAATCTCTGAGCTTAAGAAACAGTTGGAAACTGCCAAGTCTAATGGTGTTTGCGCTAGGGCTTTGGTTGTGATAAATCCTGGCAATCCGACAGGGCAGGTGAGCACTGACATGATATTTGCACCTCATGGACCAAGAAATAGTTTTCCATTTTGGTTGTGGGATATTGGAATTTAGTTTTTCTTTCTTTCCTTGTTCGGTTTCTTAAAAATTGGTTTAAGATATGAATTCATTGGTCAAATTTTGAGCATTTTGTGTAAAGGTTCTTGCTGAGGACAACTGTGGAGTTCTGCAAGAATGAAGGACTTGGTCTTCTGGTGGATCAGCGGATCGGGTGACGAGAATGCTAAACTAGTCTACCCCAAAGTGCCAAAAGGAGAATAATCTGAGTTTTATTTGTTGGCGCCCGCAGTTTAGCGGTTGTCTTGTTGGGCCTTCTCCCTATTTTTTTTTCCAAATTCTGACCATAATTTTTTGAAAGGTCCAATTCCTTATTGATACCAGTACTAGCTGTCGTAGTGCTTTGTTGGGCCTCAATATCCAGTTGTAAGCACCAAGCAAAAGGCAATTTACAACTCTTTTAAAAAGAATTTGACTTGAGTGTAACATTCAACTTTTAACAGAATATAGGCCTATTTGCCGTTGCGGTAGTTCATTGAGAAGTATTTCATCAATAGGATTTTTTATACAAGTAACTGTCAAGTAATTATGTGCTTTTAAGTATATTTTTTGGATACATAATTCAATAAATACTTATTATATTGGATAATTTATAATTTAAAAATATTTAAGTGTATTTATCTCTTTCATGATATAGAATAAAACGATTAAGTTTAATATTTTATTTTCTAAATCACAAAAGATATTCTACAAGTACCAAATTTGAACTTTTGCTAAAGAGTCATGTTAAGATCACATACACTATAATCCACAAACTTAGAGTCACTTATCCTAACAAGTTTTTGCAATATTACAATGAGCTCCCTTAAAAATGCTAATTTATTCATAACCCCAATGTTGCTTCATCTTGTGAATTCCTTTCTTCTCCCGCTCTCCTGTTTTCCTCTGATGTCTGTCTTGTTGGCCTTTCTTCTCTTTTCTGCCTTAACTATCATAACCTCTTTACCATTAATTTTCTACTGAGTTGTACATATTTTGGTAAGGACTAAAACTTATGCTGCCAGCCAACCATGGTTACAACTAGCAAACATCGAGAAACAAGTTGCTTCCCTTTCCGGGTCACCTCCTTTAAATCGTTAATAATTCAAAATTTTAACTTTCTGGTATTCCCCACGGCTAAAATAATCAAGAGGCGAATTTCTTCTTTTTTTTTGAATTTGTATCTTCGCTGACTTCATACCAAATAATAATCTAGACGTTCAAATCGGTTTTCTAAACTTTTTCCAAGCATATCTCCCTTGCCATCAAAACCAAAGGATAATTGACAAAAGAAAGGAATCGAGTGGGAAAAGGAACTAGAGGAGGAAAGAAGGGGCAGCCTAGAAAGATCAGAGGGTAGGGATAGATCGTAGAAAGAGTCGGTGGAGATTATTTAGGCGGGCATGGCGGTTTATTGAATAAAGTAGTAGCCAGTTGCCCTCTACATGCAACAGATGGCTTAGATGTGTCTGTAATTGCGGGAGAGTTACGGACTGTAACGAAGCAATTTTCCTTGGCTAAAAGTGCTTAATTGGATAGATTGTGAACAGTCAAGCATCGTAATGTAAAAAAAATTGGATAGGTTCGATCTACAGTGTTATCAGGGCCTCCTAAAAAGATATGTTAAATTCATCAAGTTGTTCTTAAAGATAAAAAAACGGCAGTTGTTAATGGATTGTTGTCTAATCTACAATCATAGTATACTCAAACGTGCTTCCAAGGAGCGTAGAATCTCAAATGGTAACATTTAGTATACTTAAACAAAATTAGAGTAAGATATATTTTTCCAAGTCTTTACTTTACGTGATTTGCAAAGCGTGTTTTTAGCTATTCGAGCTTGAAATTGCAGTTAATACCATAAACTAAGAAAAACATATTTTTGTTAAGACCATGAAAGAATGTCATAGTTTTTGTTACTTGGCCAACCGTCAGAGAAAGCAACGTAGTACTAAAACTTAAAAGAGCATGGGATCAATTATTATGAAAAATTAAATTGACCCTTTTTTTTTGTTTTTGCGCTTTTGGCAGTTACCTATTAGTAGTAGTATCATTTTCGTAAGTAGGGAAAAAAATTCTCCTGATGCTAATTAACCCACGGCCAGCGCACAAAAAACCCAGAGCCAAAACCCGTCTCTTCGCAGCTCCGTCTACAGTGTCCCTTTTCGCCTCCTTCCCCAATTCCGTTTTCCTTCTGAGTTCCTGGCTTTCTTCGGATCTGGGGCTTCTTCAATCTAGAGCAGAAGAATCACAGGATTGAAAGCCTCTATCATCGTATGTATCCTTATTCCCTTTTTTTCTTCCATATCGAAATTAAATTCTTGACAAAGAAAAGAAAGAATGGTATTGAATGAAAGGTTGCTCTTTTGATTTATTCCTAATTATATATATTAAAAGAAAGTTTAAATCTGCCGGCCGTCGAGGTAAAAACAGCAAGAAAAAAAACAGAAGAAAGAAAAGGGTGGGCGGTCGAATTTAGTGAGTTGTGGAAATGGAGAGAGCAGCGGAGGCACTGAACAGAGCAGCAAACAGCAATGGATTGATGAATGTGTTACTAATTGGGTGCTTTGGGGCGCTGGGAGTTCGGTCGATGAGGCAGCAGAGGGATATTGAGGCATTGGAGGCAGAGAAGGAGTCTTTGGTCAAATCCAATAAAGCCATCAAGGCTACTATTTGGGACTGGAAGAAGCAACTCTTTGCCGAGGCTGAGGAGGCTGCTGCCGCGGGGTCCAAGAATTCTTCTAGAGCAGCAGGGGGGCCCTTAGTTCCTCTTTCCAAGCTTAAGGCTATCTACGGCGAAGTAACCAGCCCAGCCCTCCCCGCTGCTGATGCCGACGGCGCAAGTGGTAAATCACCTGCATCAAAGATTGTAATTTGACGGACAGTTATTCCTACTAGTAATCAATCATCTACTACTCTAGTACTGGTCTGATTTTCACCCAAAAAAAAATTTTTTTTTTTTTTTTTGATACTGCAGAAGCCTAGAACTATAATGCATAATCCCCTCCGTTTATCTTCTTGAGACTTTTATTTATCCGTCTGCCCACCCAGCGTTGACATAATCTGATTAACTTGATGCTTTCAAATTTTAGTACTACTAGTAGTATTTGCAACGGACTATGTGAAGGGCCATTTGGAAGTTGGAAATAATTTGACAATCACATCTGGGAGTGGAGACTTCTATGAGAATCGATGCTTTCCTATTCTAATTCTGATATTCTGGGAGTGGAGACTTCTTGTTTCAGATTAGGCCCAGCAATGGAACAACAGACCCCTCCAGCTTACTTTCCAGACAAAAGGCTCGATGCATTTTCTCACAAATTGGTCCAACGGGCAAGACAGACATAAAACACTCCTCCTAAAGAATTAATTTACACGAGAAGCAAAACATTTTCATAAATAAAAAATCAAAAGTAGGAAACAAAAAAAAGAATACAAGAAGCAAAGCTGGAATGATGGTATGCCCTCCTCCTATATGATGACCACTGCCGTCTCTTCCTTGCGCTGCTGATTTTACTGAATGATGACGTTCCAATCTGCAATCTATGGAGATTTACTTTTGTCATCTACGTAAAGGTCACCTGTGATGCCGGTATCCAATCTTGGCCATCTAGAAATGGTCCTATAGCGAACTTAGAAGCTTGTTTGGGTGTGAGAGTGGGCCTGTAGCCTGCCCATTTGACCCTGTTGGCGACGCTTGCTCCTGCACCTGTGTTTTGGTACTCGGCGTAGAAAATGGTGCTGGGTGGCTCCACATTTCGGAACCACTCCATCCAACCCCGGGGACTCAACAAGCCACCAATTTTAGTTTGCATGATTATAGTGGTGGAGTAATTCTTCCAGGGCCTGCCGAGGAAGACTGGAACTGTGACGTTGTCCAGCCGAGTCACGACACAGCTTTGAATACTAATGCCTGTGTTCTGATTGGGATCCTTCTTTCCTTGAGCCGTTATGGTTACAAATTGATCCGGAAGTGGCTGTCTGGGCATAATGTTGCAGTCCTGAAAAACAACCGCAGCATTACCAAATATGAAGTCTACTGTCCCAATGATGTCGCATTTGCTGTAGAATTGGCGATTGGTGTGTGAATAAAGGGTATCTTGGAAGCCATCAAAAGAGCACTGATAGAAAACAGATTGGTCGGAGCCCGATCGCACTGCCACGGCCTGCTCCTTTTCTGGTCCAGCTGTGTTCTTGAATCCCATGTTCTTTGCTATGAAATTTTTCCCCGTCACAGCTGATAGTAAACATGAACCAACGTCGGCTACACAATTATAAATGACAAAAAGTACTCAAAATCAACAGAGGTTTATATATGGACGAAGAGTACTCACCGAATGTAGGCGTGTCGAAAGTTCGGATTCCATCAACATAATTATCGTCGAAGGTAACAATGGTCTCGGTCTTGCCATCTCCATACATCATCACATTCCACAAGGGCTTGTCCAATATCACCTTCTCCTTGTAAACACCAGCCTTAACATAGATCACAAATCTTGTTTTACTGTTTATCGGAATCCTTGCCACCGCCTCATTGATTGTCCTATAATCTCCACTGCCGTCCTGGGCCACGACCAGATTAGACTGTGGATCCTTAGACGTTTGAAGCAGCCTCCTGTCAGCTGCTCTAACCCAATGGGGAAAACCTGAACTTCTTCCTGTCTCCCCTAGCAACTTCCTATTAACTGGGATTTGAATGTCGCTGAGAATTTCAACGAGGTTTGAGACTATTGCCAAACTGTTGCTGGCAAATTCGGTTGAGTTCTTCATTGATGTTCTCACGTCTTCCAAGATTGTAGCATTAACTTCTTCCAGAGCATCCGAGCATGTCTCTAGATCGGTAAGGGAGGTACTCAGCCAGGTCTTGAGATCATGGATTCTCTTCACGGAGAATACTTTGTTGCTGTCGATCACGTTTAAGGATAAGATAGATTCATTGACGGCATCAACTGCTTCATCAAATACCGTTTGGCATACACCCAAAGCCTTCTTGACTTCAGGGTCATCAGTATTGTTTATCCATTCCTGAGGCAGAGTGGAGAGCTTCTCCAGGGAGTCGTGGACGACTTGCAAAGAAAGATGGAAGAGCTTTTCCGGGTCAATTGTGGAATTTGAAGTCCCGAATGGTGAAAGGCTACTGTAACATGATTTTGGATAAGTTGCTACACTGCAGACTGCTTTTATTGATTGAGCTGAGTTTGGAGTTGAAGAAAGAGCATCATCACCATTCTTGTTCTTCTTGTGATTAGGAGTCCCCACCACGATTCCAATGATGAGAGCTACCAAAACAACCAGTGAAAGAAGTAAAATGATCATCTTTCTACGATTTCTTCGTTTGAGGGCTTGTTTTTCTAGAGAATCCACTTTCCCATAGGCCTTGAAGGACTTCGTCATTGTATGTGTTATTTAATCGAGCTTGAGGTTGATGTTCTTTTTTCCTCTCTTGAGGAAACTTGTGTATTATACAAAACGACTGAAGTTGTAAAGGAGGTTTGAGAAGTATCTGATGTCTTTCAGCAGATGAATGAAGTATCTTTTTATAGGAGAGAGTGGCTTGTTGGACTTGCTCTAAGATGCTGTCTAACCATTATAATTTAAAATTATTGCCGCTGGTTAAACTTAAAAAGCTCCTTATGATGGATTCAACCTGTCATTATCCAATTTGATGCTCTGTCTAAGGCATTCTCTCTCTCAATCGATCAATATGGATGGATCGATCATCAGTCGTTTGATCTGTTCTTGTTCTTTCGTTTCTGGATTCTGTGTTAGTTTTCCCTTTGATGGACGCTGTGACACAGTCAAGTAATAGCTAGGCAAGGAAAGAAGTTTTGAATGTCAATTGCTTTGCGATTTGAACGGGTACTAATGTTTAGGATTTTGCAATCTGGTTTTTGTTCATGTGATGTTTGAAACAAGAATAGTTTGATCACATACTATTATTGTTTGCAACAAGAATAGTTTGATCACAAGTTTAAGTCTGAGCTTGTCAAGGAAAGGAACTGTGAATCTCAATTGCTCTATGACATCAAATCTATTTATGTTTACACTTTTGCAATCAGGTTTTAGTTCAAGTGATCTTTGCCACAAGAGTACTTTGATCACATAGCTTCATTAGAGAGTTTCACTCAAATACTGAAAGGGAAAACTTGAGAGAAAATTCACCTAAGATGCCGAGATAGGCGTCATGAAGCTCCCTTCTTCCCCTGCTGGGACATGAAACTTTGAGCATTTGTCATGTCCTCAATTAACACATGTCCCGATGTATGTCACATGATTTAATACTTCAGCTAATTGGAATTTTGCACACTCCCAAACTGTGCATCATCGTTTTCTGGCTACATTGAGCTAAGCTGCTCTTAATAATTCAGAGGGTCGTAGTTATCTGATACCATGTTTTCAATGCCAAGAAAAATATTCACCGAAGGATGATGATGAATGAAACGTCAGAGGATAATGACATTCATAAACTTGGCATTTGCATTTTCAGCAACCAGATAACTATATAAAATCCCCAGTCAAGAGTTTTTGCTGGCCAGAAGCAATCAAGCTGTAATTTGGAGGGACATTGATGGAGTCCGGCTTTCCAATCGCGAATGAAAAACTAGTTAGGATTTTAGTTTGACGGGGTAAGATCATTTATTCAACTCAGCAAAGACCAGGTCTCTGTCCTAGTTCGGTTATGCTGATCGACAAATACACCTGGCAATAATTTGCGGAGTTAAGATTTTGATTGACTCAATCACACTAGAAATGATATTGACGTGCTGGATTGGACCATATACCGGCTCTAACGATTGCATCTCACAAGTTGCCAGGATACGAAACTCAGGCCTTGGTCGCATGAATTTTCCTCGGTTTCCTGTGGGGTGGCAGAAGAAATTCAGAGAAACTGGCATAATGCATATATATATATATATATATATAATGTATATGTACATATAGACGAGAACTATAAATAAAGACACAAAAGGGAGAATGCAAGTGCGAGTGCATTGAACAGAGCAGCCAACAGGATTGTCACTTACGATGAATGTGATACTAATTAAGCATAGGATATTTTAGGGTGTAGAGAGTTATACGAGTGGAATCAGCAGAAAGACATTTGAGGCATTGGAGAAGGACTCTTTGGTTAAAGCCATCAAGACTGATATCTAAGGAGGCTCAGGCTGCTAAGGTTGATGGCAGACCACCAGCATTAAACGTGGTAATTTGAGAGTTGTCTCCATGAAGAGTCGTCTTTGACGAGCTCGAGATGATCTTCAGCGAAATGACTGCACTTAAGAGGTATCTTGTTACGGTTTTGCACTCCTAATAACAGATTGAGACTTTGCAAAATATGCGATGATGGAAAGTTTTTTTGTTGGGGGGTCATTGAAAATTTGCCTGCATGATTGTTCTGTTGATGTTGTTGTTACCTGTTCAGTTTGCTGCCCCATCTTTTGATTAACAAAAGAAACTCTTAGTTAGTTAGCGTGGCACAATCAATATATGGAGGAAAGAAATATGGCCAAGAGACAGCTAATCAATATATGTCTTATTTGCATCAAGTGCGGCATAATTTTTTGCCATTCTAATTTGAAAGCTGCAATTTGATCTTCCAGCTCCTAAAATAAGAAAGGGTAGTTTTGTTAGCTAAATTTTACCTTAATCAGATTTTTTTTTTTTTGGTCTGAAACATCAGCTAAAGCGGATTCAACAAGCATCCGTCCATCTTTGGATGTAGCTGGACAAGGCATTTCCGAAAAAGCATTAGCGAGGTCACTAGACCATTCAAGCCCAATAAAGGATGATCTCAAGTTTTGCCTTTTTCATTCAGAAAAATTGATGCATCATCTGACAAATTCGCCCAACAAGCAAACACCAGACAATCTCTGTGGTTTACAAACATCTCGACAAGGGACTCGCAATAAGGCGCTAGTGCTAGTAAGCAGTAATATGGATAACCAGTAGACGAACTAAATGTATACAAACCAAGAATGTTAGTAGAAGCCACGGAACTCTGCAGACATTAAAAATGTACGTACGGGGGTGCAATTGCTATATGCAGCAGTTGGAAGCTGTTCCTATACTAGTCGTCCGTTTGGAGTGGTAAAGCAAGGAGGAGAGGCTCTTTTATTGGAAAGGTGTAGTGTAGGAGATTTACGTAAAGGTCACTGCAGATGCCGGTATCCAACTTTGGCCGGCTATAAATGATTTTACGGTATACTTGGAAGCCTGAGTCGCTGTGAGACTCGGGTTTAAACCATCCCACTTCACCCTTTGCGCGACGCTGGATCCGGGACCTGTGTTTTGGTACTCGCCGTAGAAAATGGTGCTGGGTGGCTCCACATTGAAGACCCATTCAATCCAACCTTTGGGGGCTAGGAAGGCACCTATGTTGGTTTGCATGATTACGGTAGTGGAATAAGGCTTCCAGGGCCTGCCCAGGTAAGTGGGAGCTGTGAGTTTGTCCAGCGGAGACATGACACAGTTCTGAATGGTAATGCCTGTGTTCTGATTGGGATCCTTCTTTCCCTGAGCTGTAATGGTTACAAACTGATTGGGAAGCGGCTGTCGGGGCAGAATGTTGCAGTTCTGCAAAACAACCGCAGCATTGCCAAAAATGAAGTCTATGGTTCCGCTGATGTCACATTCGCGGTAGAATTGGCGATTGGAGTGGGTATAAAGGGTGTCCTGGAAGGCATCAAAGGAGCACAGATACAGCACAGATTGGTCAGAGCCTGATCGGAATGCCACGGCCTGGTGCTTAGCTGCTCCAGCAGTGTTCCTAAATGCCATACTCTTTGCGATGAAGCCTTTCCCTGCAACAGCTGGTTATGACAAGAGCCAAATATGTTTAGGCCATGTTTGTGAATTTCATGCAAATCTCATTTTGAATTAGAAAGCATCCTCAAAAACCTGTTGTGATTAGTGACTTGTAAATTAAAATGCATTCAATTAGCGGGGTAGGCCTCGAACAAATTACTCCACCCGCCGACCACCCTTAATCTGTGGCCATCCGTCATGTTCCCAACACGACAGAGAAAGAGAAGTCAGGGCAGTGCTAGCTAATTTGCACATGGCGGTGGGGTATGCTTATGCGCAGTAAATGTGCACTGCTCAGCAGCCTTCTTTTAGTTGTACAATTAAGGCATTAATGATCAAGTGAAACCACATGGAAACAGAACAAATCAAACCACCCTTGTGGCCCTCCTCATCTCTCAACTCAACTATCATCATGCACTACTTCGCTAAATTATGAGAACTAATTATACCCACCCACCAACAAAAAAAACATTAAACGCACATAAAAAACAAAAGAAAAAAAATCAGGGATCGATCGAGCTTTCAGACGGATTACTGACTACTGGTTAAGATATTTTGTGGTGTAACAGGCATTGAAGGTGTTCAATCAATTCAGTGACACGAAGAATCAGCACAAAACTAACAAAATTAATTTAAAGTCGAAAGCAGTTGGAGTTGAGTCATTCGCTGGTACGAGTTTTTAATCGGAGTTCAGTTGTTGAAAACAAAATCAAGCATAACATCATACCAGGAGTACGAAAGCAATATGGAAAAACTAATGTGTATAGGATAGCTAGGCATGAAAGGGAAGAAGAGTGAGCAGCAGCAAAATCCATCCACTTACCAAACGTGGCAGTGTCGAAAGTTGGGGTGCCATCTACGAAATTATCGTCGGAGGTAACAACGGTCTTGGCCTTGCCATCACCATACATCATCACATTCCACGTCGACTTGTCCAGACTCACTTTCTCCTTATACACACCGGCCTTCACGTATATGACGAATCTCGTTTTACTCTTCTTTGGAATCTTGGCCACAGCTTCGCTGATTGTCCTGTAATCTCCGCTGCCATCCTGGGCCACCACCAAATCCGGCTTTGTATTTTCATTTGGCGTCTGAAGCAGCCTCCTATCCGCCGCTCTAACCCACCTGGGAAAACCCCCGTCTGAGTCTGTCCCTGCTGCCAGCAACTTTCTGTGAATTGGGATGTTGAACCCACTGAGAATGGTGAGGAGTTTGGAAACAATGGCCAAACTGTTGCTGGCAAATTCGGTCGAGTTCCGGGAGGAAGCCCTGACTTGTTCAGCCAGCACCGTAGCATTCACCTCTTGCAGCGAATCCAAGCAAGTCTCCAGATCAGTGAGGGAGGCGCTGAGCCAGGTCTTGAGATCGTTGACTCTGTCGACGGTGAGCAGTCTGTCGCCCTCGCTCACGTTGAGGGACGAGAGGGATTCATCGGTGGCGTCGACCGCGTCGTCGATGACGGCTTGGCAAACCCCCAAAGCCTTCTTGAGGGGGAGGTCGCGGGCGTCGCTGATCCAGTGTTGAGGGAGAGTGGAGAGTTTCTGGAGGGAGGCGTGGACAACTTGTAAAGAGAGCTGGAAGAGCTTTTCCGGGTCGGTGGTGGAGTTGGAAGCCTCCAGGGAGGAAATGCTGGTGTAGCAGGAGTCGGGATGGACGGTGACGCTGCAGATTGCTCGAAGAGATTGAGATGGGGAGGTAGGAGCATCATTAGCGTTACCCTTGCTGTTTTTCTTCTTGTGGGCAACAGTTGCCACCACCACTCCAACGATGAGGGCTACCAAGAGAAGCAGAGAAACAAGCAAGACAATGATGCGCCTGCGGGTTTTTCTCCTGAATGCTTGTTCTTCCACAGGGTCCACCTTGCCGTAGCCCTTGAAGGACTTGATGGTGTCCATCATCAAATATCAACCTGTCTTCTGTTGATGGTGTCTCTGATGGTCTCTTCTGATATCTGCGACTTCTTGTTTGGTGTAGCGAGTAGTAATTATTTATGGGAAAAGCGTGGGATTTATCAATTGTTTATGGGAAACTGTCTATGGAGCAGTAGCATGTTGCAGTAGTAACCACTAGTAGTAAGTCGTTTGCTTGTCTTTATTTTATAGTTGTAGTTTAATACAGCAGGATGGATGGGTCGTAGAATTAGAAAGAAAGCAATGAGAAGCTTTCTGGACCTGTTCCGCGATGCTTCTTTCTGAAGATCTGACCATCATTCAATAATTTAGTCCGACCATATAGCCCTCCAGTTAAGGTTAAACAAAATGACTGTAAAGTAAGAGGAGGACACGCTCCATGATTGATTGCTTCCACCTGTCATTGCCTAACTAGACAGAGTACTTCTTTTTTTTTTCCTTCCAAATCTGAGGTGCCGCCGTCTTTCTTTCTTTCTTTTTTCTTTTTCTGGCTTTTGGACAATTTCCATTTGTATCAGGCATTTGAAGTTCCATTTGAAATAAGAAAGGAAGTTCTGGCCCTCCTCGTATGTTGCAATTTCAACCGCCGTTTTCCTTGATTATTATGCTCTTCTTTTTTCCTCTTTTTTGTAGTCTGATTTATTAGTATGTGTGAGCTTTGGAAATCTTGGTAACCTTGTACCTCTTCTCTTGTTTAGGGACATTAGTCAAATCGAATGCCCTATAGAAGTTTTGTTGATTAGGGTTCGAACACTGCCAACATTAATATTTATTTCTGCCAAGGAACAACAGCAGCAGTAGCAGTAGCAGTAGCAGGCACACCACACACACACAGGAGAAGGAGAAGAAATGGAGGTGTAATTTGGAGGAGACAGATGGAATTGAAACATACAATGGAGTGCGCGTCCGGCAACCAACGCAGCTCCAGTACAATTACGCGGTGGCGGGAGGACCGTTTTACTCGGTTCAGGAAAACCAGAGACCAGTTCCTTCGTCCTAACTCATCAATTAGTACTTATTATTTAACTTTAAAAATAAAAAATAAAAAATTCCCCACTGGACTGATGCTGCTTGCCTGCTAGTACCATATTACTAGTACTATTATTATATGTTGGGTATGGACAAACCCAGCATTATTATGTTGGTTTTTTCCTTCTTATTGAAGATTTTTTGATTGATTCAACTCGCACCAGATTCTCACCACCACCAGAATCTCCTGGATTTTTTGCCTCTGAATTTGAAAAACTAAACAAGTAAGTTCTGATTGAATTATCTTTTTTGAGTATTTCCGATGGAATCAAAGGCAGCTCACATTAAATAAATTATATCTCATGGGGTGTATCGCAACGGATGTATTACAGCGAGGAGCGTTGATAAAGTCTTAAATATATTCTCAAATTTGATTATGTTTCAGATCATCCTTGCAATTTTTTTAATTATTACTCTATTATTCTTTTTACGTGTAATGCAAAGAATTGAAGTTCGAAGAATTTTCTATGATGTGTCAAACTTTTGTGTTAACAATATTGGATTTGTTTGGATTGAGACTTATTTACAAAATATTATTAGTTATTAGCATCATAAACATATTTTTTAATTAATTTTTTTGTATTCTCAACTAATTTTTTGTCTTGTATATATTCTATCATAAAAAGTACCGGCGGTACCGGCTAGGTTTGGATAGCAAATTTTTCCAAAAAAATTTTTCGCTTGCACCATGAGCACATTCCCCAATTCACCTTTTTATCTCACATACATCACACCACAAATAAGTGCTACAGTAATTATTTCATATAATTATTTAAAATAATAATGCTGTGTTGTAAATAATATTTCAAATAATTTCTTATCCAAACACAAATATTAAAAACATACTAGTAAAAATCAAAATTGACGACACAGCAAATTGATGGCTCTTCTATTTTATTTGATAGTAGTATTTGTTTATAGAAGGCGAAATGGAAAGCTGGAAACGGTGCAATTCAAGAGCCAGAAACTTAAAAAAGAGTATCCAACTAGTTCTAAAAGTTAAAAACACCCACTGAAATTTGGACTTTTAGCCCACTGAAATTTGGACAACCCATCAATCAGCACAAAGGAATTTTGGGTTGACCTTAGCAGCGGATAACCCTCAAGCTTTATTTGTCGGTTTTTGAGCTTTAATTCATGCGAAAATGTAGCACTCTATTTTTAGTAGTGTTAGACGCAGACACATATATGTATATATATATACGTCACAATTTGTGGAAAGTCGTGGACTGCGTCACAACTACTCCGTGGGAGGTGGCATTAGCGTAAATTCAGTTTATCTTGAGCCCACAAGCCACCGACTCTACATATTTGTGCTGGGTTGATTCTTCTTCTTCTTCTAGGTTATACAACAGCCTCTTGAGTTCAACCCTTGGCTCCCACATTGTCACTTAATTATGATTTTCTCTCAGATTAAATTATACAAATGTTATCGTTGTGTCAAGAAAAAAAGAAGAAAGATTCTTGTTCTTCTTGTTCTTTTTATTTTCTTTGTTTCTTATATATAATCAATTGTCAATTTGTCATGTGGCTGGGTTGTAGTCAGCTGCACATTTTGGTGTGACCGCCCGACCAGGACCAGCCTGCCCTCCCGTGTGAAGACGTTGACGGTATCAAGAACACCATCCAACCAACCAACTTGGGCATATATATATCTGTTCACATCTGCCGTCTGATCAGCTCCTCGTGCCGAGGATTACGCCAATCTCCGGAAGGAGAATTGTCTGATCCTTATTTGTACTTGTTTTATTTTTCTATCCGCTTATTAGGGAACATAGGCCACGGAATATTTGACTGAAACTCGAATGATGGCCCCATAACCCCCTGTGTGAAATGAATTCATCAGTTGAAGTGACCAGGGTAGGGATGCCCACGACCCATTACCCATTTTACCCAACCCAAACCCGCCCCAATCCCCTATTTTGACACCTCTACTATATATACATCTTCGATACTTGAGTTGGTAAAACGGTACGGTAAATATTAAATCATTAAATTTACATGCACAGGATCTGCGCAAGTGTTTGTCATGGATCAAACTATCTCATTTCGTTGAGATTCAATTTTGTGGCTGCATCAAATTTCGAGAACCAAAAACAACGAAAAAGAAAAGAGGATGAAGGAGGATTGATTTAGGAGAACAACTTTAAGATAGTTTTCTTCAATTATTCAAGCTTCTTTTTTTTTTTTTTTTTTTTTTTTTACAGGTTACACGTGCTATTATTAAGTACTCTTCCCTCTTTATACCAACTAAAATAAAATAAAACAAATGGAGGATCCAATCTATGTGCAAGTTGTATTTCATAAATAAATAAACTTTGCATGAAGTAATTTGATGTGAACATTTTCGTTTATGGGCAAAATAAAATAATTCTCTTATTTTCTTTTATGCAGCGTGTTTTTTAGAAGTATGTTCTGTTTGGGCCTCGGGTTTTTCAGCGGAGAAATGAGCATATGAGAGTTGGTGCCCAGCCCAAATTCTAGATTGCGCAAAGGACCATTTAAAAAGAGACTACTCTCTTCATCAAAACACATGAATTCTTCGGCCCAAGAAAAATACTGAGACGCGCAAATGAATAGTGTATTTATTAATAAACCTTAAAACGAGTCCGATCGGTGCCGGCTCCAGATCAGTTTAGTTTTCTCATCAGCTGAAGAGTACCAACAAGTTATTTATCTCTCTATTATTTCGTGACGATGGGAGGACAAGTGACTCTCAGGCACGTACACACTTTTTATGAAACATTCAATCAAATCCACCATGAGCAGCTAGTGGCTAGTGTAGTGCTCCGCCGCAAGAAAAGAACAGTAGAACACTGAAACGGCAGCTGCACATTAGTTAATTAATAATTAATTGGAGTAGTAATTTAATCGATTGAGATTGGAAATGCTGTTGGGTGAATTGGAAAGTTGATCTCACGATTTTCATAAGCCAAGGGCGAACGGGAAGCCAGTGGCGCCCAGCCAACTGTTGCCGTCGATGAACCTTCCGGGAGTGAAAGCTTGGGCCTCCGCTGCGCTCGTAATCACCTTGTACCCTTTCCACTTCACCCTTCCGGACGTCCCCGCTCCTGCCCCAGTGTTCTGATACTCCGCGTAGAACAGGGTACTCAGCGCAAAATTCCCGTTCCATTCGTGCCAACCTGCAGGGTCGATCACGTCCGTAACCGTCGACTGCATCACCACCGTCCTGGAATACTCCTTCCACGGCCGTCCCAGGAACGTGGGGAAATTCTGCTGGACGGGTCTCAAGTCGGACGTGGCCCCAATCCTGCACTTCTGAATCACAATGCCGGTGTTCTGGTTGGGGTCGATCCTGCCCTGGGCCGTCACCATGTTCTTCTGCCCCGAACCGGGCAGCCGAGCGTGGATGTCACAGTCTTGGAAGACGGCGGCGCCGTTGCCGAAGATGAAATCGACGGTTCCGGCGATCAAGCAGTTGATGTAGAACTGGCGGTTGGAGTGGGCGTAGAGGGTGTCTTGGTGGGCCAGGATATCGCACTGGTAGAATGCGGACAAATCAGAGCCCACCCGAAGGGCCACGGCCTGGTGCTTGGATGAACCCGCCGTGTTCTGGAAGGTTAGGTCCCTCGCTAAGAATCTTTCGCCAACCGCCGCTGCATTGCGTGTGAGACATCCGATCCATTAGACGTGTAACGTCAGACAGACAATGCATAAATAAATACTCCGTAGTAGTAAAGTGGTAGAATAATAAATCAAACCATTAGCGAAAATTCATGGTCCGTATCAGTTTGCTTTGCAGACAACTTTTGACCCCAAAAAAAAAAAAAAAAAAATTTTTGCAGACAACTGACAAGACAATATGCATCAGTCAGGACGGTCTCCTATGCTGGGGTATATGCCGTTTGTTGTTGCCTCCTCTCTTTCTTTCGTCTTCCCAGCTGCTACTTTGCTACTCCATTACCGTGTATAATCTCCTGTGTTTAAATCCAATTGAAACCCCCTGCAATCGCTCGCTCTTTTATTCACCTTAATACGTATAATTATTATTATTTAACAAGCTTGTGGCTATAAAGCTTCAATTACTAACTTGTATATTACCGCTCTATGTGTGTGTGTGTGTGTGTAGAGGGGCTACGTTGCCAGCTGCCTATACACAATTTACGATGCAAATGTGTAGTCTGTACTTTTGCTGATGTTTCATTATTGTCATCATCAAAGCACTTTTTTGACTCGATTCATGGAGAAATAGGTATCACCATGAATACAAATCTACTAGATTCATGAACACTGGGTTATTGTTGTCCGACAGCTCACCAGCTTTCAATTTGAAACGGACGGAACCGTTTCAAAGAAGGAAACCATCCGGAAAAGAAAAACCACATCCTGCCCAAAGGAAGTAGCGTGCGCAATAGAACTTTTAAAGTCAATGCACAGCATAGAAAAGTGACAAACCTCTTATTCATTCCAGCTGGAATTGCAATGCACCGATTCTTAAATAATGGTGCTAGCGTAGTATTTGGCATCAGAGAGATAGTGTGTTTGGATTGCATTTTCCATGAATTTTTCGTTGGAAAATTACTGTAGCGATTTGATGTATGTGAGGTAAAAAGATGATAGGAAAATGTGTTCACGGAAAACAAGACCATTTTTTGGTGAAAAATGGCTATCCAAACAAGCCCTAGCTAGCAGCATTATCCTGATCCTAAGAATCGGATTGATGACGAACCTTTTTATTAACATTAAACAATTATAACAACTTATGGCCATTGATGATTTGATGAATGCAAAAAACTTGACTAGGTTCCTTCCTATCTTTTCTTAGAAATAGGACTTGAACCCAAAATATATATATATATATATATATATGTATAGTTTCCTAAACCTTAAACCTTAAACTTAACATATTTTTGCATCCGATAATAAATGCATTTTACTACTGGTAGGGAGATGATCAGAACCGAGAATGGCTGAAATTTTTTGTCTGTTTATTTTCTTCTTCAGTCCGTGATTCAGAAGAGCACGTGCGTTCTGGTAGGAAAAGTTAAAATATTTTTTCAATATCAAATGTAGAGAATTAATTACGAATTACACATATTATTATGAATCAAACTTCAGGGCTGCTAAGATGATGGATCTACTTCTACATTCTACTTACTGAGGATAAGGATAAAGGAAGAATGAGAGAGAAGGCATGTATAGGTGTAAAGCCGATCAGGGAACGGCAAAAAGAGAGCCTTCTGCAAATGGACACGGGTGGTCCGGTGAAAAGACAACTTTAAGTTTGGTTTGGCGAAGGAGATGACGGAACTATTAATTGTGCATTAATTCCAGTTATCGTTTCTGCCGGAGTGGACCACCGCTGCTCCTTCACTCCACCCTCCACCACTACTCCACATCCAGCTACTATAGTACTATCGAAATTAACTCTTAGCTAAACATCTGTCACCCTCCTCCGACTTGGGTAAGTTTAATTACTACCGCCACTTATAACTTAACCGAACAAAGTCACAATTAAATTTCTCTCTTGTTCACGGCCGGGCAACTCTAAACTACTGTACATGATCAGTAAGGTGCCTGTGGTGAATGTACCCTTCTCTTTTTTCCTTTCTAATCTCTTAAGTTTCGGATATTTGCAATTATATAGGAGTATCTACCCAATTTAATGAGGAAGAATTATTAAGGAGGATTAAGAAAAGCAAAAACAGTGTAGTAGTAATTATGTAACTCTCACCAACTGTGGCGGAATGGAAAGTGGTGCTGCCATCAACCACATTCCTGCTTGCGGTGATGATTGTTTTGGTTCTGCCATCCCCCAAGAACATTATGTTTGTCTTCTTTTTCGGCACCTCCACATTTTCTCTGTAAACCCCTGCTTTTATTCTGATTACATATCTCCTGCTGCTCTTCTCCGGTGCCGCCTCCACCGCCGCCGATACTGTTTTAAAATCCCCGCTGCCATCAGCCGCCACAACCACGTCAGCTCTCACGGTTGAAGACTGCAGCAACCTCCTGTCCCCTGCAGACAGCCAATTTGGCCACCCATTTGTCTCCTCCTCCTCCAGCTTCCGCCCGCCGGCCTCACTTTCCCTTTCCATGTCCGTATCGGTCATGTTCTTGATCATGGCTAGAGCATTACTACACTGCTTTTCTACCTGCACTTGACCGTTCGACAACTCTTGGCGCACGTGCTTATCGGCGTCGTCGTGAGAGAAGCCGTCGAGGCATGTTTCTTGGTTAGTCATGGCAGCGCTCATTAGGGTTTTGAGGTCGTCGGCGTGTTGTTTAAGGGATTTCTTGCTGGGGTATAGTTCGAGGTCCTTGACGGTTTGGTGGAGCTCGTCCAGAGTTTCGTCTATGGTCTCCAGGCAGTCATGCAACGCAGTCTTCTCGCGTTCCGTTAGATTGCGGTGCGTGGCAATGAGGTGCTCGACAGCAAAGTAATTGTGCTCGACAGTGGTGGTGGTGTGGTTCAGCACTAATTCTATCACGTCCTTTTGGCTGGTGATTTTTTGGCTCACTGCTTGGGGAAGGTTGGCCAGCGTAGAGAAGCATAAATCAGGGTATAGCGTGTTGCTGCAGGAGGACTTGACGATTGCATGGGCTGCGCTGGAGACTCGGAGACTTTCTTGCTTGGAATTGTTCTTGCGTGAATTGACTCCAGTCACTGCTCCAATTACTGCTGCAACCAACACGATTGCTGCCAGAAGAGTTATGAACAAGAGTTTCTTCCTTTTCTTGGACAGGGTAGTGTCATTCCCGGAATGCGGCATTATTCTTCTCAAGTGTTCTCCCAGGCGTGTCATGTTGGAAACTCGTTCGGCTCTAGTTAGGCCTCTGGCTTTTGGCTTTTTCCGAACGAAGAGGGATGCTTGAGCTGAGGGATGTGGTGGTGTTCCAGGAGAACAATATGACGCCCGATCTAACACTTTAATTGTAAGGTTTACATGGATCAAACAGTTTTAACAGGGGTGTAATATATAAATATGTAACAGAAGGTTCAATGCCCTTGAGAGTGTGAAAGAAATAGCGGTGTCAATTGGGCATTTTTAGTAGGGTCGAACTCAGCTCACAATCTCATATTAAAAGCTTCAATCTAAGCTCACACTATTATATGAGCTTCAAACTCAAATCGAGTTTATGCCAAACTCATAATTAAATATATAATTATATAAAATATATATTTTATAATTATAAATTAATACAAATTTATATACAAGTTATTAACATTTTATATCATAATATGTATAATTATAAATTATAGATATTATTACATATTTTTATGTATATAATTATCCTCATATATAAGCTAGGTTTTAATTGAGCATGAGTTTAATATAATTTAAATTCGACTCATATTTAATTAGATCCAATTTCTATCTGACTTAATTAAGCCTTGGATTCGGTGAGCATTTTTCGAATCGAATGTGTGAGCATAGATTGGTCCGGCCCTATTCACAGTTACAGTGAGAATAACTCGAGAGGGTTACAGGGAATGTTTAATTGGCCCGGGAACGTGGTAAATGTTGAATTATAGATGCCATGTGAATGGTGGGGTCATCACTTTTCCTTTCGGTTGCCTCCATTGTTCGTAGCACGTGGCTGGTGATGGGAGATTGACAGTCAGACTATCTCCACGGCCTCGATTCTCGAGACGACAGATACTACTAAGGAAGGATTTAGATAGACTTTTCAAACTGATTTCGCATGCTAATTTGTACCATTGCATGTGCAGAATTTTTTTTTTTTTTTTTTCAATACTTATACAACTAATTGACAATAATGCTATTAGGGATGTAATCAAATCGATCTGCTCGCGAGCAGCTCGGTCAAAAGTTTGACTCAAATTCGGGTCAACCCGAGTTCGAGTCGAGCTCGAGCGGCTCGATAAGTTAAATGAGTCGATTTCAAGCATTCAAAAGCGATACTCGAAGGCTCGTCGAGCCTTATCGAGCTTTTTAATTTTAATTATTTAATATATTATTGTTATAAAATTATTCTTATACCAAAAAGAGTTGTTGAATTTACGAAATGTTTCAAATCGTATAAAAATTTTAAAAGAACAATAATGTCTTTTCGCACAAAAAATATCAAAAAAATGAAATTTAGTAATTCAAGTTCGACCGAACTCGATAAGGCTCGATTGACTCGAATCCATGCGAGTCGAGCTCGAGTATTGCGAACAAGCTTCGAGCTCGAGCTCGAGCTCCAATAATACTACTCGTTCGAGCTCAAGCTCGAGCTCGAGTATCTTTCTTGTATGTCGAGTCGAGCACAAGTATGGCGATACTCGAGCTCGACTCGATTATAGCCCTAAATACTACTGTATAAATATGTAGGCGGGAGTAGATTTGGACTAAAAATTAATTGTCACGTGACGATGATGATGATTGCTGATGAGCAAATATTTACGGGATAAATTTCGGAAACTCCCTTGAAGTTTTGGATAATTTCATATATTTTAGTGTGTTTGGATTGTAAATTATTTGAGATAATTTTGTAAAAAAATACTGTAGCACTTTTTTTGATATGATTTATGCGAGATAAAAAAGTGATTGAAAAATGTGTTGACGATACAAGCAAATCAGTGTGTGTAAATAAGGTGTAAATAAAGTGAAATAACTAGTTTCTCTTGAAATTTGTAAAATTACACTAACTTGTTTTGAGGTTAATGTTTTTGTAGCAAATCTAGTCCAAATCAGAGATAGTATGATTAATAAAGTACTTTGAGAAAAGAGATAAAAGTTTTATTTTGCAAATGCCCTTTGTACTTGTATACAAGTTGTATTATAAACGGATGAAAAACATATTAATAAAACTAAGAGAAGGTAAGTGTAAATGATCAAGAATAAAAAATAAGTAGCGAATGACTTTTTCTACAAAGTTGGACCAACCAGACTATTATCGTTTTATGTATAAAGGCAACAAGAAACATTAAGATGGATCTCACTTTCATTTGAAGCAGCAAATTTTGAGGTGAAAAAAATAGTGATTTTGTGTGAATTTTGCAAGTTGAAGGTACGTGCAAAAAACTACGAACCTATCAAACTGTAGGAGGAAATCATAAAATTCACTTATATCCTTTAGCATCAAGAACAAATATTACAAATGTAATCGTAAGATGACAATGAAGATTTTTTAGAGTACAAGAAATTCAGATAAATTACTATTTAATGTATCGAATTTTGAGAGTAAACAAATATTAGGTACATCAATTGACACCATTTTATAATTGCCGGTCACAATTCATCATTAAAAAAATTTCAGCAACTATTTTCATTAATTAGTTATTAACAGTTAATTAGTATCCTAATTATTTAGTTGCCAGGTGTTAATTTCCAATAAGACATAATATCTGAGGGTATATGAATAAATTTTTTTTTTTTAAATGAGACACTACAGGGAGGTTAGTGTTATATTACAAATCTTAGGGGAGGAGAGTGAATTTATTAGAAATCTAAGGGGAAGTTTCTAAAATTATACCAATATTCAAATATAGAACCAAGGACTCGTGTGGTTTGTTTTGCTGTGAACACAGAACACGTGAGCGAGGCGTTTTTTCTCTCTTTCTTTCTTTTCTAGTAATTTATTGGTTGGCAGGGTCCCCATTGTTGTTGGCCATTAGCTAAAGAGGGTGTTGTTTGCAAGTTGTAATGCAATTGACAATAAAGTTGATTGGGTTGCCTACTTGTCTTGCCCTTTTGTTGGACTGGACACCGGACACCAGAACGCAATCATTTTCTTTCGTTTTTTGGTTTCAAGATCATCCACTGGCTGTATAATCTGCCAGTTCCATTGCGGTTTTCATTAGATTCGCAGTGAAAGAAATGAAACTATTCCCATTTTCTGAACTACAGTATTTATTTATCCAAGATGGATGGAGGAATCGTGCGGAGCTCCGCGAGAATTTAGACACAGTAATGTGTAACTTGAGACTAATTTCTACCAGTTTGGCAGATGCACCTTAGACACGAGCTGCAAAAAAATGGATGTGAAATCAACAAGACAACCACTATGTATTCTCTCTCGGCTGATGGCACTAAAATTTAGGGGTGGGAAGCATCATATTGACTTTTGGGTCAATCGAGGTCCAACATTGGCGTTTGAGTTAGGATTTAGGCAACCGATCCCTGCGTAATTTTAGCCATGCCTGAAGGCAGGCAGGCACCTATAAAAATAGTACTCCCTCCGTCCCACTTTGATAGTCCCGTTTTCCTTTTTCGTCTGACCCAAATTGTAGTCCAGTTTTCAATTGAAAAATGTAGTTATATTTTAATTTTTCTAAAATACCCTTATTCAATGTAAGTTGTTGTTACTATAAACTTATCCAATTTAATGAGAGTTGATTCTTTTTTTTTTTTTACCATCAATTCAAGTTCTCATAAAGTTATACTCTAATTAATGTGAGGGTATTTTAGAAAAATAGTTACTTAAATTGATTGTTCTAACAAAATTAATTATATTTTTTAAACCGTGTAAAAAAATAATCAAAACTATCAAAATGAGACGGAGGGAGTATTATGTTTTTCCAATAATATGCTATCTAAATACACCCAATACTTTGCGCCGCTATGGTGGACAGCCCATAAAACTTACCATCCAGACAAAAGCGGCTGCATGGGGGAACAAAGGGCCTGTTTGGAACCTGAGTTTTTTGGGAGTTTGTCTAAAACTTTACTGTAGTGCACTGTAGAAGTTTTTGAAAAAATTTTATAGAAGTTTTTGTTGGGTGAAAACTTTTTTTTTCTTTTCTTTTTTTTTCCTCTTTCCCTTTCTTTTTCTTTTTCTTTTTCTTTCTTTCCTTTTTCTTTTCTTTCTTCTCTTTTTCTTCTTCTTCTTCTTCTTCTTCTTCCCCGTTACCTCCGCCACCCCCAGCAGCAACTCCACCTCCCGCCGCCCCCCTCTGCCCCGCCGCCCCCCTCCCCCCGCCACCCTCTCTGCCCCGCCTTCCCCCTCTGCCCCTTCCCCCTCCCGGCCTTCCCCCTCCCCCGCCACCCCCCTCTGCGCCGCCCCCTCTGCCCCCCTCTGGTCCTAAGATTCAGTCTAATGAGCAAAAAAATGTTATTCAAACGAGAACCTTCCAAGATCTGCTAAAAGACGAATATGATGAAGATTTATTTGAGTACTATGCTACTACACAACTTGTTGTGGCCTCTCTGGATGGGTCAGTGGAGCCAATTGGACCACCGGCCATATATACTTCAATGGAACCATCTCCAGATGAGCAATATATTTTGAGTACTTCAATTCATAGGCCATTTTCTTTTATCGCCGCTCCCCTCTGCGCCACCCCCTTATGCGCCGGACGTAGAGAGAAAAAAAAAAAGATAAGAGAGGATGATGGTAGGGGAGGAAGAGGGGGAGAGGGAAAAAAAGGGGGGAAAAAAAAAAGACCGGCACCGGAAATTGGTGACGGAGCCGGCAATGGAGGTAGTGGTGGGGGAGGAAGAAGAAGAAAAGGGGAAGAGAATTTTTTTTTGTTGTGTTTTGGATATTTTAAGTGTGTAGGTTAAAAACTTTGATAAGTTTTTTGGGGTTCCTGTAGCAAAAGTTGTTAAAAAACTAGTTTTATACAAACTTGGTAAAAAACCAAGCTTCCAAACAGGGCCAATAATTTTTTTTTGTGATCTCAAGGGCTATTCAATTGTCGTAAACATTTGTCGTCGATTAATTATTCTTGTACGACACTTTCCCATCTTTAGTTAATCAAAGCGACGTGGCTGATATCGGCATTGGGATGCTCGACGTAATTATTAAACTATTAAAGAAGGCGCAAATTAGAAATATATGCATGCCCGTTATGATAAAAAAGACCACCGAGTCACCGACACCGATTACTGATTAGTAGTAATCTTTTACCTAAGCTTCACGGCCTTTATTTGCTGCTTGCTAGCCTCCAATATTGATCATTTTTTATTGGATGCTGTCTCGTCTAAACTTTCCATTAAACGGAATAAAAAAAAGATTTAGTACCAAGAAGGCAAAGGGAACCCCACAAAAAAAAGGATGGCAAAGGGAAAGAATCCGGGGTGTTTGGTGAGGGGTTTTAGACTTGCGCGTCGACCTGTATGAAGCCTGTAGCTGGTGGCATCTGGGTTTTTTTTTTTTTTTTTATATATATTTTCTTTATGACTTTCACAAATTTTGTAGTTTCATACCAAACGACCTAATTAGGTCTCATTTGGATTGATACTTTCTAGTGTTTTTTTTTTTTTTTGTAAATATATACACACACACACACATACATATTGTAACGAATTAATGTATATGTGGTAATTTGAAAATGTGATCACAGAAAAAATTCAAAAAATTCTTTGAGTTCTTGAATCGAACTTGACTCGATACGAGTTATTTCGAGTTTGGTTGATTAGTTAATCAAGTTAAAATTGAATAATATTTTGTGTTTGATAAACTTTCAAGTTCGACTCAAACGGCTTGATTAGCATGGAAATGAAATTTTACATGTAAAATATTCAAATCAATCAAGTTCGGCTTAATAAAAACTCATTCGAACTCGACTTGAGAAGTAAATGAGTTAAATTTGGATACAATTTCAAATTCGTTAAAATAATCAAACAAACTTGAATACAGTCATGTTTGATTTGTTTAGACTTGTTTATTCCCTAACCTTAAACTATGCCCATTACAAAGTATGGAATCTGCCTGGGAAGAGCACGAATATACTTAATTCATTAATTACTCCATACAAATAAACCAATACTCATGGAACTATTGTACTACCTGCTGACTGCTTCCAAACGTTCATGGATGATAAAATGCGACTTAAGCTATTTAGCAGCAACACCCACCCTTGGATCAGGATGGCATTTCTTTTATAACTTTGAATACTTTAGAATAAAAAAAAAAACAACAAAAGGAATTTCCTAACAAGCGCAATAACCAGAAGCAGGCCTCGTTAAACTTGGACAGATATAAGTGCCAAGAAATTTCGGGCCGGCCCGTAAAAGGAATGATCGAGTTTTAAGGGGACGGTTTTTTGACACATTATTAATGAAGGATCCTAGCCCAGGAGAATCACATTGGATTCGACCCATATACATATAACCAGATACTTGTAGAATTTAGTTGCCCTCCTTCTCTGCTCTCCCAGTCGCCCAAAGCTCCATTCATATTCATCAGCTCTTTCCGACAGAGCTCCCACTCACAGGTTTCCGGCCCCCCTCCCCGCCCGCAACAAACAAAAACCCTCCTTCAAAAAAAAGAAAAAAAGTATATCCATAGTAGTACTGGTATGTTGTTGTTATTATCATTATTATGCTGCCGTTTTCAATTCTGAAATTTTAGGTAACTCTGTGCTGTATACACTAAGTTGCCGTCAGTCTTTTTTTTTTTTCTGTCGGGTCAGTGAACTTTTCTGGTTTCTTTTTTGCATGCACGTCAAGGTGTTAACGGCAATATTCGACTAAAAATATCAAAACCATTGACAGTTTGTTTATCAGAAGAATGTGATAGAAGTTCGAAAAGCTTGCTCTTTCATTTATGAGATTGTTTGTTGGTTTTTTGATTTCTGCAATTCATGTCCACTTATTCATTCAATTTAGTAAACAGCAAAGATGAATTCTCATTCATCATTTTCCCCTTCTTCTTCTTCTTCTTCTTCTTCTTCCGAGTAGCTATTGTGCTAATGTAATCTATTGGTGTCGAATCCATCAATCGACTACTGAGACAGAAGTTTTGGTGGTTCTACTTTTAGGTTTAATTGATTAGTTAAAGCATGCTGGAAGACATTGGGAACCCGCATGATCGCTGTTGGTTCAAAAGCTTTGCTATTCCCAAGACATAAACTGCTTTCAGGACATATAATTATTGTGTCCCGCCGAGGAAAATAATTCTTACCATAACTACAGAGGAAAGAAAAGAAATAAATGGGCAGAAAGCCATTCAGAAAACGAGCTGGTTATGATGGGAATCATTCCTCTCAGGGTTTTGGTGGCCAAATGAACAGAACAGGCACATTTTCTAAGCCCTTGCAACACGATGAAGCCTCTGTTCCGCATGCGTCATTTGTCAGGTTTCATCGTATTAACTACCTGAATTCTAGATTAGGGAACTCTTGCTGATATTCATCCTCATGCTGTACAAAATGTTTCAATGTAGAAAACAGGTTGATCCAGAAACATCAAAATATTTTACGGAAATTGCAAATGTCATTGAAGGCAGCGAAATTGATCTCGAGGAGAGGGCTGTTATATGTGGAAATGCTCTGGAAGAAGCAAGAGGGAAAGAAGTGCAACTTGCCACTGATTACATCATAAGCCACACTTTACAAACTTTACTGGAAGGCTGCTCTGTAGAACATCTTTGTGGTTTCCTAAGAAATTGTCAAAGCAACTTTTCCCTTATTGCAATGGATAGGTCCGGGTCTCATGTAGTGGAAACGGCACTGAAGGCTCTGGCTATGCATCTTCAAGACACAGACAACCAGAGTCTGATCGAGGACACTTTGACCACTATATCCAGGGTATGAAGTTTGATGTGTTAAAAAGTGTCTAGCTCTCTTTAGGTTGTGAAACCATGTCACACAACTGTGTTGCTCTGGGGGATTACACGCCCCTATTTGATGTTACAGACATGGGAATACATGGTCTTCTGTCTAAAAGAAATTATGAAGAAAAGTTTGCTACCAGACTAAGATAACTTGATATATCCAGAAAACAGTGCTGATTGTTTTGAAGCTTGATTTAAGATAACAATGCTATCTTCATGGATTTGCTAACTTTGTTGAGCCTTTCTTTAATGGTTGTCCTTTCGCATTCCAGATGATCGTGGTCAATCCTGTTGATATAATGTGGAACTGTTATGGATCTCATGTTATTCGGAGTCTCCTTTGTCTTTGTGGAGGAGTGCCCTTAGACCCTTCAGGTTTCCATTCTACTAAGTCATCCACTGTGCTTGCTGAAAGGCTAAATTCTAGAGTTTCTCCACAGAGTAATAACGACCTGAAAAATCTTCAGCAGAGATTTCCAGAGTTACTCGAGTTCCTTGTATCTGAGATGTTAAGTTGTGCTAGAAAAGATATGGCCGTCCTTCGAGTTAATCAATATGGCAGCTTGGTTCTGCAGGCATGTTTTGCTGCTATTTCAAAGTTTGCAAGTATTGTGATTTCCTTCAACTAATAGTTTATGAATAATGTTGTTCTCTGATGCTTTCGCATGAGCTTTGCATTTTTGTCTATACTTTTACCAGAAAATACCTGTTTGCCTAGTTTGTAGCTTTGGCACAGATTTAGAAGAAGAGATGCCTTTACATCTATGCTTGTATTGTTTAACCAGCCATTTCCAACTTAGAGCTTTCTGCTTTTCATTTGTCTTGAAGTCGTTAGCCATTGTGAATTAGCCTCAATAACTTGCTTGGTTATTGAATCGCAGACTTCTCTAAAATTATTGGCTCGGCAAGAACAATTGTTGTTGGATATTGTTCCTGTTATTCTGGGATGCAGCTCGGAGAATGCTAACGAGGGGAACTTAATAGAAAATACAGTAGTGCAAAAACTTTTACCTTTGATGGAAAAAACTGCATTCAGCCATTTAATGGAGGTAACAGATCAAACCCTTAATGATTTTTGCATTTTAAAGTGCCCTGGTTTCCTTGATTGGCCATGATAAATTGTTTTAAGTTTAAGAAATTGCTTCCTTCATTATTGTAATTCAAAGTTTCGTTGCGTAATTTTTTGAAGTTCTCTTGAGGCCTTATTTGAGTGTTGTGATTTTAATCTAATGTGTTAGTACTGTATTGTGTTCCTTAAATTTTGCAAGTTTTGTTTTCTTTAACAGGTTATTTTGGAAGTGGCCCCTGATTCCTTATATGAGGAATTGTTTGTGAAAGTTTTCAGAAATTCGTTGTTTCCTCTGTCATCACAGCAGTGTGGGAATTTTGTTGTCCAGGCTTTGATTTCTCATGCCAGGACCAAAGATCAAGTATGTCCACTGAAACTTTAAGTGTTGTGAGTCTTCTTCTCTTTTTTGTGAATTATCCAAAATAAGATAAAAATCAGGTGCCCTAGGTATTACTGGTTGCAAACAGCAGTAGATGCATTTATTTAGTTATCTGTATGGTGCCAAGTGTGATGTCCATTGGAGCTTTCAGCTTTGAATTAGTAGCACAACTTATCTGCTCCTTAGATTTGGTGCTACTAGAGTTTTTTTTTAAATAATTACCCTTGAAGCAATTTTTTTAATAGATTGCCATGTTATTCGTTTCTATCATGTTTTTGTTACTAGATGGATTTGATTTGGGTCGACCTTGGTACAAAGCTTAAGGATCTTTTCGAAATGGGAAGATCTGGAGTTGTTGCTTCCCTTGTTGCTGCTTGTGAAAGACTTCACAGTCATGAAAATAAGGTTAGTGACTGAGAATATCAGTCGTAAAACAGTGCCATGCAAACAGTTTAGTACCTGAAATTTAGAATAAACAGCTGCTGATCTATATGCTTCAGAAATGTAATTTACAACACAGTACCTCTAATTTTGTTTTAAAAATTTTCCAATACATGGCACCTAAAATTCATCTTTACTTGAAGCATGGTGGTAGTTATATACAGTTTTTGGTTGATTGAAGTGACTGCTCGTAAAGAAATTTTTTTCAGAAGTTGACTCTTGTAGAAAGTGATTTTTTAATACCCTATAATTCTTTGCAAGCTTAAGTGCCAATAAATTAGATTATCCTACCGCCTGGTAACTCTCAGACACATGGTCAGCACCTGAATAAAGTTTTTAAGGATCAAGTTATGAAAGATGATGAGGTTGCATGAGTGGAAAATTCTAAGTTGGAATGTGAACTTATTTTTTCTTTTTCTTTCCTCTCTCTCTTTTTGAGATTGAGATTGCGATATCAACACAAACAAATTTATAAGTAGCATTTTGGGGAATATTCTTGTACAGCTCTAACTTTTGAAACCTTGGGTGCATCCCTTTTTCCCTACTCTGTCTAGCTCTGTGCTAGTAATCTTGTCCTTTCATGGCTTAAACTAGTTTGATAACACTATTTTGACCGTGTTCTGTCATCTGTTGACAGTGTTCTCAAGCACTTGCTGCTGCTGTCTGTGCAATGGATGAGTCTCCTAGATGCATTGTTCCTCGAATACTGTTTCTTGATAAGTATTTTTCCAGTGAAGATAAATCCAACTGTTACTGGCCTGATGGTGTTAAGATGCATGTAGTGGGTTCTTTGATACTGCAGACAATATTCAGACTTCCATGTGTATGTGCCTCTACTTACATATTTACACATTGTACACTTTTTATTTGAACAATGATACCTTACATCACTGCCTACCCCTCTTTTTTTGGTTTATAGATTGAATTTTACTTTGATTTCAGAATACTCTTTCTTGATAAAGATTTTCCAGGTGCAGATAAATGCAAACTAGAACGTCCTGATGGTGTTAAGATGCATGTACTTGGTTCTTTGTACTGCAGTCAATTTCAGAATTCCATGTCTATGTGCCTCTAATAACACATGTATCAATACCTCTTTATTTGAACATTGCCATCTTTTATCGGTGCCTACCCTGTCTTTTAAGTGATGTATCAAATTCCTGTGTTATTTCCAGCATTGTCCATTTGGCTTCTGTGTGTTTGTACCTGTCTGTTCACTCCTGCCAATACTATGAGAGAGATTTACTATGTGTGCAGTTTACAATATTAATAGTTTTTTTTTTGTATGAGTTAATTTCATGAAAAACTTCTCAAATCGAAAGCAAGTAGTGATCCTCTATAATTGTATAATTATTCCTGTCAAGTGGTAGTAATCTTTTTAGTTACAATGCTATTAGTGGTTATGTTAACAACATATGCTTCGCTAGTTAGGGTTAAGTAGTAGTTTTTGTCCTTCATTATGAGGGTAAAAAATTGGAAGTTGAAAAAGTGAAGCAAAATGTTTACGTCAAAAATTGCCTCATGCTTTATGTGTAGTAAAGATACACAATTTGCTCAGAGCCCTTTTTTTTCGTCGGTTAACTTTGAAAAATTATCTGCTGAATACTTTTGTCATCAGAGCCATATAGGGCCAAGTGACTGGGTGCTTTACATTTATTTGTCATTCTTCTGGCAAATACTTTATTTTCTTGTATAACAAAGTAGAAATTTATCTTTACTTGTTATGAATTGATATTGAACCTTCATATTTCTTCTGAGTTTACTTTTTGTTAAAATAGCATCATCTTGCTTCTATATGGCCGCTTCAATTACCAAAGGGGTGGGGAAGTGAATCAATACTCTGTCTTTGGCTCGGCAATCCACTCTTTCTTTCTTTACAGGAATTTATACAATCTTACATTACCAGTATCACGTCATTAGAAGACAGTCAAGTTCTTGAAGCATCAAAAGACGCATGTGGCTCACGGGTTATTGAGGCTTTTCTGAGCTCAAATGCTTCTTCGAAACAAAAGCGCAAGTTAGTTATAAAGTACGTTCTCTCTTCCCAATTTTCTTTGACCTCTTTGTTGAAAGTTGACATTGAAGACTTGAACCATTCCAGAAGCTATTCCCGACCTTATGTTTACTGAATTTTCGTTATTTCAAGGCTTCGTGGACATTTTGGAGAGCTCTCAGTGCATTCGTTGGGTTCATTTACAGTTGACAAATGCTTCGATGCCTCCAGTGCCTCTCTGAGAGAAACAATTGTATCAGAACTTGTACCTGTGCAAAAGGACCTTTTGAAGACTAAGCAGGGACCTTACCTGTTGAGGAAACTTGATGTTGAGGGGTAAGCTGCAGCTGATTCTTCCTTTTTCTGGTTCCTTTAATGGTTGATTTAATAGAAAAGTGCATTGAAGATTACGTTCTATGTTTATGTGTGATTTTGCCTTGTTGCATTGAATCTTTACTTTCATCTGAGAGTGCTTGGGGTGAATTTTGAGCCAAGTGGTTTTATGTGCTCCAAGGTGGACTGAGGTTAGGAAGTGTAGTTATTTAAGCCTAGTTCTGCCACATTCTTTGTGGGAAGGACTATGCTCGTTGTACGGATTTGACTCTCGAGGCTTGATTCATCCCCTTATGAAACTGGCATGTTGCCCCTAGTCTCTGCTGATGTGTTGCGGATCATGAAGTAGCTGTATGTTTTTGCCTTGGTACGTAGGCCTCCAGATGGAAGGACAATTAGAAAAGATAAAAACCTGATTACCACATAAATTCAAAGTTCAACTAATCACGTGGTTCCAGTGTCTATGCTTTTACCCACTTGTCATTTGAAATCCACAACTTGTTTTTCTTATTACTTGGACCTGCTTGCTCAGAGCCAGTCCGTTATCAATTCCCCCCCCCCCTCCTCTCTCTTTTTGGCTTGCTATTATTAATTTCGATTTTTTTACTGTCTATTCTAGATTTGCCAAACGTCCTGATCAGTGGAAGTTGAGACAAGCTTCTAAGCAATCTGTTCTCAAAGAATTTTATGATGCCTTTGGACCACCAGAAACCAAATCATCAAAGAACAAGAGCTTTGTTGCAGATGCTAATCGTAAATCACAGCCTGACAGGATGCAGGAGATTAGGAAGGAGATTGACAATTCGCTGGTTAATGTTGCCCCTCATTTTGGAAACCAGTTTTTGGCTCATCAAACATCAAAAAAGGCAAAAAACTCAGGCCGAAAGCGACCCCGAGAAAGGACAAGTCGTGCCAGGGATGCCAGGGGTGGTGGTGATTTGGGGAACAAAAAGAAAAAGAAACACAACAGAAATGGTTAAACATGGTATTGAGAATATAGCTGCAAATGATTCAAATCGAGCAGTGGAGCAGTGGCTTGTTGGAATCTTCTTAGGGGAAAGAAGGGTCGAGGATTAGGTCTGAACTGTGTATTTAGTTATGGGATTTTTTCGACTCTCTCGTTTTGTAGGTTTTTCATTCTTCCAAGGGATGGAGAATTTGCTGAAATTTTGGTTGGTTTTTTTTGTTCGAGTTGTAGTAGCGAGTATTGTTGGTTTCGATTCCTAACCATAATGATTAAATTTTCAACAGTTTTGTCCACGGACGTGTGATTTATGAATGGCTCGAACTGCTCTAAAAAATCTCGCAAGTTTATATAACCTGATGAATAAATTTCCTTCTTTTTTATTCCTCCAGGGGGGGGAAAAAACGAATGATTATTTTCTTTAACCATGTATCAAGGTATTCAAAGTGCGAAGGTTCAAATTCTTTGATCGATTCTGTATTTACGGACCCTTCGTTGCTTCGCGCGCAACAAAATAGTATAAAGTAAATGAGTAAAAGGAACGTGGAGTCTTTCTTACAAAACGGGGAAAATAGGAAATGTTGAAACATTAAAATCTCCATAGGTTTTGTGCAACCAAAGTATGTATAGCAGTTTTAAATGGAGAGGCAGCTAAGATTATCTGATGCACTTGCAACGCTACACTTGCAACCCATCAAATAAACGGAAAAGTAGGAAAGAAACAATAAATGAAAGGAACGAGTAGCCTATTATTTTACACTGGCAAGTATTTTTTTGTGCGGGCGACGGCTATAGCTTAAACACACGTCAAAAAGAACTTGCAAGTTTCACTTTCAAATAGGTGTTATCTGTAAATAAATAAAGCCATTGCAGATTCGAGAAAGAAAGCGTTGTTACAGCCGGGAACACATCTAAACAGCAAAAATTTGAAACCTCCACGGAGTACCAAGTACGGAAATAGTACTACCGAGTTTTGCTCCAACCCAAGTGAAGTGATTGTGTGTGTATATATATATATGTATATTTTACACTGTCATGCTATGAAGAAGCTCAAATACTAGTACATCACCATGGAACCAAAAGTTTTCTACATCCTGCACCTGCAGGTATATATCGAGCTCTTCTCCTTTCCTGTTTGCCAGTTGTACTGTTTCTTTGTCGCCGACCCCATGCCCATGGAGGCGTGTACCTATAGCACAAATAACGGTAAGGGCAGATAATGAGTGATAACCGATCAGCGAAAGCTACGTGCTTGCAGCTGCATATGCTTCCTGCTGATTGTTTTGGTATTCAGAAGTTACTTGTTCTGCGTGGGATTAGATCTAGTGGGAGGTATCTGCCGCACGCTGGAATCTGCAGCTTTCTTGAATGGATTCTGCTGCTTCTCGTGCAAACCTTTCAAAGCTTGTGAAGAAGAAGCAGTGGTGGTGGTGGTGGTGCTGCTTGGTGTTTTGTTCTGGAGAAGACGGCCTGCTTGTGTTCCGTGGCAGGATAAGGCCTGTAAGATCAACACAAGCGCAAGGACAAAAGCAACCATCGTCTTCACGCGGGGGGGCTTCATCATAATCTCTCGTGTTTTACTCGCGGCTCTTCTTTCCGATGACGAGGGTATATGCATGGCTGTGAATGTGGTGAGATAAGATTATGGGCATTTGAACTTCCAACAACGGGATTGATTATATAATGGGATGGTTGTTGATCTAAAATCCCTGATCACGATGCTACGGGACGTGGGATCATGTGATGCTTCTTTGACCGATCGAGAGAAAGAGAGTTTTCTTCCATGCATCTTGTTGTTACTCTCTCACTTACCACCTGATTTTTTGATTAAATAAATTAGTAGTTTCTGTGCGATCATGTGACTTGGTACGTGATTTTTTTTTTATTTCTCAAAAAAAGAAAAAAGGGGAAAAAAAGGTATTACTCTGAGGCTTCTTTCATTCAGAAATTTGAAATAAACGGTTTGCAGCTTGTTTCAGAATAATTTGAAATAAAATAATAGGTGCGTGCAATGCGATTTGATCGAGCTTTCTGATTTCATCGAATATAAGTACTTTTCGGGCAGCAGCTGCCTCTGCACACTAATTAGATCGAGATTTAAAGGATCACAAGTTTTTGTCTCTCTCTCTCTCTCTCATCAAGTCCGATTCAAAATATATGCATCATCAGAAACTGAACGGAAAAGATATACGACTTGGCACCCAAGAAAGTGGCAGAAAGAAAACATGCGTAATTGGTACAGCCAAAAAAGGTTTGTGAAAACGTATTAATTACTCTTTTCTGACGTTGGTTGAATGTGTCTCTCTCGCAAGTCAAAAGATGCTCCCGCCTCCAAAAGTCGAAGTTTTACTACTAATTTTTTCCGTAGTTTTGGACCGTTTGGCAGGGGTTTGGTTGTGGACCTTGTATTGTGCGTGCTACTTAAGGTGCTCAGTATAATCTGAAAGTTAGTATGTCTTTTGAGTTGGACTATGGTTTCTTTTAGATAGTGTGTTATTTATAGTTGTTGATGGAAAAGAAAAATCATAGAGTAGTTAAAAATTGTTGGTGAGCCTTTGGTAATAATCATGGTGTTTCCCTCCCTCTTTCCCTCTATCCCACATCGATTGTGAGTGGTGTGTGTATGTACTATTTAAGATCTTCGGTGTAGCCTGAAAGTCATGGTGTCTTTTGGATTGGGCCGTGGGTTTTTCTTTAAGTAGTATGTGTGTGTGTTATTTATGATTGTTGGTGACGGGAGTTTAGTTGGCTGGTTATTTAATAAACTGCTTCATGGTAAAATTGAAAAAAGATTGATGAGACTTCTAGTTCTAGTAGCGGTGCTCTCTCTCTCTTTAAAAAAAATATATATAAATTTGAAGACACGACGACAGGCTTCCATGCGAGGGGTGTGGTAAACTATGGAACTTTTTATTAGCAGTCGATCGTGAAGAAGAAGTAAATCAAACAGATAATCTGGCCGCTATCACATGTTGTGTTAGTAGAAGAAGAAGGCCTTTGATGGATTTGAGAAGAATTAGCAGCCGCAGCATAACAAATTAGACTAATCCCCTCCGTCGCTCATTCCTAGGCAGTGGCCACGCGTTCTCCGCGACCGGGGCCATTTTGGTTCCAACTCTCCCGTATTTTATTGAGTGGGGGGCAAGGGCGGAGATAAGCATCAATCAAGCTCTGGTCCCTTGGGCAAAGATAACTCTTTCTTGACGGTTGCTACATGCAGCCCTCCATGGTGCTTGCAATTAACAAAGCGATGTTTCTCCCCAAAAAAAAAAAAAAAAAAGGGAGCAAAAAACAAAGTGATGGTCTCCCTTGACAAATGGAAAGCCACTAAATTGAGACGGTAACATATCAGAAAGATCTCCTCCATTTCGGATTTCCCTCGGCCATTTTTGTGGATTTTTTTTCATGGATCTATTAGTTGTGGATTTGTGCGTTGATGTCTCGGTCCACTTTTCTAGTGATGGTGGTAAAGAACAATTTGCATGGTGTAATTGTCATTTGAGGGACCTTTAGGCAATGTGCGATGGAACCCAAGGGACACCCTTCTAGTCTTCTAAAAAAAAAAAGCCCATAGATAGGAAATGTATAAATTATCATCACTCTTGGCGGAGGTCAATACAATTTACCCAACAATTAAGATAAACCACGACAATCTTTATTGTAATTAGCTACATTTACGCGTATACTGCATGACTTCTCGATCAAATATGCAACTTAACCAAGCAAAACTTACTCCAAATTGAATAAAATAAGTAGGTAAAAGTTAAGAGTAAATCTTTCTTACACTGACGGTCATCGTTGGATTCATGATATGTGTGTAAAAGTTGAATTTCAAATTTAAATTTTGCATAGTTGTCATTCATCTAATACTGATAGTGCATACACTGTCAGTGTGTAGGAAAAATTAATCCAAAAGTTAATAGTGATACGTTTTTCATGTGTTTCAAAACAAATTTATACTCTTTGTAATTTTGCTTATGTTACACAATTTTTTCTTGTCCTTTTTTTTTTTTTTTTGCGCCTTACTTCATAGAGTAGTATGATTATAAAAGCATCCACAGTCTTTCTAGTTGTGACCGGCTAACAGTGACAATATTATAATTTCAACGTTATTAGTTGGCAAATTTTGTATAAACCAGTGCCTTTTTGAAAATTTTGAGGGTGTTAGAATGTGAACGTTTCCTTTTTTTTTTTTTTTTCTTTTTAAAAGTGTAGGTTGGAAGCGGAGTACTCGAAATCTTTCACTTATAGTCTTTTTTCTAGTACAACACATTCCCTGCACAGAGAACTTAACTTATTGGAGATTTTAAAGTCAGACTTTTCTCGAATTTTATTTTCTGTGCAAGAATATCTTGAAAAGATATTAGATAATCGTGTATGTATGGAACGATAGAACTTAAAAGGTTTGGAGGGACGTGTATTGCAAAATCAAATTTAAATCTTTCAATCGGGCGATTAACAGATTTTTCACTTTTAATTGGGTTAGAATTAAATTATCTCTTTTTTTTCTTTGCCCCTTTGGGTAAACTCTGGATTTTCCTCGGAAAGGGCAAAAAAATCTGCGGCGGATTGATGCTCCGGACTAGAAAACCACTGAAAAGTCCCATTTCTCCTCTTTTTACTTTAAAAGAGGCCATTATACAGTGGATGCTGCATAGGGTCAATCTCGTCTCTGTGGACAAACCTTCAATCGGCAACACGGGCAGATATCCAGAAATCTCAACGTTCCTGGAACAACAATTACACTTTTTTTTTCCTTCAATTTTGCAGAAATATTTTGCAAATTAGTATACAATTTTCAGAAAAGCCACGCAAAATATAGCTTCACGTGCTCCGATCAAACGCTGCCGATAGGGTCCGATATTAATCGCCTGCATTTGGTAACCGAACGATCTTTTTCTATTTCTCTCTATTGATTGTTTGTTCTGTTGTTTATGTATCTTTAATTTCGTATGCAATCGATTTGGTTGATCTTTATGTATGTATGTATCTTTAATTTCGTATGCAATCTTTAATTTTGGTTGATCTACTTATGGATCTCCTACGGTTTGGATGTAGGAATCTATAATAATTGGCTCGAATTCAGGATAATTTTCTGGACTCATCTGTGTTTTTTTTTTGGTCAGTTTTTTCGAATTATTTTTTCGTGTAATAAGAGTATGTTGTTCCCAGTAGTTCTCTTTACTTTTGCTTTGAGTTTTAAGTATCAACACGTTGTACGATGAAGTAGCTCAATGCATGTTCTAATACAAGAGGAGTGGTTGTGTCTTTGGTTTGAGTTGGGGGTGGATAAATGAATTGTGCAAATCGAATTTGGCTTCCCGGATTACTGTCTTTGGTACTTTGAAGAGTCTTTATCTGTATTTAGCAAAGTATTGTAGCAATGAATTATGTGCTATGATGGAGGTAATTTTAGTTATATTTAGTATTTCAATGGGCTTTTTGAGGTATTTTAGGAGGACAAACAGGAAAATAAGGTGACTTAGGTTATGTATGTATGCTGTGGCGGCTGGGAGAAAGATTAACTGTCTACACATAACATCCAAGATTGATATTTCACCTAAGCGCGATTTTTTGGGTACTTGAAGTGTGCTCAACATGCTTATTGGTGAATCACGTCATCATGCTCAGAGAATCTAGGTTGGCATTGAGTCATGTCAGTTAAAAAATGTTCTTAATGATCATATTTCTTACAAAGCACACTGAAAGCAAATAATTTTTCCAGCAGCTTTTTGCTGTCATCACTATTATACTACCATAATGAAGTAAAGCCTATCTTCTCTCTTCTTTTCTTGCTTAGTTTTTTTGCTTGGCATCCAACTAGATCCGTAAACTTAATAACTCGACAATCCTCATTGATTGTTTTGCCGTTCTATTTGTGGCACCCAGCACCAGTGCTTACACAGTATATTTGGAGTTCTCTACGTAGTTTATCTGCTGAAGTACACCTGAATGTTATTTATCATATGATCATGTCTCAAATTGAGCTAAGTGGCTTGCTAAAGCTATATTGTCGTCCACCTAACTGCAATTGTAGGATGGGTATATGGGGTGGGAATTCTTTGGTTATTGGGTTGTGCCCTTCTTTTAGTTTCAGTGGCATAAATATAGGTTTATGTGTCAAAATTTCTCTCATATATTTTTAGAACTAATTTAATGCTTTTCTTTGTGAAAGATTAGTTCCTTAACAATGTTTGGATCTGCTGCTTTTATGTATGTTTCTATGAAACATAAACTATAGTAATTACTACTTCCTCTATATAACTAGACAACTGTTTTCTTTAATAAGCCAGATAATAGCAGTGGCAACCAGAAAAGTAAAGGGACTTCCTTGGGTGCAGTTCCCGTTGGCTAGAGTTTTTCAAGTTGAGGATGGCTGAAAAAGCATGTGTAAAGCGTCTTCAGAAAGAATATAGAGCTCTTTGTAAAGTATGGACCCGCCTTACTCTGCACAATTCTTTAGTTACAATAGTTGAATATTATATGGAATTCCAGCGCCCTACAACTTGTGCTTTTTTATTCTGATGTTTAAGATAAAAAAAATGACGTAGATTGATTATAGGATAAATTGCCTTTTACCACTTAACTCATATTAGCACCTTAAAGTAACCAAGTGATTGTTGATATCTGACTTAATTCTGAGGCTTGTTCATGGTTTTTATATTGGCAAGATAGGCTAGCTATCATATAAATATTTCTCTATCCAAACTTAGGCCTTTACCGAGTTGACCATTTAATATCTCTCTTTTTCACTCTCTTTCTTTTTTAATTGACATTATTCCTCCACTCACCTTGGTTGAGAGCTTTTGGCTTTCATTTGTGTCTAGATAAAGGAATATATGCATTTTTCTTCTTCCACCAGGACCATTAGTTGTTTGAGCTTTGTCTGTGAAACAATACCTGTTCATGGGTTCAATAGTTATGTCTGGATTTGGGATCTAGATCATTGATGGGGTAATTATTTATGAGATTATACATTGTAAATGGTAAAAAAATCTCATTTTTTTAAGTTCGAATTGATATTTAAATCCTTAATCTGTATTCACATCCCTAGAATACTAAGGCTACTGATCAGAAGTTTTGCTGCTTGTTCGAGAGGCTTTCGCCAAAATTCTTTCTTCTTTATTGCTTTTGCACTGGAATTTACTTTTTGGGCAAATGCTAAACACTTATAATTGCCTTCCTTGGACAATGATGTACAATGTGGATGTCAGGAACCTGTTTCGCATGTTGTTGCTCGGCCTGCCCCAAATGACATCCTTGAATGGCGTAAGTTGTCTGTCCTGCCAAGCAGCTTTATCTACAGAACTGTTTGATTAAAGCTGTTGCATTTGCTTGTTGATGTGTACTCTTTTTTTGATGCACCTTTCATGTTTGTATTTGGAACTGAGCCTGTGGGTCCTGTTGATTTATGTAGCTAGCACAATCTTTTTCTCTTTTGTTGGATTGGCAATTAACACATCTCTACAAAAACTTTGTGTCCAGATTATGTGTTGGAGGGGAGTGAAGGAACACCTTTTGCAGGTTGTCATTTTTTCTACTGGTTGATTATCCAGCTAGCTTCTTATCATTTTTTGTTCTGGAACCTTTTCTCATCTCATTTTGTACTTTTGTTAAGAAAAAGTTCTTTCCAGCAACTTTTGAACTTAGGAGTTTAAAATCGATATTGTTACAAATCTTGTCTGGACATGCTAACTTGGTTTGATCATTTCCTTAAAATGCCTTTTCTTCTGAATTCAGGTGGGTATTACTATGGAAAGATCAAGTTTCCTCCTGAATATCCATTTAAACCGCCTGGCATCAGGTCTGGTAATTAATTCACTTCTTCTCCACAAATTGTACTCATGCTTTTACTTTTACCTCCTGTGTTGATTTGATCGTTCTCTTGTTAGATAGTTCTAATTCCAATTTTTTCCCTCATCTGTAGCATGACCACTCCAAATGGACGGTTCATGACTCAAAAGAAAATATGCCTCTCCATGAGTGATTGTATGTTGCTTTTCATAGCTTTTGCTACTTCTGGATTATCTCTTACTTCATAGAAATTTGTGTCATTAATCTTTTACTTATATCTGTGATCGTTTTGTTATCCTCCTTTTTTATCTTCCAGTCCATCCAGAAAGTTGGAATCCTATGTGGTCTGTTTCCAGGTAATGCATGTCATTAGCGAGCAATTACTGCTCTTTATTTACGTTATCTTCAGTTTTCTGCTGATGTAGCTCTTATTTAACTTGCAGCATATTGACAGGACTCCTTTCATTCATGGTGAGTTTCTGGCAATTGTCCAGTATCATATTAGTTGTATGATTGATCCTGCTACATTTAGTGCACGGGGTTGGAGATCTAGTATCATTTAGAATATTTTCCTCTTGCAACTTGTGTGCTATTTCTAGTACATGAAAGATCTGTCTCTGGGTCTGTGTTGTTCAAGATAGGATTTTCCTTGTTATTGTTTTTGTTCTCAGAAATAACAGCAATTACGTGAATAAATTCCCATTAAAATTGGATAAATAATGTGTACGTTGCAAATATTTGTGGAGTAATCTGTTCTGATACTAAAATCTATTTGGTAAGCAAAATTTGATTTAGCTGTCTGATTCGGTTTTCCAACTTTTTAGCTTGTGACTCGATCCAAATCTGACCTTGTCAAAATGTTTCAAGTCGGTGGAATATGAACCTATGGAGCCAAATAAAAGTCTTTTTAGAAAAATAATAATTAAAGGACGATTGCAGTTCTTTTCCAGCTGCTGCACTATTTGCTTCATAAACAGGAGAGAACAGAAACTAAAAAATGGGGTCTTTTACCTGCTAACCTTTGCAGAAGAAAAACCCTAGTACTGGTTTGTTTATTGTTCAGATTTGAAACATCACTGGACAAGTTTGTTTCCAGAAACAAAAATACTTTATTTTGCATTCGTGAAGTTGGAAATTAACATGGTTTGGATGAGATTGAAAAAGTCGGAAACTGCTGCTCTGTATTGAGAATGCTTTTGCCTCAGATTTATATGGTTTTCCTGCCTTACAATGCAGATGGACAATAGTCCCACCACGGGCAGTGTGACAACTACAGTTGCTGAGAAACAGAAGCTTGCGAAGGCTTCTCTTGCTTTCAATTGCAAAAAGTGAGTGTTTTGGGATTCTGATGATTCTGATCCTGGATTGCATTATTTACAGACATTCTGCATGCAGGGGGCTGCAATTTTCTTTTTTTCTTTTTCTTTTCCTTGGTTGGTATTTTGAAGAAATAATTATATCTTTCCTTGCATTTGTGTGATTCCTAGATCTGATCACGTGAACTGCATTATATAATTTCATTCTATTTGGACAATGCATCTTTTATTGAGTTGTATTTCACTTTGTTGATTCACTTCTCATGCTTAGTATGTGCTATCCACATAACAGCGCAACATTTAGGAAATTATTTCCTGAATATGTGGAGAAGTATGAACAGCAGTTATCCGAGCAGGCTGTCACTGACAAGGTTTCACCAGTGTCCAATCCAGCAGAAAATACCAGAAGTTCACTGGGTGAGCAGGAGAACCCAACAAGAGGGGAGATAAATAGGATAGAACCGCCAAAAGGAGTCAAAAACCAGAGGCACTCATTTCCAACTTGGCTGCTGCTGTTGCTAGTTTCCATTTTTGGAGTTGTGATGGCTTTGCCTCTGCTTCAGCCTTGATTGTTGTGGCGTAAGCGGGGAAACCTTTTTAAGTGTTAAGAGTGGAAAAATGAGCATTTATGCAAAATGAATTTACTCTTTAATACTCGATGTCTTAGATTTGTCATGTATGTAAGATGTTTGTATAGAGGTAGTGCATGCGGTTTATGGCTGACACGGTCTTCCTTCCAATTTGGCTGCTGGCCTTTTTTTTTTTTAACAAACCAGACATTTATGGGATGTAGTAGCAAGTGGCTCCAGTGTACTGCTGGTTTGGAAGATTGCGCTTTTTGTTCTGTCGAATTCCTGAAGGTAAATATGACGAGAATGTATGGCACAACCCAGGTACTTGCAACAATTGCTGGCAGCGTGCACTTCAAGTGCACTTGACGTGTGATTGTGGTGATGGTAAGAGCGTGGCGGTTGTAGTACGTCTTACATCTCCATGTAGGGTAATTGTTAATATAATAGGGGCATGGACCCATCTGTTTGATTGCCAGCGGATCCTCCCTCTTGTGTGATGATTGAGTGAACCCTTTTGAAACAAAAAGGGGACAATTGCGCGAGAATTTGGGAATTTAAACAAAGCTGGCAAAATAAATTAACCAGCTGGACAATAGACTGACTTTCTAATTGATGCAGATGCTACGGTGAATCATACATGTAACAATCGGGTCGCCTGGATAAGATTGTGTGGTTTTTGCTAGAGGGGGAAAAAAAGGGTTCTGGGGTGGAGCTTGTCAACAAGCAAGGACATCTACCGGCTTTTGATATGGTTCTTGCTTCTTCTTGTAAAAAGCCATTCTTTCCATATCTGTCATTTTCCTTTTCTCTTTGTGAAGGTGTTTTTGTTCTTATTATGCTTGTTGAGTTAGGAAACCCTCCGTTCCACTGATGGTTGGTTAGACTTGAGAGGATTAGTATTGGTCTTTTGTCTCTTGTACCAGCTTGCGTCTAAGTTTTAAAGCTAACAGGTAAGCCAGCAGTTTGGTTGAAAGCGAGGGATTGTGTTGGTTGGTCAGATTCTTGGCCTCCTTTCACGTGATTTGCTCGCCACCCATTCTCATTTCGCTGAAAGCTCGTCGGAGCCTCCGAGACATGCGGCGTACAAAACTCCCATCTTCTCGAATCCAATAGCACAAAATTATTATTATGATGCTCGCTCATGTTTCTCTTTTTCAGTTCTTGTTTTTTTGGTTTTAAATTCTCCTTGTGGTGATTTTCTGGAAAGTGGCAGGCTAGAAGATTATGTACCAGCATGATTCCTTTATTAAAAAAGAAAAAGAAAAAGAAAAAGGAAAAGGAAAAAAATCGGCTGCCCATATCCTTTTTGAGGGTTTTGCTGGTTGATAGTTGGTACATGGCACTTGAAAGGCAATATAAAATATTTATTGCAATGGTGGTCATTAAAATTTTTCGAGTGGAGACAGATGTTTACTACCATCATGTCTCTAGTCTGTACCTTAGGAAGTGGTAAGAAAGTTTCCTTTTCATCGCAAAACGCGGAGACTTTCCTCCTCTTGCATGCAAAATGCTGGCCAGCTTGCTTTCAGAAGCATTTCCTAAAATGTATTGTATGGGAGCTATCTCGCACAGTCACGTCACATGGACATGGGGCGATTTATTTAAAAGAGTGGCTTGAACGCCTGTTTAACAGGGAGAGATCAGATTACAAGTGAAAATGACCCCAATGGGTTAAAGAGTACCATTACCCCCCCCCCCCGGGTCGTCGTCGTCGTCTCGTCGTCACTGCTACTAGCTAGTTTCCTCTGTCCTTTTAGTAAATAGTACTTGTGTGCCATTGTGAATGAGGAAGGCAAAAGGTATACGATACGAGAATCAAGAATATGAAAATTACATTCCACTCTTCTCTTCTGGTTAATTTCCCTTTTGGACTTTTGAATTTTATCACCTTACCAGTTACCAGAAGAATATGGTCCGATATCCAAACATGTAAAACGTTTCTGTCTCTGTTGAACTGAACTGAGATTTTAATTTACTCTCTGAATCTTGCTCTGTTTTATTCTCTTACTATACATTTCTTTGTTCTCTGCTACCAACTTTTGCAGCATAGGCAAGTTCGCCCTTGCATTCAGACGCATCCATGTGAGAAGAATGAAGACTTCTCCAGTTTTCCCAAGCAACGAAGCTGGAAACTACTTTGGCCATGAGTTTGACCCACACGCAGAATTTGCACTGGTATTTTCCTGAGCTTTTTACTGACTTGAATCCCGAAGAACCACATCTTTCCCTCTGTTTCCTCGTACTAACAAAACGATCTTAATTGTCTCATTCAAAAGCGTATGAACTATAAAATTAGATTGTAGTATTTAGGACCGACTTCATGGCAAGTCTTAGTCATCTACAGAGTTGCCCCGCGTTGTTCTCCTTGGGTTTCTGGCCCACGATGGTTTTCATGCCTGTGTCGTGTATGTCTCGTCGGACATGATGCCAAGATTTTAACAGCTCAATTTCTTGGCCTTTTTCAGTTCTTAGGAGAAGCAAGAAAGCGCACATGTGATGAGGGGAGCTTTAAGTTTAAGGTTGCTCCACCAGATACTGAAGAAACGCGAAAGACGGAGTCAAATGGGGAGAAAAGGAACAAGAAATCGTGGAAAAGTTCCCTCTTTTCATGGTTGAAATCTGACAAGAAAAGCGATAATCTGGTGGAACCGTTACATGGTTCCGCCGCTCCCAAACTGGGGCGTGGAATTGTTTCTGGTCCACTACGTGGTCGTGCAGGTGGCCTCGTACCTGCCAAGCCTAGGAAGCCAGTATCCGGACCCTTGATGAGTCTTTTCAATCCAGCCGATAAGGTGGATGGGATACCTTATATGTGTCTAAGCCATCTAACCAATCCTCATGAAGCTCAATCTTTTGGACCTGTTTACTTGGTAACATAGGAGTGCTAAGATAGTAGCCAAGGCCGGAGGGATACCTGGATGACGGAATCCATTTTCCACCTCAAGGGCTAGTGGACCTCAGCGAGATAAAACTCGGATCATATTGTAGGTCAAAAAAACCAAATTTGCTGAAGCAGATTTCACCTTTTATGTCAACAGAGTTGGCATTACAGCCTGAAACTACTCTTGATGTAATGAATCCAGAACACTGTCATATTTGACAGCTTAATTGATAAAAATTATCCTTCAGTTTTATATATCTGTTCAGAACTTTTGTCTTGTTGACGTCAGTATTCATGCCAAATAATTATCACTCATTTAACTTATCTCCAAGGAATTTGTAAAAAAAAAAAAAATACATTTGCAAATGTGATCGAAACTGGTGCTTCTTACCGGATATTCTTTACCTCCTGATCTTGCCGGTAACCAGGAGTCAAGGGAACAGTGCAAGCAAAGATGCGCAATCAAAGTCATCTGACTGAGGAATTGATCTCCTCTAGTTAATGAAATGAAGAAAGGGAAGAATGGAATGGGTAGAAATTTGAAAGAAAATCACAGTGCTTCAGCAACAATATACTGGAGCATAATTCATGTAGGACCCGCGACGGGTAATAGATTGGAGAATGAATTCACAACCTGCTGATTCCCATGTTATGAAACCAATTATTCCAAGAATTGTTTCTGCTAAAGAATTATTCCAAGAATTGTTCCTAAAGCTATTTTTAACAAATGAGGTGCTCTACGTCTGCTGTCAAAACTAGATGGCATATTGGTTTAACAAGCAAAAAATCCTCCACAAGGCAGTTCCAATAATTGCACATAGCCTTCAGGACCAGGGCTGATAGTTAAAGATGAGTTTATAAATAAGATTTTCTATACACTTAAAATACTATTCTAAATGTAGCAGCTCAAATATACAAGAAAGGCAGATAAATATATATACACATAACGCAAACACGCATAAGGAAGCCAGATATTTAACTGAAGGAGGTTAAAGTTGCTTTACTCTTCTGTGGATTCCTTTCCATTCTCATACAGAGAAGCTAACTATACAAGATATTTGTTTCAAGTAATCTCAGAAGCTTGTTGGAGATGAGTACCAGCCTCATGCGTAATGGGAAACAGATGGAAAATGCAGAGATCAATGTCTTACTATCAATTGCATTAAGAATCAACAAACACTGAACAAATAAACAGATCAACCATGATCTCTACATACAGCAATCTATACTGCGCCAACCTTCCATACTCCGGAATAAATCATCCAAAGTAAGAGCCCGAAATGACAAGTACTGCTCATTTACCAGAGCCCTTACTCTTCAACTGTTTTCTGGATATCACGCGTCTCCCCCAATCAATGTGCATAATTACTAGTAATTAGCAACAGACTGTACATAATTGGAAGAGCTGCTAGGTTTCCAGTCTACCTCCTTGTTGCTCCACGTCAACATCACTAGCATTACGAGGACTCACCCTCCTATCCCTGCTCAAAAGCCTTTTTAATGACCTCAAGCGCGTTGGTATTGGCGATTTTGGTTCTTCATCCTCATTAGCATGCCGTGGGATGTCAATCACCAGAGTTCCATCTGGTCTACTACTGGTTGATGCTGGCATCATAGACGAGGATGAGGATGTGCAAGGTGGCTGAGCAGAATGAAGACCTTGATTGCCTTCCTCCAGTGGTGGACCTAAAGTGCTAACTTGAGTTTCATTACCCCAAAACAAAACATTGGTTGGGAAATCCAGTGACTCTGCTGAATATCCATCAAGACCACCTGTTGCCTCTTGATTTGGAACCTGCAGTATAGACTCCACAGTTGCCGATTCAGGGCTAGTGTTGGAGCTGAAGGAGGATTGGTTGGAAACCGGATTTCGGCAAAGAGGGCAAGTAGAATGCGAAGCAAACCACATATCAATGCATTCAACGTGAAACCCATGATTGCATTTGGGTAAAAGCCTAATCTTTTCAGATTCAGAGACCTCAGAAAGACAAACTGCGCATTCCAAGCCATCTTTGAAGTCATTGGTAGCATTAAACACAACCACAGGTATGGCTTTAAGAACAGCGGGGTCAAGACCTCGGCGGAGGGCTGCCGCAACAGTCAATTCTTGGTAGCCAGGAGCAAAGTCAAAGCGGCGGCGCCGCCTGGTGGTGGTGGAGCTGTTGTTGTTGGCAGAGTCTTCTTGGCGGCGACGCCAGAACCATTTGGCATAGAGATGAAGGAAGAAAACAAAGACCACCACCAGAAAGAGAACTAAAACAGCCACCACCATGATCTTCCCGGTTAATTCAATTACTCCTGAGTCGTCTAATTTGTCACCAACACCTGCTGAATCTCCCATTATTCCAACAATAGCTTGTTGTCCCAAGCAAAGCCCAGAATTATTATTATTTTTATTTTTAAAAGAAAAAACCCTGGGATTGCTTGATTTTGTGAGGGTACGTTGAGCAAAAATCCCTTCAAGCTTGAGGGCTAGTGAAGCTTCAAACTTTTTAAGCAGCAATAGTGCTGAAAGTTTATGGGGAGGAAGATAAAGAGAGCAAAGACAAATGCTGCTGAAAATGTATGCTGATGGTACCTTTTTAAAAAATATACATAGATGTATCAGCAGTAATTAGCTAAAAAAAAAAAAAAAAATAGTTGGGGTATTTGAAGGAAGATAGGCGTGAGGAAAAGCCTGCCTAAAGAAGAATCGGATGAGAATTGAGTCTAAAAGACAAGAACTGAAAATGACAGACCCAGAACCGAAATTGAAATAGAAATACTAGTCAAGTAATGAATGGGAAGGAAGAGGGAGAACGAGAATATGAGATGAGATGAGTCAGCGGACGTTATATTTGTTGGTATTACTAAGAATACTATATAGTACTTAGGAATTGGGATGGCATGACCCTCTCACGGCGGCGGTTTGAATGAGGGGAAGACGACTTCAAAAATGTTGAAACCCATTTCTTTCCTTTTTCTTCTCTGTAGTTAGCGCTTGGCAAGCAGGAGTATTAGACTATTACCGCTCTTCTTTCTTTCTTGGAGGCTTCTGATTCCTTTGACCGGTGAAATGGCAATGGTAATGGTATTGGTGGGTGCAGCGGCGTCCCGCTGTGGGGTGGGGTCTGAATTTCAGGCAAAAACCTTGACTTTCGCTTTGGCCTTTTCAACTTTCAACGACTACAATAACATGTGAATCAATTTACATGATCCAACATTAAAATCCTCTATTCGCCCGACAATCACATGCTATTTCTTTCCTTCCCATTATTTTTTTTTCTTTTTTAATTACAGCTCGAAACATTAATTAGTGTGTTTGGACAGTGGGTTATTTGAGATATTTTTACTGTAGCACTTTTTGTGATGTGATGTATGTGAGATAAAAAATTAATTAGAAAGATAAAAAGCTGTATTGAAAATTGTAATGGTGATGTAAGCAAATATATCTGGAGAAATAACTCACTGTCCAAACACACTAATTAATTATTGTATTATACTAATTTATTATTTGTACGAGGAGTTAATTCTTTACCAGTTGAACATGCGGTTGATGTGAAATCTGCTCTCACACAAGTTAAAAAGTAGCAGTAAAAAGTAGTAGTCTCCCCCCAGCCCCGCCAGAAAATATACTATACTGTTATAAGGAGCATGAAGACAAAATTTATAGGTTTCATGATTACGCAACTTGTACTGTAGCTACTTGTAGAGAGGATTTATAACTTTTCTTTTCATTCCCAGTTAAGTTTGTCCAATTCGAGAGCTTTGTCTGACAGGCCCGGATTGACCAGCGAGAATAGTCAGAATCCAAATTTGGCTTCTGTTTTTGGTTTTTTTCTCAAATTCTTGCGTTTTGTATCCTTGAACAAAAGCATTTCATCTAAAATCAAAACGTGCAACATGATATGTTATCAGCTTTTCAATCCTTGTACGCAACATACTTACAAATAATTATGAACACTACAAAAAAAAAAAAAGAAAAGAAAAAGCTTGTAGCACTCCCTCTGTCCCATTCGCTGTGAAGTAGTTAAGGAACCCTTTTTGGTTTGCATTCGTAAGTTGCAGTAACTTTTGCAGTGTTTTAAAATATGTCAGAAGGATTATTGTGTATTTTTCTGAATTTTTTGTAAAAAAATTACGATATTGATTTGATATATATGAGATAAAAAGGTGATTAAAAAAATATGTTCATAAAAAATTTAACAATTTTTTTTCGGCACCCGAAATACCAAATCTATTAGCCAAAAAAAAAAAAAAAAAGGGAACAAAATCCGACTGCAAAACACCCAATTATTTTCATGGTATATCTGCTGTTTTTGATTTCGGTGCTTTGTCTAATCATACCTTCTTTTTTTTTTTTTTTCCGGTGATTAAGTAAGAATAACTCCGCATGCCTCACTCGAAAAAGTGACATTGAAATGATTTAGTACTTTGAAATGATGATTTTTCTCCGTAATTGTGACCACCCTACACAACCGCTTCGCCTCCCTCTACCCAGGACAGGAGTCCTTTCTTTCGGCTCCACCATCGCCGCTAATAATTCCACGAGGTTTGTTCGCATGTCTCCCGGCCCGCACTCTTCGTTGCCTTTCTGCTGCCCTCAAGGAAGTCCGAGCTCCACACCTATTCAGTAAATGTAAATTCCAAGTGATGCTGATTTTGCTCCTATTGCTCTTCCTAGCCATAACTATAACTGTACGAGAGTTCGGATGGATGAGTGTCAGAAAATGCAGATTGGGTCAACCAACTTTGACACGGAGAAACTAACTGGTGGGAGCCCACTCCTAATTGTTGTGGGTTATAACGCAGGCATAAACGGACCATGAACCAAAAAGCGTCTAAATGTTGCCAAATTCAACTGCAAATTAGTAATTGTCGCTACGATTGTTTGGCTTGCTGATACAGTTACTATCCCATCCAGAGAAGCCCCTGCAGTCTCAAATCAGGTGGAAAAAATAAACCAGAAAATTTGTTTAATTTTTTCTATCACCTCTTGTGGAACATCAGGAAGACCCCTGCATTTTTTGTTCGCGGGCATATGGTTGCATTTGTGACATAAATGGCTCGCAATGGATGAGATAAGCTGGAATTGTCACAGATACTACCACTCTGTTACCAGAAACTTTTTCAACTTTCGAATGATGTACCGAATAGGCCTTCAATGTTACCGCTGGGCTGTACCATTTTTCTTGGGATTAACCGATTTGTTGGTAAGTGACTGGAGACTGGGCAGTAGTATAGAATTTGCCAATTAACCAACAGTAGTAATTTGGAATATGAACAAGCGGCTATCTGTGATATACAATGCAAGAAAGAATGAAAATGGTTATATAGGGAGTAGGTTGCAAGTGTTGGTGAGACTGGAGAAGATGATTGCTGGGATTCAAAGATGAGCATGGTGGTAATCGTAGCAAGAGCGGTCAAATGCAAGCGGGTTCAGGAACCATGTCCGGAGGTGATCCAGAAAGGATAGGATGGAGGCAATTGCGATCTCATAATACGCTTCCTGATCATCATCTTCATCACTTCTACGCTGCTGGTGCTTCCCGTTCCCGGCCGGAGTGTAAGCGACCGAACGTCGGCATAGCGGGCAATTGGAGTTCTGCGTCAACCAAGCATCGATGCAGTCAACGTGGAAGCCATGTCTGCATTCGGCAAGGACCCTGTATTTTTTGCCCTTAGAAACATCGTATAGGCATATTACACACTGCATCTGATCAGGATCATCACCTTCATCATTTATGCGTTCCCCCTGTCCAGATGTAGGATCACCGTCGTCGGCGGTGGATGAATCATTGGCACTGGCGGAGCTTGTATCAGTCGGCCATGGTAGTGAGTGCGAATTCTGGAAATTGTTCATTATGCACAGAATTGGGAGGCCGGCAAGTAAGGAAACGGCCCTCATCTTTCTTCTGATTGTCAATGCTGCTGCTTCTGCACCGAAATTTGGTCTGCTTTGAGTTGTTACTGTGGATATCCGAGTCCTCTCGGCCATGGTTTTTCTTGGTTGATGGATACAGGAATCAACTTATAACTGGACTTAATCTTATGCTGCTTGCTCTGACAGCAAGTACTGTGGGATGTGTCCCGGATCAGATTCAAGAGTTATATACGATTTTGTGAATCTGTAGAGGGATTCTGAAATGGTTTGGACCGGAGAGCAAAATTTGACTGTTAAAATAGGACTCGTGATCGCGCTGGTGTTAACTCAATATAGATTTTGATTTTAAATAATTAATTATTTTATTACTATTTTCATTTAGTTTTGTATGTAAATTTTGATTTTTTAATAATTGAAAAAACTAAATTTGAAAATCTAATACAACTTATAGTAATTATGATTATTGTCAACACATTTCTCAATTATCACATCATTATGACATACTTTTCTTAAAAAACTTCAAAAGCTTTCCATCCAAACAATAAAACAAATGAAAACGAGGTTAAAAAGGTCAAGAGAAATTAGATGAATCACTACCGATTTGGATGGGTGCCTACATATTCGTTGGTGAAATTTTCAAAAAAATCTGAATATTAGAATTCAGGTCACTGCACACAAGTAGAATTTTGAAATTTTATTGGTGGCTTAACTACTTCTAGAGTTAACCCGTGGTGATTCTGTTGATTTTTTTTTTTTTTTTGTGTTTTTGCTTTGATGTTAAAAGTTTGGATTGTAATTTTCTGTTAAAAAATTATTATATTTTACGTAAGTATATTTTTCAATCGCCTTTTTAACTTATATTTATCAAATTGCTATTATATGTATTTTTACAAAAAAGAAAATCTTAAAATGGGCAGCGACCGCTGGAATTGCTGCTCCCGGGCCTCAGACCAAGACCAATGCCAGACCGCCGCCAAACGACGACGCAGCGGCCAACCTTACTGGCTTTGACCCTTTCTTTCCCCATTTTCTGATTTTTCCTCGGGCCATAGTACGACTGCACTTTCTTTGAAATCCTTTAACAGCCTAGCATTCTGGGTACAACAACAGCCCGCGCATGTAATAATTATATGTGGAATTGTGGATATAATCCATGGGCGTGGGCTTCTGTTAATGGAAGTAGTCATTTTAGTCATCAATTAGTGGCTCCAACGCTCAATCCAACTCTGAGCTATAAAATAACACTACTGAATCCTACTTGATTGATAAAAGGCAAACTACTTAACCAACTTTCTTTAGAATAGTGGCCAATCATATGTTTTGGTGCGACGAGAATTCAAATTTTACCTTTCATTTTATTTAAAAGCTACTGTTTAATTGTAACTTCTCTTAGATCTATATAAGTGCCTCTGAATTCGATGGCGAGTTAGTTTCGTCAGTTTTCGTGACTCTATTAGGTCACCTCATTGGTATAAGTTAGAGTTAGATGATGATAATAGACACAAAAAAAAAAAAAAAGGAAGAGATAAAGGCAATTACTTAAATTGTGAGGTCTAGTTCTTACATTTTTGTTGTCAAGACTTGGAAAAATCTCCTATTTAACTTAAAAGATAAAGGGTTTTTGTACTGCGTGTGTTCTTAACACACATAATATTCATCTAATTCTAATCCAATATATATATATATACATGCTAATAATTATTATTAATTAAGTTGCTTTTGTCTAGACCTCACAATAAAAGCTAGTATTGGTATGGATATGCATTATTATATACGAAAGTAGTGGTTTTTTTAGTAGGAATTGTTTACTTTAGACACATTTTCAAATAGTCTATCTTTCTTTCCTTTTTTTTCTTAAATGCATTTTATATCTTGAAAAGTGTAAAATAATTAATAATAAGAAAACATTCTTACTTTCAACCCAGGTTAACACCTCTTTTACTTAGAAATACTCATATAATTATTTCTTTCCTTTTCTCTTTTCCTGCAAGGGAACTTCAAAAATTTGCACGAAAGACACTAATCGAGTTCTCTTTATTTTGGCGAATTTCCATTCCACCCCAAGAGAAAAAAACAAGTGTCAAACTATGAAAAAGTTGTACAAATACACAAGTAAAAGTTTTTTATTTTTTGCCAAGTCCAGAAAAATATCGAGAAATGAAAAGCCAACCCATATTATCATGTACAAGGTTCCGCGACATCTAGACGAAGCAGCTGTGTGGCTCTCCAGGCACAGGCAGCTCCACTCCTCGCTGCTTCACTCTCTGCTTCCGCTGTCCCCGCCGCTTTTACCATATCCAACCGCCAATTCTAACCTCCGGACTAAGTGTATGGAATTTCCCCGAGACGCCACCTTACCCTACCGCGCTATCTGAAAATTGTGCCCGTTTCCTGGATGACCTCCCCATGCCTTTATTAGGTACTCAAAAACATTTCTTGCTCCGTTTTGGTTTTCGCATTTCTTATTTATTTTTCTGGCTTTCGTGTTTTTCCCCAAATGATTTCAGCTCATTTTATATGGGTGTTAACTTCCTCGAGCTTCGTTAGCTTTAGTGGTCTCCCAGTTTCCTTCATTAGCTACTCAAATTGGAAATGTGCGATTTACTTACAGGGTTTCGTGTTTGTGGTCAAAAGATTGTTCCTGTAATTTCACTTTTGTTTGGTATTGGAGTTTCTTTTGCTTCGTGGGCTTCGAACTCCTTTTGACTGTAACTCGTCAACTCATACAATTTCTTCATTTTTTATGCAGATATTGCTACTGCACGGTCTTGTCTTGGGAATACTCCATATATATTTAGGTCTCCAAATATTCTACACCATGAATTTGTATACAGAAATCAGAAGGGATTATTGGCTTTTCCATGGAAATTTGTCTGTGTCCCTGAAAAAGTTATCAACTATAACCTGGGGAGGCTTCATGTGTGTAGGGGTCGACTTGTGATTAAGGCAGTTGCTACTCTTGAACCAACAAGATTGGCCAAGAGAAAAGATGAATTTAGTTTGAGGGTTGATGTTGATTCAGGAAGTTCCGCTGTACCTCATGGGATTGAGCAGCAATCCTCAAGTGACCACTCAACTGAACCTAATGACAGAGAAAAGTTGAGAAGGATGAGGATTTCGAAAGCTAACAAAGGGAATACCCCCTGGAACAAAGGAAGGAAGCACAGTCCTGGTGATTCTTTTTCAGCTGGTTTTTTTGATGTACAACAAGTGTTTATTTCTTTTTAAGCTGCTGATTTGTCTAAAACAATCTGGTGAATCCCTTGCAGAAACCTTACAGAGGATTAGAGAGAGAACCAGGCTTGCAATGCAGGATCCTAAGGTGATGTCATGTAAGAATTATCTGATGTAGAAGTTCTGCCATGTTGTAGAAATTATGAGGAGGATGTAATTATAAACTGCTATTTGATTAGTGTTTGGAAATTGCAGACATTATAATCTTTTTCACAATTCCTGTCTGATCATTAGGTTGAATTTGGTAAATGGTATCAATTTCACGTACTGACTTGGTTTTACTCTGAACCAGAAATGCATAGCTTTTATTGGAATTCAAGTTGTAGTGAACATTACTGCTGTTGCTCAATCACCATTAGTGCTCTAGGACACAATAGGCAGACTTTACCCTGAATATCTCAATAGCCTAAATAATGTCTGACTTATTTTTCAATTATATGTCTAAATTTAAATGATGTTGTATGGTTATCGAGTTCATATTAAATAACAGAAAGCCAGCTGATTTTCAGCACTAAATATGAGCTAATTCTTGGCATTACTGATTATTTAGTGTGGTTTTGTTAACAATTTCTGCTGATACAGGTCAAGATGAAGTTAATTAACTTGGGCCATGCTCAAAGGTCAGTTTCTGTAGCTGGCTTGTACCGCTACTGTGACCTTGTATTGCAATGGTAGTTGCAAGATATTTTAAGTCTGCAGACCGTATTGAATTACATTTCTGAATCTTCCTTAAATGATTGTGTAGTGAAGAAACAAGGGTAAAAATTGGAGTTGGTGTGCGAATTGGGTGGGAAAAACGTCGCAAGAGGTTAATGTTGCAAGAGACCTGCCTCTATGAGTGGCAAAATCTACTTGCAGAAGCTTCAAGAAGGGGTGTTCTTGGTGAGGCAGAGTTACAGTGGAACTCATATAAGATTCTGGATAAAAAGCTTGAGCAAGAGTGGGTGCAAAGCATTGAAGAAAGAAAAAGAAAACCAAAACCAAAGGGTAGCAAGAGAGCACCTAAGTCTCTCGAACAAAGGAGGAAGATCTCAGAGTCCATTTCAGCCAAATGGGCTGATCCTGTAAGAGCTTGTCCAGAAGAACTTTTATTTTATTTTTTTTTTTAATTTTGTGATTGAAAACTTCCCTTGATTCAATGGCAGTAAATCATGTTTGTTTGAGGGCTATTGCATATAACATTTTCAATTTTAGTCTTATTTTGCACAGTCCATTATATATTCCTCACCGCTGTTTGTGAAGTTTTTTCTTTTAATTTATTTTACCTAGGAATATCGAAATCGGGTTTGCTCTGGTCTGGCAAAGTATCATGGCATAACAGAAGGGGTTGAAAGGAGGCCAAGGAGAAAGCCAAGTGTTGATGGACAGACAAGGAAGAGAAGCCCTTCCCAGAGGATAGTTGATTCAGATGATTCTTCAAAGCCTGAACCCAAGAGCCATATTCAACGTGTAATGTTGAAGAGGAGTAGCGTGGCCCCATATAAGGATCCTTTGGCAAGTTCAAAATTAGAGATGTTAAAGAAAATCAGGGCGCAAAGAGCAGCTGCTGAGAGCAAGAAAACTGAAGCTGTTGCTAGGGCAAGGTAAGTTTATTATAGTTCTCATATTTTTCTCTTCAAAGTAATTTTTTCTTTCCAAACTGTGGATTTTGTGATCAATGTGAGGAGTTGGTAGATCCTCTTCTTTAGGGTTGGGAAAGTTGCCAGTACAAGACAAAAATTTCTGTATTATTTTCCCGGGACAAAAACATTCATTGTCAGAAGAAGGATAATTGCTTTAATAGTGGACAAAGTGAGTGAAAAGAATTTCCACATTATTTCCTTGAGCAAGAAGACCTGATTTATCAACATCAGTGGTCTTATCTAGGGAAGTTGCCTCTGAGAAGAAGTTTTAGCATTCTCTGCCGGTGGTGAACACAAACCAGGAAGGGAGCGGTATGAGGCGGAACATATATGTGTATTTTGTATGTGCATGTACCTATGAAATTGATCAAAAGATATAGAAATACAGAAGTGGTTTCAGTGTTTGTAGAGGGAGGAGAGCCTAAGTTGTGTCAGCATGCATGAGCTCCTGCATTGCCAATTGACCTGATTAGTTCAGTTTACTGGTTATTGGATATTGATGAACGTTCAGGGTTTTGGTAGATGATGAGAAGCTAGCAATAAACATTCTGAATATTAGCTGCAAATTGTGATTTGTAGAATCTTTTGATGTTGAACCAGATATCCTATGTTGCAGATTGTTGATTGCTGAAGCTGAGAAAGCTGCCAAGGCTCTTGAAGTAGCTGCTGAGAAGAGCCCTGTAGCTCAGGCTTCCCTTGTCGAAACTAGGAAGCTAATCGCTGAAGCTATCCAATCTATTAGTTCCATAGATGAAGGACAGGAAGAATTGCAAAATGATGGTGGAAGTATATCACTGGCTGCACCTGAATTTGTTGGCCCGGCCAAGTTGGAAATGAGTGAAAATGTTGAAAATCCAAACCAAATTGTTAAAAGAAAAGTGAATGGAGCTCAAACATCAAGATCAAGTACTCGTGACCTTATTGGGTTCAAATTTGAGAATACTGCTTTGCAAGATTTAGGGGATGCATCGAGTAATACTGACATGATGGGGTTCAGTTTCGAGGAACCTGCATTGGGAGGATTAGTGAATGGTACAGCGGACGTGCAGAAGCTCCGCCAAACTAGACTCGAAGATTATAATGTGGCTTCTGTGTTGTTGGATAGTGCCGGAAGGGTAAAGTCTTCCAGTTGCACAGACCGTATGGTCGATCCCGCATTGAGTGGCAGCCCACAGCGTGAGGATAACCCCCTATTGAATGGAGTAAAGTCCTCCGAATCTGGTAACGAAGAAAAATTATCTAAGTCAGCTAGTGTGACTAAGAAATGGGTTCGTGGAAGACTGGTTGAAGTGGCTGAAGAAAGTTAGCTTAGTTCAACGTACACGGTAGATTTGATTGATGCTGCAGATCTTACCATCAGGCTGGAGGTATAGTGTAGATCACCTGGTAATCTGTGGTTACATCGGATGGAATTTCTTACCACAGTATTGTTCGAAAATCTTTGTTCTAGCTATATATGATGATGACTATCTAGTATAATCATTTAATTTATACCACCAGGGATATGATTTATTTCCCATGTCCACCACCCTGAAGCATTGGGGGTTTATATGTCCTCCCCACCAGTATTTAAAAGTGATGAGAAAAGTATTCCGAGACATAACAAAATTACTAGTAGCAGCCTAGAAGCAGCTAAGTACGGGAAAATGGAAGGATAAAAAGTAGATTACCAAATATAAAGTTGGGATATAGATTGATTTTTTTGAAATCCAATCTAGATTGGTTAAGCTGGTTTTTCGATTGTTTGGGAAGTATGAACACCCGTCTGTCTCTGGCAGCTGATGCACAGCGTTGCTTTTGGACCAGATCCTGTTTTGTTGAGGTTGAGGATAACTTTGTTAAAGTCAGATCAGGAGGAATTGCAAAGCTTTTAATGAAGGAAAGGAAATAGCTAGTCGCGTCCATCTGCATCTGCATTACAAAATTGAGAGCACGAAAGTTGAAAAGAATAAAGGAAGTAACGATATGTGTACAGAGACTGGATTGGTTTTGGTGAGAGTGATTTTTGGTTAATATTTAGTACTTGGTTTTCAAGTATCCTCTTTGGTTAGCATTAAAGCTTAATAGGGTGAGAGGCAAAGTTCAAACCGTACCTCCTATCCATTGTCATATTAAAGTAGTTTTGCTTAAAAAATCCAGATGAGTGCATAATGTACACGTTTGGTCTGAAGGTGGCTTAATCCCCTTCGAATTATCTTAAGCCTCCTTAGGTCTGACCCCTTCCTCCTAGTGTAAGATAGATTAAGTCATACAATAGTTATCGTTTTTGAAAAAAAAAAAAGGTACCCTCTTTGATTAGAATCAGAAAGCAGCTCTAAATTCTTATTCTTGACTCGGAGTGAATGGTTTCCTCGATCTCGTTTCCAGGTTTTTTTTGGCGTAACGACAACATAACCAATTAATGTTGATTCATTGAACTCATTTGCTGACTTGTACTGACTGGCGTTTATGTGTATCGTACTAGCATTCGGCTTCTAAGTCTGACATTTGGGCTGGGATTTTGGTACGTGATACTTAGTGTTGGGTCTTGTTTCCACTCAATTCTTAGGAGAACTCTTTTTTTTTTTTTTTGGGAAGGGAACGAGGTTGGGTCGGAGAAAATTGGGCTTTTGGGGGGCGGCGAGGAAATTGAGCTGGGTCCGGTAGCAGGTCGCTTTCTCGACAACCGACGGTGAGTGTACTTGACACTTCCTAGTTCCAACTAATTCCTTACAATTTACAAAATACTGCTTACAAATCAGAGTGAATTATCTGGTGTGGTGGCCTCGGCGGTTAGATCTCATTCTCCTCCATCACTTCCACTCCCACTCCCGCTCCCGCTCCTCAGAATCATCTCACATTTTTGGTCTTCCATCAATTTACCGGAGCAGAGCAAAGAATTCTCAAGTACTTTTTTAAAAAAAGAAAGAAAAAACCAAAAGAATGATGGAGTCTCAGTCGTCGTCGTCAGACGAAGAAGACGATCGACAGCATCTAATCGAACAGAACGAAAGAAGAGGCCTCCCTCACTCCCCTTCCAAGTCCCCCCGCCACTCCTCCTCCGCCTTCCAAATTGACTTTCCCCGACTCCCCAACTCTCGCTCCACTTCTGTTGCAAGCTTCTTCAACAATAAAAGGTACCTCTTCGCCGTTTTCCTTCCTCTCCTCCTCCTCCTCCTCTACTTTACCACCGACATTAGGAACCTCTTCCATACCACCACCCCCATTTCCAACCTTCTTTATGATTCCTCCTCGCTTAATCGCATGCGCCAGTCCGAGCTCCATGCTCTTTACCTCCTCAAGCAGCAACAGCTTGGCCTTTTCACCCTCTGGAATCGCACCACCCTCCTCCCACATAACCCTCTTAATTTTTCTGTAAATCCCACCAATGCTTCTTCTAACGTTGTCGATTCTTTACCTTCATCGTCTCCTGCTCGTTTAGAAGATTTGAAATCCGATCTGCTCCGCCATATTTCATTGAATAAGCAGATTCAACAAGTTTTGTTGTCGTCCCATCGTTTGGGAGATCCGCTAGATTCCTTGTCCAGTAATACCTCTACGGACCCCACCCTGGGAGCAGGTTTTGACGGATGCAGGAAGGTGGAGCAGGGGCCATCGTCCCAGAGGAGAACAATCGATTGGAATCCCAAATCCAATAAGTACTTGTTTGCAATGTGCGTGTCGGGACAGATGTCCAACCATCTCATTTGCTTGGAGAAGCATATGTTTTTCGCGGCTGCGCTCAACCGAGTTCTGGTTATTCCCAGCTCCAAAGTTGATTACGAGTTTCATAGGGTGTTGGATATTGATCACATCAATAAATGTTTGGGAAGGAAAGTCGTGGTTACTTTTGAGGAGTTTGCGGCGAGTAGAAAGAATCGTCCGCGTATTGATAAGTTCCTTTGTTATTTCTCGTCGCCCCAGCCCTGTTTTATGGACGATGAACGCGTCAAGAAGTTGAAGTCGTTGGGTGTTTCATTGCCTAAGCTTGAGTCTGCTTGGACTGATGACGTTAAGAATCCAAAGCAAAGGACGATTCAGGACGTTCTGTCCAAATTTTCTACTGACGATGATGTTATTGCGATTGGAGACGTGTTCTTTGCTGATGTGGAGAGGGAGTGGGTGACGCAGCCTGGAGGTCCTATTGCTCATAAATGTAAAACACTGATCGAACCAAGTCGTTTCATTTTGCTCACTGCCCAGCGTTTTGTCCAAACATTTCTTGGAAGGGATTTTATCGCCCTTCATTTCCGCCGACATGGTTTCTTGAAGTTCTGGTATGTTTTCCTTTTATCTTTTCGTTTCAGTATTGAGCAATGCATCCTCTAGGATCCCCCTTTTAAGTGTTGGGATATGTTTATGGTTGGATGTGCATGTTGCAGGATTTCAGTCGAACTATTTGTCTGGGAGTCTGTGCCCCTTAGCCGTCTTAGTCTGTTGGCAAGTTTAAGTTATTTGGGTGAAATAGAACTAGAAGGAGCTTTCTTTTGGTTTCTGGAATGATTAAGGGGCTACATCAGTTGTCTTGGCTATAATGGCAGCATTTAAGCATCATGAGAGTAAAATCATGCTTTTCAGTTACAAACTTTTGGGCTTTTTCTTCCGCCCTCCTTTCATTACCATACTGTAGTTTCTGGAGAATATTTTTTACCACAGTGGATTGTTGGACAGCACCATACCTCTTACCCTGCCTGCTATTTTATATCAGCAATGCCAAACAACCGAGTTGCTTCTACCCTGTTCCTCAAGCTGCTGATTGCATCAATCGAGTGGTTGAACGAGCTAACACTCCGGTGATATATCTTTCCACTGATGCCGCGGAAAGTGAAACAGGTTTGCTCCAGTCACTTCTTGTCCTCAATGGGAAGACTGTACCACTTGTGAAGAGGCCTGGACGGAGTTCAGCAGAGAAATGGGATGCTTTACTGTACAGACATGGGCTTGAGGCTGACTCTCAGGTGAGCTTATGATTTCTATATAATGTTCTTAGTTTTCAAATTTTATGTTACTCCTTGGATATCTCTACTGGCATTAGACGGGCATGCAATTGACCTTGTCAAGTTTACTCCTGATTAGCAACCAAGGAATGATCTGTAGTATGCAAATTCAATTTGTTTAGCCCGTTGCATTTGCTTGTGTTTTCTTTTCCGTTTGGTATTCATTCCGAATGTGGAAACTTAAGGAACATAATGTGACAATAATCCACCCTCAGTAGTTTTCTTGTGAGGTCGTTTGAGGATGCTGTTTATGGTGTTGTGGCCAATGCTTCTGATGTTGGGGTTCGTGATGATGATATAGAAGGAAGAAGAAATGAGTTTGCGAATATGAATCAGATTAAGAAGATTATTCTAGTGGAATTTCGTTTTTTTTTTTTTTTTTTTTTGGTAGAGTGTGAGAATCCACCCTCGATAGCTTTCGTCTGAGGTCATTTGTTTTCGTGTTGTGGCCAGTGTTTCCGATGTTTGTTGTCTAAATGATACAATTTAAAAAGAAAAGGAAGAAGAATATATATATATATATATATATTTTAAATAGGAATTACTACAGAACTGGATAGAAGAGTGGTGAGAGGGTTGATCTTATTTGGGTTTTGCACTTCTTTTTTTTTTTTGGTTATTGCTTTTAAATGGTTTAACTCGTCAAAATTTTTAGGTGGAAGCTATGCTGGATAAGACTGTTTGTGCTTTGTCGACGGCGTTTATTGGGTCCTCTGGATCCACCTTCACAGAAGATATTTTGCGGCTTAGGAAGGACTGGGGATCTGCATCAATGTGTGATGAGTACCTCTGCCAGGATGAAGTGCCAAATTTTATCGCAGAAGATGAATGAAAACAGTTGATTTTTTGTCCTCTGGACGGAGTTGGCTCAAGCATGCGCTTTAGCTTTCGAGTCTTAAGCATGGAGGGTGATCACCGACTCTGGTTTGTGCTGAAGAAGATGAATGAAAAGGATGAAGAGCGGTGGTTTTTGCTTTGTTGCGCTTGACAGATGTTACCTTTACTGATCACTCCATCACCATGGGTGGTTCACCACTGCAGATGACTTGACTACCATATTCTTTCTGATATATATATGTGTATGTATATGTATTGGTTTTTTCAGATAGCTGTGATACGTATTGTTGTGTATGATTGATAGTAATAGTTTCGCGAGCCTTGTTTGGACAGCTATTTTTTAAAGAAAATTTATTATGTTTTCGCGCACATATTTTTCAATCACCTTTTTACTTCACATGTATTATTAAATCGTTACAGTAATTTTTCTATAAAAAAAAATTAAAAAAATGCAATTCAAACACAATCTACTTGCTTTCTCCGCAGGCTGCAGTTACTGTTCTGATCTTCATTGAAGTTATACTTTGCATGACAATTTAATAATATAATAATGTACCACTACTTTTTTTTTTTTTTTGGTTGAAATTTACAAATGGGGTAATACCTAGACTATCTTATCTTACTGATGAATGCAATTTATTAGGAGGGAACCAATCAATTGAGATGTATATAAGAGCTAAGAAATGCAAAAAAAAAAAAAAAAAAAAAAAAAAAAAAGATTTGAAGGAAGGGGGGAGGTCTGGTTGAATTAAATTAGCTGGACAGTGAACACGGTCGCTTGCAGTAGAATTCTCAACCACCATAAGATCGTAATGAACATATCATCTTCATAGTTACATATAGAGACTTCCATTCCAGGCATCGATCGTAATTTAATATTTGTTTGAGTTCTGAAACTAGACGTTCCTGGGATTGATTTTTTTTCCCCTCCTAAACTCAACATGGGCAGAGAGTATATTATGCATCTGTAGCTCTTTGTTTTGTTTTGGTACGTATGTAGTTACAGAGTGAGATTCAAATTACCAAACACCAAATACTTAATAAATTGTGGAGTTTTAGATAGATGAGGAGGTCAGTCCACATTTTTGGAAAATGAATTGCGAAGCAGTCGTGAGCGGAAAGAAAGCTGTTGCAAGCAGAAGAAGAAAAGGGAAACCGTGTTGCAAAGGGTTAGGGGCTGTGTGGTAGATGTGGAAGCAGAAGGGGGGCTGGAGAGGGGAGGCCTACTACTCACACCTTAGGCTTAGGATAGTCAGTTGCCCTATTACTGCTAAATACTACTGCTACCTGTCCTGTCCTGCTAACATCCGTAGCACTGCAGGAGGTGCCCGCCGCTTCGTCCAACATCGTACGTATATTTCCTCTTCGATTAACCCAAATTAGAATCGAGTCATTGTCCTACTTCCCACTCTGTATTTCCAAATATATCCATTTCTTTTCTTTTTTTTTTTTTTTTAAATTTGTTTTGCTACATCAGATATATTTCAGATTCCATGTCTGGAATTGCTCATCCGAGTAACATCTAGCAAAGATTTCTCATTTACTCTGCACGCCTAATTGTTAAGGATTAGAAGAAGAAGGAGGAGGACAACGTAAAAGAGGAAAACCCAATTTGTTTGACGATGAGAGCTAGAGTGGTGGTGTTCCCAATAAGAGGGAGGAACTGGGCTTTTAGCAGCAGATCTTCTTCTTCTTCACTCGACTCCCATTCATCCTCCTCCTCCTCATCATCTCATACCGCGCCGCCCTCCACATTCAAGGAGTTATGGAATACCATTTCCTCCCCTCGGCAGAAGCCGCCCTCTCAATCCAATGTCGAACTCCTCATTGATTTCTTCGCCAACAAGGTCCTCCCTCCTCCTCCTCACATGAGTCACATTTCCCCTTAACGTTTATATCTTTCCTGATTGTTCCGCTTACGTATGTACCAATGGACTTTTGAGATCATGTCTTTTATATGTATATTTTTTTAGTGGTATGTAAGTTTGGGTTTACTGCAAATTTATAGATGAATAGAGCTTGGGGTAAGCTGGAAGAAGCTCCCCGGGGGACTTTTAAGAGCAAGATTCACAGGTATCGCTACATTTTGTTTGTCTTACTTCTCAAGATTTTCTTCACTTTCACTACTATAGTCTTTAGGTCTTTTTCAGCTCTGGCTTTTCATTGCTTCTCCTGTTGGAATTTGATGCCACTATTCCTCTTTTTTTTTTTTTAATGGGTTTTAGGTTGGGTGTGAAGCTTTTGTCTCGGGTTAAGCCATCAGAAATTTTCTTGAAATCCATACCTAAGGAGGCTACCCATGTTGAGATCACCTATCCCTCCAGGTTAGCCTGCTTTTACCTCCCAGTAAGAATTGCCTGCTTTCAAGGGAAAGAGTACCCTCTCGTCCTTTGTTTTTATCTATTTCTCTTGGGGTGTGTCTGTGTGTGTGTATGGTTATGGTGCACAGAAGATGTAGAACTGTGATGGACAAGAACTCAAGAGCTATGATTTCATGAATGCAACCTGGAATATTTCAAATATTAACGACCAAGGACTTCATTAGATGGTCCTGTATGGTGACTCATTTTTGCTTTTTCTGCCTGGGTTTTGGCATGTGAAACATATCTCTTGTAACTTATGCACAGCTAGAGACTTTAAAAAAAAAACAAAAAAAAACTTGAATACAATAATAGATACTGATGTTAAACATACTCTGTTGTCTAAAATTTTGAAAATTTCAGCTTTCATCCTTTTTAACTTTCTTTTGTGTATCTGAGAAGCAGTTAAGAGGGAGTAAAGGGTCAAATAGCTAATCATCAGTTAAGTGCAGAGAGTATGGAGGGAGGGTGGGTGGTTATCTGCACATTACTTATCCATAAATTTTTGGAGATGGTTCTTGTCTTTGCATTCTAATTTTCTTGATGCAATAGGGGGAGTTGACCTAACCAAGCTTCAATCAAAGCTCGAAGTTCTACTTTTGCTTCATATAATATGCATTTAAATTTCCTTTGAGTTTGCATTCTAATTTTCTTGATGTAATAAAGGGAGTTGACCTAACCAAGCTTCAATCAAAGCTCGAAGTTCTACTTTTGCTTCATATAATATGCTTTTAAATTTTCTTTGAGTAGAAGAATATTGTAGGATGCAATTAGTCATTTGTATGCAATTATGTACATGTATATCTGAACTTCTTCTGGATTCTTTCTGATAATCTCTTGCCAATATTACAGTTTGAATGCACGACTTGTCCGCAGAAGGATACGGCATATTGCCATAAGGTAAATTCTGCTTACCATGGGTCAGATTGTTGTTAATGTTATCATTTTTGCTAACATCAGATGCTTCTAAAGGCTCCAGATTTGTTTGAAAATTGCTGTCATGTTGGAAAATCTACCTTGACCCAATACACCCACTAATATGGACTCCTAATTCTGGAACATATCCAGTTTACACTTCGCTTCAATTGTCACAGTCCTGCTTATTTCCTTACATCAATATGGTGTGGTTATGGCAGATGACCATATGATGTACATTTGAACAAGAATGTCCAGATAAATGATTGCGAATATCTCTTTTATGTCTTAGACATCTTAAACTGAACAAATATATATGGTCTTGGAGCAGACTGCCTAGCAACAATATTAGGATAAGTGCATCTAAGTTTCCTTTGCATTTGGACATATATTTAGATAGGAGAACTTAGTTTTGGATAGGTTCTGTTTGTGAAGGCTATATGTCTCATTAGACTTTGGTATGTCCACTAGGGGTGATAAATGGAGAAGTAGGACGAAGAAGAGGTGGGGATAGCGAAATCCTTTTCATGGTCATGTATTAAGTGTGCAAGATACTTCTGAATGCCACTTTTTTGTCCAAATTTTCGAAATGGTATAGAATGTAACAGGATAAAATTGAAAAGTCAGTGTTCTCTCCTTATCCTTAATTTTATTCACCGCCTGAGGCTTTTTTTTATTATTTTTATTTTTGATACTCTATGCCAACCAGACTGGTAAGTTAGACACCCCTCCTTTAGCGAAGAATTGTTTCCTTCTCTTCATCGGCCACTCTTATCGTTTTCCTGAATCGATCATGCCTGTTTGGAGCTTATTAGTGGTTGTCCTACTAATTGCTGGTGTAAATCATGCCCTTTACTACAGAGTTTTGATGCATGTATAATCTAGCAGATGCAGGGTTTTTCTTATTATTGTTGGCCAGTTTCATTTAATCCATTCATCAAATTAACTTATGACCTTACTGCATGAGTATTAGGGGAGCTGTTCTTCACAAGAAGTACTTCTATGGATCAGTTACATTGCTTCCCGCTACAGCAATATTAGCAGTATGTACTAGCTTTTGCCTACAATATTGAGCGCATTTGGTTCTTTTGAACATGTTGCAGTTTTTGATACATCATTTTCTTCTCTGCTGAAGTTGTTTGTTGCTTTTTTACTGGGTTATAATCTTTTGAAATTTATGTAGGTCCTACCGTTGCCTAACATTCCGTTCTTTTGGTTCTTGTTCCGATCTTATTCTCACTGGAGAGCTCTCAAGGTGAGATAGTTTTTGGAGTTCATTTTCCTGTTGCATGTGAGTTGTTGGATCACACGTGTAGGCTAGCATGAAGTTGTTAGGTCCACTCAACAGCATCTGCTGCAGATTATTTTTCCAGGAGTTTGAGAAAAGGAAAATGATTCTCCTGAAGAAATGAGATTGGGATTACTCTTGTACATAACAGTGGTAATTTCAAACAGTTCACAGTATATCATTACGTGCCTTGATGTACTTTGAGTTGCCAGCTCTGCCCACATGGATGAAGAAACATGCATCCTTTTGTTGCCATAGCAACAATGTCTTAATGTTCTTCTGCAGCCATTAGTTTGACAAACGTGATAATCATATGTAAGCTGCATCCACTGTATCCCTATTAATCCCTGGCATAGGTATATCCTTGGGAGTTAAAAATAGCTAATCTCAACCAAATCCTTTGAGGAGGCTCAGCGTTCAACTTATGGTCTACGGGCCTATCTGTCTTCTGCCGTACATTTATATTTATGTATTTTGCAAGTTCCTCTTCCCATTTAACATGTTTTTTTGCAAAATGTTTCATTTAAAGTTGTATATATATATCAATTGATGTAACTGTTTATGCTTATGCTTTCAGGGAAGTGAGAAACTTCTGCAGCTAGTGTCAGATGGTTCCACTAATCAAGATTCTTCGATTGAGAAGGAGAACAAAGGACTGCAGGACTCTGAAAAAGGAAAATTTGATTCTCTTGGTTCTCCTTGGGTAGGATTTCAAACTGATTTCTTCTTAGACATTGACTCAAAATGGTTGCGGCATGGTACTAGTTAATATTTGTCGTGATCTTCTGATTACTTTTTGGACCATTCTAGTATTGTGCTCTTTTGGGATAAATTTGGTATGTTTGGTTCTGATTATATATGTATAGCTCTAAAGATTATCTGAGTTAGATGTTTTTGCCAGCATTCAGTTTCAAGAAATGAGAAAAAATTGGGTCCTCATTTGTTGTTTTCGTTTTTTCTTTCCTTTTTTTTTTTTGGTGGAAAGATGGAATTTCACATCCCTGCCGCCTACTGACTCGAGCATCTTGTTATATACATCACTATTAGGTATTGCAACCTTCTGATGAGCTTCACAAGCTTCTTCAAGGCAAAGATGCAGAAAGTGCCAACGAGTCTACTGTATCAGAAATATGCCAGAGATTTTCATTAAACACAAATGATGTTTTGAAGTACAGGAATTCATTGTAGTTCAAGTTTTGCATCCTTTCTTTTAGTGTTAGTTACATATCAGTTCAAAAAGCAAATTATAGATTCACTGCCGTTAATTTTGCCAAGCTGAATTGATTTTTCAAAATAGAAAATGGGTCAAATTTTCTCAGCTTGCTTATCACTAAAACGTCTGGAAGCACTGAATTGCTGGATGCTGAGAACTGGACAGGCATATGCTACTATATATATATATATATATATATATATATATATATATATATATATATATATATATATATATATACGGTTCCGTTTGCTAAAAGCTTTTTTTTTTTGGTTTGTTTGAATGATATGGTATTGTCTAATTTTAGGCTTTGATAGTGAGTGAAAAAGGAGATGCTGCAGCAGCAGCAGCAGCAGCAGGCCGGGCGGCTGGCTGCGAATTTTGGTGCTAAGGTTTCATATGATGTTCTTCTTTCAGTAAGCAGTAGCTAGTAACTTTTTTTCATGTGCTTGGTTGAATCATGAATGTGTACTCTTTTCGGTTCCAAGAAGGCTACGTATACATTTAAATAAAGTTGTAATATATATAATGATTCTCTGGCATACAACAATTGCCTTCAAGGGATTTTAGTTACTATATGATTTCTCTCATGTGGGACAGCGTCTTTTACCTCTGCTCCCCTCCTTTATACGCTATACAAATTCTCAACATCTAACTCAATGTATGATTACGTGTACCCAAACTCAATTGGTAAAGATACTAACTAGTAGTTGGTGATTACGACACTATGATGTTCTCCTTTCTCCATCTCTTGTCAAGTTTGAAGTCTTGCTTTGAAAAAAATAAAAAAATAAAAAGAAAAAAATGCAGCCAAAAAATTTTTTTTTTTTACATTAAAATGTGATGTCATTTTTACCCCCATTTAATTTCACAGCAATGAGCCAATTGTAACTTCGTAAAACTCGACTATTTACCATGGTCCCTTTGGGGACTTCTGAGTTCTGATCATTATATATGTATATAAATTTTTTTTTTTAAGAAAATACCATGGTCCCTGTGTTTTTACCGTGGAATGCCATATTCATGACAGCAGTGGCCTTAAAACAATTGGGCTGCTGGCCCAGGTCTTCTAACTTGCATCCAATTTGAGCCCATACATTGTTAGTTCACTAATCCAAACACACAAATGTAATGAGGTGAGGCCCACGCTGAGATGCCACTCCATCCTGTCTACTTAAATTCACCAGCTGAAGGCTGATTTGAGGAGCGCATAGAAAGTCACCCGGGTTTGGATTGTTGCACAAGAAAATATTGCAGGAGCAATCGAATATTTGTGCGCTAAAGAAATATATATAGATATATAATAATAATAAAAAGCAGAAGAAAGAAGAAAGAATCGATCGGAATGGCACCGGCAGCGTCGCAGGACATTGAAGATGAGATCAAGGACGAGAAGAACCCTAGACCTCTCGACGAAGACGATATCGCTCTTCTCAAAACTTATGTATGCTCCCCCCCCCCTCTCTCTCCAAACCCTAAATCTTCAGTCCATTCGTTATTTTTACTTTATTCTGGATCTATTTTCTTTGGATTTCAGTCCGTAATTTTGAGTATCTTTGGGTTCTGATGTGCTGTCTACCTCTCCGCTCGTATACAGATCGCAATGAGTAATTAATTCGGAATTTTGGGAAAAGGATATTTATATCCAGCTAAAGACTGTAACTTCTGACTTGGGTTTTTGTTCTTCTCTCAATTTTAGGATATGGAATTTATGCTAACTAAAATGTTTCCGTCCTTTTCGTCCCTGTTGATTTGCAGAGTTTTAACCGAATGGAAGCTTTATAAAACTCAACTTTGACCTTGGTTGCGCCCTCTATTGTTTGTGGACTCACTGATTTAGAGTTCAATTCTTCTCAGCTCAGTCGTTTGGTTTCAGTTTTAGTTGAGAAAAAATGGAGAAAAGAATGTTCTCGAGACTATAACTGGTAGCTTCTCTGTAGGAAATGTGTCCAACCTGCTCCTGGTACATAATCAGCTGGAAACAACGCCATCAACTTATCATTTTTAAGGAACCAGCCACTTGCAAGACTACCTGCTTTGCACTCAAATTGGGCAAATAATCAGATTCAGACGTTACTAGTAAAGAAACCTGCATATTTCGTATTTTGTATTCCTTGCTTTACCTGGAATACGAACTCATTGGCCTGTTGTTCTTAAGCCCAAGTTTATTTCTTAGAGATGATTTGATTACTACGAAGTTCCGGATTCACATTTTCCTGTGGAGTTAAGATGGGATGCGGAGAGGATAAGAGCCTCTTTTTTTTTATTTTCAATTGACATTTTGAATTTTTGCCTGCAGGGATTGGGACCTTATTCTACAAGCATAAAGAAAGCTGAGAAGGAAATCAAGGAAAAGGCGAAAGTAATCAATGATTTGTGTGGTATGATTGCTGTCTCCATTTTTTCTTGCAAGTTAGCTGCTTGTGCACAGAAAATATGCTTTTGAGCATTTAAATTAGTGGATCTCTATGTGTTTTTCTGAAAGAGTAGGTTTTTATTTATTTATTTTCCATATAGTAATCTTTTCCAAGTTTTTACCTTTAAGTTTTGTTAGCGTTTATACCTTAAAGCTTTTTTTTTGGGGCCGGGGGGGGGGGGGGGAGGGGGAGGGGGAAGAGATAGGAGTGGTATTGTACCTAAGTATTGCCATTAAGTAATGGTGATTTATTCGCTTGCTAATACCTGTTTATAGGAATTGGTAATGCTATTAGAACTTTACTGAGCACAGTTGTTAAGATAATAGCACAAACAGAAAATGACCAGTTTATGAACTCGAAAGTTACTAATTGTATTTTAGTTTCTGAAAAATGATGTCATGGATGAAGGATTCCCCATTTCTTGTTTTTGTGAAAAAAGGAAGTGGTCAGTACAAGTTCTGAACTATACTGCTGATCTTCAATTTTCATTAGGTATCAAGGAATCTGATACTGGATTAGCTGCACCTAGCCAGTGGGATCTGGTTTCTGATAAGCAAATGATGCAGGAGGAGCAACCTCTTCAGGTGTGGTTTTGGGAAGTCACTAGAACGTGGTTTTTCTTTTTCCTTTCTTATTTCTAATGCACAAATTGTGCATGTGAGCAGGTGGCGAGATGTACCAAGATAATTAACCCGAATACTGAAGATGCAAAGTATGTTATAAACGTCAAGCAAATTGCAAAGGTATACCATCCATTTTGTCAAGTTCTGTAATCTTATGGGATTTTGATCTTTGCTTCTTCTACTCTAGTCTATCTTTTGAAAGGATTAAGCTTCTCATAGCAATCAACTATGCAATCGAATTATGCTTCAGAAACTGATTGCATGCACAAAAGAATTAAGCATGAATCGTGTAGTGTATTTATTCTTAAAGAGGAGACATAATTACTCGTGTTTCAGTTTTTGCATGATGGTTTTTTTTTTTGGGGTTTTTGGGTCTAAATTTGTTCATTTATGTCTGCAGTTTGTCGTTGGATTAGGTGACAAGGTTTCTCCAACAGACATAGAAGAAGGCATGCGAGTCGGGTAGGCCTTCTCTCTTTGGATCAATAACTTTCTGAGCTGATGTTTATTCAGCTGGATGCTATTTTTATAGCATGAGAAAAACTTGAACCCCATATTCTATGTTATCCAGATTACTGTGATTTTGTGTTATGAACTAGTTTTTTGGTCTGGCAGTGTTGATCGGAATAAATACCAAATTCAGATTCCCTTGCCTCCAAAAATTGACCCAAGCGTTACCATGATGACGGTTGAGGAAAAGCCAGATGTTACATATAATGATGTTGGTGGATGTAAGGAACAGATTGAAAAAATGCGAGAGGTAATGATGATATATTCATATATTCATTTCACAATATTTCCCTTGCATTGACATTTTTATTGTTCAAATGTTTGCATTGCCTTCATTTGTCCCTTCTTAGCTCCTTTAATCAATGATCAATGATCTAGAGCTTGGCCCATGTCTATGATATTCCAATTGTTCTTTGAGATTATGCTTGTATGCATCTGTACTAACTGAATTTTTTTCATTCTGTTTTAGGTTGTTGAGCTGCCGATGCTTCACCCTGAGAAATTTGTTAAACTTGGGATTGACCCTCCCAAGGGTGTCCTCTGCTATGGTCCCCCTGGCACTGGTAAAACACTTTTAGCTAGGGCCGTAGCTAATCGAACTGATGCATGTTTTATTCGTGTTATTGGAAGTGAACTTGTCCAGAAATATGTTGGTGAGGGAGCTCGGATGGTTCGTGAACTATTTCAGGTATTTGAAACTTATGTCCTGTTGAATTGTTAGCTTTCTTTTCCCATGCATTAACCTCCATCTCTGACTAACGTATTTGGTCTTGCAGATGGCACGCTCTAAAAAAGCTTGCATTGTCTTTTTCGATGAAGTAGATGCTATTGGGGGTGCAAGGTTTGATGATGGCGTTGGTGGGGATAATGAGGTTCAGCGTACTATGCTTGAAATTGTGAATCAACTTGATGGATTTGATGCTCGTGGAAACATTAAGGTTCTGATGGCAACTAACAGGTTAAGACATTCTGTCTCTACTAGCTGAGACGTTTTGCATGCATTAGCTGTATGGCTGTGTAACTGATCTAAAAAAATTTTGTTGGTCATGCACCGTATCAAATGCTTGTATTTGTGTTCTGTTTCAATTCCTTTTGAGCTGCCTTGCTGTTTCCACTTCAACCCCCTGCCCCCCTTCTTTGTTCTTTCTCTTAGAGCATGAGGTTTAGTTAATTTGTGGTCCTGTGTACTTGATGGAAATTACTCAGGGTTTTCATATCTGTGGTTGACTAGTAAACTTTACACTTTTTAATGGACAGACCCGATACATTGGATCCAGCATTGCTGCGACCTGGACGGTTAGATCGCAAAGTTGAGTTTGGTTTGCCAGATTTGGAGAGTAGGACACAGATATTCAAGATACATACGCGCACTATGAATTGTGAAAGGGATATCCGGTTTGAACTTCTGGCTCGCCTCTGCCCGAATTCTACTGGTAAAATTTATTACGTGTCTTTATTAGTTCTCTATAATGGGCAACTATTTAATTGAGTGGGATTGTTTGATTGTTGGCAGTATGATGTCTGTCTGTCTGTCTGTGTCTCGAGCAGAGAGAATATGGTAATTGTTGTATTGGGAATAACATATGTTGATTTAGTAGTGATTTCAGTGTCTCATATTTGAACGTAATTTCTTATCCTTTTGTACCAGTTTTAATTGAAACTTAACCTCTGCCTCCATTTCTATCTAGAAAAATAAATGTGTTTGGATAGTGGGTTATTTGAGATATTTTTACTATAGCACTTTTTGTGATGTGATGTTTGTGAGATAGAAAGGTAATTGGAAAGATAAAAAGCTGTATTGGAAATTGTAATGATGATGTAAGCAAATATATTTGGAGAAATAACCCACTATCCAATGGTTCCTCGAGATTGCTGTGCTACTACGTGTTTTTGGAACATTTCTTCTTTTTTATTTGTTATTGTTGAAATAATTTAGAGGATTGACAATCAGATCTTTTCTCATTCAGGGGCGGACATCAGAAGTGTGTGTACAGAGGCTGGAATGTATGCCATTCGAGCAAGGAGGAAGACAGTTACTGAGAAGGATTTTCTAGATGCCGTGAATAAAGTGATCAAGGGGTATCAGAAATTCAGTGCAACACCAAAGTATATGGTCTATAATTGAATGATTGCCCACCCTCCTTCAGAAAAGTTATTGTTGTTGCACCAGTTAAAACTTGGAACAAGCAGTTTAATTGATCTGCCGTTTTATGGTTATTTGTATTGGTACTTCAAACTGCTTCTCTTGTAACAGCTAAATCACCAAGAAATCCTTCCATTTATACATGGTCACCAGTTGTCTTTTTGTGATACATTTTCAGTAATGATGGATTTGGTTGGTCCTATTTTTTGCTTGAATGGGTTATGGGGTTCGAGTCATTTCTTATAAAACTGCTTCTTTTTTTTTTTCCTCTGGCCGAGTTGCTTTCCTGGCCTGAAATTGGTGGGGAGAAAAGGAATCAGAGGTGGTTTGAGCTAAATTTGTAGCTATTGTGAAAGATATAGCCGTAGGGATTTCGAGTATTAAAAACGTATTTGCTGTACCCTGCCGGTGTTGGTGTCAGTTAAATACGGCTTGTGAATTAAATCGGGGGTTTGTGTGTGTGTAATATGATCCTTGTGTGAGTTTTAGCTTGAAATTGTGAAACCCAAATTATAGGTTCCGATCATTGACCCAGAAAAATGAATGGATCAAGGGTCGTTGGTTCGCTGTTGGGCGATCGTCATTAATCTGTGGTGTTATAAATATTATTAATAAATATTAAACATCCAAAAAAGAAAAAACAAATGTTCGTAGAAACTCAAGTCATATTCTTAAATGTAATCGCTTCAATTCTCATTGTATTATTCTAAGCAGCATTATTTGTCTGAGACTCAAAAATTGCTTTTATAAGTTGAAGGATTTTGAATAGTATTATTTCATATATTTTTAATTTTCCTAAATTATATGAGTACTAGTTTATATGATAAAAATTGAAACATTTAAAAAGGCATTAACAAACAAATGAAATGCATTTAAGATTTAAAAAAAAAACAATATAGTCAATTATAAGTCATAAATGTTAAATAAGAGTTAATATGTAGTTATGGAGAAGAGAGAAAAATGAGTAGAGCAAGGCAATCATTGTTATTGTCTAATTAATGAGATTGGTTGATCAAATTCAAAATTGTTAGATTAATTAAAGTTGGCTATTGAACCGACCAGTTCTTATAAAACCGTACGGTTCAACTCATTTAAATATAAATTGATACTAACTGATTTTTTAATCAAATCTTGATTGGAAAAAAGGCCATCGACAGTTCAACCGGTTCAATTTGGGCTTGGATTTCGCAGCATGGCTTTATATTTACAGATTCAAGCCATAAATAGCACGAAGCAAAGTTTAAATAGGGCAAAATGAAAATCAAGCACTCTCTTGCGGTGGGTGGGAGGAGGGCTTAATACATTTTAGATCTGATAAAGATTATTCTTAAGGGCCCAAAAAAAAAAAAAAAGCCAACAGGGATGAACAAAGAAACAATAATGAAGTTTCAAGAAAATTGTGAACATTTCACATAGGTAAAAACAATAAAGCAGATGTTCGCATTTTCAATACTTAGAGATATTTATGGAATGAGTTTGTCTTATCCATTTAATTCAAGGTTGGGAAATACATTACAATATTATATTACATACATACGAGGGAAATGACAAACCATTTGCGGCGGCAGACACGTGGCAGTTGTTTCCTATTTGAATACATTGATGAAAAGGCCAGGAAAAGACTCGAAAAGAATCCTTTTGTATGGACAACAGAAAGCTTAGATCGCAACCAAGAAGAACCTAAAACTAAAGGTGTAGATCATCACAGCCACGGGTGGGTGATTTCCCAAAAGCCAAAGAACTGGGAAGGAAATCACAAAGTATCTTAGTCAAAAAAAAAAAAGAAACTCTCCAACAGTTGCTTCATATTTGTCTACTGGTCTTGATCATCAGAGTTATTTGATCGTACAGAGGAACCCTGATCATTCCCAAGCGTTCTCCTGCTCATGTTTGCACGTTGCACTAACCTCACCAGTGCTTGAACCACTTCTGACATTGGCGGTCGAAACTCGGGCTCCGGCTGCAGCAACAAGGAATATCAGGTTAAATCCAGAATTATTTGATGTACTCCGGTCTTTAAATGCACATGGGACATCATATGAATTTAAGATTTGCTACCTGGACGCACAGAGCAATAACATCAGCAAACCGGGAAAGAGATTTAACTGGGTATAGCCCTTTGAGTGCTGGATCAACCATCTTAGCCAATGCATCGATGTCATGGAGTTGAGGGGTTGCCCATCGAACTAAAGATTGTTCGGATCTCGCCCTGGAGCTGTTCAGAACAAATGTGGTCATGGTGATTTACTTAAATAGCTTTACCATCGTACAAAGAACTATTAGAATACCACGGATGCTTCAGAAACCTTACCTATCGAAAGGTTGACGTCCAGTAAGTAGTTCCAACATGACCACTCCGAAACTGTAAACATCACTTTTGATGGTATATTGACCAGACATGGAAACCTCAGGTGCACCATATCCAGACCCTGCATTTTGGTTTAATGCCTACAAAAGGACCAAATAAGAAACAAAAGAAAAACAAACACAACTCAAGTAATCCGACTGCTTCCACAATGCAAATATATATATCTAAACTCAATTACAATGAAGAATGCTTGGAGTCCAGTGCTATCCTCTTAGGCTAATAGTTTCTAGCTGGCTGTGTATGTCAACCTAATATCTCTCTACTTCTGATGACCCTGTTGTGATGCTTATCTCTTGATTTACTTGGGTTGAGAAAAACAGGAAAAGGACCGCCACTATCCACACGTTGAGTTTCTCCTATACAGCTCCAAACAAATGGAAATCAGTATCACAGTGGATTAACATATTTCTTTTCGAGTTCCTCATTAAAAATATGGTGCGCATGGCCGGTAGGACCAGCAAGACAAGTAACACACTATTCTTGCGAAGTAAACATAAGAGCTTGTGAAGGTTAAGCTTACCTGATCGATGTCATGGACAAGGCTTGCCAATCCGCAGTCAGAAAGGTGAGGATTAAGTTCCATGTCAAGTAAAATATTAGCCGATTTAAAATTCTTATGAATAACTGAAGGTGAACAAACTTCATGCAGATACCTGCAAAAAACATTTGCATAAGCAAACTCCTCCACAAAAAATATTCAAATTGATTGCAAATTGCGTCCTAGCAAGAAACTTTAGTTGGACTTCCATTTTCCATTCATTAATCAAAATCCATCAAACATGGTGACCAACTATTCCTCTTTTACCAAGATACAATAGGCCATGGACCTCAAATGATGAAGTATGCTGTTACATTCAAGAAATCAAGAATTTCAGCAGAACTTGGAGACCCTACAGTTTTCTCGATTGAAATTAATAGACAGTAATTTTCTTTTGACTTGACAACAAGGACTGAAGTACCGTATTGAAAATAAAGTGTGAAAGCATTCAGCCTCTACTGCAGACAGGAATAGTCCAGCAATTCAGAAAACAAAGAAAAAAACTGCCATGAAATCAAGAATTCTTCAGCAAAACTTGGAGACCCTAAAGTTTTCTTGATTGAATTTATAAGACAGTCATTTTCTTTTGACTAGACAACAAGGACTGAAGTACCATATTGAAAATAAAGTGTGAAAGCATTCAGCCTCCAGTGCAGGCAGTAAAAATCCAGAAATTCAGGAAACAAAGTAAAAAACTGCCATGTCCCCAAATGATATCATCTACCAGGTTGTTCAAAAGAAATATCAATCAAATTAAATACCAGACTTAACTCTAGTGCACGCGCAGTCCCCAGTGCAATCTTCACCCGGCTATTCCATGTTAGCGGTTTGCTATATTCATCAGATAGATGCAGGAGCTCATTCAGCGAACCGTTTTTATGGAACTCATAAACTAGCAGGTGCTGTCCATGCTCTGAACAGTATCCCACCAACTCAGTCACATTTGGATGGTGGAGGCGTGATATCTCAGCAACTATTTCCAGGAAATCTTCAGCATGGGGAAGTACAGACGATTTTATCTTTTTCACAGCTAGAACCTTCAGGTTAAACAAAGATTTGAAAAGACAGGAAGTCATTATATCACCAAGGGACTCTTCATGAGCATCAAATCATAGGATTGACAAAATTGAACGTGTCATGAAAATTTTAAACATCTCATGAATTCATAGATAAACATTTGTAATGTCCATGGGAAACAGGAAAAAATTGAACCAAAATCTGCATAATTGTGAATTCATATTACATACTATTCTCAAAATGGCTCTTAAAAACTAGGTTCCTAAACCCTGAAATGAAAAGGAAATCAATAATCAGCCATAAAACTTGAATACCTTGCCATCATCAAATTCAGCTCGATAGACACGTCCAATGGATCCCTCACCAATTAGGTTTTCGACACTGAAACTATCTGTAGCCATCTGTAGGTCAGCCACTGAATATTGTTTTGCCTCTATTGGAGTTGTAACAGCTTTTTTAGCAGGGATAATGGGTTTCATTGAGGTATCATCCTCATCGAATGATTTGTTGCGATCAACAGGTGGAGGTTTGAGATTTATTGACGTAGGAGTTTCAAATGATATGGTACTAGTTGTGGAAGAAGGTTGAATAGACTTCATCTCTGCAGAAGAATTATCACAAAAAACCAAGTAATTGTACAGGCCATTGCAAACGAAGAACAAAACCAACATTCTTCTAACAGTATTTTCTTCTAGGTAAATATTCAATATTAGATTAAAACATGAGACAGGCAACTATCTAACAATGGTCAAATAGAATAATACTTTCATGCCGAGTAGTGCATGCATCATATGATAAAATTCAAAACCTCAGGAAGTAAATCCCACCCTACTGGATATGGCTATTAACCATTAGTATATCAAGGCAAAGCATGAAGGTTAACCACCTTGTACTTCATGCAAAACAAGTGGATCAAAAGGTTGATTGTCAAGCTTCTCTATATCTTTGGATGGCCTCCTTGATCTTCGTTTCACAATAAAGAAAGCTACAATGGCTCCCACAACTAAAATGGAAATAACAATTCCTGCAACAGCTCCACCACTTATGCCAGAGTTACTCCCACTACTACCACCATCAGACTTGCTATTGCCTCCAGACTTGTGATTTTTGTTAGGTCTGCTGGCAGGAGGTGTGCCAGGTGGAGGAGGAGGTGCAGGACCTGAGGTCCATGAATTACCGCCAGTTCTGTTATGAGAATAGAAGATCTTAATATAGATCTACAAAACCTCGTATCTAGATGATTTAAAGTGCAAATAATGATTAATAGTATGAGGTGCTTACTGCAGATTTATGTCTTTCAACTGATCAGGGATCCAACCACTGAAATGGTTGTTCTCGACATTCCTGACAGCATAAAATGTGAACCAGCGCAATGACTTCCCCTTAAAAACCAACAAGATTATTCTATTACTGAGCTATCAAAAGTAGTAACTTACAAATTATCAAGAGGAAGATTTGCAAGGACATCAATAGTGCCCGTAAACTGATTGTTCTGCAAATTCCTGCATGACAATAAGTAATCATTAGTAGTTTAAGACTTCCTTCGTTGCTATTGCAAGAGGTCAAGATAATGCACTTACATATCAGTCATACTGGTGCATGAACTGAAACTTTTAGGAAGGTCACCTGACATTGCATTAAAAGAGAAGTCCCTGAAGAATGTAACAGATAATTAGAACCCAGCGAGAACACTAATGTATTTCATTTCAATTATCAATTTAAGATGTAAACAGGATATTCAAATGATTAGAGTAAGGCTATTGAGAAGAGTTGAAAAAAATTACTGGAATTGAGGTAAATTGCTTACGCTTCTACGAGAAACATATCATTTCAGGATAAAAGTGAAGCAGCAGGAAAATTAGGTTAGAAGTCCGAATCAATCTCAACCAAGTCACATGTACAAGATTTTTTACAACTTGAAGGGGGTAAGGAGGCATGTCTTACAGAGTGGAGAGGCTAGTAAGAGATGCAAACATATCACCTAGCTGGCCCTGAAATTGGTTGTGACTGACATTTCTACAAATATAAGAAGAAGAAAAGATTCATGAAAACTTTCAGGTCAAACTCTTAGTTGATCAGGAAAACTATTCACAAGCATTCGTTTAACCTACAGGTACTTAAGAGAGGTCATCTGCGAGACGGAGTAGGGAAGGCCACCATTGAATCCATTACCAGCTAGATTTCTGTACAGTTAAAGATGAATCACGAGAAAAAGACAGAAAAGAAAAGACTGGGACAAATAGAAATGGCCAAAAACAGATGTTTAACATACAGTTGCTGCACATTTTGTGGAAGTTGGAAAGGTAACTGGTTGCCAAGGTTATTATTGCTTATATCACTGCAGAAACAAATCGAAACACCACATTGATCAAAAAGCCACAAAAAGTAAAAATAAGATAAATGAAGATAATGTAAAAGATCATTGGACTCACAAGTTGGTTACAGATTTCAACTTGTCCAGCTCGAAACCCATTGACCCAGTTAACCCAAGACCTGATAATTTTCTGAAAATGTAAATAGGATCCTAAAGTTAGAGTTATGAGAGACAGGTATGAGACAATGATCATGAGAAAGCCAGTTTCAGAGTTAAAAATTACATTTCTGTGACTCTTGAGCCAGAGCAAGTAATGCCTTTCCAGTTTTCTTTACAAGGATCACCAACATTTGGGTTCCATTTGGTCAGTTGGGATGGAGAATTCAAACTCTTGTATAGGTCGAAAAGAACACCAGCTGTATGTCCAAAATTTTGAGAATAAATTTTACTATTGGCTTCCTTAGAGGAGTATCGATAATAAAAAAAAATCATTAGTAGCATGTACACCAAGAATGTATTTCCATAACTATGACAACAAACACTACACTTGAACACACTTTACAACACAACCAAACAAGTGGAATTCCACATGCCTTCTTAACTGAACTGGCTGAACATGCATTTCCTCAAGGACAAAATTACATATTTGCTTTATTATGCAGCAGACTACTTGATTCTAACCCCGCATCTCTAAGTGCCTAATACTTGCCTATCTAAAGATCCCTCACAACCCCACAAGGCAAAAAATTGACGAAGCGCAAACAAAGATTTCTTCAACTAAGTTTTCAAACATGAGAACCGGAACCAACCTGTAATAGCTTTGATTACTCGATGCATTGGAAGAGAAATATACAAGACACAAAATGTATCACCCAATAATGAATTCGCTTTGATTTGGTAATGTTCCACTTCACCCACCCATCAGATAGATCATCAAGTCCATCACAGGTAATGCACCCTCACATTGACTTATTCAGGTAAATATTCATAAAATATGCAAAGTATCCTTAAATTGTGTAAAAAAGCCGGTTTCCACCACGGGAGTGAACTGAGAAACAAAAAAAAATCAGGACAGAGCCGAAAAGAAATTCCAAGATAAAGAAGAATGAAAGATGTTCAACAAAGATATTTGTAAATGGTTGAAAATGTTTATAAAAAAAAAAAAAGATTTAAAAAATTCATTTATACTCATCCTTGCATCTCCAAGTCCCATTTCCATCTTGAGAAACTGAAAAACCCAATGAGCAATTCCTACTTTTAACTCCACGAAGAAGCATAAACCCATAAAACCAAGCAAAGATACTAAGAAATGCAGATATTCACTTGAAACCACAGAAAATGAAAAAAGATAAGATTTTTAGAAATATACAGACATGCAAAGACAGGGGGAAAGCAAGAAAAGAATAGTGACCATCATTTGGATCTGTGTCGGCATTGGTGAAGCTTGGCCCCAACAGCAGAATGCAGCCCAGTAGCGCGACCGCCGCAGCTAGCTCCACCCCCCTCATCTCTTTTTCCCTTTTCTCTCAATCCTCACCAGAACCCAAAGCCACCTCCAGCTTGGGACCGAAAAGGCTTTATGGGACCTCTTTTTCAGAATAATTTCTTTTATGTGTAATCCTGCAAGAAATTTTAGCAATACAGGCGCTGGTATCCCAGGATAAATAATTTATATATTTAGCTTAAAACAGGGTAGCGTTTATACTTTTTCTGTTCCCATTCCAAGTAAAGCTGGCAGCCACGATCTGCCACAAGGATCCAAAGCCACGGAATTCTTTCTCGTTAACTTTCCTATGTCAGAGTAAAGAATTGTTTCTATAATACGTAGTAGTATAATAGTAGTGTACTACTAGGAAAATGGAAATATGCAGGGGAAGTAGGCGTAGAAGAAGAGTACTGCTAGTAATAATTCATTAATTCATGAATACAAAAAAAATAAAAAAATTTGGGTATAAATCTTTCCCTCAAATGTATTTGTAGTCGTAGTAAGAAGAGGAGGGATAAATAGATAAAGACGCGGTTTGAAGGAAGATGAGACAGATTGATTAAAGTAGCATACTTTTGATGGTATGATTCAATTATTAGGAGGCCCGTCGACTGAGAACTGTAGAGTGTAGATCGGAATAATAATTAATAGAGAGTATATTGTCACACAGGTGAAATTTATTGACTGAATCAAAGGGAAAATCTTGGAGATGTCGCTTTCACCGGCATGATTGCTTTCTTGGATACCATCATTTTATTTTCTTACTCTGACACGATCTTTCTGTTTTTTTTAGGTGTAACCCAAGGTGTTCATATCCATTTTACTGTTTACGATTAATTCTGTTGTTCAAGCGATATCGGATTCCTCGTAGAGAAAAACTTTTTCAATAATATTTTTTTTATTTTCATAAATTTCAAACTCGAGATCTCATAATTAAAGAATGCAAGCTCCTTTCACTTGCATCAACGTCCGTTGTTATTGTGACACGATCTAAGACGCTCTCCTGCCGACTTTCTGCCTGGTGAAAAAATAAAGCAGACCTCAGGCAGGCCCATGATGACTGCTCTTCTATCCCTCGATTTTGGTAATTTCGTCAAATCAATTGTTTTCGCTTCTAAACAGTCCACGTTTTCATTATGATCTACCAAAGGAAGGGAGTAAAGATGCTGTCAAGCGTACTTAATAATGGGGATGTGACCAGTTCTTATTCGAGTATTAACTATTAAGAGCTAACCAGCACAATAAATTTCCTTGCAGACGAAATTAGGTCTCGTTCCTTCTTTTTCTGTCTTTGGCTTTTAGATCATGATGAGAGTTTTTTAACATAATAATAATAATTTGAAAAAAGTCTTGGATTGAACTTAATAGACGTGTGGAGATTCCTCCGGCGTAAGAGACTGGCTTTGGTAGCTACTGCCAGCTTGTAGCTTGGACTTAAGGCCGAAGGGACCAAAGTCACCAAACCACCAACCAGCTGTAGCGTTCACAAACCAAAGCGAGAATGGCTCCCATAAAGTGGTGGTCCGATTCACCAAACCTGGCTCTCTATGTCTCTCAATCGGAAATGGACCTCCCCAGTCTGTTCGATCATGTAATAGGTTTTAATATTCATCAACATAAAAGTATATAATTTTGATATGAAAACGCAAATTTGTTTTGAATTAATGTAAAACTCGCGATGATATCAAAGTTATGGTATTAACTTGTACTAATTATATCAATCAGTCGGATAACAACGAGACCTCCTCAGTTTCAATTTTGTTCAATCATGTTTTATAAAAAGGAGTATATAAATTTGTATGCAAAGCTCACGATGATATCAAAATTATATCAATCTACGTACTAATTTACATGATTAGACAAATTTTGAACGGGGCCTCTGGTTTGTTTGGATAGGGTATTATTTGAAATAATTACTGTAGCACATTTTGTGATGTGATGTATGAGAGATAAAAAGTTGATCGAGAATATAAAAAGTTGGATTGAAAAATGTGTTTACGATGCAAGCGAAATATTATTTGAGTTCCAAACACTCCGTCTCAATCTTGGTGGTTGGTCATGTGAGATCAGTTATCATTAACGTTGAAAAGATTTAAAAAAAAAAAAAAAAAAAAAAAAGAGAGTAGTAGTGCTAGTGAATTGTTGTAATGATGATGAAGGGTAGAATAAAAAGGAGCCGTTGATAAAGGAGGGGCATGCAACTGGAATCCAACTGGTTAAACTCAATTCATCAATTGTTGCTCTCGAGTCCCAACTTCCGATGGACGACAAGTTACCGGCATCCAGCACTCGTACAGCATTCCTCTTTCCTTTTACCAACGTATTCGGGTTCTCTAACTCAATCATCATGAGTTGATGACAAGACAACCACCTTTTTTTTTTTTTTTTCCGGCTAGTGTCGTAAAAAAAAAAAAAAAATGGTATCGAGACATTTCTTCATTTTCAAATTAAGCAAACAATTAAGCGACATTGATAGGGAGTATTTGTATTTGACTTTGGGTCGAAAGGATTCCATGCGATTCACCTAAATAATGCGACGAAAACACAACGGATCTACTGTCCCACATCTTATGCCACTCTCTGTGCCACTTTTTATTATATTGCTATTTCTCCTTCATAAATATCATGTTTTAGTTCTTTTTTGTTTCCTTAAGATCCAATAACTATTAATTCAGTAATACACAAAATTTAACAAACTCAAAAAATCAAAATGCATAAAAAATAAGATTTTTTCTAAATTTTCTGCTGTATTTTTTAATTTTCTATTATATATTACTTTTTTGAAACTGTTTTGGAACTATTCTTTTGTTTCCTAGGTGCTAAGCTAGGAAACAAACCAAAACGCCGACGCCACTAACAGCTATATATATAATATGCTACTCTATAAATTTGGCTTGAACAAAATTAGGTATGTCTGATCGCTTTCTTTAAGTAATGTTTTCTTCCATCTCAAACAAAAGACCTCGTCAGCTTTTGTACTAATAGCCATTTATATGTACATACATGTATATATATATACACGCACTCCATTCATTGCGTTAGTTTGTTCGAGACAATGAAGAGGACAGGCCCAAAGCATCAGCGCCCAGCGGCTGATGATTACCATCTACTCTAACCTTCAACATTAAATTATTAGAAACAAATCAATCAATAGACTTTTATTAATTATTGTTACTTGTTTGGGTTATAAATTCTGCCTTTTCTTCTTCGATTTCGTCACGTCATGACTCCCATGTTCGGGCTCCTATTATGCGGAATGAACTACAAAAAAAAAAAGGAGGAGGTTATAATACGTTTGTCTTCAAATTTGATATGGAATGGGCCATAATCGTCACTTCCCCTTCAGTTTCCGTTTGTTATTTGGTTATGGATTTCAATGCCGTTTGTTGTTTGGATCCATCCATCCATAACCAAAAAAAGCAATGGAGAACAGTCATGGATTGGATTATCGTCTACAAACAAACATTCGTCATACCGTCTAGAAATCAGAAGAAGAAAGTTTGTAACCCTTTTTTTTTTTTTTTTTTAATTCTAGATGCAAGTACGTATTAATCTTTACAACATCGATCTGTGGCATTAATGAGCAACCGAAAGTACTTATAAGTGAATCCAGCAAACAGCATTCATATCCTATGATTATTAAGTGAATATAGATTGGACATTATTCTCCTGAAATGAGTAGATCTCCTTAAGAAGCAAAAAAAAAAAAAAAGCAAACTTGGCGGTGATATCTGTTGAGTAACTCACTAGTAATTGATTACAAACGAGCATGGCATGGCATGGCACTGACTGCACTTGCTGACGCAAATGCAGATTGAACGCCTGTGTACATTGGCTGCTGCCATTATGTATGGGTCATCAGCAAGGCAAGGTACACTTGCTTTACTCGTTATGGGTAGCCCGCCATCTTTTATTCATTGTTGCCCAGAATCCCAAGAAATTCCAACCCGGATATGGATGGGATGAGATTAGCCTGCCTAGGACGGACCGGGAGGATGTCGTTTTGAAGTTTGAACAAAAGCAGCATCATGATGTCATCTTTGTTGTCATCGGGCAGCCACAACGTTCGTTTTCTGATCATCCTAACGTTCGTTGACCTGTTAGCTCCAAGGTTCCGACCTTAACTTAACCGCCGCACCGCGTATTTATTTGCACTCTTTTATCAGCTATACCTGCCTAGTACACGCGACCGCCCCTGCCTTATCTGGGACCGACCGACAGGCACACATACCGATCAGCATTTAATTCATCTGTCTATTCCCCAGTTTACTCGGCTTTCGCTTCCTGGAGTATCCCTCTTGTTACTGCTCCTACCTTAGCTTCTCTTTAGCTGTACCTCGTCGAAGCCTCCAATGGCTAATAGCGAAGATGACAGCAACAAGCCCAATTCTGGAAATTTCAGGTACTTGATTGTTAATCCTCACAACGGTGGATTCCGAGACCTAGCACGGTTCTTGATGAAGAAAGATAAATCGAGCGGTGCAAAATTTCTGGAAAGTTCTGATGAAGGGGTTCTTGAGGAAGAGTTAGGTGGCGCTGCGCATGGCGATGATGACGACGGAGAATCCCCTGATCACAGATGGGTTATATTTGTGTCTATCTTAGTCAGAAAAATCATAGGCATTTTCAGGAAACCCATGGAATGGACTGGTTATCTCGTGGAGTTCTTCCTCAACTTTTTCACTGTCAATGGCAGCTTTCTCGGTTTGCTATACAACATCCTGCACGGTGAAGTCCATAATTTCTTCCCAGAGATTGCGTTTTTCCTTTGCAATTTGATGGACCTACATGATTGGAGTTGCACTCATCTACACTCATTTTGAAATAAATCCTATTGGACTAAATGATCAAACAGGATTCAATCAGAAAATTTCTAATGTAGCCTTATCTTGAAATAACATGAGTGCATACACAAGCACTGACTGTCATCTCTTGCATGTACGCGTTACTGTCTGAATCTCCGCATGTTGTCAGACAATATGCTTTTTGCACTCTTACAAAACAATAATGTTATTGGCCCTTTATGTATTCAATTCAACAAATGACAATGCCCTTTTCAGTTTGCGATTCTGCTTCTAAAGATTTAAGAATTGTTTAGGGGATTTGAAAAGAGTTCGTAGTTTATTCTATATATATATATTTTTTTTTTTTTTGCAATTTCCCTTCGAGCAGGTGGCTGTGTGAATTTGGTGTTCGGTTCTGATATGTATGCTTGTCTTGGTCTTTTGTTTCAGTCAAAGGGAACCTTTACTAAATTTTGAACTACCTATGTTGCTATTGCAAGAAGTGCTGCTATTATCTGTTCAGCTGTGTTCTTCACTAATCAATGCCGATGACAAAATAGGAAAGATAGTGCTGCCAAACAGAGGCTCTGAGACTTTCATTAGTGCAATTGGGCATCTTGATGGACGCATATATCTGCACAAGAGCGAGACAATACCTAGAGCAGTTGGTGAACCTGAATCCCTGGAAAGAGTTGTTGACGTAGAAATAGGAAGCCGGACTCTTATGGATCTATGCATTATGGCCTCCAAGTTAGCCTACGAGAATGAGTTGGTTGTCAGGAATGTTGTAAATGCTCATTGGAAGGTAAGCCCCTTTACTTGTATGCCACTTCCTCCTTTTCAGTTCACAGATAGTTAGACATTCTTTAAATAGCGATTAATTTCTCTTGTTTTGGAAGAGCAGATGCATTTCGTGGACTTCTATAACTGCTGGAATGGTGAGACTCGACTTGCTAGTCATGTGGCATGTACATCAAACAGTATTAGTGATAGTTAACCAATTTCCCTCCGTGCTCATTGGAGGAAAAAATATTAGGCAAAAATTGAGAAAGAAAGAGTCTTTCGAGAATACTCGGACTAAAATGTGTAAACGTGTGTCCTCTGTTACGCTTCACTCTTCTCTGGGGAATTTTAGATCCCTAACATGTGTTTTTGTTTCTTACATTTTGTTAATATGGATTTTTATCTCTATTGATAGATTTCCAGAAGGATAACTCCACTCAAGTTTTCATTCTATGTGATAAGCCAAAAGATGCAAACTTGATATTAGTCAGCTTCAGGGGAACGGAGCCATTTGATGCTGATGATTGGAGTACTGATTTTGACTATTCCTGGTATGAGATCCCCAAACTTGGAAAAGTACACATGGGGTTCTTAGAGGCTTTAGGTTTGGGAAACAGAGTTAATGCATCTACATTTCAAGAAAATCTAGTAATAATGAACAAAAAATCTACCAACATGAACGGTGTTGATGTGAGAACCTCCACTTCTGAATTATCTTTGTCATTTGGTGATTCTGATTCGCAAGGTGGATCAGAGCAGTCCTTTTATTCTGAGCAGCCCGCAAAGGTAAGCAAGGAGAAATTCTTTCCTCAACTGGGAGAGAAGACTGCTTACTACGCTGTGAGAAGCAAGCTTAAGAACTTACTTCAAGAGCATAAAAACGCAAAATTTGTTGTCACTGGGCATAGCCTAGGAGGGGCCCTCGCTATACTATTCCCAGTTGTTCTAGTGCTGCATGAGGAAGAGGAGGTCTTGCAAAGGTTGCTGTCTGTGTACACATATGGACAGCCCAGGGTTGGGAACAGGCAACTGGGAAGGTTCATGGAAGCGCATCTGGATCATCCAGTCCCCAAATACTTCAGGGTGGTCTACTGTAATGACCTTGTTCCAAGATTGCCATATGATAACAAAACCTTCTTGTATAAGCATTTTGGAGCGTGCCTGTATTACAACAGCCTCTACATTGAACAAGTAAGATTCATATTCTATTTTTCGTGTTCACATCCTAGATTGGTGTATAGTCTACCTATTGTTTGGTAGCACTGGTTATAAAGTTGTATCTTACGAGGTAATATCTCCAGCACTGAGCTACACACTCTTTTCACATGGGTTTTTTTCCATTCACTTTGCCGCTGCCGTTTTTGTCTTAAACATGCAAGGTCTGGATGATAAGATGTGAAACTAATTAGAAGAGTATCATTGTCTGCTAAGAATGCATACCGAACAGTTAAAAGAACATATTACGTTCCCAAAGTTTTGCTAAAAACTTTGCGGTTTTGTTTTGTTTCACTCCATACCCTATCTTTAAAATGATCAAACCTGTGGAAGAAACTTACTTCAGAAATAACAAAAGTTGATTTCCCGTTATTTTTATGGCTGATGATCTTTTGCTTCTGTTTGTCATCGAAGAAAGTGGATGAGGAGCCAAACAGGAACTACTTTGGGATCAGATTTCTGATTCCAGAGTATTTGAACGCTATGTGGGAGCTAACTAGAAGCTTTCTGGCGGGTTATGCATATGGGCCAGAGTACAAGGAAGGTTGGGAATCCACACTGGTCAGGGTTGTCGGACTTGTCATCCCTGGCATTTCCGCTCACAGCCCACTGGACTATGTTAACTCTGTAAGACTCGGAAGGGAGAGAATCCAGATGTCATCCTTATAGAAGGCTGTTATTCCAATTATTTGTCAAAGTTTTAAATAAGTAATAATGCAGTCATCAAGAAAATGGAAACTTGACAAGTAATCAAATGCTTCCTTTGACTGTTTATCAGTTGAGGATATGTCGGTTTCGTGTTGCCATCGAGTTGTTGCTTGATGTTGCGGTTTTTGACTTGTATTCCAGATCATCTTATGGTGTCTGAATCGAGTTTTTCTTTTATAGCCATAATTTCTCACTTTTGTTACCCTGCTTGCTTGTAAAATTCAAATAGCCCAACATATTGTAATGCTACAATTAATTGTGTGAAACAGGATTTACGCACCGTGTGTTATTTTGTCAAATTATGTAAGACGCTCATACACTGCAGCCTGTTTCCAAAACATAAGTCTAAGAGAAGCTACCATAGCTGCTGCAAGATGATAAAGAGGTTTTGCTTGCTTACATGGAACACGACTCTGCTGAGTTGTTCCTGCTAGCCAAAAAGTTGCATTATGCTGGCTGGCAAATCGGATTTCTGATGAGTTGCCATTGCAGCAATGCAGTTTGGTTCTGGGGCGGCAAGCGGTATGCGCAAAACACCTGTTTAGCCTGGAAAAACTGTTTATTTGCTCGTCGGTTGTTCTGTGAAAATGGTTGTCACTGTCTTGTATGAAAGAATGTATGGCGGACAATGACGAACTACTTCCAAAACTATAGAAAGGGAAGAAAGTAGGTGTGAAAAACACGAATAATATAAGAAAGGTATCCTTGAGGTCGGAATCTTGAACATGATTCTATAACCCTTTATCAGCTGCATTTCCAGTAACTTTGGCATCACTGTCACTGCAGCAAAGATTGTCTCGCAAGGGCTTCATGTCAAACGGTATGGGATGAACGGATGTGGCTGAGATTCAAATTTTTAAGCCTTGCAACTGATTCCATATGTCCCCTGAAAGTATGCAATTCTCCAAGTCTGCAAATATGAGTAGTCTGTGTCAGCCTTTTTTTTAAGAAGCTACTTTGAAAGATGAGGATTCGTAAGCCATTATAGTAAATCATCTGACAGGAAAATCTACGAGAAAAAGGGGAAAAGTAGCTTGTTGAGAAAGTCCAAACACCTGGCTATTTCAGCACGCCGCCTTGCTTGTTCAGCAATCAAAGATGATCTCTTTCCACTGGAATCAAACTCCCCGGAGTTATAGCCTTGCAATGTCCTCTGTGAAACCACCCACTTGGCCTCTCTGTCTTCCTTTCCATAATCCTTCTTAGATGTGAAAGCTGTCTGCTCATCCCAGAAATTGATTTAGAAATGGACGAATCAGGAGGAGCTGGCTATTCATATGCATCCACAAGAAGTGAGAAGTTGATAAATTTAACATGAAACAAGAAATTGCACAAACCTTCCTGTCGAAGACCAGATTCCAGGCATCTCCACTCAAAGCATAGCGTACGGTGAATTTGATCACGTCCAGGGGAACATAAAACACTAGACTGTATAACCATATCACACCCGCCCAACGCCAACCGATGCCTCTAATGGAAGCAAAGCTAATATGGGCATACACCGAAATCAGCGTAGCAGCCTATAGAAGGAGAGGAATAAAGGGACTGCAATGAATTTCTATGTGAAGAAACATGAAACAGAATCTGAAGCTGATTTTGGTAATTCTTACCAGTTGAGCCACCACAAATGCACACATCAATAGAGTCCCAGGCCTCTCTAGAAATGACCAACCCTGACTGCGGGTAACAAAAATGAGCGCTTGGCTGATGATACTAACTTGTAGGTAGATGGCTGATGATATTTCTTCAGTGTTGCCGGATAAAGACTTCACATGGAAGTGAGTCTGCAGGTCAAAAACCAAAAAAAGCGAAGGTAGAATTTAAGAAGTTCTGATGCAATGGTAGACAGTGTGTGTGGATCAACATTGAATACGGAAGCCTAATCCAAACTAATACGGACAGTTCATCCTAATTCCATTTCCAAAGCCTCAATCAAATGACGTGAGACGTCATGTGACTGAGACGTGAATATCCAACTGAAAACAATAGGGAAAGCATTAGCACCTCAAAAAAGTCGGTACGGATTACGGTCCAGTAAAATAGTACAGTGACTATAGCAAGATAAGTTCCAATGACAATGCCAGTCGCAAAAATCTCATTGAGCTTCCAACTATCTGGTATGGGAGATGGTCTCACCCGATCCTGTGATATAGTCATTATGGTACCTGTTGGAGGGAAAAAAAAAACATGATTGGGCATGATTCTGCATAAATTACCATTGAATGCGGTGTTCCACTGTTACGAGTGACTAAATCAGCTGAGGTTAAGAAGCAGCGAGGAAATATAAACTTCTTCACAATTCACATTGATCTAATTATTTACCCTCAACATGCAGTAAACTGTTAGATCTTAAGAAAAGCTTTCAGATGATTTACAATTTACCATGGTGGAGAACTTTTCAATCTTCCAAACCTTTTCCTATTATCTGGCTGGAAGTGGAAATGAACAAAATCAGATGCCTATTAGTAATATGAAAAGAATCAGTTGTTGTACAGCTATAGCATTTGAAGAAGAAAAACCTATTTCATATTACTGTTCCTTCTAAGGGTACAATCAAGAACATGCACTTGGAACATTAAAAATATCTTAAATGAAAAGATGCTAAAAGGTAAAGTGAAGTAGACAGATATTTGGTAAAGATTCATTGCAGACGATCAAATAAATCATCCTATACAATCAGCACAGCCAAATACACTTTTGTGCTCTTCTTTCAACTTGCAGCTTATTCTAAACATCGACAGACATTGTCTGCTTCATGCTAACTGGAAGTGACAAAATTCAACTTTCTGTTGATTGAAAGCGAAGTAACAAATCATATGCCATTACCGTCATTCAGTATAGCTATTATCAGAACCATGAATGGAGGGAAGTCATATTTCCATATCAATGCTAGAAGCGTGAAACCAAGCTGCAGAAAAACATAAAATGTCACTTAGATTTGTCATTTACTACAGGAAATGTAAATATGAATTCAGATGGTTCAAGAAATGAGATGTTGTTAATTGATTGCCAAGCTTACCACAATACGGATAGTTATGGAGACAGCATATATCTGCATACATCATCATAGATTAGCATTTAGTTCAGGGAGAGCATTTTCATGGATGAAAAGAAACAGAGACCCTAGCATTGAGACGTGAGTGACACCAACAAAATGATGTCTTTAAGTGTCCCATTCTTCTGTGCCCATTCACATTGGGCCTGGATATAAAATAGACAATATATCTGAAAATTCCTTTTACTAATTGAGAAAGACGAGCAGTACTAATCTATGAACAATCGGTTCATTTCTGTAGGAAATGGGACTTAACTGTATAATTCTTCATTCTTTGGAATATAGACCTGCTAGTTAAAACAGCACTGATGATCACGCTTAAACCGGGTTCTGTCAAGACAAGATCAGCAGCGCCCCTAGCAGCATCCGTAGAATCAGAAACTGCTATGCCAATGTCTGCCTTTTTAAGCGCAGGTGCATCATTTACACCATCTCCAGTCATTCCACATACATGCTTCTTTTCTTGTAGTATTTTAACAATCTCATACTTGTGTTCTGACAATTATATTTCAGAAAAATGAATCAGGACACAAGAAGGTGGAGAGTGGAGACAGAAAACAATAGTCGGAAAGTGCTGCCACAGACGTGTATCGTGCAGAACCAGTAGTAAAATAAGTTCCATTAAAAGAACGAAACAGTTTCTAACAAATGATGATTTCAAAATTATCATGTTATGCGAATTGGAAATAAACACGAAACTCTAAAAAATAGATGAGGCAGACATAGAAGTTCACGTAGGATAGCCGCAATGTGCATTTATTCTCAGATACAAAAACTAAAAAATTCTGATCAACGCGACAGTTCAGTTTATAGCCACAATTTTCTGTCATTTTTTGAGAATTTTATAGGTTTTGCACCTGAGAATACTATCAGAATGCCAATGTTCTTCTAATTTCTGGTGGTATTCCTATCAGAAATTTTCAGTTGATACATGTAAATCTACTTGAGCTGGAGGACCCAACTGAAAATTACACCTTGGAGTTTTTTTTTTTTTTTTTTTGTGCAAAAGGTTAAGCTATCTATGCCAAATTAGTATTGCAAACTAAACTGATCTGAATTTAGAACTGCGCACTTCGGAGATTGATCAGCAGAAAGAAAGAGTTGCTGTCAGCAAAAGTCCAGAACCTATGAATGTAAAGTGATCAAGAGCATTCTTTCTTTTGGATGCGCTTTGGCAGCTATAAAAAGTTTAGTTAGCTCATGTAATCACCCTTTCTTTACCCAATCCAAGATACAATTCTTGAAATTTAATCTCTTGGTGGTTGAAATCGAGTCTTTGGTTTCATCATATCTAAATAACAGATTAAAGAAAAAAAATTTCTAATAGTTAGAAAGAGGATACTATCTGAAGCACATAAAATGCAACAATACCAGGGGCGGCTTCTGATTTAATTACCAGGGAATACACCGGCAAAGCCATCAGCTTTTTCAATGAGCTCTTCAACTGGAAGAGCTTCATTCTCATCCCTATCACGACCCAACAATGAGGAAGAAGGGTACATATTTGTACCCATGCCAAGCCGTCGACCAGTCTCCTTTGCAATCGCCAACTGATCTCCTGTTTCAGTAGAAAAGAGCCAAAAAATCCTTTATGTATCCCTTTGAAATATCTAGGAAACAGCACCAGTCGTTGATGAGTTCACATTCATTGAATATATCTGCCAGGATTATAAGTTATAATGAAGTGCTCATATGTGTAGCTCAAGTAGAAAATTTTAGACAACCCGTAGGCTTTCAATGATTATCTTTCTATGACTCTCACTTAATTTTCATTCTGGAGATAATCCAGACCACAGATAGACCCTGTTACCTGTGATCATCTTAACACAAACCCCAAGATTAAGTGCTCTGCGGATGGTTTCAGCGCTGTCGTGCCTAGGAGGATCGAACAAGGGCAGCAGCCCACAGAATACCCAAGGCCCTCCAGGACTCTCCTTCGATTTTTCCGGAACTTCCTGAAATGATGTTCAGAAATGCATTAGCGTACAGTCCCTGCCAGACAAAGTAGGTCATTTGAATTTTAAAGTTTGTTTAATTCTGTCTAATTCTATTCACTGCTTAAGTTTAAATGGCTTCTACCTCATTTACCTGAGCTAAAATTTTACCTGATAGGCAACTGCAAGAGAGCGTAATCCCCTCTCAGCAAACTTGTCAATAACGGTATTCACCTTCCTCTCTATTTTTATTTTCTCTTGGCACAAATTCAATATCTGAAGTTTCACGGAACGACAAGAGTGTTAGTCTGACTGAAATATTATGCCCCGTTCCATTTCCTAATAAAATCAAATTCTATATTCCACTTTTTTTTTTTTTGGAATATGTGTCTGCAAGAATAAAGTTTCTAAATCCTTCTTCAGCCGTTAAGTTCAAATGCCTTCTGGCAAGCTATATTCAGATATGGTTTTTCCAAAAGAGATCGCTACCTGTTCAGGCGCTCCTTTTGTGGCTTTGTACCAATTGCCATCAATGTCGATGTATGTGATTGCTGTACGCTTATCTACAGGATTGAATGGAAGGAAATGCACTTCCTTGATATTAGCTCGGGCCTGTAGCAGAAGCCGGATTCAGTTCAACGCAAGTATCTTCCTCCTTGTGTATCATGGTACTTAAATGTAAAGGAGACTAATGAAACTCTGTGAATCTAGTTTTTGAGTCTACCTCCTTTGGATCTCCAAGCATGTTAACAATTGCTGCATCAATTGCATCTTGATTTTCGATTCTTGCTGCTCTTGCGGCAAGGAGGATGACCATGTCTTTGTCCATATCATTGTTAAATACCTGTTAGAATAGGAAATTTACATTTTCTGAGCACAGGAAACGACAAAACAATCTTATATGCCTATAAGAATTTCGGTTGACCCAAGTAAACAGACATCAGATTGACTAATGGTTTACATTAGTAGTGATTAGGAACCTGGACGCTGCAGAAGATTGATTAAGATCAGAAACCATTTAAGAAGGAATCATGATATAACTTGCATCGATCATGCATCACATAGATGCACGTCAAATAGTGAACTGTTCAAAAGCTTTAGATCTTAAGAGAATGAATATATGGAGTGAAAGACACTTCTAAGAGCTCTTTTCTCTCCATTAGGAACTTGCTAGCACAACAAAAGTGAGTCTGGTGTCAGGCTAAAAGCCAGAAACTGGAAAGTTCAGAATGCTTATATCCTACTCCAAAGTTTCGAGTCCAAACTGACAAATGTTTCATTTCTGGTTTTCTGAGGTATTAGCTGACCAATGTTCCAAAATATAAGCCAATTAAATCCCTACCTAGCAAAAAGCAACATGTTTGTATTGACAAATATGAAGTCAGTCAAGCTGCTTTTGTACCTCAATGAGGTTCCGATCAACAGTGAGGCGATTCAGAGTAAGTGTTCCTGTTTTATCACTGCAAAGAACATCCATTCCAGCCATCTCTTCAATTGCTGTCATCCTCTTTGTAATGGCACCCTGAAGAGATGAATGAAAGGGATAAGAAAGGAACACAAAAGGAAATGAGAACTACATTGCTGACTACATGGTCCGACTGATCAAACCTATCTTGTAAGCATTTGCCATTCACATTAATTACTTTTCAAGAAATAAAACACAACCATAACACTCCTGCTAGTTCCAGAATTTGCATAAGAGTTATACCTGTTGAGAGAGACGATGAGAACCAATTGCAAGTGTTACAGATAAAACTGTCGGCATAGCTATTGGTATTCCTCCAATTAAAAGCACAAGAAGGTTGTTGATTCCACTTCTGTACGAGCGGTGCTGTACTGGGAACATGACAATGATTTCCAGTATCATTCCTACAGCTATAGAGCAAATGCAGAAGTTCCCAATTGCTGTAAGGACCTGCGGCAAAGAGATGTCTCTTTCTTCAAAGTTCCAATCCTAAACAGACTTCAATTTGACTGAGAACTTGAAAATTTTAGTAATAACGTTTCCGGGCCCTGATTATGGATTAGAGACCGGGCCTCCTGTCGTGGAAGTCTATTTTTACCATAAAAGGATAAATATTGGTATACAAGGGAAAGAAGAAGCAATTTACTGATTTCGGTATGTTTGTAGCTAATCAAACCAAAAGAGCAAATTCACCAATAAATACAATATCAGACATGATCAGAGACTCCTAAAGTTCAATCTACCTATTCTATTCAGTATCTATGTGATTTAGGATTGGAAATAGGGTAAAGCTAAACTATTTCTGTGAAGTATAAATTAGTCACCTTCTGGAAATGACCAACAACTTCAGTCGAGTCAACTAGATGTGCAGCTTTGCCGAAAAAGGAGTGAACCCCTGTAGCTATTACTACAGCTTCAACTTCTCCTTGTTTACAAGTAGATCCAGAATAAACTTCATCACCTGTCCGCTTGGTGACAGGTAGAGATTCTCCAGTAAGAGCTGACTGCAGATAAATCCATGATTTTGCCCCATGTCGAGGAATTCTTTAATTCTTTTACATGAATTTGGCAAGTAATATTCAAATTAAGTTACCTGGTCAATTTTTAAGGGGTCTCCCTCGAGTAGGCGAGCATCTGCAGGGATGATGTCTCCAAGCTTAATGCTAATAATATCTCCTGGTACTAGAATACCTGCATCTTGCTCTTGCCATATTCCATCTCTTAGGACCTGCAGAAGAAACCCACAGTTTGATGTTTTAGTACGTATGTTTTCAAATAAAGACGAAGGTAATGTTTGAATAGGCTCAGCTTGAATCTTGGAAAGTTGTTTTAGAACTAGAAAAGAAAAAATGAGCAGTTTATCAGTCAGTCTGTGAAACGCAAAATGAATGACTTTTATCATTTTGTGTATCTAACAGATGCATCATGCATGAGTAAAACAAAAGATTGCGGTGACATGTTAAGAATGTGGTCCGATTGATTTTTCTCTTCTGTGATAAACTTGCATCCTTATTCATCTCTCGTGAAGATTGAACACTCCAGGAAGCAGAAGCCTCTTTGAGTTTCTGGACAATGTTCGAGTCCTTGGTCAGTTGACTGGAACGGAGTTAGTTATTAGTCAAATAAATTTAGAGGATGGTGCTGATTTTCAGAGGAGTATTGAAAATACAAACCTTAGATTTTGGAGCTAAACGTGCCATAAGGGCTGCAGCAGCATTTCCAGCATTGTTTTCCTCAATAAAGCTAATTGTTGAATTTATCAGCAACAGGCAAATAATCCCCAAAAAGTCTTGCCAGTCAGGACCCTCCCCCTGAAGTGCACCATTTTTTTTTACACGTTAAGAGACCGGTACAAGGAAGAAAATAAAAGCCCAGTAAATGATGCATTCCAGACGATTAATTGACACGAATAGTGAGAAAGGAAATGAAAAGGTTCATTAAACTCACTCCACCATTAGCAAGAACAATTGCCATCACCGCTGCAGCTTCCATGACCCATGACAAGGGATTCCACATGAAACTAAGAAACTTCAAAATCTTATTTTCCTGGAGACCGAAAACAACTTTTGAGAGGACAAACGAACTACAAGAATATGAAAGATCTAATGAAATCCATGAGCAGAGAGCTTCACAAGTGTGCTGCAATAATTAAAGCACGATGCAGTGTAAACTGTATTAGAACATAGCACATCATTAGGAATATATAATCAGAAGTATCTATTCACTGGATGCTTTTCTGCGCCTGTTCCACCCTGAACACCCTCATCTTTGCAAAGAAAGCATGTCATCAATATGAGCTTTCTACAGGAGTATGGTGATGCCCATTTAAGCAAATCGGCAGAACCTTGTATTTTAGTGCTGCGAAATTAATGATGGCATTCTTTCTTTCATTGGACTGTTGACTAATAATCTACTTTTATGAATGGGAAACTTACCCGCTTCTCTTCAAGTTTATTTGGGCCAAATATCTGCAATCGAACTTCTGCATCTTCGGATGAAAGTCCAGCTTGTGAAGTTCTCAGTTGTTCGAACACTTCTTCCAGTGGTATGTGTTCCTGTTGAAGCCATATAGACGGTGATATCATACGCTTTGAGCAGAAATTTTCTGATGTTAAACTTGAATGATAATGTTGTAAAAGCTTACCAGATCAATTCCATCTCTACTAAACTTTTCAGGAGCTAGCAATGGTTTATTCATATCTTCTGCCATGTTTCAAGTCTAGGACCAAAAACAAGAAACAAAAATGGAATCTTGGTTTAAACTTTTCAATGATGAAATCTAAATGTGGAATTTTGTTTTTAGTTGGAAATGTGATGGCAAATAACAAATGCCAGTTACATCAGAGGAGATAAATGAGCAGCATGTCTCTAAAATTCCTTTGGACCTCTAGAGCAATACATCATAAATCAAAATTGTTCCTTTAAAATCTATAGACATATATATCAGCCAGTAGCTGTATTCACATCATATCCTCCACAGTCCACACTACCCTAAAAATACGACCTTATGAATTATTAGGCCCCAGAAATCTTGATATGCTGGGGACATTTGCTCTAAATGTCCAGGCTGTCAGATGAGAAAGTACATAAAGAAGTTGATTGGCTGTGGAAGCGATTAGGATGGGAAAAGAATGACAATTTTTCCCTACAGGAAGTTCATCACTTAGAAAAGTGAAAAACAGACTATGATATAATTTTCCAATGCTGACGCTTGAAACTTGAAGCTATGGGGGCTTGAACAGGCCTAAACCTTTAAATGCAAAAAGAAGCAACTGCAATGACACCCTCGTAGATTTCAAGTCAAAGGAGATAGATATCAGGCATATAATAGGATCTCAGCAAGATTTGTCTAAATGTCCCGGACCAGAAGAAGATAATTTACCGAAATAAATAATGACTCAGGAAGAGTGATTTTTCATTGGCATGTCTACTAGGTAGGCCCAAAGACAACTTAATCATTCAAGATTGAACATACACAGAGCACAGCGAACATGACAGAGAACAGACTAAAACATAGATGGAGGACTTCCGTTATGTAGATGCAAAAGATAGCAGAAGGGTCGGTCCTCCTCAAGTAAGTAATGAGATGCTCACTGAATTGTAGTGGGATTAGGACAATAATCAGTTGGGGGAATTTGAATGGACGGAAGGATGGGTGGAGCTATAAACTATAAAGGGCCTCAGTAGTGTGCTAGCGTAGGAGCAGCAGGCGCTGATGATCTGGTAGCAGCCTATACAGCAGGAGGTTTGAGGACAAAGAGAAAATGATGATGGAGATTGAAGGGGGCCCCAAAAGAAAAAATTCACAAGAAAGGAAGGTTCAAAATGGACTGAAATTGAGAATTGAGGAGGAGAGGAAGAAGGGCAGGTATTTTAACTGACAGTCAAATCTGCAGGACTTTCAAACCTAACGGTCTTCTTACAATTTTCGGCTCCGTTTTCTCAGATCTCCCGCCAAGTCAACACGTTTGTTTTGTTTTGATTGAAAGGTAGTTTGGTGGTTGTAAGTCGCAAGTAACTTACTTGTAAGACGCACAGCCAGCAGACGCTTTCCGGAGGACAGCTCAGCTAATTTATTAAGCGGACAATTTTGGATGACTATTTTTTTTTTTCACATCACAATTCGCATTGTTCAACTGATGACGTAACTTCTTCTTCTTCTTCTATTTTTTTTAATTCCGATTTCTGGTAATTTTATGGGATTGGAAAATTTTAGGTTTGATAAAATTGAAGTTTGAAAATTGAATTCTGAAATTTGAAATTTGAATATATTAAATTATTGAATTGTTAAATACTAAAACTGATACCGTACGTTTGAGTGTATATCACATTCATTAAATGATAAGTGAATAATTTAATTTTTGGAGCAAATTTTGTCTAAAAAATCCAGCACCCCTTAATTAATACAAATATTCAACTTTTGGTTATCAAATGTATCTAAACATATTAACCAAATAGCTTTCGAACTTGCAAAATGATCAATTGTTGACCCTTTGAGCCAGTTTAGTTCATTGCTTCACATGAGACGCAACCCCCAAATTTGAAAGGTCTTTTTGTCTGCCAGAGATAAGAAATCGAACAAAACCCTTAAAAGTATCTAAATTTGGCCCTTATTCTTCATTTCAACGTCCTTATCGTTCTCATTTGAAGTAAGAAGGAAATATATTTTGTGTGCTTAGCCATGTCCAATTGCAAGTTTGCCTAGCCATATCCCATTGCACCCCACTTCCTTCTTGCTTCAAATGAGAACGATGAGGATGTTGAAGTGAAGAATAATGGTCAGATTTAGGTTCTTTGAGGGCTTTGCTTGATTTTTTATCTTTGAGCCGACAAAAAGGACTTTCAAATTTAAGAGTTGCGCCATCACACGTGATGATCTTGCTAATTATAAGACTAGCTAAACTGACCAAAAGGGTCAACAATCAATTGTTGACCCTTTATTTAGTAAGTTCGATGGCTAAAAGTGTTTACTTAATAGTTGAGGGACTAAAAATTGCCCGCTCAAAAGTTCAACGGCCATCCAACAAGTTTCTTGCCCCTTCTGTTTTTATTATTAGTTGTTTTTATTAAATTATTTATTTTTTGGTTCAGGGTAAAACTCCAAGCCTTACAGGCGACTTTGGTAAACAGCTGAAAAAAAAAAAAAAAACCGGTAAACACAACACATTCGACTTTGGCGAGCTATTTCTCGTACATGTTGGTCCAAAAAGAGTTGACTTGGTGTTTGGTGCGGCTGTCCTTGGAAGCCCAGGAGGAGGCTTTTTGGATGGCCCGTCTTATTTGGGCCTGGGGACAAGACATTTGATCTTGGTATTGGGTCCAGACTTTTCAGGTGAGAACTCCCCAAAAAAAAAAATATAATAAATAAAGGTGGCTCAGAGGGATGGACCAAGAATCCAATTGTGTTACTACACGTGTACTTTTGACGTCCATGAGGATTATGGAGGCGTCCCATATCCACATATGAGAATATGTTAGCAGGCTGGGGAGTTCATTTTAGTTTTTTTTTTTTTTTTTTAAATTCTGGTGATGATGATGAAGATGATTCATTGAGGATATTAGACGTAAATGGATGTGTAAATTGGATCTTCGCCTAATGCTGATGATAAATTTGGTTTGGTGGTGCATAGGATAGGATAGGATAATTTTAGTGGTCCAACAAGGAGTAATATTAATGGTGGCTGGGTAGCAGATCAGAATTATGAGTTAGAGAGGGCTAACTGCTAGCGTATTGCTACCATTCAAGAAAATAGTGAGGGAGAATGAATGAATGATGACGTACACTACTACTACCACTACAACTACTGCTCATGGAACTACTGTGAGGACAATGACAGGGCCCGGTGCCGAATGAAAAGTGCAGAGAGAGAGAGAGAGAGAGAAGCAGGAAACAGAAGGAAAATGGATGGACGGAGGCGGAGCCTGGTGGAGCTTTGGCACAAAGGTAAAATACAGTGGAAGGTGAAAAGTAAGTTCCTTCCTCATGTAAGTGAAGTAAAAGATGGATAGAATATTCTAAGCCATAACAAATGTGTCCCAATAACAAATGCGGCCAAAACCCACCAAATTACATCACGCTTCCCTCACAAAACCATTGCTATATAATAATTATTACACTACTGCCTTTCGCATTTCCCTTTTTATCTTTTCCCTTGTCACCTCTTGTGTGTATTTTTGTGCGTATCCAGTCAGTGGTAGTTAACTGCTATACCTCCTAGCTGCAACAGGAAGGAGGATTTCTGATGGCCTTTACTCTGCAATCCTGCCTGCCTTCCTTTCTTGCTTCTCCCTTATCTCACTCTTAAAGAACTCGCAGCTAAAAAGGAGTTTCCTTGGACCATTCTTTGCTCGCCTAGAGGTAATCAAGCTTACCACCTCAAACTATAGTCTTTGTAGTTTGTACTGGGAATTTTGCACCTTTCTTTTCCACCCTCAATTCCAGTTCTTTTTGGGTTAAATTTTGCAGCTACTCAAAATTTGAGACGCTCAAGTCTTTGCTACTCTGTCTATTTATTTCTTGTTGGTTTACTTGATTTGCTTCTTTTCCTTGTCATGATATCTGATCCCATTTGCACTCAGCTTGAATTCGACAATTTTCCTTCTTTTGTCTTCTGTTTGTTGCTCTTTCGTAACGAAAAATAAATTATTGTACCCTTATAACTGTGTGGGTTAAGTCATTTCCTGTATAGCTGTTTCGTGGCTACATGTATGGAGGAGAGTTGTTGGCTGTTGCTTTTTTTTTTTTGGCCCGTGTGGGGGTGGGGGGCCGAGGAATGTTACCTAATTATAGTCAGCACAGCTTAATCTCTTGGTTTTAATTGTATTAATGAACCATTTGATTCAGGAAAAGTTCCAAATTGATTGCACTGTGACGTTGGTCCGTTTAGAAGTCTAAAAGCAAACTCAATTTTGCGCCCAATTTGGAGAAATGTCTCAACTTGGACATGTTTCTGCACTAAGCCTGACCAGGCAAACTAGTGTGATTAATGTTCGGAGCCCTCATTCTGCTTGGAAGTGTGGCCTTTGTTTTGGTTCTGGGCAAATGACCTCACTTTCATTTGGAGGTGGTGATTCTATGGGAGATAAATTGAAAGTTCAAGTTGCAAATTCAGTTGTCGTGAGATCAAGGGCGGAGGATGCAGGCCCTTTAAAGGTATGCTTCTGAAAAAATGTATCTGATGATCATCGATATCAAGGACGACAAACAATAACAAAAGAAGGGAAACTAATCCAATTTACTCTTTGCTTCATCATGCAGGTAGCTTGTATTGACTATCCAAGGCCAGAGCTTGAAAATGCCGTCAACTATTTGGAAGCTGCTTATTTATCATCAACATTCCGTACTTCTCCTCATCCAAATAAACCATTAGAGGTGGTGATCGCCGGTGCAGGTGGAAATATCACACTCAATCTTTAATTATATTTTTCTGCCATTTTATTTCCAAAGTAAATCTTATTTCCAGTGAACTCATAAGCTGTGCTATGGTATCCATTTAGATTATAGATTTTCACTTTTCAAACATGTCTCGTTTTAGTATTATTCCATGCTTTTGGTTCATAAGCTCTGGCAGCCACACACTCGCTTTTGTAGCTAAGAACAGTGTTTAATAATTTTTGGCAGAATAATTTGACTTCATTATGCATGAGATTTCCTAACCACTTTCCTCCACATAATTTAGGTGCTCCTCATGATTGGTTAAATTCTGAAAGGTTTCGTCACTGTACATGCATAGGTAGGCTTGTGAATGAATTTGGGGCTGTCTTATTTAGGAGTCCTATCAGATGATTATCTGGTTTGCAAGACGGATCACTTTTTATAGCTGATATTTTATATGTTTTAGCCTCCATTAGAACCTATGTTGTCTTATTTTGGTATTTTGTCATAAATTTGTATCATCGGATGTTATAAGTCAATTGCTTCTGAAAATAAGTCAAGGTATGACATACAGAACAAAGTCTGTTATGAAATAAATTTCCACTTACTTGATTAAGTTTTATACTTTCAGGTTTGGCTGGTTTGTCTACTGCAAAGTATTTGGCCGATGCAGGTCATAAACCTATAGTGTTGGAAGCTAGGGATGTTCTGGGAGGAAAGGTAGCCAAATTATTACTCATTAGTGTTCATGAATTCCTTGTGGCATAATGGACTGTGTCAAAGTTCAAGGAAAGTCTTTCAAAATTTTCCAGTATATGGATGTGGGAGTTGGTCTATATGTGTGCATAATGTGTAAACTTTTTGATATCCAAGTTTCTGTATGTGCATTGCACACAGTGTTATATTGGTAAAATCTGTGGTTGGTATGTTAAGGGAAGATAGAACAATATTGTTGCAATTATTGGTTGACTTCTAAAACTAGCTTCCATCATTTACTTATGCAAAATTGATGTGTAGAGGAATATGATCTATTAACCTCTTTATCTAAGGAATACTTTTCCTCTTCTGAAAATTATTTGTCTGTACCTAGGTTGCTGCATGGAAAGATGATGATGGAGACTGGTATGAGACTGGCCTGCACATATTCTGTAAGTATAAGGAAGAAATGTAACGATTTACTTAAACCTTGTAATGATGACTGCTACTGGAAGGATTGCTTTAATCATGCTCTTTTCAAATGCTCTCTTGCCCATATTGTCCTCTGGAAAACTGTTAGTCTTTGATATTAAGGCAAGCTATGCTGATCTTTTATAAGTTTTATAATTCTTATGGAGACATCTCTTCTTTTTTGTGAAATTACATTGGATTTTTCTAAATTTTTCTAATCCAACTTTACTGCTGTTAGGATAACAAAGGGTACGAACCACGGTACTTAAACATTTACTTAAACATTGTTGAGCAAATATCTTACAAGTTGCACCAGGTTAGCATTAATGGACAACATTGTCTTCTTCTCAGTAAAATCAGTTAAGGTTCTTGGAAAGGTGATTAATCGTAAAGAGGTTATTTTAATTGACCTCCAAATATCATGGGATGTTGTTTTGTCAAATTTTCTTGATTTTCGTATTTGCCTTATCTTGTTCCGTGCTTTTTTGAATTTCTTATGAGCATGAATTTAGATGATTCTTCTTGTTTCTTTTTAAGATACATTATGATGCAGCAAATAACTTGTGACATTGATTCTTGATCCACCTTAAGTTGGGGCTTACCCAAATATGCAGAACCTGTTTGGAGAACTAGGAATTAATGATCGGTTGCAGTGGAAGGAGCATTCAATGATATTTGCAATGCCAAATAAGCCTGGAGAGTTCAGTCGATTTGATTTTCCTGAGGTGCTACCAGCACCATTAAATGGTGAGCTAATTTGTGCAGCCAAATTTCAAATGAAGTAACTTGTTTTTATGTGGATATTGTGTTCAAATTGGTCTTGCAGGAATATGGGCCATCTTGAAGAATAATGACATGCTTACTTGGCCAGAGAAAGTCAAATTTGCAATTGGACTCTTGCCAGCAATTCTGGGTGGACAATCTTATGTTGAGGCACAAGATGGTATAACTGTCAAAGACTGGATGAGAAAGCAAGTATGCAACCATTTTCAGTAGAATGATAAGTTAGCAAGTTTAACAACCCACTACTATGCCAAGTTAATGCTTACCTAAGCTTCACTACAAAGATGAACTTTTCTTTCCTTTCTGTATTTCCTTTGCTTCCGTTGAGAAGTTGTATTAGTGCATTTTTCTAGAAGAATATGGTCTAATCTTTGACTGTATTTTAGGGCATACCAGATCGGGTGACTGATGAAGTATTCTTTGCCATGTCAAAGGCACTGAACTTCATAAATCCAGATGAACTTTCAATGCAGTGCATTTTAATAGCTTTGAACCGATTTCTTCAGGTTGGATCCATTCCTCTTTCTGTGTCTCTGTGTGTGTGTTTTTGATAACATCTCTAACTTATAGTGAGATGCTAGGATTTTCATTCAAATAATCACGTAAATAAAATGTATCACCTGCATTTAATAGACTTCCTCATGCAGTATATACAAATTGAATGACTTACTTTTGCATGTAGTGGACATTTCTTACTCACTCTATGACCAAGGAAGATCACTTATTTTCATTTGTTAAAACCAGGTCCCATTGCCTAATGCCATGAATCTTCCATCTATAGTGAAATTTTTTATCCACAATTGAGCATTTCTTTTTGGGATAAATTTTTTAAAGTCCAGGCCTTTATTCTGTAGTGCCCTTCGTCCTGCTCCAACACACAGAGCAACACTAAGAAACAGTAGTCTCTGTGCAGTTCATTGCTGTTCTTTAGTTCCTTGTTTCTTTTTTTTTTTCCTTGACCAGAAAATTGAAAGCAGGTTAATTACCTACAGTCTGAACATATAGATCTCTTGAGCACACAGGAGTACATGCAATGTCTTTAAGGAGTAGGACTTTATGGATTGAAGTTTCTCAATCTTTAGAAGGCAGATGGATTAGTTTTTTTTTTTTTGACAAAAAAAAGAGAAAAGATAGATTATGTTTTTAGGGTTTTGAAGTTTTCTTTAAGGCACGGGGTGCTTTGCAGTTCTTAATCTACTTCTGGCTTCCTTTACAATTTATACCTCCGTTTTCTTAATAAAGTTCTTGCCACTTTCATATGTAAATTAGAAGGATGTGATAGAGATTTCTTTCTATCGTATTAGCTGTTTGAAAGAATTTTAGAATCGATAAACAGGAGAAGCATGGATCCAAAATGGCATTTTTAGATGGTAACCCTCCAGAGAGACTTTGCATGCCGATTGTTGAGCACATTGAGTCACGAGGAGGCAGAGTACACCTTAACTCAAGAATTCAGAAAATTGAGCTCAATGATGCCGGAAGTGTTGAAAACTTCTTGCTGAGTAATGGAACTGTGATTAGAGGAGATGCTTATGTATTTGCCACTCCAGGTAGAGTCTTTATTAATCTAAGAAATCATACATGTTCCCCAGTTTTTTGTGAACTATCTTAAGATTGCTAGTTTGATGTGACGATAACAGTTGATATCCTGAAGCTTCTTTTGCCTGAGGATTGGAAAGAGATGCCATACTTCAGAAAGTTGGAGAAATTAGTTGGAGTTCCTGTTATAAATGTGCACATATGGTTAGTGATTTAGTTTTCAGCAATTCTAAAGATATTACTCAACAGTTGTCCTTTTTGCTATAAAGGTTTTATCTAGATGATTATTTCTAATATATACATTTACATTATGCGATATAAAACTACTTAAAGTTCATCATAATATACAAAGTGTATGACCTTTAAAGGATAAGTTTGACCTGCAAAGATGAGTGCTATTTTGTGGTCGAAATGATGCAATTGACTATCCTTGTTGGTAAAATCTTCACTAGTTATGAATTAACACCTGATATGCTTTCTGTATCATTTCAAAATGACAATCTGTTCCTAACGTTCATTGGATTAATCAGGAGTAAGATTTTATGGATTCCTCCTGTAACTACACAAAATAACACTTAGAATATGGTTCCCTACAGGAATATCATCTTGTATAAGTGAACAATCCTATTTGTTGTCACAAATTGCAATAATATCTTAGCTCAGTGATATTGATATAATTGACTTCAATTGCAGGTTTGACAGGAAGCTCAGGAACACATATGATCATCTTCTTTTTAGCAGGTCTTTTCCATACTCGTACCACCAGTGAACAAAATTTTATTCTGTATTCCTATCTTTGAATGTTTTTGTCTTAACAGATCTCTTAACACAAAATCAGAACAACTATGCTTACACTATCTGCAATTTGGAAAAATATAGTGTCTTAAGATCTTATATGCATTACTCTAATGTGTTGATTTTCTGTTACTGAAACAATGAAGCATAAGACAATTTGAACCATTTTGTGTACAATCATGAGTTGTTTTTTCCTTTTTCCCTGTTCCCTAATGGGGCTTGAAGAGGGAAAAGTAACGTTGCCCCAGTTTCAAGTCCCATCCTATGCTATTTGACTTGTTTCCTGAACCAACCTTCTTTCTCTTGCAGAAGTCCACTTCTTAGTGTGTATGCTGACATGTCTGTGACGTGTAAGGTATTCCCTGTACACTGTTTAAGACTCATAATGTAATATACTTGTATTGGCTCTCAATTTAGGTTTTTTTTTCCTTCCTCCCATCAGCAAGGCAGCAAAGTCATTTGCTTAAAATTTCCAAATCACATGACAGAAATCTTATTTTGTGCATGGATGTAAGGTATATTATACTGAAAAATAAGCAAGTTGGCATACTCACCATGTAATAGTTTAGAGAAAGAAAGTCCGAGTATGACCCAGAGTTCTTTTCAGGCAGGTACCCTAGAGTTAAATCATTGGGCTAAAGCAAATTCTACTCAAAGTCAAAATTTCATCTCAAATTGTTGGAAGCTTTTAGCGCATCTAAACAGTTTCAGTTAGAAACTGGTTGCTATTAATTATTCTAGCCTCTCTTTATTTATTTGTATATCGGTGCTTGGGAAGTTGTATCTTTGGGCTGCAACTTGATATGATTTGTTCACAACAATTTGTGATGACTATGGTCAGAGGAGCTATCTTTAAGCTACCCTTAAACACAAAAGTAAAATTTATGCAGGAATATTACAGTCCAAACCAATCAATGTTGGAGCTAGTTTTTGCACCTGCAGAAGAATGGATATCACGAAGTGATGAGGAAATTATTGATGCTACAATGAAGGAACTTGCAAAATTATTTCCTGATGAAATTGCTGCTGATCAGAGCAAAGCAAAACTCTTGAAATACCATATTGTAAAAACTCCAAGGTGACTTTTTTGTCTTTCTATTCCTTGCTATTATAGAAAATTGGAAACAATGATATAATACGTTTTGCTCAAGTCTGCTGGAATGTTGAGAATGTGAACGGTCCTCTTTGTAATGGTAATGCGCTGGATCATGTCCATGAAATATAGCTTTGTAGCAAAATCTTTTCATAACAATTTGGCTCACTGTACCTCAAAATTCATTTTATGCCTTGTCAACCTATAAAGCACCTGAAATTTGAATTTCATTGAGATTCAGAATTCTCCAGTCATTTTATTATTGGCCTCTGAAAATGAAAATGGAGCTTTTCTTTTTCTAGGTCAGTTTATAAAACTGTGCCCGGAACTGAACCCTCTCGTCCGTTGCAAAGATCTCCAGTTCAAGGGTTCTATTTAGCTGGTGACTATACAAAACAGAAGTATTTGGCTTCAATGGAAGGTGCCGTTCTTTCAGGAAAGCTTTGTGCACAGGCAATTGTACAGGTGATATTTCACTGGTCCAATATATACCTGCAGTGATGCACACACTGTTGTATGGCATGATAGAGTACCTACATCATGCAAATTTTAGGTTATGCTGTGATATCTGCAGCTTGAGGTAGTCAGATAATTATTATGCTCTATCTAGAGTTCAAAGCATCAGGGTGTGTGACTCGGGATATTGAACATCCCATCCCCCTTGTTTTATACAACTTACCTACATCAGGCCTGAGGAAGCCACCAAGTCAACCACCATTATGAATTACCTTTGCCTTGGCCATTGTTACAGTCAAATTTGTGACATTCGGATCGAGGAAGTGAGGTGGTTTTCTAGTAATCTCTGGAGAAAGGAATATCAAGCACGATCAACAGTTCCAGCAGAACTAAAATCCTGAATATGATTGAATATTGCACAAATGCTTGCTTACTGCTATCTGTCTGGTGGGGATGGGCTTGTTTCATCTATATGGCGTGGTTAACATATTTTTCGTTCTAGCATAATCGAGAGGAAGCTTATGAAGTGCCTGAATTTTGTGAATTGACTACTAGAAATTAATGGTGTTTGGAGGGGAGTATCGAAACATGGAGCAGAAGCAAAGAATGGAAGAAAGGGATGCCTTGCTGCTTTAAATTAATATGCTTTTCTGTCTCTCTCTGCCGACCCTTTAAACCATGCAATAACTGTGTGTTTTGCAGGATAGTGAGCTGCTTCTTGCCGGCATTGAGAAGAGGGTACCCGAGGCAAGCACAGCCTGACAAACACAAAGCTGATTACTGGGAAAAGTGGATAGGTGACTGGGGCAGGCTGATAATATATATATCACAAATTAGATTCAACCCTGTGCGAATGCACAGGCCATTGTCTTCATTTGGAAGCTGTGTCATAAAATAAAACAAGTCATTCTTATAATTTTCTCTCTATAAATACAACTTTTGCATCTTTACCTCATAGTTTAATACCAATCATCACTCAACCAAAAGGTGGGTGGTCACATAAGATTCAATGAAACTAAAAGTAAATAGTTTAATGAGGAAATAAAAATAAAGACTTGAATCATGAAGTTGCTCCAATGTTTTGCTCTAATCTAGTGATAATATGATGACTGCAACGTGATAATAATATGGCTTGAGATCTTTTGGACTCGTATGCTAATGCTTTCGTGTTTAATCCCCTTGATGTAGGATGTAAGAATAAGCAAATATTTGGTGATGAGCACCAGGGCAAAGGAATCGCAACCATAGATGAGATTTCAATAGATAATCAGCTCAATGAAAACTGGAAGTAATTCTGCGGACAACTTTTATCCGTTCATTTATTTATTTCAACCGAATTGAGAGCAAGTAAGTTGTAAACTGGGTTTTTAAAACTGTGCTTCTCTGCAAAATGACCCAAGGCAACTCAGTCAAGAACACCGTGTGGTACGAGTGGGGGGCCATTCAAGTCCTCCATTCAGCCGTTGACAGCTGCTTGCTTAAAGCGTCAGATTAGGAGCGCTTGCTTTTGCTGCAAATTTGGAGCTTCGACGTACACTAGCTGTATTTGGACCATTATCAACACTTAAAAAAAAAAAAAAAAAAAAGAGAGAGAAGCTGATGAAACGGGGGAATGAATCCAAAGATATGGGAATGTTCTTCGTAGATAGGATAGGACGCTCGGAGGAGGCTCCTGCTCCCTCTGTCCTGTCCGACCTATGGGCCCGATTGTGCACTTGTTAATTCCAGCCTGTTAGGCTTTGTTCAGTGCTCCAGCTTCTCGGGAATCATGACTGACAGCCTATTCTTTTAGTACGTACGTGCGTGATTAGTCAATCAACAGGTGTAATTAGAACTGGTCTTAATCATATTTAGAAGATCGATCATCACTTATGAACCAATATCCAAAGTGTTAGAACGAAGCGCGTACGGCCCTCTTTAATTACCATCCTGGAGATAGAGTGACACACGGCAGAATCAGATGTTACAACAACTTCTGTTTCGTCTTTCAAGAACCAATGGATACACTGCAAATCACCGACCGCACAAGAAAGAAAAATCAGCCTTTTTCACGAATTTTTGTGTACTACTTGTACAACAACGTATCCTCGTCAACTTGCTCCACCTTGCCACTGTTATTACAGGGATTCACTGTACCCGAACATTTATGGCAACCTGCAAGTTATTGATCATTGGTTGGTGGAATTTGGAGACTGGGGGAGGAAAGCAAGTAAAACTATATATAGTCTATCTTCCGGACCACCAAAAAAAAAAAAGAGATGAGCTAGATCGAACTGCCAATTAAAAATGTAATGGTGATGATTAGCTTACAGCTGTAACCTAAATTAATCAATCATGCGAGATGAGCCATATATGTCCCTTGATTAATTTTAAAGGGTTGAACATAACAAGCGAATCTATGAAGATTGAGGTTGTCCTAAGACCTGCCCAGAACGTGACAGATGGCTTCATCAGACAAAGATAAGAAATAAGGGTCGCCAAATCTCTAAATCCACATGCCAGAATTTGCCCAATCTCGACATCTTGTGAACTTCAAAGTCCTCCTACTCATATCTAAATCATCTGAAACTGCAGCTAAGATTTGCCTGAATCTGCATTTCGGTTGCTTAGTATATGATGCATGCTTGTCCGCGGCGTAGAAATGCAACTGGTTCTTGGAAGCTGAATAATTAATGAATTATTTGCTGATGCAATTCCAGTTGTACGTGCATGCAAGATGCCCGTAGACCGGTAACTTGCGTCAGTACTAATGCAACGGCTCGAGGCTGAAGAATGAAAAACAGCTAGCATGGCAGAACGAATTTGTGGCTCAACATGAAGCTGTGTAAATTAGGAAGACTCGGGGAGTATATTATAGTAGCAAGCAAAATGAAGTGAATGGAAAGAGATCTTGAATTGCGAGCCACAGTTGTGAACCAATTAAATCTGCCCCATAAGCCACCTATGACTTGGCCGACACCATGTTCCCATATCTCCGACTTTGCCTTGTCCTCATCAAGCAATCCTCCTTTTCTCATGGCTACTGATACCCCTTTTTCTAATCCAAGTGCACTCAAATACACGCCAGTGTTAACAATCATCCCTTCTACCCCAATGTACTGTGCTGATCATCTTGAATATTTAATCCAGAAAAATCCAACCCCACGTTTACAGCCCCTTTACCCGTTGGCCGATGATCTACACCTTTCCATGCAAATCCCTCGGTTCTCGAAGATGACCATGTTCACTCCCCCACTTCAAAAGCTACTCAACACCTTCTTCGTATAAATACAGGGATTCCACTTACTCTCCTCGTCAGGGTCTAGCTCCAATTCGTGGGCTTTTTTTCCCCTTGGCATTCCTTCCTTTTTTTTTTTTTTCTTTTCTTTTGTCCTTTCAGTTTTTCCCTGTGATTCGCTTGCAAGAAAGCTGACAATCATCTGATTCGTTACCCACCAACACTCATCATCATCAGCAATGGCCGAGCTCAAGCAACAGCACAGAAGTGGAGTCTACACTTCTTCAAAGACAAAGAACAGTGGTGGCTTCACAAGAAAGTGCGCTTCTTTGGTTAAAGAACAAAGAGCACGAATTTACATCTTACGTCGCTGTGCCACCATGCTCCTCTGCTGGTATATCCAGGGAGATGATTGAGCTACCAAAACCATCCTCATCCTCCGTATAAAATATAAAGATACCATGCACCACCAACCTCTTCTGCCTTATTCTCTGTACTTTCTTCTTTAGCTTTTGTCTTGTTTTCGAACCAAGCACGAGCAGCAGTGTGTTTCTGATAGGCGTCAATTGCCTGTCGGTAAAGATTTGTTCTACAAACGTGTGGAAGCAAAATTATATGTCCTCCCGGCCGCCCCCGGCCACTTCGTTCCCCTGTTGTTGGCTTTGTCCGTTGGGTGCTGCTGGCCTGGCTTGTTTGTTGTCATCAGCCCTCTTCTTCATGTGTGTCATCCTGTATTTTTTTTAAACCTAAATGGTGATGGTCCATTGTTAGGTTTTTTGGGCACATGAGAGATCAAGGCTGGTGCTTTTTGACAGCCCGGACATGATCAGGACACGGACAAGGCCAACATATGGGGGATCCCTGCCAAGTTGGGATGGATGGATGGAAGCTTGCAAGGTCTGCCACTACTTATCTATGTAATTCAGTGATCTATGTATGCAACTCCCCTCTGTTCAAGCGGTATTGTTTGAGTGTTATGGCCGATGCAGACATCATCAAATATATACGGTAGCATGATTAATTAATGCACAGTAAATGTGGAATAAGGCACAGAAGGGATGGATGTGAATGTTGTGGTACTATCTTCGTCGTGGTGGCTGTCTTGTAGAAGACCATGTACCTACTTTTACTAAGCGTTTACAATAAATCTGCTACGTACGAAGCAGCCGTTCTTGAATTAACATCAATGGACTACTACGTTAATTATGAGAATCTCAATTTTTTTTTTTTTACAGTATTAATGCTTCTTCTTCTACATAGCTGTCGTGCGTTTTACATCGACGTATAAATTAATCGCAGTAGTCGAACGCATGTTGTGTTTGTAAGTAGTAGCAGTATCATTTATCCACCCAATCCTTGAATAGCAGCATCATGTAGAGAGGAACATTGATTGCAGCAACAAAGCTAAGCACGCGGATGCCTCGCAATAATCTCCGTATCACTAATTTTGTCATGGATGTTCTCATTCGAGCCGGCCCTGGTGTCCTCGCGTCAAATTCCACATTCCCATCACAAGCCACGGCGACCTGTACTTCCTCCCGTTCAGTCTGTCTTTTCGCCCGCATAACAGCATTGCCCCTGCCGCCACCAACCAAATTCCAAAGTACAGTTGCAGTAAGTTGCAGAATCCTGAACTACTACTATCTGATATAAGCGGACAACAAGCATACAATATACACAATCAAAATATCAAATGAACGTTTGGTTCGATCATAATTTGGTGAACATATAAGAAAAGTTCAATGTTAAGTAGAGAAAATGAAATAGCATTATCCAGTACATTTTACTACAAGTTCAGCTGAAAAAAAAAATTTTTTTTTTTGGGGGGCAAATAATGGGGTTAGATGAAATATTTGCAAAACTCCCTAGAGTGCAAGAGTGGGCAATACTAAAAAGTCTAAATTTTAAATAGGCCAGTTTGTAGTTTCTAAAAGAGAGTAAAAGAAGCTCCGGCATAGATATAATAGATGCCGAATGCAAACATAACAAAACATAATCCCACAGTAAGAAATAGGCTGACAATACGTAGCACCTCAACTAGGCCCCGTGATACCTTTCCACCGAAGCGTTGTCACCTGAACGTTTAGGAGGGGACTTTGACGCTTTCTTGATAAGGTGCATTGATCCTTCGGCATCCCACACCATCTCGTACTCAAAGTTCTCATCTTCATTTTTCTCTTTTATTACCCTACCAAACACACTACCATCGAACAGACTCCTGAAGCATAGCTTGAAATTGCCAATATAATGGGAGAATAATTCCTCTTTTGCTGGCCAAAAGAGAACAACGAGAAGGGTCATGATGAACAGGACCATATACCTGAAATTCTCATCAGATGATGTTTCAGAATGAAGCCAACAAAAACTCACACGCCAACGGCAGCAGTATTAACTAACTATGAATTACCATATGTATATGTATGTTTGAACAGGTAGAAAGCAGAGATGGGCGTATACAACATCTTCTAGAGCCAAACCATCTGGAGAGCTGAGATTACTAGCAGATAACAGCATAAAAGAAGGGAACAAGTTTCCCTGCTGCCAGCTGATAGTCCCTATAGTATGCTGCATGACGTAAATAATCAAAAGTTGCGCTGTTACTGGAAGTATATCTTGCCAAGTTAATGCAGTGCTTACCTCCTCCACGGGACCGTGCTTAGCGATGTGGGTTACTTTGCACTGATCATGATCATGCCCTGAAAGGATTAGTGCCTGAAGTTTACAAACGCAGATTAGTACCGCCAAGAATGAATCCCTCAAGTAGCTTAGTTTTTTCGAAGTCTGATTTTCCAAAGCTCTGATAGATCATTAAGGAGGGAAGAGTTTACGTACTGGGCTAATCATGTTCAGTAAGTTATTTGTCGATTTCTCAGTGACATAATTTTGATACCTGTATTAATAGATCAGAGGAGAAGTATCATGTCATACCCCAACATCCATTCCATGAAGGACTGTAATCCACCGCATACAGTCAAAGAAGCAGAACACAATAAGATGCTTACAATATTTGTTGATTTTCAGGGGCACGCAAAATCCTCTGGAACAGAGTAAGAGATAGTAATTTTTAGCTAAACAAAATGTATGCAAGGTGATAACTTGCACCAACATGTTTCTAAGATTGCCATTTAACTCAATGCAGAGAGAAAAATATTAACCTGATTGATAATGGGTGAAGAACGATCTGGACCGCATGGAGTCCAATCTGGCCGGTACAATGGGATATGAGTCAATAGAACCCTTGTCATTGAACTGGAATCTGGATGCATAAGGCACGTCATGGACTTCATACCGTATTGTAATTATCTAACATGATAGATTTTCTTAGAAGTCGCTGCCAATTACCCTGAGAGACATTTGCAATAAAATTCCAGGTGGCAGAGGTTACATTTCCCTGTGAATTCCCTGTGGACGAAAATCTTGCCATCAACTCTTAGTATCGCCAACTTACAAGGTAAATTTATCTATAGATGATTAAGCAAAGAAAATAGTTCTAATATACAAATGAGAAGGAAGCTACTGCAGACATCCTTGTGTAGTTCAGCAAAGTCACATGATTGCATAAAGAGACATGCAAAACAAAGCTAACTTAGGAAAGCACTCCTACTGAGTTTGATTGACCAAGAAAAGATACCATTATTCTAGCAACCATAGAGATCCTTATGTGGTCCAGCAAGTGACAGCATCAATCTACTTGCAACTTAAGGTCTAACATGTCAACCAAGTCTTAATTAGTTAGTAGAAAAGGATTTTTGACTTTTATCAACAAGACTAGGTCGTCATAAGCAGTACAAATACACACACTTCAGAGTATAAAGTCCAAGTTATATCTAGGAAGTTTAAAGAAACCAGCCACTTTCATGTCAAACAGATGAAGGGGGAAAAGTAACAAATTAATGAGATAAGAAACTTGTTTTATCCTCGTAGTTTTCATGTAAACTTGGACTGCATAAAACATAAAATTGCACCTTGATTTGCCTGGCAAACAATGAATATACAAGGAAAAATGATTAACTAGTTGTCCAAGGAGATCACGGCAATCACTATGAAATACAGTAAATTATCTACCTTTTGGATATCTCCAAATTATAATCTGGGCACCTATTAGAGTTCCAGAAATTTTTGCAGTAAAGTGATACTATACTATTACAGATGATATAGAGATACGTGTTCACTGTCTTTTACCATCTAATGTCTGTGAGTCAATAGCAATAAAATCCACTTTTCCAAGTGTAAACTTATAGTTTCGTGCTCCAAATTCTTCCTCATAACGCCTGATAACCTGCAGACAAGTAGATGCAGAGATAACAAGCCAGAGAGATGATCAGAGGGAGGGTTGCATTGCAGTGTCAGAAATTGCATTATTAGTGATTAATCAGTACTTGTTCAGAAAACCCCATAGATGGATACTGCTTCAAGAAGAAACTGACACAGATAAATAAAACAAATTCTTATATGCCTATGTAGATGAACATTCATGGACGAGCTATTAGGGTTCTGAGCTCGAATTGTCTTGTGATCACTCGTTACCAAGAAAGTAGCATGAGATATATCACCAGAACAAGTTAAGCATCTAAATTTAATCCAGCGACCTGGAAAACGAAAATGATTTATTCTGACAAGTAGCATGAGATTTAGAGAATAATGCATTAACATACCTCTGGCGTTTTGGAGTAAAGAGCCTCATATCCAATGTCATGATTTCCGGATAGGAAATACACTTTCATATTTTTAGTTTTCTGGAGCACATTCAGATCAAAGATATGTTTAAGGCGGCTCAAGGATTCCTGCCATCTGTTCAACAATGGGATGCGTCGTTGTGAAGACAAAGTTCAGATAAACAGTATCAAAATTGAGTGTGTTGCAACAGTCTAGCTGCATTTTCACATTTAATAGAGATTCAACCACATAAATGCCTGTGTAAACTTTCATACAAAACCTATAAAATTAAACGGCTTACTCATTGTCAGACAGAATAGGGCCTCCATCAAAGTAATCACCAAGAAAGAGAAGCACATCAGGTTTGAAACGTAAGACAGACAACAGGAATGCCCTGCGCATGAACAAGTCTGTGTAGAACTGAGCAATCTCGAGAGCCAGTGACTTTGGGGAAAGATGAAGGGAGGTCCTATCCATGAGCTGTTGAAAATAAGTACTCAATTGGCAGTTGCTTTGCAAAATCATTGAAATAGCTCACCAAGGCATGTATCTTCATACATCTGTATTTATGTTTGGACACAGATATGGAACTACTTCCGAGGAGATTTACCTGAGGATCAGCCAGAACGGCAATTTTGACATAATCACCAGAATCATTGAGTCTCTTCACCTGCAATCAGGCAGAGAGACACACGCCACCCAAAAAAAAAAAAAAAAAGTTTGGGCTTCAAGAATCTGCATGTATTTGGTTGCAAAAATACTGAAGCATAACAGATAAGAAGAAACGAGAAAATTTTGTAAATTTAACAATTAAAAAACAAACTTTTTTGCGCTAATGAGTCTTTACGAGTTTGCAACAACTACCACAATGTACTGCTTTTGTGTAAATCATCAATGCACAACGAGGGGAGTGACCTTGTGTTAAAATGTTTCCGCCTTTTTGCATTGCCTAAAAGAGTGGCAGTAATGACTAAGGAAATACTTAGCTAATTGCAGGAAATGATGGTAACCAGGAAGATCCTAACCGGGAATGTTTTTATCAACCTGTATCCTCCTCCTCTTAATAATGCTAAACCTAATGAAATGTTCGGATGCATCAATCGAGTTAGTTGTATGAGTCAGATTTTGGTAATTGATTCAGCATTTCCGCTCCCTTCCTTGGTCGAAAAGATGATGACCGTAGTGCAACTTATACATATTTCTAGGCGGCACCTATGAAATCAAAATTCTATCCTTTTTTTTTTTTTTTTTTTGCATCTTATTTGCCGATTAGATTCAATGTCATTAATCCATAAAGTAATTTGGGCAATATCCCCAGCAAAAAAAGAGCCGCATCAGAAATGGAAAGAGAAAGAGATGAAATAAACTAAAAACTGCCATCAGATTAACAAACGAAGTGCATATTAACCAAATTAAAGAAAAGAGAAAACGAATCAAGGCAAGTGAAAACTTCGATTTTTTTTTTTCTTTTTATCAATAGCTGCAACAGAAGATCCAACAGATAAGTAAAATCCGAAAACAGCCACTAGAAAAAACTTGTGGGTCATCTTTTTTCTGAGCTAAGTTAAATGAGTTTAACGTTTCAAGAAGTAATTTTCTTTATCTTGGGTGGGTGAGGTTATTAGTAATTACCGAGGAGGAAGAAGAGTGGCGAAGATGATGAGGCCAAGAACAAGTCCAAAGAGAGGGCACCCAATATGCAAACATCTCACCATACAGAATGGTCAGAGCCCAAATTATGCTCAAAAACACCGTCAACCTCCTCTCCTTTCCCATTTCCCCGACGATCTTTTGCTCACTCCCAGTCGGACTTCGTAGTTTAACTCCGCTGCTGATGCTGATACTACTTGGAACTTGGAACTTGGAACTTGGAACTTGGAAGGAAGAAGAAGCAGTACACTGTTCCTTTTCTTTTTTGTATCCCTTTTACCTTTTTTTTTCCCCTTCCAAAGAAAAACACAAATATTCTATTTTGCCCTCCATATTAGTTATTTATTTGTTGGTTGTTGTTTGACTTCGTATTACTCCCACCTTTTACCCCCTTCCCATTTAACGCACCAAAAACGAAAACCATACGAAACTACCGCTAGTAGCATTTAAAATGAAACTCATTCCAATTGATCTTACTACACAAACATATAATACTTGTATGAGCATGGCTGAAATTGAAATCCATTACTTGCCTTGGAACCTAGCTGCCAAACACATCCATACCCTTAATTTATAGTATTCTACTACTATCGTTTCCTACTTCATTCAAACTTAAGTATTAAAACTTGAAATTTATATCTAGGGAATCGGTTTGATGCACATTAATTTTACTTTTGCTTGAAATATAAACAAACTGAATTTGAATGAAATTTCAAACTCATCAAAATGATTAAGCAAACTTGAAACTTGGATCATGCAAGTTTGAATGCAATTACAACAATTGTTGAATGTCTTGAATTCAAGATCTCTTATTTACAATTTCTCCCGCTCTACCACCCAACCCAACCTGTCCCTCCCCTAACTATTGTTGGAATTTTTTTTATATATTGTAACTGAGGTCTAAAACTTGAGATCTCTCGTCTTATTACCTAGCCAAACCCAACCCAAATTTCCTCTAGTTATTGTTGGATTTTTTTTTTTTAAGTATAAATAGGAGATTTCGAATTCAGAATCTCTCACTTACACTTCCTTCCCTCTTACCATTCAACTCATCTCTCTCCCACCTATTGTTGAATTTAGTTGCCTTTAGAACTGTAAGCAAATTTTATTGATAACATATTTTCTGAATAAAATAAAGCAATAAAAGGGAAACCAGGGAAAAAAAAAATTAAACCTGCGCACTAAAACTTTAAAAGAAGATCAAACTTGAATGGGATTTGAAGAAATAAGCGGAATATGGATAATACTTATTGCATATTACACTACTACTTGACACTTGTTACTCAAAGCATATTTCTTGCTAACTTGTAGGTATCACGAAACCTTTGATTGTTATTTTTTTCTATGCCATGTTTCTTTGAGAAAATGATCATTTTGGGCCCCCTGTGTTTAGAATTTTAGCCAATTTAGTTCTTTATCAATCAATCCTACCAATTTATTATTATTTATCAATCTTACCAATTTATTACATCAACTTTATAAAATAATGTCAATCTGGGACCTGTAATGAAAAATTAGAAAATTCTAACAAATTTGGTCATTGGGCATGTGAACCTTTTAAAATGACCAACTCATCCCTTTGCCATCCATCCCTAGTTGTCTCCAATTTGGCTCCTTAGATGTCACCATCTAGGGCTGCAAACGAGTCGAGCCGAATCAAACTTTGAGTTAATCAAGTCGAGTCTCGATTAAATTTTACCAAACTCAAACTCGAGCTCGAACTCGACGAGCCAGCAATTTTCAAGCTCGAGCTCGACTCGAATCAAGTCGAGCCGAGCTCGAGCTCGAAAAAAATAAAAAAAAATTATTTTATTTTTTAAAAATAAATAAAATAATATTTTTTCTTAATAAATAATAAAATATTAAGGATATATACGTAATTTTACTATGAAAATAAAAAATAAAAAAAAATTATATATAATATACGTAATTTTATTATTAAATAAAAATAAAAATATATATATACTCAAGCTCGGGAGCCTGCTCACGAGCTAACGAGCTTAATATTCTGAACTCGAGTTCGAGCTCGAGTTTGACTCGAGCCAGCTTGAGCTCGACTCGAACCCGATATTACTCGAGCTTGACTCGAGCCGCTCGCGAGCGACTCGATTCGTTTGCAGCCCTATCACCATCTATCAATTTAAATCCTCAAATCCACAAAATAAAATCAAATAGGTAATGATATATAAATTAATAGACAATGATATATAAGAGACCAAATTGAAGAGACTTGAAGATTCGAGACTAAAATGGTCATTTTCAAATGTCCATTTGCTGATCAATTTCAATAGAATTATTTAATTTTCTATTAGAGAATTTTTTTTTTAATTTCATAAAGATGAGAGAATAAATTGATAAATTTAATAGATAAAGGACTAAATTGATGAAGACTCCCAAAATGGTTGGTTGGTTTCCCTTGGTTTTTTCATTTTTCCTCCTCAATCTCTTTAACATTTGAAAATTAAAAAAAAAACATTTTAACCGTTTATTTCCCCTCCAATTAAAAGTTGGTAACTGTGTCAGTATTTTCTTTCCAAGTATTTCCGTCCAAACGAGGCCTTGGGGCAAGGTTTCAACTTTCTCATACTGTAGGATTGGCGCCATAAATCGGGAGAAAAACGGAGGAGTTAGCGCCGCCGCCGCCGCCACCTCAAGCCGCAGGCATTTGTTAGTAGTATTACTTAGTACTAATAGTTACTGGGTGGGATGAGCAGCTGTTTGTGGATTGAAATCCGCCGCCATAGGCCGCCAGGTACCGGTGAAAATGCCCAAACCAAAATGCAGCAGCATTTTAACAAGTACGAATACGGAATGAGAATGAGATGAGTCCTTTCTTTACTTTCTTCCCTGTCAATTCACACACACGAACAAATAGACCCTTTTTTTTTTTTCCTTTTTGGTTATTATGGTGCTTTGTCTATCTTAACATTTTTCTGGTTTTTTTTTTCTTTTAATTTTGAGAGTCTATACCTCGTGCTAAATCATCAAAACCCTTTCAACCACATTCTACTTGTCCCGGCCCCTGCTGCTTCACAAACTTTTATACAGACGACAATTAGCTCTTGATTTTTCGTTGGAGCAGCAGAAGGTTGCGGCTGTTGTTCTTTTGCTTGTTAGCTTAAATGCGAGAATCTGGATAATCAATTCAAGTTTCCAGAAGTCATCTTGTAGCTGTAAGCCAAACTCTGACAAACCTTACTCATTTTCGTCATTACTGGCCAAAACCATAGTTAAAGAGAGGAACTCATCGGTCCTTTTAGACTTCAAGAAGACACTCCTGCATGAAACTACAGCGATCAATTCCTTCTAGTTGACAATATTAGAAGTGTATGCTTGACTAACTGGTAGCAACATTTAGCTTTATACAATCCTCCACTTGAACATTACGTATATTTTTCTCGTTTCAGAAGGGGGTAAAAAAAAAAGGGAAAAAAACTGCCATTGACGTTTTGTATTAACAACAAATTCTGGAGTTTCTCTATTCATTTATACAATTGCCCTTCTTTTGATGCCTGTCTCTTGGACCCTATGTCATGGAGCCAATCAACTACTTCTGTAATGGTTGGCCGCTTGACAGGATTTTGGTTGACACACATGCAGGCAACATCAAGCACTTGCAGCATATCTTCTTCAAAGCCCTTGCCGTGCAGTACTGGATCAAAGATTTCATCTTGTTTCCCATCATTTCTCATTTGCTGCACCCATCCAACCAATTCTCTTGACACTTTAGGCTTGAATATCTCCATAGGCCTCTTGCCCGTCAGTAATTCAAGTATGACAACTCCAAAACTGTAAACATCCCCTCTCAAAGTGGCCATCCATGATTGACTATACTCTGGTGGGATGTAACCTAGGGTGCCTACCAGTTCAGTGGTTACGTGTGTTCGGTAGGGAAGAATCAATCTAGACAATCCAAAATCTGCCACATGTGCTTTAAAATTCTCATCCAGCAGGATGTTACTGGATTTTATGTCGCGATGCACGATATGTGGCTCACATATCTGGTGCATGTATGCCAAGCCACAACTTGCACCCTGGGCAATTTTTAGTCGGGTTGGCCAATCAAGTTGGGCTGCTCCATCGGGCTTCTCATGTAACCAGTAGTCTAGACTACCATTCTCCATATACGAATATATCAGTAATCTAAACCCATCATGCACACAGTAACCTTGCAAAGCAACTAGGTTCTCGTGCTGGGCTGTTGATAATGCTTCCACCTCTGCTTTGAATTCCCTTTCCATCAACCCTGTATCTCCTGAAAGCTTCTTAATAGCCAGCTGTGTGCCATTTGTCAAAGTTGCTTTGTAAACCAAACCAAAACCCCCACAGCCAACAATGTTTGCTTGGTTGAAGTTGTCTGTGGCTTTCAGTAACTCTGATACTGTGAGATCCTTAACATCCTTTGTGTTATCAGGAAACAAGACAACTATGCTGGTGTCTTTTCCAAACTCAGTGGACAGTCCAGAATTAGAGTTGTAGGAAAGTGTATCCAGATCAGTTTTTTCAGCATCGCCTTTAGGAAGGATCCTTCTCTTGGAAAATATCCAAAATGCCACTACAGAAACAGTGAATCCAATGCCAAAACAGATTCCAAGTATGAGTCCAATAATTATTTTCCTCTTTGGGCTTTTTCTTGTTGCTGAGGGGTTTGTAGTTGGTGATTGATTGCTACAAGGGCGTAGAAATCGGCCACACAACCCTGAATTTCCTTCAAAGCTGGCATTGGGGAAGGTATCAAACTGGCCTCCTGCGGGTATTGGGCCTTGAAGATTGTTGTTTGCAACGCTGAAAGAAGACAGAAAATGGAGGTTCCGGAGTGAAGCTGGAATTTCACCAGAAAAATGGTTTTTAGAAAGGTCCAACTTTTCCAAGTTAGTAAGATAAGATATCGTGTTGGGAATGCTGCCTGAAAAATTGTTGTGACTGAGATCCAGGACATGAATGCGCTTCAATTGGCCAATCTCAATGGGTATGTTGCCACTGAGGTTATTCCCATTCAGGTATATAGCAGGGGGGAGGTTAGACACCTGATTGTACTGTAAGCTGGAGACATTCTCAGGCTGAACAAAGACTGGCAACTCTAAGTAACTCTGATCCACTTGATCAGCACCCTGCTGCCTCACTAGTCTTGGGAGTCCAGTAAGTTCTGCAGGGAAGTTTCCTGAGAGGAGGTTCTGAGATAAATCTAAGTAAAAAAGGTCTGTTAGATTTCCAAGCCAACTTGGAACTAAGCCTGTGAGGTTATTAACTGACAAGTCGAGGACCTCAAGCTTTTGCAGCTTAGTCAGCCAACTGGGAACTTGACCAGAGAATTGGCAACCACCTAAACCAAGGATCTGGAGATTCTGAAATCCTTCAGAATCAACTAAACCGTCATCACCTGGCAACGATTCATTATAAAAATTCTTTGACAGAATCAGTGTACTGAGATTCTTGCAACCTGTCAAAATTCTGATTGCACTTGTGACATTGGTTAGTGTGTTATTGGAAATTGAGAGAAAAGACAGAGATTGTAGTGCATGTATCTGGGGTGGGATCTCTCCGGTCAGGTGATTAGTGGCCAGGCGAACTGCTGTCAATGATCTGCACGAAAAAAGGCTTACCGGCAGGCTACCATTGAAAAAATTATTCCCCAAGTCAATCGTGACAAGTTGGGTGAGTTTGGAGAAATCAAATTTGGAAAGATCACCAACAAGTAAGTTGACTCTTAGGTTGAGCAGTTTGAGTCTTGTGCAATTTGTGACAGATGGTGGCAGAGTACCATGAAGTTTGTTTATGTGAAGGAGTAGATTTTCCAGGTTGGAGAGCATTCCTATTTCTGGAGGGATTGTACCTGTAATCTCGTTAGCATAGAGTTCAAAAATCCTGAGCTTGTTGAGTCCGGCAATATCTTGGTTGATTGATCCATTCAGTTTGTTTCCAGGTAAAGATATCTCTTGCAGAGTCAACAGGCTATAAATAGCAAGAGGAAGAGGACCTGAGAGAGAATTGAAACCTGCCCGTAGAGTCTCCAAATTTAAACAATATTTAACATCTTGGGGAATCGAGCCACTGAAATGATTGAAAGAGCAATCAAGGAGTCTAATGGAGGGTGAAATGCTGCAGATGAATGAAGGAATGGACCCAGAAAAGCTGTTGTTGCTGATATTGAAACTTGCCAAGTTTATTGCTTCCTGGAGAAATGTAAATTGGACGGTTCCATTAAATTTGTTGCTGGAGAAGTCCACTTGCTGGATTGTTGTTGGAAACTTATCGGAAGGCGGTAAATGTCCGGAGAGTCGGTTGTAGCTCAAATCAATCGCCTGCAGGTGATTGAGGGACACGAAGAATCCATTTGGGAGAGGACCAGAAAGGAGGTTGCGTGAGAGGTTTAGTTGAGAAAGACTGCTGAGGTTGGCGAGTGAAGGAGAGATGGTTCCGACAAGCCCTCTTGATGCCAGCCTTAAACCGGCGACTCTACCGCTTTTGTCACAAAGAACGCCTTCCCAGATGCAGCAATCAACCGAGATAGTCCAATTCAAAGGAGATGAGGGGCTGGCTATGTTGGTGGAAAAGGATAATAAAGAGTCACGATCCAGGCGATTGCAGGAGGCATGGGTGGCAGTCGCAAAGCAAGAGAGAGTTATGACAAGCAGAGACAGCAGCACATCCGAAAAGAGGGAGCCAAAGGGATTGACTGTGGTAAGGTGAGACGAAGGAGAGGAAGAAGGGACAGAGGAGGACAAGAGCATGGCTGCCCTGTGATGGCGATGATGATGAGGAGGAGGAGGAGGAGGAGGAGTCAGCCCAGATTGCCTGCAGGTTTCCTTATCATCTTTGATCATATTATTATTAGAAGAAGAAGACAGTCGAAGATGCCAAAAGATACTACTCTGTTTTAATCAATCATGGGGGTATTCTAACCCTTCCATCTTAGTTTGTGCAGACTTTAGTCATACCCCCCATGAGGGAGAGAGAGAGAGAGAGAGAGAGAGAGGATATAGTGGTTGATGTTGACATGGAGCAATATTAAAAAGCTGTGGTCTGAATTCTTAAAAAGCGTTTACTTTTGGGACGGCTGGCTAGGTGGTGGACTTTTCTGTATATTATGATATTTGTATAGGAAGATGGAGGAATGAGGTAAAAGCGTGTAGGATGGTAATGTTGTGTTGAAACCTGGGATGGGAGAGATAAATAGCGTAGAGAGGCTCCGTCTGCGTATCTGGAACTTGCTTTGCCCGGATAAGGACATATTATTATAGTGGGCTCTGCACTACTTTTTTGTATTAAACTAAACCTTCTTTCAAGTCGCACTGAACTGGATTCGTATGCTCCCACCAAAGTTGATCAATCAACTTGTTGTTGTTAGCATACTATATTCATATTCATCCTTCTACCTACACATAAAACTACCACTAAGTAGCAAGCAATCTCGTTGTCGTTTGATTAATAACTTTAACCACGGGTTGCGCGCGGATGTCATCGCAATATTTGACACAATCATTTTTGCAATCTACTACTAATCTTGAATCTTGATCCCCCACCACCACCACCTTGGGAAAAAGGAGTGTGTGTGTGTGTGTGTGTGTGTGACTCCTTTGCTAGTTTTTATATGCTCAAAGCCGCTGAATGGCTCTTGGGATCAAAAGAAAATTGCTGTAGAGAAGATGGATCACGAGATACGTATTGGGTATTTTACTAGTAGTAGTAGTGTTTACTGCCTGCGGGGGCTGGGTGCTGATGTATGGTTGAGGAGGAGGAGGAGGAGGAGGAGGTTGACATTTGGTTAATGGTGGGTAAAAGTGTAAAATGATGGTGCCCAGGGGCACATGTCATGTCAAGTGTAGTACAACTAACTACAAATAGAATATTTTGGTCTTCTCTTCTTCTCTCTGTACCTAAATTTATTCCCCCAGTCCAAACGTATTACGGGACTTCAATCAAACTTGCAGCCGTTGACCAGCCAGGAAAAAAAGAAAAACTCTCGCTTCTTTTCTTTTTACGGGATGCCAAATTCAAGCTGTAGCAAGTAACTCTTTTTACGGGGTGCAGCCAAGTCATGCATTATTGTCCTGCAAGGAGTTCTCAAATTGTTGGTTTTATGTAATATTTAGATCCCTGAACAACGTGAGTTGACTTTTGATGTGCATGAATTTGGCTCTTCCGTCCAACAACAAAAAAAATGCTGTTTGAACTCAAGAAACAGAGGGAGGGACCATTTCGTCCCTTCACCTCCACCATCCTACGCCAAAAAAAAAAAAAAAAAAAAAAAAAAAAAAAAAAAATCACTCACTTGGTACTTTGGTCATAACGTCCAACTCCCCCAACCCGGTCTGGTCAGATCAGAACCTGGCCAATTGCTGCCCATTAATCTGATTTGAGTGTGTTATAAAATATTTCGGGAAAAAAAAAAAAAGAGAAGAAAAAGTACTCTGCATTATTTATTTATTATTAAAAGGGATTGTTAGTCTGACAAACCCCCTATTTGTTCCAGACCCATTTGACGTTTTGTTTAAGTATATAAAATAATTGATTGAAAACCGCATGTGGACAGAGCAAGCAAGAGGACAGACAGTTTCTCAAGGCCAGATCCTCGTCGGGTCATGTCTGGATGACCATTTCCTCACCAATATTGCGCAGGTCTACGTTGTAGAAATGCATTCCCCACCAAGAAATAATAATGTGGAATAATTTGCCATGGAACATTTTGGGAAAAAAAAAATTTTTTTTTTGGGGGGTTCTAGGTATTGGGATCTTTTTTCTATTTTTTAACCCCCTTGATATTTGGGATGAAAATCCCTTTTATGAAACTGTAAATTTAGACGGAAAAACAAAAAGAAAACACTTGGTTTTGAGAGAAATTCTTCCTTTTTAAAAAAAAAAAAAATAGAATTCTTCTATTAGTTTACCAGCTTCTGCCTGGCTGCATGGATTAAAGATACACTGCAGCCAGTCTATTCTTTTTTTTTTTTTTTTTATAACGATAATATTTATATAATTTAATCTATCCTACTATTATTCTACAAGAAGAGTACAATACAAAGGTCTCATTAGGAGGATGCCTTCCGGCGACATGCACGCGTAAATTCACAAAAAGGGGCGCAAGCATAGCATTCCGTCCACCTCTTTGGAGAAGAGTTAAAGGATTTGGCTAATCGCTAACCACTAAACACTCCTTAATAGTCTTAATCTTGTTTAAAGAGCGCAACTGATCCGAGAAAATAATCTAAATAAAGGGGTGCAGTAAAAATATAAACGCGTACGTTCACGTGGCAATCAGGTGAATTTTAAGCGTACTAATGAAGAAAAACACAAAAGCGGATAAAAATAGAGAACAGAAAAAGTGGGATCAGCAAGTACGGCATCTCTTACCGCTCAGCGGGCCGAACTCAGAAAATATTGGACCAAGAACCAATTAATGTCGAAGTGCGCCTGTTTCGTAATGGCCCCATGCGCCCGCAATGATGGTGGTGGAAGCCAAGAAAAAGAGCCCGAAATTAGGCGTTTTGTATTTGACCAAACAGGAGTCATTTTTGGTCCATACAGCACAATTTATTGTGCAGGATATGAATGAATTGGCCTTCCAAAATAAGAACAGGAGTCATTTTTGACCAAACAGGAGTCATTTTTGGTCCATACAGCACAATTTATTGTGCAGGATATGAATGAATTGGCCTTCCAAAATAAGAACAGCAGCAAAACTTCCACTTCTTGATTTGGAACACCTAAACTTTGTCAACTGAGAAGCGATTTCTTTTCTTCTCAGCACCCCCAAAAAAAAAAAAAAAAAAAACCAGCTTGATCTAATGCTGGTTGAAAAGAATTCTAATCTCTCATTACAATCAAAGCCAGAAAATACAAGAATTGACTATTTACCACCCTTTTTTTCCAGGCGCACCGAGCCGACTGCTCTTTTGGAAGCGTGAAGCTGCATACATGTACGAGTGAGTACGCAAAATCTATATCCCGTGCCATAAAACAGGCCGATGGACTGACCAACGACCATGATGCTTTCCCAAAACCAGGAACCAATACTGTTGCCTGGAGCGTCACATCCTTCCTCGCTACCTATTTAATTGTCATCTGCAACAAGATGCACAAGCAGAAATTATTACAAAATTCCATGCTAAGAAGCCTAGTGATTCTGCAGTTTCATCCTAACACGTTTTTAGCTTTGGCAAGTCTATAAAACTGTTGGAGACGACCTATAATGACCAAGAAGGCAAGAGTAAATGAAACACTAAGCCAACTACCAAAGCATGTTGCAATTTCTTGATAGCCTTCAACATAGTTTTGCGCCTATGTGCAGGAAATCCACAACTTATTGGGCGGGCCAGAGGATGTTATTAGTAAACCTCATCCCTTGCTTTAGTCCCTAAATTTGCCTTGTCCACTGTTAACACGGCTTTTGCTTTGTAAAAAACACAGAGATAAATATTACCAGTGTCGAGATACTATTACTGTCTCAAAATTAAGCATCCGTGACTTACCATTTGAGGGATCAACATGTACAAAGAAACTCGCAGCAACAATGAGGTAGCATAGAATAAGCATCAATCCTTTAAAATAGTTTGATGTCCCTTCCTGCAATTACCAGAGAAACGTTATCAAGTGGTCCTAAAAACTACTTTCCATCAGGGAGCGTTACTGTCCCACTAAAGTGATTTTCTTATTAACCACTGATGATAATAGACAGATAAGACATTTCTGATATACTATTAAATAATAGCATCAGTCAATTTCATCTTGCACCATTGTACCATTTCACTGTTATACCCCATAGTTTTTGTCCAAGTCAATTCAATCTAACTTTGTACATGTTTCAGCAAGAAAAAACGTCTAGCAGAGTTTATGTTTTAGATTCCCCAATCACATTGAGATAACAATCAGGAAATATGGAGATTACAAAAGAATAATATATGCAAACCTGCAACATAAATGCCACCACCAACACTGTAATGAAAAGTGTAGCAGTTTCAAACAGTTGGAAATTCAAGTCCATCCGTTGCCCCATAAACCAACCAACAACAACACAAAATGGAATCTGCATTTATCAGCAGTATAAGATTAATACGCTACAATGATTTTATAGGCTAGCTACAGCAATTAAATAAGAATATCCATTTTAGTAACAAAAATTTTCCATGTATGGCATCACTTTTGTATCCAAGGAGGTCGTGGCAAGAAAAGGTAGCAGATTTTCTTTTTGTCCTCCCTTTCTTGGCAAAATATCACATTTGGTTAAAAAGAAGTTCAATAAGGTTCTGAAGTCCTGACAAATGTCAAGGTATTCGGGTTTAATTAACTGGGTACACAGGTCTTACCACAAACATTGATATCTGAGTAGAAGATCCAATGGCAACTCCAAGTGTAATGTCCTGCAAAAACAGACTCTAAATTGACATGCATTGCAACAAATAAGATCTAGTCAAGAAAATTTTTCAAAACTCACAAGCTTATCTTTCATTGCAAACATGATAGCACTTGCATGTTCTGCAGCATTCCCAACTATTGGAAGCAAAATGACACTAATAAAAGCCATAGGTAGGTTCAGGGCATCAGATGCTCCCTGAAAAAATTAAGCAACAAATTCAAGTATAATGGCATAAGCAATCATGTTTTAGCATGACATTCTAAGCATCTGTCAACACATTGAGTAGGAGTACAAGGAAATCACTGTTAGTTATAGCCATGTAGCCTTGTACACTTGAAACTCTTCACGGAAATCTCATAGCATTGTGTTTTTAGCCTTGTAGCTCCTTCACTTGGCATAGGTTTTAAAAACTAAAACATCAATTTGGATCCAAGGAATGCTAAAAGAGAAACCAGCAACAGATTCCTTAGTCCAACAAAGTCAAGTTACTATCAAGTCAAACACTTTCAGTCTAGAAGCTAATCATCAAACAGTTTATACAACATGTCACACAATAAATAGGAAAATGTAAGCTATTAAAAACTCCAACAACTTAATTCAAACAGTTTCTTAATGAGTGAAACCAATTATATCCAAAAAAAAATAAACCATTACATTTATACACTTTCCATCATTAGCTTCACATTTTCAAATACTTAACACCCGAACTACATCTTAACAAGTGTCCAACAGGCACCTGTTAGACAGATCCATTTATTCCAGAGAAAGTTAAACAGAAAACAAAGATAATTCTGGAGAAATCTTAACAACTGATGAAGGATTGAAGCCCTGGATATTGATATATATGGCCTATGATTGTATCCATTCCAAATCATTGTTACTCTACCAATTCATTGAATATATACAAAACATCAACTGTCTAGGTATTACCATTTATATAGCAATCCAACAGTAGACCAGAAACCATCTTCAGTATACGATACCTCATATAGTAATCCAACAGTAGACCAGAAACCATCTTCAAGATAACGAAACTAGCAATGTTTAACTCTACCAGGTATCCAAAAAGGTATTTGAAATTTTAGGAACACTAAACATGGTAAGTTTAAGACAGAAGCCCAACAAATTAGCAAGGGACAAAAGAACAAGAGAAGCAGCAATGAAAAGAAACGGCTGAGATTACCTCAATGGCATCAACAAGGTAACCCGATAGTATAGAAATCCATAAAGTCAAAATTGCAAGCCAACCAATAGCTTCCCACTGGTTAATTTCAGGAGCCTCATCAGAATCTTCTGCATTATTGTCCTGCTCCTGAAGAAAGGCAGAAAAATTTATCCATTGAAAAATGGTTTGAGGCTTTTGGATTGCACAGCTGCTACTTGTCTAGTAATCAAATTATAAATCATTTCACTGAACAAAATTTTACATAGTGTGCATATCATGAGCTATACAGATGCGATGTTTCAACAAAGAGAAGGTCAAAAGTATCAAGGAAAGACCAAAAGAATAAGTCAATAGAGGTACCCACCGAATCAATTATATCATATAGGTTCCTGTGACTTCTCAGCTGAAAAAAAAGATAGCTAGCATATGCCACCAGCATTATACAGCTACTAAATCTGGAAAGTGCAAGTTCTGACTTCCCAGAATGCAGCTCTGTGTGGGTAAAGTGAAGAACGGCTGGAAACAGTAAGCCCATAACAGCCATCAGCAATAATCCTGAATTCACCAGGGCAGTGGCCTAAAACAATCCAAAAACTCCAGTTTTTCACCATGGATCTTTATGCTAACTCCACCACATGATTAATTACATCAAATAAGATGATGTGCTAGCAAAGAATTAGCAGCATTCTCAGCAGATATGCATTGATATGAATAAAAAGTGCACCTTATTAAATTCCTGGTCTTTCTGGCGATGAACGATGCCACCACAGAAGAAGGCGCATCCAAGCACTAGTAGCATATTTGACAAAACAGAACCAAGTAGTGATTGTTGAACAACTCTAATCATCCCATTCTTCAATGCATACATGGAAATTATCATTTCTGTTGCATTACCAAATGTGGCATTTAGAAGGCCTCCCACTGCATATTCACCCAAAAATTATTTATTTCTGATAAAGAACCAGGTTAAAGAAAAACATAGCATGCAACAGAGTATGTATGTGAAGACATGGATTCATAGTTTTCCCTTGGGCGCATAGGAGAACCTTTGTAACTGACCCAAAAAAAAAAAGCTTAGCCAGCAGCTAACAGCTAACAAAAGCAGACTTCACTATAATCAAAAGAGTCCTCATTGCAGAGATGATGATGATGATGAGAACAAGAAGAAGAAGAAGAAGAAGAAGAAGACCAAGAAAGAAAGCTTTACCTGTAGACCCAGTATAGAATGCTAGTTGCCTGCAGTAGCAGTTGATGGAATACAATTTCAGTGACTGTCTTTAAGATATGGAAAATAGAAGGAGCTAAAGCAGCTGAAAGCTGGAAACTGGAGAAGCCAACACTTACTCAGTTGCATACCCCAGACGCTCAGCCAAAGGTGTAATTCCCACTAAGCTGAAGAAGAAAACCCATCCCTGAGTATGAAGCAGTCCAAGAAATAAATGTATGAGCAAAGTACTATGTCTGATACAGCTGCGACTGCAAATTTAAATTTTATCACACTCTCTTCCATATTAGATCTAATGAAAAGAGAGATTGAGGAGACAATTTCATGTCCCTTACCTGCTTTCCCGTTAAATAGTGGAGCAGTATTGCAAGTGGTCCAAAAGGGAGTAGCATATTGATCTTTGCTTTAATTAGAACAACGTAAATACTCCTGAGGGGGCTGATATGGTTCATCTTTCTTAAGACCCATCGATGGGAAAGATGTCTGGGAGATGTGATCCGAGACGTCTCACAATCCGTGGACTGCATTTTAATTGCAGAATGGGACGAACTAAACGGAATCTCCTCATCAGAATCAAGGTCTACCTTGTCCTCCGTCGACCTCATCTCTACAGATCCCATGGTAGCTCCACTGCCAATCCAGACACTAAAAAGAGCAAAAGAAAGGCAGTGAACTTTGATTCAAAATGCTATCAACAAATAAGCAGCACAGACCAAAATCAGTACAATGGCTCACCCGAATCACCTCAATGAATCAACTAAGATAATTAACCATAAAGCAAGAGTATCCCTACAAGGATAGAAAGTTCTCCAATTAGCGAAATACTCAATTGGGAATTTGGGACGACCAAATATGGACCGGTTAGCGGAAAACTGCTGTAAGATATGAACCGCTGGAACTATTTTGTTCTGATAAAGTTCTAACTTTCTACCGTTAAGCAATTACCAAAAACTACATTTCAATCAACGAGTTGTGGGGTGCCTCCTGATTTCTGAGTTACTCAAGCTAGGAGGTTAAAACAAAAACCAGAATGGATGAGAAAAGGTGGGTAAATCCTAAGAAAGGCAACTTAAGTACCCAGCTAGTCAAAACTAGGGTCAACTCACACCAGCAATGATTAATGTAAAGATCCCGTCTTTATCTACGCAGATCGCAACCCAACATATGTGATTAGAAAAAAATGAAGCTCGAAGCAGCATAGAAAAGATAATTATGAATGAAAAGAGAAGCATAGAGGAGCCCAGATCAGGATTCTAGAGAGCAAAAAATGAGGCAGTTAGAAAGAAGAAAAGACAATAAAGATACTTACATTCGTTTAACTATCTATAAAAATCTTACCTGGTTAGGTCGAAAATCTTATGAATAATCTAATTCCACAGTTTCCTTGAACTAATCGGGCAACTAGCTTGAACCCAAGATGTGGTAGGTGAAGAAAAATTCAAATTTGTATAAAAAGCAAGAAACCACAGACAAAAGAGAGAAGGAGGGAGAGAAGAAGAAAGAGAGGGGTAAGAAGGGAAAATGCGATAAATTTCCTTGTTCCGGAAGGACAGAAAGAGATTGAGAGAGAGAGGAAATGGGGGATGGCGTTAAGTGGCCGGCAAGGGGCAGCAGGGGGAATGGGTTGGGGAAGACGAAGCTTCTGGGAAGTTTAGCTTCTTCAGACTTGTCATTATTAGTTAGTAAACAATTCATAAGGGGGTTTTTTCTTTGCTTTTTTCTTTTAAATTTCTGGTTTACAGACATGATAATATTTAAAAATGAATGTCCATCATAAATGAACGAACTTTGTTGGGACCAATCTAAAGTAGCATACATAATATTAGTACGTACTTGCCAATGGACGAGAAAATAATCCGGACGGATACGTAGATTCTAGTAGTGCTAAAATGTCTACCTCTGCTGTGCAAAATGAGGACTGTATATTGGTAAAGAAAGAAAGATGGTACCGGCTACTAAGTACGCCGACAATCCAAACCAAAGATGTGGAGCCGAAGGGTTGAAGACCCTGACCAACCACAAACCGCCCGTAGTACTCATACTTTCTTTTCTTTTCTTTTTTGGCAACTCCATTATCGTACCACTAAAAACTTGTACCATTTCTCTCCGCTGGTTTTCACCTTGGTCGAGAGCACGTATCAGCTTCAGCGTCACTGATGAGATTATTCTTTATTGGTATAATTTCCAGTAAATGGCCATTAAACTATTTAAAATAGCCTGAATTTGTTACCGAATCTTTTTTTTTTTTTAAACTAAAAAGATCCCTAAACGAACATTTTGATCGGTAAACTAACAGGAGGGGAAAAAAAAAAAGGCAATTTGACCTGCTATTGTAAGTTCTCAAGGGTAAAAATGTCCAATTCTGTCTGACACTACTCTATTTTTCTTTAAAGAAAAACCAAACTTTAGAAGCTAATCAGCACGTATTTTGGCCAAACTTCATCGGAAGTAAATACAATTAATAAAATATATATATATATATATATACCAACAACATTAAATTATTATTGTCCTCTTCACCTTCCCCATTCTTCTGCACAACTCCACCGTCGCACTCTCTCTCCTCTCCTCTCCTCCCACCCCCTCATCTCTTTCAATCCCCGCGACTAGATCTGAATTTTATGATATAAACCTGGTAGAATCCTTGAACCAGATAATAAAGAAAATCACGAGCTAAGCAGAGAGAAGGAGCAAAAACCCATCTCTTGGCTGCTTCATTCTGTTAAAGCTAAAACTATCCGAGTAAATATGGAAAAAAGAAAGGCTCGAATCTGTCAAGAAAGTCAGGCAAAAAAAATGAGCGTTGCTATCGCTGTCCAAGTGTATTTGAGCATGGAGAGCCCATTTCAACACAGGGGGTTGCTTAGTTAAGTTACAAGACCTCCATGCTCGACTTACAACTCAGAGAGAAAGAGAAGTGTCATCACAGCCTCATATCAAACAAGAAGACAAAAAGGGAAGCGATGCCCATGACGATGATGATCTTGATGCAAGGAAAGAGTGAAAATGATGATATTGATAAAAGGGTGCGAGTGATGGGAGAGAGGGAGGGAGGGAAAGAAAAGAGGAAGGGGCGATGGTTAGGAAGGAGAAGGAGAAAAACAATGCAAAGAGACATTATTGATAATGAATGGTGACGGGAAGAAGAGAAGGAAGTGGCAGGGGAAATGGTGGAGGGGAAGGAGAACATGAAGGGGTGGCAGCTACGTTTTGAAACTAGCACCGACTGCTGACTCGGCAGAATTCAGCACAAGAAAAATAGAGATTTGGTATCCAAATTTTGATATATAAGCAGTTTTAGTACTCAAATTTTGGACAAAAATAAATTTGGTACTCAAACTTTCAACTTTGATTACATGTAACACCCTTAACGGGCTAATTACTCAGATTATGGTCGAGAAAAGAAAAATTCGGACATGTATCGCTCTGACAAGCTTGTGGTACAAATTTATGGGTATCGAGCCGTATCAGCCCGGTACCAAAAGTCAATCAATTTTTTTTTTTTTAGGTCTGACACCGCTGTCGAGCTGTGTCAGTCTGGTAGCGGGAAAATTTTTTTTTTTTAAAAAAAGTTGTCGGCTACCGGGCTGACATGTCAGCCCGGTAGCTGACAATATCTGAAGCCCGGCAGCCAATCTCTCTGCCCGGCAGCCAGTCTAAATTTTTATACCGTTGCTTAATGAGATGAGCTCACAATTGTGTACGTAGTCTAGTCGATGAACGGGCTAGTAGGTAAATGTCCAACAAGAAAGATGTCCAACAAAAAGAAGGGCTGTTTGTTGTGAGACTCGAAGAGAGAAAATACTTCTTAGTCAATCTAGGCAACTCAGGTTCATGCTACTAAGCCATTGGAGTATCCTTTGCATTGATCAGAAAAAACAAAAATTCCATGTAAAAACCGAAAAATGAATATATAGATTTTTTATTTTCCGGTAGAAAACAACTCACCCACCCCTATTGGACGGAAATATCCACGGTTGAGTTTCTTGTCAAATGGAGCTTTCTTACATGTTTCCCTGAAATTGTTTTTTTTTGACGATTTTTATACATGTTTGTTGAGTCCAACTGGATTGACTATTATTTTTAAAAATTATTTATTGTAACATTTTTGTGATATAATATACGTAAAAACAATAAATGAGATTCTTGCAAAATATTTTACAAAATGAAATCAACTGCAACTTCTTATTAAATGTGAATTTTCTAATAAAAGTTGGGGTCCATAAAGTCCAACTCCGTTTAAAAGGTGAAAAACAAGGAGGGAAAAAAATTTTATAATACATAATATAAATATATTTATAAATGTATAAATGTATATTATTATAAATGTATAAATTATAAATGAATATTATATAAATGTATAAATTATAAATTTTATATTTTATATTTTATATTTTTATACAAATATATATTTATGCATTTATAATACATTTATAAATATTTATAAATACATATATTTATATATTTATATAAAAATATATAAATGTATTATATTATATATAATAGATAATATAAATATATTTATAAATGTATAAGTGCATATTATTATAAATGTATAAATTATAAATGAATATTATACAAATGTATAAATGAATATATTATAAATATATATTAATGTTATGTATAAATGTATTAATATAATTAATATAAATGTATAAATGTATTAATATTATGTATATTAATATAAATGTATAAATGTATTATATTATATATAATACATAATATAAATGTATATTATAAATATACATAAATATATATATATTATGTATAAATGTACATTTATATAAATGTATAATGTATAATGTATAATGTATGTAATATATATTATATTATATATAATTTATATAATATATAATATTTATATAAATATATTATAAATATATAAAAATATATTTTAAATAAAATAAAATATTTATAATATGAATAAATAAATAGGTAAATATATAATATATAAATATTTAATATATATAATATATTAATGTTAATTATTAATATTATAAATATGGTGTTTATATAATATTTTAATTTGTAATATTTATTGTATATTTCATTATATAAATATTTATATAATATATAATATGTAAATATATAACATAAAATTTACAATTTGTATAATATACATAATATTGTATATATATAATATAATATACATAATATTGTATATATATAATATAATATACATAATATACATTTATACATTATTACATATTATGTATATTATATATTATACATAACATTATTATACATTATTATACACAATAATGTACATAATAGTGAAAGTACATTAACAATGTATATATTATAATATAATGTACATAATATAGTATGTATAAATATTTATACATTTATGTATACAATATTACATATTATGTATATTATATTATATTATGTATAATATACAATATTATGTATAATATTAATGTATATAAATATTTATATAATATAATATATAAATATATAATATATAAATATATAATTTTCAATTTGTATATTTCAATTTATATTAATATAATATATATAATATACATAATTGAAATATACATATTAAATATGCATATTTGGAGTTGTTTTTGATATAATGTTTGGATATGGTGTTTTTGAAATTGTTTTTGAAATATATATTTACTGTAACATTTAGAATGTAAAAAACAGTTTTTCAAAAACAGAAGAAAAAAACAAGGAATACAAACGTACCCATAAAGTTTGAAGAATTTACGCGGTAAAAAAAAACTAGAAACAAAACAACCAAAAAGAATCAACAAATTAAATTAATTGAGAGATAATTCGACAATCATTTTGGCACAAACAGACCACAAGCTATAATATGAGAAGGCAGCAGTGGTGTCAAGCCGTGGAGAATCTTGTGCTGGAAGGAATATTTGGCCTTATTCAGATGGCTCTCTCAAATTTTTCAGACATTGTCCCATAGCCGACAGCTTTAAAAAAAAATTTCCCGCTGACACGGCCCGGTACCCATAGATTTGTACCACAAACTTGTCAGGACAGTACATGTCCGAATTTTTTTTTTCTCGACCATAATCTGAGTAATTAGCCCCCTTAACGATTTTTTTTTCAAATTGCTACTATAAAGAGTCACATGATAGTCACATATCTGACAACTATTATATAAAAAAAATACCAAAAATGTAAAATCTTTTTGATGAAAATTATTAGTCCTTAAACTTAGTGTCAAAAATATATTTTACTTGAAAAATTTTTTAGCTTTTAAACTAAGTACTTAGTATCAGAAGAATATTTTACATGATACTTAGTGTCAAAAAGGATATTTTTACATTTTTTTTGGCTTTTTTTATAGAATAGTTGCCGAATATATGATTATTACATGACTTTTTTCAGGTAGCAAATCGGAAAAAAATCCGTCAACAATACTAAATGTACTCAATAGTTGAAAGATTGGATACCGAATTTATTTTCATCCAAAATTTGGAGACTAAAACTGCTCATGGGCCAAAGTTTGGATACAAAAATTGCATTTTTCTCATTCAGCATTTAGGGATCATGAATTCAATCCATTAGCTCTGATGTCAAACGGATGACATCATGAGTATATCATAAATATATATAAATAATATATAAAAAAATCTGAAATTGGTGTCTTATAACTTTATATATAGGTTTGATGAGTTTAAACTTAACCCAAAGCATTTCACTTCAAAATTTTAAAAAGTTATAGGTAAAAAATGTAATTTAGAAATTATAACAGGTTAATTTTATATTTTATTGAAACAATGTGGAGTCAAAATGAATTTATTAATTTTAAGGCATCTAAAGATAATAAATACTAGACGACCTTGTTTGGATTGTTGCTTTTCGCCAGAAAATTACGTCGTTTTCCGTGATATTATCTTTTTCCCTCACATACATCAAATCGTTTCAGTAATTTTTCCATAAAAAATGACGAAAAATACAATCCAAACGGGGACTTAGGCCTTATTTGGATTGCTACTTTCCGTCAGAAAATTACGTTATTTTTCGTGATCACATTCCTATTACCTTTTTCCCTCACATACATCACATCGCTACAGTATTTTTTCCATGAAAAATGCAATCCAAACACAATCTTAGTTTTCTTAGCCGCCCCTTCCTTTGCTCTTCATCTTGTATTTGCTTCTTCTACTTTGTTTTTTCTTCTTTCTATCCGCTATTAGGTCCATAACTCTCCTATTTTCTTTTATCCCACACAAATCAAATACATACAAAAACTATCTTTTTCTTCATTATTTTCTTTTTTCCTTTCTCTTTGTTCTCTTCCCTTCTTTGCTCTTTTCCATTTTTTCCTCCTATTTAACTTCAAATCTTTCAAAACTTAGTTGCATGAAATCGGGCTTAGTTAATTTAGAGAATGAAAAATTTCTTCTAATGTAGGTTTATGACTTTGTTTGACACTAATTCTTGGCGTTGTTCAGAGATCAAAGAAATGGGGAAAAAAGTGAAGAAGAAGAAGACGCTGTCAGAATGGCAATGAGTTTGGTTTCTTCTTTTTTTTTTTTTTAGTTTGGATATTTTGAAGTTATACACTTTCTCAATGACTTTTAAAAAATCCCTCAATTTAGTGTAGAGGATATGGCATTAGATTCTCACAAAACGCAATGCTTTCTCATTTACTTTATGCTACTTTGCTTCTAGTTAATCTATTCCATGGTGCTTGTTTTTCAAAAAAAAAAAAAAAAAAAAGGTCATCAAAATGGAAATTTTGGGACAAAAAAACCCAGTTCTAATCAAATTTACCAATTCCGAATCAAACCCAATTTTTAATCGAGTTTAACTAAGTATTTAACTATCGATTTTAAAGAGATTTAGACCAAATGGCTTGGTTCTTGATTCGATTAGTCAGGTCAGCTCAAAATTTAAATCATAGGATGATAGAGGGTGCTATCGCGGCAGGAATGGTAAGGAGAGCAATGTGGCATTATTTAAATATTTTTGCCCCTGAAAACTTACAAATTTGGTTAATTTAGCATAAAGTGATCCTAAAGACTCGTTTTAGGGAGTTGAATGAACTTTTTGGCCTAAAAAAAAGAGGTTCAATGACTAACTCGTGCCATTTTAAATTGTTTAGTGATCATTTTCAAAAATTTTAAAATATATTTTTAAAATATTCAATTTTTTTTTCTTTCTTCTTCTTCCTTTCCCCAACTCAGCTACTACCATCATTGTTGACGTCAGTACCAGCACTACCATTATTTTCTTTTTTTTTCTCTCTCTCTTTTCCTCCTCCGCCGCCTTTCCTCTTCCTCCTCCCTCCCTCTCCTACTCCCCTCTCCCTTACCTTGCCACATCTAGCCCTACAACCAGGGTGAAAGGAAAGGGGAAGAAGAGGGTAGCAGCATAAGGGAAAGGAGAAGAGGGGAGAAAGAGAAAAGATATAAGAGAGGAGGAAGAGGAAAAGGGAAAGAGGAGAGAGATGGAAGAAAAAAAAAAAGGCTATCGACGGTGGCCAATTTTGGGGCGAGAGAGAAGGAAGAGCAGTGGTGGTGGGATGGGGAAGTGATGTGATGGGGAAGAAGAATAGTAGAAGAAAGAAAAGAAAAAGAAAAAAGGAAAGTTTTTACACCCTTGAAAAAGTTTTCTTGCAAATTCTAGAGTTAGTTACAATAAAATTTTAGACAAATATCTAAAAAAACTCATTTGTCAAATGGGACACCAGTTTGAGATGATAGAGATCATAATAAAGTACACATTAGAATGATTGTCCCTGAGCAGTTAATGACCATGATTAGTCATAAAGAAAATGTAAGGCTAAAATCAATACATGTTCATCATATTTAATGTCATGCACGGGATTCACAAAAATAGGTTCTATAATTACTTTTTGTTAAAAGTGAATTACATCACGAAGAAAGTAAGGTGCATCTTATGAAATTAGACAAAAATCGATACAAACGATTGAGCTGACCAGCGTTTATGCCCCAAATTCGACGCTTGTAAAGACAGTGGCAGAGAGATTTGGCGTCACGAGTGACTTCAAGTTCCATACACTGTAATCTGCATTAGCAAAAGTTGGAATTAATAGATTTGATTGACGGCGGAGTGTGCACGTCCATCAGCATCGCACGCTACTCTGAAAACTAATGCTAGCAGTAGTACCTAACACGAGTCGTGTGCTGCACTGGAGCTTGTCATCTCGATAACACCCTCCATCAATCCTTAATAATAATAATTAATGTATTTTTCCAAGACTTTTTACAAGTTATGCAGATTAAAATCGGCACTCAGATTTGCATCGTCCGGGATTCTCCACACCTACAATTTACTGAAACCCCAGGTCCGAATTTTCTATCCGCCCTTTAACTCCACCAAAGGTCAGAAAGTTGAAAAGTACAAGTTGGGCTCTCTGTCTCCGTCCCGTCATATTAGCCCAATTATTATAACTGAGTCAGCTGGCCGTTTGGAAGTCTCTGTGTGTGTGGTTTTTTGGGCCTTTTAAAAACGGCTTTGTCACAATCAAGGTAGAAAAGCTAAGGCAAAGTATACAGGCCTTAATCCAGCTCAGCGTTCCACAATCATACCAGTCCATTCGTTTATGACCTCACAAAATTTAACAACAAAGAGAACAGGCCTTTTTGAACTTTTACAAAATATTGCGGCCCTGCGATTAACCACCACCATCTCGTTCGAACACTTTAAAGTCATAAACCACTACCAGCTGGAAACTCGGCCAGTTTTTATCACAGTCTACATTATGTTTTTTAGGGATTAAAAAAATTGAAATATTATGGTACATAACCCGGTCTTGGACGGTTTATTCTATCAACGCAGGACACGTGGTACTTTTGAATTCCGAGCGGTAAAAATCGACAGCCAGAAAAGATCATTGGCTTCTTCCTCCTTCAGAGCTCTCTGCTTCGACAAGTAGACTAGTGTCTACTAATGCGTATGTGTGATCACTCCTCTCTTCCTCCTCAAATATAAGATTTGACAGTTGCATGGATAGTTCCTTTGATACTTACTTGTCATTTCATAATGCAACAACTGGAGACTGTAGGAGTAGTAAGAGGATTCATCATTTAGAAGCAGCGGCGGATTTACGCTGGGAGCACACTGCCGCTTTAAATTTTTATGATACCTGTAAAACTTTGTTGTAATTTCAACTGTCTCCTGAAATTTTATGTATATATTATTGGTTTATAGGAATTTTATGTATATATTGATTTATAGGCCCCCACTGCCTCTCTTAAGTTTCTATAATACCTATAAAAATTTGATGTAATTTCAAGTGTACTCCCTGAAATTTTATGTATCTATTGATTTATATATACTTTTAAAATTATCTTTGATTTTACCTGTTATTACAGTTATCGTTTAAAGGATTTTTGAATGACAGTAAAAAAATCGATTACAAAATAGAATAGAAGACACTAGGATTAATAATTATTAGGTTACTTATATTAAGAGAGATATATTTCGTAAAGTTCAAAATGAAAAGGTTATAAACCGTTATCAAAATATGAAAACTTGTCATGAACAATTGTAAATGATTTAATTTACTTTCAAAATAAAATTATTATTACATTAATAATTTTGAGTTTGTCTTTTGATATTTTTCATAAAATATATGTATCATTTGTACTTGTTGTTGATGAATTTTTTTTTTCCTTAAAAAACTAAAAAAATAGTAGATAAAAAATTTGACCGAAAATTTTTTCCCACTGTTTAGAAGTCACTTTTACATAATGTTGACGCAGGAATCTTTGTCGACGTTGACCCAGAACCGGCTCCCAGCAGGCTAGAATGCTTTCTCTCTCTGATTGGTTGGGCCACTGCACCTCCATCAATGAGTTTTACCCTCTTATTCTGCTCATGGACGTCTGACGCTGCCCTGCCTCCAGTCTTGGTCTCGTTGAATTGGTCATTCATCCAAGGGACACAATCCGGCAATCTCAAAACTTTCATTAATCACCTGCTAGGCATTTACCTGCCCCTTTCATTTTGTCCCGTTACATAATTAATGCCCAAAGAGAATCTTTTTTTTTTTTTTTTTTTTTATTAAACTTAAAACAAGGGATCCCCTATTCCCCACTAAAATTTCATAACATATACTACTGCTTATCACGGCAGAAGAACAGTTCAACTTTAGTTTCTATGAGCAATTCCCCACCAACCAAGGCCAAATGACTTTTCCTGGTCCCTAGACCAGAAAACTGTTGGAAACTCCCCCTCCCCATTCAAAAATCGAAAAAAATACCCACCTTCCTCCTTCCCTCCCAGAAGAAAAATAACAGAAGAAGTAGAACAGCCTTAAACGCAAGAAAGAAAAAGAAGAACCTTGATTTGAAGATCCATATTGCAATCCTAATTTAAGAATGTCCCAGCAGATGCTAGTATAGTAGTACCAAGTAATTGAACTAAAATGACTACTTTTAAGAAGCCAGTCTTGCCAAACCCAAAAGAGTAATCCAGCTTCCCAGTGCATGAATTACAAAACAACAACAATTGAAGACAAAATTTGTGTCACCAATAAATGAAAACTATAAGAAGTAAAGGAAAGGCATTATGAACATGCACTGATCTCACTAGGAAACTAAAAAAGGGGGGGGGGGAATGGAAAGCTAATTTGCACGTGTCTGGGAAACAAAAAAAAAAGGTCTCACTTTTCACGTTATTGGAATTGTCCTCCCTTAAAAAGAGAAATTGATACACCACCACCAAGTAATAGGTTCTTCCGCATTCACATACAAGATATTCTCAAAAGGCAAATGAAACCTAACTCAAGCAATGCTCTGCACTACCTAATCCCGGGCTATGCATGCAAACATAGCCCCAACATAGGACTTGAAACTGACTGTTCTAAGTCAAACTGATAAAAATATACCAATTTCCAGCTACAATTATCAAACTACAGGAATCAACCTTGCCATTCTTTTCTCAAGCTAAGATTCCCGGTACAGAATTATTTGCCACTTTACACATCAATCATTCGTGCTCACAATTGACACACAAAATGCCATGTACCAAAAGTATCCATCCAGCAGCGCTGGAATACAATGGATCATCAAATTGCTTACTCAAATGAGAAGAACTAGAACAGCAGCAAGCTCAAGCTAATCTCGAAAGTAAAGATTTTCCCCTTATGGCAAAACATCATCAAAAGGCAAATTTGAATGATTGATACTGAACCATAAGCTAAACACAACCTTTCAAATTAAAACTTTGCCCATTTCGCCAAATTTCTATTCCTTCTCTTTTTGCCTAAAATACATCATCCACTATCCATTCCATCACATCGGCCAACAGTAATTTTCTCCATTTCATGAAAATAAACTTACACAATGAAACTCGCAAATAAAAGAGAGAGAGAGAGAGCGGGGGGGGGGGTAAAATTAAAAAAAAAAAAACTTTTCTTTTCTTCCCAGGGGCTGGCAAGAAAAATCAAGAAGAAGAAAAATGCGGACGTGGAGGAGGCAATAATTGGTGGGTCTGATGAAGCACCTGGGTTTGATTATTGGCGGAGCTAGCACTAGCCAAGGAGGAGCTGGGAGAACTGTACTGGAGGATGAAAGGATGGCGCAACAACTGCGCGGCGGTCCACCGCTTAGCAGGGTCCCTCTGGAGACAAGAAGCAATAAAATCCCTAAACTCTCTGGACGCCGTCTGCGGCACCTCCGGAGGGTCCGACATACAAATGGCGCACATGAGGGTGGCCCAATCACCTTGCCTGCCGACCGCAAACGGAAACCTTCCCAAATAGAATTCCAGTATGCTGACGCCCAAGCTCCATATGTCACCCGCATAGCCGTCGTACTTGCCATGATTCAGATCGGTGTTGATTCTCTCGGGACTCATGTAAGCAATAGTGCCGACGGAGGAATTGCAGGGATCCATAGTCTGGGCTAGGATTCTGGAGACGCCGAAGTCGGCGATTTTAACGGTCCTCTTGGAGTTGATGAGGAGGTTGGAGGGTTTAATATCCCGGTGAACGATCTTACGCTTGTGGAGATAGTACAAGCCGGAGAGAATCTGGCGAGTGAGATCGGAAAGGGAGGGCTCGTGGGGGATGTGGATCCCCTCGAGGGAGCCCTTGTCCATGTACTCGAGGAGGACTTGGATTTCACCGTTGAGGTCGTTCATGTCGTGGCATCTAACCACGTTGGGGTTGTCGACGTCGCGGAGGATCTCGATCTCGCGGCAGATCTGGAGGCGGACAGAGTCATCGAGGTAGCCATAGATGACCTTGAGGGCGTAGAGTTTGCTGGTGGGACGGTGGAGGACTTTGTAGACGGTGCCGCCGCTGCCGCTGCCGATGCGATTGATCCTCTCCAGCTGGGAGAAGTTTAGGGGAGGGGAAAAACAGGAGGAGGAGGTGGAGGAGGAGGATGGGGCGGAGGTGGGCGGGAGGGGAAGGGGGACAGCTAACTTGGGGTCTCGCTGGGGAAGCGGAAGAGTAAGGTCGGGGCGCCGCCGCGAGCGGTTGCGATTTGATGCGGGGGAGGAGGAGGAGGAGGAAGAGGGAGGGGTAGCCGCGGAGGAGGCGGCTGGCGGCGATGGTTGAATCGGTCGCATGATTAGCTCTCCTCTAGGGGTGTTTGGATTGATTTGACCGACCGACCGACGGATTATCTAAACCACCTTCCAAAAAATCTCCACCCCAAAAAAAAAAGAAGGAAAAACTAGCACTGTATCAATAAACAAACGGACGGACGGACGGACGGATACTGCCCCCCCACCCCCAGTTTTCAATTGGTCCGGAATAAATTCCCTCACCCGTGTTTGTTTTGGGTTGTCTTTCGTTGAAGATATAGATGTCTAGGTTATTGATTGATGACAAAAATGAAATGGAATTTCTATAAACGAACCCCCTAAAAAGAAAAAAAGGAAAACCCAGAGAAAAATACAAAATAAAATCTGGGACTAGAAAGTAGCAGTACTAAAATTTTTCTAGCAAAAGAAAAGCTTGGGACGAAAGAAGGGGAGGGGGCGGGGTTCGTGTTTTAGCAACTGGTATAATTGTTTATTGGGCGGGTCAGGGTGGATGGGGGGTTGTTAATTGTTACGGTGGGGGTTGTTTCTGCAAGAAAGAGGGCAGCCCCATCCCATGGTGGTGGGGGAGGGAAATGGAGGAGTACAATTAGGGGAGAGGAAGGAAATGGAAGCGAGAGAAAATCGAGTACGGGAAGAGGATGAGAAGAGCCTGAAGACGGAGAGAGAGCGGAAGGTTCTTGGAAGGAGAGAAAGACAAGGGTGACTTCTGTCTGATTGAGTCGTGAAAGAGAAAGAAAGCTACGAGTACGAGTAGTTTGGTAGGAGAGAGAGACTTTTGCTAGTTGTATTTTATTTTTAATTTTATACTCCCCTCTTATTTTTTATTTTTTATAACAGATGTTTAAGAAATTTATTCTAGTGTATTTTTATCTGTCATTTTATTATCTCCATACAGTATTAATTATTTTTTTTATAATCTTACCCTTTTATCTCTCTTTTCTAATATAGGGTTCTTAATTATTATTCCTAATAATTATTGCTTGGTGGGAGTTAATTTACACTGTTTTTGCCCTAGTGAAACAGTATCATTTAGTATTCTAGTAAAAGAAAATATGAGTAAATTGGACAATTAATGAGGGTACAAAAGAAAGTAGTGTACAGATTTAAGCAATGAAAAATTTTTCTTAATTGGTGTGCAAAATCTTGAACGTCAGTTATAAAAAAAGGGAGGGAATAAGCAGCAGTAGGAGTAGGAGTAGTAATAGTAGTGTACTTTAGGTTTGAAATAAATTTTTTTTTTTTGAGCTCTCATTTATTCTCTCATATAGGAGTACTACTGTATCAAAGATGAGGAGGAAAAAAAAAAAAAAAAAGGGCTTTGATTTCATGTGTATGAATGATGGTACATATTGCCAGGCCACCAAGTGGGCGATAGGGTGGAATAGCAGCAAAATGTGGCATATGGTGGCATAGCAGCAAGTTATGGGTAAATTAATTACAGCTTTGGTAGCAATTGGTAGCGTAGAGATCAATTGCTCTATAGAGAGTTTATTCGTCTGAAGACAACTATTGGTACGAACTACTGGTACTACATCTTCTTTTTTTTTTTTTGTTGTAATTTTTAAAGACAAGTAAAAAAAAAAGGGAATAGAATTGGATCAACTCCAGGTGCTGAAACTAATTTGGCATACTTTTTTTTTTGTCATTCATCGCTATTTTATTTATATCCTATTCTATCCTAATCTATTTAAATAGAGTTTTAACTGGACCTATGAAGGACAATTGAAGACTAAATTTTCATCGGACTAAACGGATGTACTACGTATCCGTTTGAATTTACTTTTTTAAGCCAAGGGGCGAGGGGGGGGGATAATTGGATCAACTCTTGGTGCTGGAACTAATTTGGCATGCTGGAACTAATTGGAACTAATTTGACACTCGTAAGAACCTAAAAAGAGTGGAAAATGTAGTAGCTCCATTTAATGAAGGTGTGTGTGGATGGGAACGGTCACACAATTCGCAACAGTAATAAAACGGCCAAGCAAACTTCGAGAGACTCAGAAAGTTTATCGAGTCAGCGGGGGGGTTTTTTTTTTTTTGGCTTTTACGTTCTTTAAACAAGCAAGTGTAATTTATATTTACAATTTGCAAATTTATTAAAGCAAAAAAATGCATCAATATACTCACGTAGTAGTAGTTGTACGTATAAACACGAGACAGAGTGGATTTGAAACGAAGCACCAAAGGTCAAACTTAAACTTTGGTCGCAAGTTTGAAAAGCCCGTCTTCCCTCTCAGGTCCCTCCATTTTCCCTTTTCCTGCCTTGTCCAAAAAAGATTCCTCTACGTCTCCTCTCTCCCCCTTTCACACCGCCCCCCGAAGCTCCCCTCCTACTCCTCAGTCGCCACAATATATATAAACAAAAAAAGGAAGAAGCAAAGAAACGACCCCTCCCCTCCCTTGTTGTTGTTTATGGCTTTTTTTACCTTCTCCTCCTCTTTATTTTGTATACCTGTAGTAGTAGTAGTAGTACCGGTGGACTACTTAGCAGGGAAGTTCATTTTGAAAAATAGATGGCACGTTGCGGTCAGCATTTTGTTTTTTGTGCTGTGTTTGTTTTTGCTTGTGTGAGCGTGTCCTACTCCTTACCTAATATAATTGAAATTGATCAACAAATTTGATGCATTGATGATATATTTCCTCTCCGCCTGCCTTCTATCGTTTCGGGGGAAAAAAAAGATGTATTTTCTCTCCGCAGTCAGTCCCCAGAGAGAGAGAGAGATGACTGATGAGATGGAGAGATATTCGAGCGAGATTGGATGGAGAGGTGATGGTCAAAGCAAGGAAGGATGGAGGTACGGGAGTTGACTTTTCGAACAATGACAAAAGTGACGCAGGCTCATTCTTAATTCTTATTGATCGAGGAATGGATGGGTTGCCGCTCCACCGGGACGGGAACTCCCCCTTTTTTTTTTTTGGACAGAAATTCTCCATCCCCCAGCTGCCCAAAACCTCTTCACACTGGGACTTACTTTTTGATTGATAGGAAGCGTATGGTTTACGAGGGTGACTGGTGCTTGTGGGTGGGTCCCGTCCTAGACTGCATGTGGTAAGTTCCAGAGAGGCCAGATGTCCATCCGTCCCATTTCTCCTCCCGACTCCTTTGCTTCAGAAGATGTCCGTCTCCCTATACGTCGCTGCTGCTTCTACCAAAATATCTTTCTTGCTGCATTTCTTCTGTCTGTCCGACTCTGATCCCGTTCCATAACAACCAGCCCACATTTTTGCCATCACGAGACGACACCACCGTCATTATTTAAATCCCTCTGATCAATAACTGGGCACTTCCCGCTCCTGCTCTTCTTCCAGCATAGCGTCCGGGTAACCTACGCCTGGCTCTAACTAAAACCCATCCATCCACCTCCTTTTGCGCTCGTCTATCAGACCCTCCAACGAAACCTGCTACTCTGATGGTAATCCCCTGTCTCTTGCCAAAATCCCAAAATAAGTAACAAACGCCCCCGCAGTTTTTGTTGCCCCGCTGATGAACGCTAACCATTGTTCAAGGTAACTAACTGCACTGTGTGTGTTACTATATTCATTCAAGATTCAGATCCAGGCACATAAGGAAAGACAACGGCCTGCCCTTTTTCCAGTGCTATCCCCGCAAGCAGCTTGTCACCAGGAGCGAGCCCAATCTTTAAGAAGAAAAGTAAATAACTGACGGAAGGTAGCCTATAATTCACAACACGAAAAGCAAACAACTGTCCTTTTCGCACCTAAAGCATAATTTTTACATTCGTATCTCCACACTTTATGTAGCAAATACAAGAGAGTAGTGTCTTACGATTGCAAGTGAGAGACACACGGACATTTTTTTCAACGGCAGAATAAGTAACAAAATTCATGGCTTTCATACATCAACATGCTGGACAACTACACAGCTGTTGTTGGCCCGGGTTGACTACCCCATGCAGACCTTTGTGCAATTGGAATTCACTGACAAGGATTGGATCTGAAGGCTTCTTAACCAGCATGGCGTAGAGTGCTTGCGGAAAATGCGTCTCTTTTTCTCCCTAATATACTTGAAACTTCCCAATTCCACGTACCTATGCATTTTCCAACAGAGGTACTGTGGGTGGACCATACGAATATCTCCATTCCCCACAAGCCAAGCACCTCTCAACCTCAACACTGTTGTCTAGAGTGCAAAACTTACAAGACCAAACCTTTGACTTTGTTCCATTGCTTGCGCATTTCTTCGTTCCACAAGCTTCACAAATAAGAGCCAGGGGCTGTAAAATTTAAATCTGGAAAGTGAGTACCTAATTAATGAAACAAAGAGGCAAAAGGTCGAGGTGGACTGGTCTTGAGATGAATTTATATCCGTTCCATTAACGAAGAGATATGGTTGTCATGTAAGAACCTACGCAGACACTATCAGATGCATTTTTGTTTTTCCTATTTTTCCATTTTTGCATTTAAGCTCTGGATGGACAGATATCCAACAACTGGAAAAAAAAAAAAAAGGACATTTACAACCATTCGCATGTAAATTAAAATTACACAGCAGTTTTTAGAAAACTGATTGGAGAAAACTCCATGGCTCTGCAGTACAGGAAAAAGCAATGGGCACATTTACCTGATTTATTAAGGTGCAAGTGCTGCACTGCCACGACAACTGAAGATCTTTAGTACCACTGCTTTGAGCGTAGCCAAGATTTGACATCAGGTCAGATTCATTATCGCGCACGGTAGAGGATTGAGAACTTTCAGAAGATCCTTCACTTTCTGCAGATTTGGAACCACACCACACATCATCATGTAATCTCCTTTCTGCAGCCATAGCAGCAGCTTGTATTGGGCTCAGGGCGGCCTTAATGCTACTGTCACCACCAAGTCGCATTGGTCCAGATGGCAAAATAGCTGCACGCCGAGCTCTATTTTCTGCAGCTGCCAATGCAGACTGCCGGAGTGATGACAAAGGAGGCTGATGGGAAAAGCCACCCAGTCGTCTACCAGGGAGATCAAATCCTTGCCCAGTGCCTGTAATTCCCTTAGCCATAAGATCTTCACATTCCTGAAAATTGTTAATTAGGTAAATTAGTTGTAGGGGAATTATCTAGCAAGTCAATTGAAGGAAAAACTAACAATTGACACTGTTATTGAGACTACGGAGCTAAATATTGAACTGCAAAATGGAAAATCAAGCCAGGTGTCACCCCTCCCACAAACCTCCCCACCATCCCCCCCCCCCCCAAAAAAAAACCAAAAAAAAGGTAACTCCCAGGCTGCCAAAACCCAAAGGAAGGTGCCAGGACATCACGAAAAGAAATTCCCATTTATCACAAAATAGGAGAACTTCAGCCAAAAAAAAAAGGTTCAGAGTTGGATCTTTCCCAGCACTAACATAAACATATGAAAGAATGGTAATTGAAACCAGCTCTCACCATCCTCTCCCACCCCACCCCAAAAAATAAATAAATAAATAAAATTTTGCACTCCTGCCATTCTGAAACCCAGACATCAGGAAAGAAATTTCCAATTGTGCAAATACTTACTAGGAGCACTTAAGGGAGAAGCAGTTTCAAGTTGGAATTTTCACTTTACTAAGATAAACGACCACCTTTCTAATTTCATCCAAAAGGTTGTAAAAATCGGCATTGTGGGGACCATATCGATTGTGGCAGAGCTCATGAAGCATGGTATCAAGAATCTGATCATATGGGAAGAAATCCAACTCATTGTTCGGTCGGCGCAATCTCAGCTTAACTTCTGCACCCCCTCCTATATTAAGACCTAAAAGAGACGGATTTGCTGGGCTGCAAACCAAATTCTTTTGATCAGCAGAGTGGCACAACAAATGCTGAAAATGCCTTGAACTGGAGACGTGAATGTGGAAAAGTAAAGCAAAATCATTACCAGAATTCAGAAAGAACTTTGACTTTCCAATTCCGTTTGCGCATAATGGGTTGCACCTGTTTAGCTACTCTTTCAAGAATTTGCCTGGCCTCATTTTCTCGAGTCCTCCTTAAAGGTTTGACTTCCCAGACCTTGTTAAGGTCGTTCAAATCCATGTGAAATGGGAAAATCTTAACCAAGATCATAACAAGTAAGATTCCATCAATTCTAAAACCAAAAACTTCATGATATCCAATTCTGAAGACCTAGAGAAATGCTGTTTATATTAAATCCATCCTTGTCCAGGAAGTCTTCAATTGACAAGCCAAGCTTACAGATCCAAGACATGAATCCTCAAAAATGCAATATCTTAACAATTGCAAAAATTAAATTTCTAGAGGAAAGATTTCCATAATGACATTAGGCATTGGATTGACTGAATTTCCGTCCACTACAAAGTTGTTAATGACTATACTGTGAGAACTGTGTTTCACAAAAGAGTTGATACTTCTTCATTTGCAACTATCAGGAAAGCAGAGTGTACTTGCCACATATCTATCCGTATAAGAAAAGATGCAACCAGATCACAGTATGAAATTCAATTGGATGCTACGAGATCAAGGCATGAACTCAATTACCTCCCGAAAGCGTACAATCAATTGGTCAATTAACTCAATGTATTGGTTCAATCATTTGGTAACAATATAGCAGTGCGTCTAGCAGTAATTAGTGGTGTAAAGGCGCAGAATTGCTTCAGAACATGGGTCGAATAACTTCCAATTTCAGAGGCAAAATAAGTTATGTCTCTATATCCACAAAATTTGATCTTTCTACAGATACAGAGCGATAAAATGGGCAGCCAGGATAATTTCCAATTTCCGAAGCAAACTCAGTATGTCCTCAATACCCATAAAATAGAGTATGATATCTCAACAGATAGAGTGATGAGTAGCATCCACGGCCACGAATTTACAGGAAAACAAACATCGAAATATAAAACCCTAATCAAAAGTTTCCATCTTTTTTTAATGTTGTCCCTTTTTACTTATGATTTCTTAATCTTGTCTGTTGAACAACATAAAGATGAGAAATTGTGGTGTGGTACAATTTTTAGTAGTAGGCAGCATTTGACGATGATGGATAATGAGCTAGAAACAGAGAAAGGGGAGGGGAGAGCAAGAAAAAATTGAAAAAAGGAAAATACCTGGACGAAGACAATTTTATTGCGGAACCAAAAGCTTCAGCTAAAGTGCCAATTGGTGTCTGTCCAGTCGACACATGAAATTCAAATCACCACCTACTTTTGGTGTACGAGGGTGGGAGTTCAAATGTATGTAGCTATGAGTACCCAACACCCCTTCCCAACTCATCCCTTTCTATTTTACTGCTATCATTTCTTTTATGGTACCCGCCGCTACTGGTCATTAGAAACCTGAACGTCTGCTCCGTCCTGTACAAAGGAAAAAAAAAAAATCTTGTAACTGTACAAATTGTAGGCGAGCGGCTGGCCAAATATGATCCACACCGCAACTGTACTGTCGAGACAGGGAACTGGATTGTTTTTTTTTTACAATCGTGGACCTGTTTGCTAAATGATGGGCCTAGCCCAAACATATTTGTCATTCCCTTTTTTGCTCCCCCAGCCCCCCTTCTTCTCTTTTTTTTCATTGGGTTTTAAGGTTGGGGGTGGAATTTAAATAGTCCTCTGATATAGTACTAGTACGAGTCAGCACACCAACGACGTCGTTCTGAGAATATGATAATTTGGCCTTTCCTGCGCCACCGAATCCGATGCAATAGGCGGTGTGGTTCGTTCCCTGATGAGAGATGATGCTAACTAAACCAACTGAATTTCCCGCCAAAAACATACGTCTGCAGTGACTCTTTTTTCCACTCCCTAGTCCCTCCTCCCTCTGCTGCTTTTACCGGAATCCAACAACTCAAACAAAACCCACCGCCGCCCTTCCTCTCTGCCTGACCAACTGCTTTTCAAGAAACCCCCCCCCCCCTCTTCCAAAAAAAAAAAAAGGAGACCCAAGAAAAAGAAAAAAACATAAATAAATCCAATCTTTCTTCGTCACCAGGCAACAATGGCTAAACTTCCTTACTCTTACTCTCCAATTCTGACGTTTTTAATGGTTGCCGCTTTCATTTCTTTGCCGAAATCACTTTCCCAGCAGAGTAATTCTCTCTCTCTCTCTCTCTCTCTCTCTGGATTCCTCATTTTTTACACCATCCAAGTTCTTTCAACTTTCTGATGAATCAGCCATTTTCCTGAAATAATTGACCTATGATGATTCACATTTTTGCTGTTTTTCAGGTCCAAGCTACATGGGTTTCGTGTTCAATGCCACGGAGATGCCATCGGAGGATTACTATGATTACATCATTGTTGGAGGAGGCACCGCCGGCTGTCCTCTGGCCGCCACATTGTCTGAGAATTTTCGAGTTCTTGTTCTAGAAAGAGGCGGTGTTCCTTATGGCATGCCTAATCTGATGACCCAAGAAGGTTTCCTCTCAACTCTCGTCGATCTTGATGCCACTGATTCCCCTGCTCAAGCTTTTACTTCTGAAGACGGTGTTCCCAACGCCAGAGGCCGAGTTCTTGGAGGCAGTAGCGCAATTAATGCTGGTTTCTACAGCAGAGCCGACCCGGATTTCTTCAGGAATTCACTAATCAACTGGGATCTTCGGGTGGTTAATCAATCCTATAAGTGGGTTGAGAAGGCCATTGTGTTCAGGCCTGAACTCAGGATCTGGCAATCTGCCATTAGGGATGGATTGCTGGAGGCTGGAATCGGTCCTTACAATGGGTTTGCTTTGGACCATGTTGTAGGCACCAAGATTGGGGGTTCCACTTTTGATAGCGCTGGTAGAAGGCACAGTGCTGCTGATCTTCTTAGCTATGCAAAGCCTTCTAATATTAAGGTGGCTGTATACGCCAGTGTTGAGAGGGTTCTTTTCGCTTCTTCACCGGCTTCTGCAGCGCCCAGACAATCAGCGATTGGGGTGGTATTCAGAGACAAGACGGGTCGGTTCCACCATGCAATGCTGCGGGAGATGGGAGAAGTTTTGCTTTCTGCAGGAGCTATTGGCAGCCCACAGCTTCTGCTCTTGAGTGGGATTGGACCAAGGCCTTATCTCTCCTCGTGGGGAATACCTGTAGTGCATCACCATCCTTACGTGGGTCAGTTCCTATATGATAATCCAAGAAATGGCATTTCCATTGTGCCCCCGGTGCCTCTTGAACAATCATTGATACAGGTGGTGGGAATTACCTCTTCTGGGGCTTATCTTGAAGCTGCCTCAAACGCTATTCCATTTGCTTCCCGTGCTCACAATTTTTTCTCTAGGACTCCGCCTTCTCCCGTCTATTTTACCGTTGCAACCTTGATGGAGAAGATTGTTGGACCCCTGTCAGCTGGTTCTCTCAGATTGGCATCAACCGATGTCAGGGTGAACCCTATAGTAAGGTTCAATTACTTCAGTGACCCTGCTGATACTGAGAGATGCGTAAATGGGACGAGAAAGATTGCTGATGTACTTAGAAGCCGCTCCATGGAGGATTTCAAGTTCTCTCAGTTGTTTGGGGATCGAGATTTTAGGTACATAGGACCACCATTGCCTGTTGATCTATCGAACGACAGGCTGATGGGAGAGTTCTGTCGTCGAACGGTCAATACCATATGGCATTACCATGGCGGCTGCCTCGTAGGAAAGGTGGTTGACAGAAACTTCAGGGTTCTGGGAATTCAGGCGCTTAGAGTTGTTGATGGTTCAATATTCACAGTGTCACCTGGAACTAATCCTCAAGCCACTCTTTTAATGCTGGGCCGGTGAGTTCAATGGTGATTGATTAAAAGAAACTGTTAAAAGACAGAGACTAATTTCCTGTTGTTGTGTTTCGACAGGTACGTTGGCATGAAGATTCTGAGGGAGCGAACGAGATAGAAGAAGCGCTTGACTTCATTTGCTGTTCGGATCGATCATTTCTATCTTCGCCAAGCTAAAAGCATTAGATAAATACTACTTTCTCTGCTGTTGTTGTATATTGGCTTTTCCGCTGACATCTGGTTTGGTTTTGTCAACGAGATGGGTACTTTTGTTGATAATATGTTTTTCAAAAGTAAAAAAGAAATGCAAATTTAAGAAGTTGAAAGAGCTCATACGTTTGAATTTCGCAGCTCTTTGAAGTTTTTCAGGTTGATGATTCTTCTTTCGACGCCCGCTGTAACTCTTGTGTGAATTGTACCTTAGGATATGTAAAAGGTTGAGCTTTGTTGGCGACCCTGTAACCAGATAGAATAAATTACGAGAAAGAAAAATCTTTTTTGTTTTCCTTTTAAACCATTCAGTGGTTGGGAACTTGAACCATTAGGGTGGGAATAAGAAGCGGTGGTGGTTGAGATTCCTTTGTCAATCGGCTAATGATGGATTCAGAATGCAGTTTTAGGGTCAGGAAAAGTAAGCCTCAGAAATTTTTTGTGTTCTGGCTCTGTTCCAAGTTCCAATTCTTCTAATTTAGCAACCAATTCCAATCAAACAATAGCATATTCCGTGCTTCTACATTCAACGTTCTCCTATTTGCTGGACCTGATCGAATCAATCCTAGAGAGGTGGTTGCCCTTGCCCCCCCCGGAGCTGGAAAGTTCAAATGGTTTGAAACTTTGAATTATGGAATAGTCTGGCGGTGGGCCACCCTTTCTGTTACTCCTCTGCTTGTGCAGTGCTGCGCTGTGCCGGCTGGTCGGGTTGGGTGGTATGTATACTTAGAGCATCCAAGGCAATGTATAACGGGGGTATAATGCCCTCGTTACATCAAGCCGTGCCGCGAAGATTACACGTACAATACAGATGATGCGTGTCATGGAAGATGCTATGGCACCCAAACGGCATAACAACACCAGCAAACATCCAAATATAGCCAAAATGAGACAGCATTTTACTTGGTCATTTTTTGAAACATTTTACGACGGTCATTTTTTGAGCCAATCATTTTACAACGTCCTTGTTTTACAACGACTATATTTTAGCAACGGATAATTTATTTTACTTCCTATAAATATACAAAGTAATTTTTTTTATTTCACCTCACAATTGTTTACTACATTATCTCTCCTACTCCCTTATTCATTACTTTCAATCTCTTTACATAATTTTATAAATTTCATTATTTTATCATTATGGATGAGAATCTCAATAGTTTTAGAAATATGTTAAATAGTCCAAATACATTTATAACCACATTTTCCATATCAAATTCCCATGTATCCTTCACCTAATTATTTTAATTCTTCTATGAGAAATCACTATACACCGGAGTATTATAACCTTGGTATGGGTTGTGGAGGCTCAACGACTCCGTCGGAGATAAGGAAGGATTTTGATTTCGCCGGTCAACAAAATAATGCAATACCAACGGAGTCAATTTCGAATTCTCAATTTCCGCCGTATTCAACACAACGTGAGGTAGAAAATATAAATCTCACAAATGAGGCGGTGGAAGAACCTGACGATAAACGCGTTCCATGGAGTGTGGATGATGACAAATGCTTGCAAATGCTTGACTCACAATTTCAAATTGCAGCATTGTGAGTAACTCTCAAAATGGAAACGAGTCGTCGACTATTTCAATGAGAATCGAAAATCTGAACTACCATGAAAATATAAAGTAGTGAAATCATAGTGACATTGGTTGAGTCGGATGGTTAATGAGTTCAACCAATATTACAACAGATTGGTTGGCAAACATCATAGCACGTGGGAATGATGATCAGATCAAGCAACACGCATGTGAGCTATTTCATCATAATAATAAGAAGTATTTTTTACATGAACATATGTAGGTGTTGTTAAAAAAATGATTTGAAATGGAAGGTAGATTCTCCTATGCATCGTTCTTCAAAAGATAAGGACCGATGAAAACGGGACATACATTTCTTCGTCCAATGCAGATTCAAAATTTTGGCATTGATGATAATGAAACACGTGAAGTTCGCCCACCTGATAAAAAAAACATCAAAGAAGGGATGAGAGAAATGCAATAAGAAACTAGCATGATGATGATGAAGAACCAACAATCTCTGTGACTCAAGGTTTAGTAAAAATTTTTCACCATTATTTTCAAAGGAATGCAGAACTATGTGATCAGGAAGTACATCATCAACTTCGGTCGGATTTGGTCGAGCATATTTTGGAACGATTCGGAGGCAATAATAATGAAAAGTAGTATTCGTTATATTATTATTTGTATTTTATTTAATTTTAATATTATGTCATGGAGTTAAATTCAGTAGATAGTGTATTATTAATTAATAATGAATTATTATGATATTTTCACCTTTGAGATGTCACGTCAATAATTTATTTTTAAAAATAATTGCTTTTAAAATAATAAAATTATTTATTTATGGGTTATGAGTTGTGCATTATTAAAATAATAAGAGGAGAGAAAATATAATAAAAGAGGAGATAGTGAAATGTTGATGTGGCATGTGGATTCATGCTATTATACTCTGTGAACATAATCCATTGTAAATGAGAGTGTAATAAAAAGAGAAGATAGTGAAATGCTAATGTGGCACGTGGATTACACCCTGAAGGATGTGTGTAAATCATTGTGGATGTTGGAGGAGGGACTGAAACGATTGTCAGAGACAACCGTTCCGGAAGGTTCACGGCCATGATTAAGCCAAAAAAATTTGTGCGGCTCACATCACTCCTTGTAACTCAATTTTCACGCCGTGTGGGACCCATAAAAATGTTGTTTTAGTGTTATTCGCTGTTGTTCTATTATTACACCTTATACAGATGATATTACATCGTTTGCAAATAGTGTTATACCTTCCAAAATGGTTGCTCTGACAACCGTTCCAGCCCCGGATCCGTGGATGCTAATAGTACTACTAACCAAATTGCAAAGACCTACATTTTGATTATGATAATGATGATGATGACGACCAGCCAAGGCGCCGCGAGCTCCCAATAATTTTTTTGGGAATGGTTGATTGACTTTGATTTGTTCAAGTCATTTTTTGTGGTCCTATATGAGGAATACCTGTTCAATATATCTTTTTAAAAGAAGAGGAGTCCAAAAGTAGTTGAAGAAGGAAAGAAGCTTGGCAGAACGTGATTGGCCGATGAGAGTATTATTGGTGTTTCCACTTTCAATTCATTTATTCTGGCCCGCCGGAGCAACCCACCGAAAATAACAAGACATTCCATTCAATTGGGAAAGTGATACACCATCACTATTGCTTACTACTTTTTTTAAAAATTTTTTTTTAGAAGAAATAAGTTTCTTCCAACTTGAAATTGTTGGATGATAATTTTGTGACAAATAAGCTCTTAAACAAAAAAATGCATAGTTCAAGGGTTTCTATCAATTTTGAGCGTTAAATATAGAAATTAGGGACAAAACCTTTCAAACAAAAAAAAATTTAACCTACTATTTGGTTAAAAAACCAACTGTATTAAGTTAACTAATAATATGGAATTTAATGTTCTTCCTTGCCTTTCACCTTCCACATTTTCTAACCCTGATTTGATGAAATAATCAGTCAACGAAACTTTTTAGGTAATTTTCGTGGGTTGATTTTTTTATGTAGTCAATTTTACCCCTAATCCCATCACCTCTAATGGCTAAAATTGATAGAAATCCTTAAACTAAGCTTTTATTATTATTATTATTATTATTCAAATGCCTTATTTGTGACAATTTATAGTTAATGGGGTCAAAATCATATGAAAGCAATAGTTTAGAGGCTGTCCGAAAAATTTCCTCATCCTCAAATATCTTAGATCAAAACCACCCCACAATGCTCTGTTATGTTTTAGTTAATAACTTCTAGGCAGAGCTTAGTCAATAAATATCTAAAAATTTTGAAGCATTTCATTACAAATTTTGTTATATCTATCTATAATCATTTCTAACCATAACTCATCTAAAAGCATATTTTGACAAAACGACTCACTCTAAACATTGTAACTACTAAAGTAACAACCATTTGATGAGAAAAAGGTTGAAATACCACCATTTGCTTTAGTACTTAAAATTTTATATAAAATTATTTCATAAAAGAAGTATTTATGAATTGCACACACATCGTTTTTTATGTGACTAAGCATTAATAATATAATTTATAAAGTGGGAGCAGGAGGAGAACTGGTGTAAACAATCCGGCATCACCTCTAAAAATTTCGTTTTTACTCTTCAAATAACTTCTCATCGCTAACCCACTTCAACTCAATTACTAACATCACACAACCAATAAAACACATGTTTATTATTTAAACATAACCGTGTACACATAAATTGTTTGATTTTTTATATTGTTTTGTATTATTTTTTAATTTACTACCACTGGTTTTTGTTGTAAATAATGAATGTACTACATTCATTAGTTCCACAAAAAGATTCTTTCTTTTTTTTTGTTTTTTGTTTTTTTTAGCAGTTGTACGTATCGAAAATAATTTGCGGGGAACAAACAACTATTGCATCCTCAGGAAAGGGGTGGCCATCCTTCTACTCGTACACTTTTGTGAGTGGAATCTGGCAGCTCCATCAATGCCGAAGAAGCTCGACGATGGCGCGTTAGTCTGGAAGACGAGACAACGACTTCAAGCTATCTGTCACTTCGATAACTACACAAACGTGCGCGATAAAATGACGACGACGACTTCAATTCTCCCTCCCCCTTGCGTGCTTGTGGAGAAAATCCTCGGTGACCGATCCACAGCCAACAACACCCTAAAGTTCCAACGACAAAATACTGGCAGCAGAAAATGTGAGAAAACAAGAAGCACGAGCATAATTGTGGTACGTTTTAATCACACTTTGCCCCCCACTTACTCAAGAAAATTGTACACACACCCTTGCCTCCCTCGAAATTGAATCCGGTCAGTATTACATAACACCGACAAACCTTACCTTCATAGGCACCAGCGAAGGAGGATCGCCCGACTGCCCATGTTGCATCAATAATGTAAGTGCCATCCATACAAGGCACAAACACACATGGTGGAATAGTCAAGTTTTTTGATTAAGAAGAGGGTATCAAAATAACTTCTCGTGTTATCGGTTAGTTGTTATAATAGAGAGTTGTAGAAATTATAATTGAAATGAAGTTTGGATTGCATTTTTCTAGACTTTTTTTTTTTGTAAAAAAATTACCGTAACGATTTGATATATGTGAGATAGAAAGATGATTGAAAAATATATTCACGAAGAACGTAGCAATTTTTCTTTGAAAAAATGGTCGTCCAAACAAGGTCTTGGTGGTCCAAATTGATGGATAAGGGCATTTGAAATGTTGCGAAGAGTCAATTGTCATCCGTTACTTATTATAGAGTTATAGGAATTGATGATTTGCGTCATCGCTTACTTATTGTACGAATTACTGTAGCACAAAATCGTCGTCTTTTCGCTGCGAATTCATCCACACTGTTTTTTTTTTTATTTTTTATTTATCGCAACAATAGATTTCTATAACCTAATCTAGCCTATTCTAGAGGGAGGGGAGAGAATACTCGATGCGAGTAGAAACTCTATCCACATTGTTCTTTCTTTTCGTTGTGTGTGTGTGTGTGTGTTTTTTTTTTTCTTTTTAAGTTTTGTCCTAGGCTCGACTCAAATGATGCTGGAATTCAACAAATGTTTAAAGTGGAAAGCTGCAATAGTAAAATAAACTTAAGCCAACGGGACGACTGGACGGACTCTCTACAGTCTACATCAAGTATTAAAATTTTTCTTAATTTATAATTATGATCGTACAATTTCCAGCCTCGTACAATTCCCGTCCTCCACCAAACCCCCGCATATTCCCTCACTGCTCTTCCTCTCTCTGGCATTATTTACCTAAAATCGCACCACTATTTATACACCCACCACACCTACTCAATTCTCTGGACTTTGTATGCATACTACTACGTATGACAGGATTGATCGTCTCCAACAACCCTTTCTTATTTTTTATTTTTTTTAGAGATTAGAAGAGGGAACCCAACCCCAGCCCAATAGCCAAACCCAAAAAAAAAAAAGAGAGAGAGAGAAAGAAATGCTAACACAGCAATCACTACTCTACGTACAATTATAACACATAAACCCGGGCCCCGCCGGGGGGGGGGGAGAGAGAGAGGGGCATGGGGTTGGTTGGGGGCATTTGTGATGGCGGGCGTGGGGCAAATATTTATACGAGGAAGCCCATCATTTTGTTTGCCTAGTGCCTACGCAGAGCACCGGAAAGACTGAAGAGAGAGAAAGAGAGGCGCGAGAAAAAGGAAAAAAAAAAAAAAAAGAGAGACAGCTCCGCACAACGAAGATGGCTTCCTCTGCAACAGCAGCAGCTGCAGCATTCATTTCTACGAAACTCATAACTCAGCAATCCTCGGACTTACCTCCTACTTCTGCTCCTACTCCTACTAGTAAGCTTTCCTTCCTTCCCACTCCCTCCAACAACTCTGCTTCCTTCAAACTCCTCTACGCCCCAAATAGAAATAGGTCCTCTCCTCCTGTTCTCAACGTTCTCAAAACCGCCGTTGAATCCGCCTCCATCTCCTTCTCCGACCCCACCCCTCGCCGTGATTCAATCCTTACCCCTCCCAAACCCACCATTCTTGTCTCCGAGAAGCTCGGAGAAGCCGGCCTCCAGCTCCTCCGCACCTTTGCCAACGTCGATTGCTCCTACAATCTGTCCCCCGACGACCTCTGCGCCAAGATCTCCCTCTGCGACGCCCTCATCGTCCGCAGTGGCACCAAAGTCACCCGACAGGTCTTCCAGGCTGCTCAGGGCCGTTTGAAGGTCGTCGGCCGTGCCGGTGTTGGAATTGACAATGTCGATCTGCAGGCTGCCACCGAATTCGGCTGCTTGGTCGTCAATGCCCCCACCGCCAACACCATTGCTGCCGCCGAGCATGGCATCGCCCTCCTTGCTTCCATGGCTCGCAATGTTCCTCAGGCTGATGCCTCCATGAAAGCTGGTAAACCAAAATTGTCAGTTTCATATGCAAAATTACTCGACTCTTGTGGAGTACTATTATTACGTATCATTCATTCATTCTTTCTTTCTTCTTCTTCTTTTTTTTTAAAAAAAAAAACATTTTCTTGGATCAGATCAGTTTTTAAAAACGCGGCTAAAATAGTTGTTGGATGGGATCGGATGTTTCTATCCGTCTTCTTCTTTTTGTATGGTAATAATAATATTTTTTTTTCCGTGCGTTGTGCTCAAGTTTTGGCTTACTCGGCAGCTACGTGCTGACAGACCGTTGGACATGTATTTTGGTGTAAATATATTAGCAGCTGTGGGTTTCTTGTACACTTGATACTCTCTTTTACTTTCCACGGCTGTTACTAGTAGGCTCAGTTTTTGATCCTGCAACATCAGAAGTTTATGATGTTTCACTCGTCAAACCTTCCTACTTCTCCATGTTGCTTCTTTTTTTTTTTTTTTTTCTGCCCTTCGCAGTTTTTAAGTTTTTGGTCTCCATGCTGTTGATAGTCGGAACGGACTTCTGTACAGAAGTTTGGGCTTATGCTCAGTTATTCTGACTACGAATTACCCCAAATCTGCGACAGCCTTCCAAGAGTATGAAATAAATACTTGGTGATATATGAAATAAGTACAATTTGTGCAAATTACTTGGTTTATCCCGATATTGTGGTTGTCAGCTATCAGCTGTTCTTTTAAGGGGAACTGGAGGATTTGCTTTTAGGTAGCATAAGCAGATTCACCAACTGTTATAGAACAACGTCGTGCCTTTAGTAAATTTTGCTGCCAATACAATGTCATATTTGCTCGGAATTCAAATTTGGTCTTCTACTATAAGGTTGGTATGACGGTTACGCTTGGACATATGTAGTTTAGAGCTTCAAATTGGAATTGAACAAGTTTGCAAAGCAATGTGATTTTCCAATACAGCATTTTATTGTAGTTAGATTTTACTTGAACGTGCAAAAACCATGATTTTTCCAGGAAAATGGCAGCGTAACAAGTACGTTGGTGTTTCACTGGTTGGGAAAACACTGGCTGTTATGGGATTTGGAAAAGTTGGTTCTGAAGTTGCAAGGCGTGCAAAAGGCCTTGGTATGAATGTTATTGCACATGACCCCTATGCCCCGGCAGATAGAGCCCGTGCCATTGGTGTGGATTTAGTCTCTTTCGATGAGGCAATTTCTACTGCGGACTTCATTTCACTTCACATGCCTCTTACTCCTGCTACTTCCAAGATATTTAATGACGAAACATTCTCAAAGATGAAGAAAGGAGCACGCATTATAAATGTTGCAAGGGGCGGTGTCATTGATGAAGACGCATTAGTTAGGGCCCTTGACAGCGGTACAGTTGCACAGGTATGCTCATCACGGTTTAACTCTTATTTCTTTTGGTTTTACAGGTTAGATTTTCCATATATCAACCTTTCAGATGTGACAGTCAAAGTTGGGTTAGCCTTCAGTTTGTACCCTTGTCAGTTACAAAAAGTTCTCTTAAGAGTGTGTTTTCCTTTGCTTGCGATATTATTTTGTATGACTTTAATCCAAACTCCGATGCTTCGTTCTACCACTCAGCCGTGGCTTTATCTTGGCATGCAACAGGCAGCACTTGATGTGTTCACAGAGGAGCCACCGCCAAAAGATAGTAAATTGGTGCAACATGAGAATGTCATTGTTACACCACATCTTGGAGCAAGCACAAAGGAAGCACAAGTATAGATTTCTGTTCTTTTGGGATTATTTTCAACTGTAAATTGACTGTCATTTCTTACTTTATCATCCTTTTAAACACATTCAGGAAGGCGTTGCAGTTGAAATAGCTGAGGCCGTTGTTGGTGCATTGAAAGGGGAACTTGCGGCAACTGCTGTTAATGCTCCTATGGTTCCTGCTGAGGTAATCACTTAAAGGCATTGATGTTTCTATGACCCTTATTTGTTGTCTTCCATTTGGCTGAGGTAATCACTAGAAGACATTGATGTTTCTATGACCCTCCTTCATTGTCTTCCGGTTGGCTGCTGTACTCAGGTGATGTCAGAGTTGGCTCCCTATGTTGTCTTAGCTGAGAAGTTAGGAAGACTAGCTGTGCAGTTAGTAGCTGGTGGGAGTGGCATCCAATCTGTGAAGGTCGTCTATAGATCAGCTCGGGACCCGGACAACTTGGATACCAGGCTTCTGAGGGCCATGATAGTGAAAGGCATTATAGAGCCAATATCCATCTCATTTGTAAACCTGGTAAATGCTGATTTCACAGCAAAACAGAAGGGCCTTCGGATTAGCGAGGAACGAGTCTTTGTTGACTCCTCTCCTGAGTACCCTGTCGACTCAATCCAAGTTCAAATTAGCAATGTTCAATCTAAATTTGCAAGCGCATTGTCAGAGACAGGAAATATTAGCATCGACGGCAAGGTGAAGTATGGAATCCCTCATTTAACAGGTGTGGGATCATTTAGTGTGGATGTTAGTTTGGAAGGGAATCTGATACTGTGCCGCCAAGTTGATCAACCCGGAATGATTGGGAGAGTTGGGAATATTCTTGGAGAGAGCAATGTCAATGTCAGCTTTATGAGCGTAGGAAGGACGGCTAAGAGGATAAAGGCAATCATGGCCATCGGAGTAGATGAAGAACCTGACAAGGATACCCTTAAGAAGGTGGGGGAAGTGCCTGCAGTTGAAGAGTTCGTGTTCCTTGAACTGTAGAGCGCTTTTGCTGGTGACATGTTTTGGTGTCTTTCTGAGGATTATTTTGAGAACAAAAGGTGACTGCTACTAAAACCATGTGTTGCGCTCCATCTACTTCCAGAAGGTGAGTTTTCACGGAAACCCTGTTGTAACTGTTCATAGGGATATAATTATCTGTAGCAAAATGTCAGGAAGTGATTGCTGTTGCTTTGTTTTCATTGTGGAACATCAATTGCGGTCTACTGCTGTATATTGGCTTGTATTTTGTGTTTTTTCTGTGGGGCGGGCCGCCCTTTCATAAATTTTCATGCATTCTGCTTCGTATTCAATCTTCATTTCATGATATGTGAACGAAATGTTCATTCAAGAAAATATTTAGATCTGACACACTACTGTTCTCCATTTAGCCTTTCCCAATCTGTGATCTAACTTGCGCTATATCTTATCAGTTAAACAATTCGATTCAACAACTATTGCAGGTGAGTTACCAACTTTGAGGTTCTATCAAGCTTCATTTAAATCCTTTCAGTTAGGATCATATGTTCCAAAGACATAGTCATAGTCAGCCACGATAGGTAGGATACCCCCAAATAACTCCGCGCCCCCCCCCTCCACCTCCGCCTCCACCTCCGTTACCATCACCATCACACCCCTCCTCTCTCTCTCTCTCTCTCTCTGCAAAAGGACAAGAAGAGCCAAAAAAAAAAAGCACCCTTGCTTCCTTCCAGGTTCTAACACCACTTTCTAAAACGTTTCGTAAGCTCTTTGTTCAAAACTCCAAATGTCATTCTTGTCCAGACTGCGCTTACAAAAAGGACTGGCATTTACCAAGTTGCAGCGGATGAAATGAACGTCAAGAAAACTTAACACATCCTAAAAGACACAATCGGATGATCAAGTGGAAAGGCACTACCATCTCTTCTTAAACTCCAAATCCATGGTCATCATTAGAGAACTACTACTCAAAACACAAACATGTTAAAATTTTTTTTAAGAGAACCTCAATCTTTCTTTCAACATCAACAATTATCTTTTGAGGAAATTACATGAAAGTGAAATTCGACTCAAGTAGTCCCAGCATCCCAAAAGAGGAAATACAACACTTAAACGAAAATAATAATGAGCCTAAAGATTATCCCTAATTGGCTAATGACGAAGGAGAAAACATAATAGGCAATTGAATTTGAAGCCATTGCCCAATTCATACAACAATTCTGGAAGATACAATTTGGCTTACCAGCTCATACTAAAAGTTAATAGCTGAGACATAAAGCTATGAATAAGAGAAAAGCTATTGAGTATCTAGAATACATCATCACTGAAAATAAACCATCCAAGTGCGCTGGTAGTAACTGAAACATTCACGAACATCTAGGCATCAAAGCCAGGAACATCATTTACCCCTGCAAAAAACGAAATGCAATATGAAATCAGCAAAATTCAAGAAAATGCAATGGTCTTATGTGTTTCAGGATAGCTTATTCTATACATGGGCTTCACGAGAGAGAGAGAGAGAGAGCTTAGCCATACGAGTTCATCATCAATGTGATATTGTCCCCCTTCAGAAGTATCCTCCCTAAACAAAGGCAATATAAACACCAGAGAAGTGATTCAAAGAAAGAAGCATGAAAAATCAGGTAAAGGATGGAAAAAAATGCACATTTCAGTTACAGACCCAATTGCTTCGTGGTCTTCTTCTTTATGTTGACTTCCTCAGCATCTTCCAGGACCAAATTCATGTACTCATCAAAACCCTGTCAAAATAAAGAACAAGAGCTGTAAGACACTAAATCAGCATTCCCTTCGACTGTAATATCTTGTGGAACAAAGGAGTAGAGATAAGATAATGCCGCAACAAAACCCCAAACGTAGGTGAAACTGGATAGATAACCTCAAGCAAGATTAGTAAATAATTTTAATAAAAAAAAAGGAAAAAGAAGGCTTACAATGATGCGGCCTTCAATCCTCAAATCCTTCTGCTCAAAGAGCCAAATCTGAATTCGAGCTTTCTGCCAAAGTCGAAAGAATGGACGTCACACTACTAACAAGTAATCCCCAACATGAACTTGTTTTTTGCAGGCTGAATATGAACAATTGACCAACAAAATATGCGTTTAATTACAAACAGTAAGAAGAAAAAGGAAGAAGATAACTTACGCTTTGAAGAAACCTGAATATCAGGTTCTGCATCCGCACCCAATTAGACCCCAAAAAAAATCAACTGTTCAGGCCAAAGCAAAAAAAAAAGGAAAGAACGAAGAAACGAAAGTGAGTTTGGAGTCAGTGACGACGTACGATAGGTTGGGTCATAATCCTCTGAACTTTGGTGCTAGCCATGGCTGCTGCTGCTGCTTCTTCCCGCTCAGTCGCCTTTCAACCAACCAGCTTTTGCCCTCTGCGCCCCGAAAACCCTAACCACAGACGGCTCCCCCGCTTTCTTCACTTCCTAAAGATGCCGATCAATAGACTCAGGTTTGGGCTGTGTTTTGTACACTTACTCTATTGGGCTCCTGGGCCTCTTTCAAACTTTTTCTGTAAGCCGTTGTTGTTTCCTTGGACGACATTTCTGCCAACGCCACCACACTTGCTTGATCATTCATAGTCCCCCTACGATTTTCATCAAATCTGTTATCTAAATAATTCTAATTCCCCCGCCAAAATAAAATGATAGCCTATTGCCATTTGTTTGGTGTATTTGGCCTCACTTAATTAATTGTGGTGCATGCACATTGAATTGTGTTTTCTAGATCTGTTCTCCGATTTTTGAGTGTGTTTGGATACGATGATATTATTTGGAATGACTATTGTAACACTTTTTTGTGATGTGATATATGCGAGATAAAAAATTGTGTCGAAAATTGTATTTGTGATGCAGGTAAATAATTTGGAGCCACATAAATTTAATATGCTCGTGCATATATTTGTTACATAAATTCAAGTCCACAACTGCTGCGCTGGCTGACAATAACAGAATTCCTAATCATTGATTTACAGTGATTTTATATTTTCATCAAACAATGTTGATAGTAAAATTTTATTTACAAACATCTTAGAGTCGAGTAGATGTTCTGATACAATTTAAATACAATAAGAGCTAAGTTTGACCCTTAAATAATAAACTTATCGAAAAAATCATTTAAAATAGGGAGAAAATTCCAAAAGGAACTTAGTATAGGAGCAGAAGTTAAAACAGACAAATTGTGAGAGGTCTAGTCGAAACTTCAAAAAGGAACCGGGTCTCCGGCTCTCAACAGTAATTCAACCAAAAAGTGGTTTGGTTGGGGTGTTGGGGAAAAGGAAAATTAGCAAACCGAGAAAGGAAAAAAGAAGAAGAGAGGAAGAAATCTCGAGCAAGTAGCACTACAAAATCCAAATCCATCGGAGAGTTGCGTTGCGTTGCGTTGGTGGTTTTGGTGGTGGTCCAGCACTAGCCGTCGTTGTCGTTGTCTTACCTTTGCCTGGGACCGCTAGGGTTTATTTCCGATCGACCTAATAGCGGAGAATCACAATTGCTTCTCAATTTCTTATGGCTGGTGCCGGAATTCACCCCTACCACCAGCAATGGCCTCCGGCCGCAGCTCCTCCTCCGCCTCCAGTCGCTGCTCCTCCTCCTCCACCCCCACCGCATCCTCACCCTGCTCCTATCCCCATGGATAATCATAACCGCCTTCCCATCGATGAGGTAAGATTTCCTTCGACGAATTATTACAGTAGCTGTGAAAGTGATTTAAAAAAAGGGGGTGAAACTTGAAACTTTTTGCTTCTCCCCTAAGGTTCGGACAATTTTCATATCTGGGCTGCCTGAGGACGTCAAGGAGAGAGAGCTGCAGAACCTACTGAGATGGTTGCCGGGATACGAGGCGTCTCAGGTCAACTTCAAAGGCGAACATCCCATGGGATTTGCCCTCTTTGCCACTCCTCAGCAAGCTATTGCTGCGAAGGATGCCCTTCGGGTAATTGCACCTCCAATTTCTTCTGTTATTCCTATTCTACTAGTTGATCCTTCTTTTTCTTTTTCTTCTTTTTCTTCTTTTTCTTTTTAAAACTGTTCTCCTTTTTGTTTTCTTGGGCAAATGATGTATATGGGCTACAGGATTTGGTTTTTGATGCCGAATCAAATTCGATATTGCACACTGAGATGGCCAAGAAGAATCTTTTTGTAAAGAGGGGTGAGTATTTTCCATCTAACTTCAGACATCAGTATTACGGTTCTGAAAGTGCAATTTTTCTCGCCATTTGGATATGTATTTTCTGTTTGTTCTGCAGGGATAGTTGCCGACTCAAATGCATATGATCAGAGTAAACGATTGCGAACTGGTGGTGATTATACGCACACAGGTTATTCAAGTCCATCTCTTTTTCATCCTCCTCCAGCACCTGTTTGGGGGCCCCATGGGTAAACTGCTTTTCTCGCTGCCTGTTTTTCCCTTGCACAGTTATTCTGTTGCATGGAAGCATGACTTCATGTGCATTATTTGGTCGAATATATGTTTGATGATTGTCCAAAGTTGCCTGTAGATATCAAATTTTGGTTTGCTGAGATTATGTTGTATGGCTTAGGTATATGGCTCCAGCCCCCCCACCATATGATCCATATGCTGGTTATCCTGTTGCTCCAGTACCAATGCCTGCTCCTGCCCCTGTTTCGGCTCCAAGCAGTTATGTACCTGTTCAGGTGACCTACATCTATATTCTGTTTTGATACATGTCTCTTAGTTTAGCAGTTTTGTTGTGTTCTAGACAGATAATATGGCTTGAATTTTGCACCCTGATAGTTTGTATCGTTGTTTTGTTTATATTCCATCTGCTTTCATACTATTGGATATATGTCAGGGTGAGGGAGCAAAGTCAAAATACCCGCCTGAAAGGGTTCAAAACCATAATATGTGTAGTTAGAAAGTCTCCTTGGCCAGCACGGCAAAGCATGACGAGTTCCAGAATCTTTGATTAATGTATAAAATGTCATTATTCAGAAAGCTGAATGTATAAAGCTCAATCAGACTACATTTTCTACTAAATTTTGGCTCCAATCCTAAGTCTGTCTCTTTTTAATGGTTAACTTTGTCTTTTGTCTTTTTTTGGGTTTGCATAAATCTTAGGGCATATGAAGAGAGGGCATTACTGGAAATTTTGATGTAGGGGAATTTAGTGCTTTCTTTTGCTTTTAGGTCAAAAAATAGTAATGATACACTTGTCTTTTATATGGGGGGAAGTCGTCATGAGTAGACATGGCCATGGTTTTAGAACTGCGGTTACAGTTCTAGAACTACTGGTTTCGGTTCCTTGGAATGGTGGAACCAAAACCGCACATTATGTGACAGTTCCCAGTAATGGGTTCTGAAACTTCCAGTTCTGGTTCCCGTTACGGTCCTGGTTTTGGTTCCAGTTCCTGTTCCTGTTGCAAGAATAATGTGACAATATATTTAAAATAAAGCATATGTGAAGAAAATAAATATAGAAGAAAGTAGGATTTTGATTTTATTATTATTATTGAATAAGGAATAGAAAAAATGATAGAAACTTCATGAAAAGTACAGCAAGGTGCCCATGAATGCGAATATGCCTGTCCTTCCCCCAGAAAAAAAGGGTAAAAGAGGAAGCTTATTGAAAGGTGGGTTATTGCAATTGCTTTTTGTATATTCATCACCTCGCACTATTGAATGGTAGTAACAATTTTAAATAGAAGACTAGATACAGGATTTTGGAGAAGTTAAGAATATTTCCAAGTTGGACAGCATGGACTTGGCTCAAGCTTTATTTTTTCTCAAATTTTTTAGATGGCTCTGGTTCTATTTTTAGAGAACTGGAACTGGAACCAGAATCGGATCCGTTACCTACGGTTCCTCTCCGGCTCTCAGTTTTGGTTCCAGTCTGGCGCGGTTCCCGGTTCTATTAATTTTTGAGTATTTTCTGTTCTTTATCTTCTTATGCTTCCCCTTTCTGAGGCAGTTCTGTTGCCGTCTTGTAGAACACTAAGGACAACCCGCCATGCAACACACTGTTCATTGGAAATCTTGGAGAGAACATAAATGAGGAAGAGCTCAGGGGTCTTTTCAGCGCGTATGCATCTTTTTCATTTTTTATTTCTCCTTGAGATGTTGAGAGAAGCGAAAATGTTTCTTCAGTGATACTAATTCATTTCTTGTGCTTTGTTTTGTATGACCATAGACAACCTGGTTTTAAGCAGATGAAGGTATTGAGGCAGGAAAGACACACAGTCTGCTTCATTGAGTTTGAAGTGAGTATCCGAGGATGCAATTGCTCTCTGATGCAATTCCTTGGTCTTATAGCTGTTTGCTTTTCTTAGATTGTCATTTGAGTTCTTGGTTTTGTTCTGCAGGATGTCAATAGTGCTACCAATGTGCATCATAATTTGCAGGGTGCTGTCATACCTAGCTCTGGTTCGGTTGGCATGCGGATCCAATATCCTTTGTATATGACTTTTTCTGGACTTAGTTTGCATGCGTGTCTCTACTATGTGTGGCCGTACACACTCTGACATCCTCATTCTCTCTCTAGATTTATATCAACATTTTCTTGCTTTCTTAATCTAGCTAGTTACATAGTTTTGTGTCTCCTTTTATCCTGGCCATTGTTTTTCTCTTAATATTAGAAACGTATTCCAAGAACCCATTTGGGAGAAGGAAGGATTCCAACCATCCAGCAGTTGCTTCCGGTGCTAATGGAGCCGTGCCAACTATGACCTACCAGTAGCTGACTGGCTGGAAGGGGATGTATTCTGTTCTTTATGCTCTGAGCAAAACAAACCACTACATATGATAGGATGCATCGTGCAGCTGTTGCATGCATCCATTTTGTCATCAAGTCATCAGCATTAGCATCTTACATGTTAATGAATGCACGAAATGGTCTCATGAACATATTGTTGGGCCATGTTATATTTTGCTTATGCAGGACATATGCATTCCGGCAATGCTATCTTAGAATGATTCTTAGCTTGATTAGGACTTTTGTTTCTATATATTATGTTAAGGGTGCATGGGATTGTAGCTGTTGAATCTTATGGTTTTCACTCCTCAACTCTTTACAATGTCAGGAATGCTTTTCTTTTACACATGTTGCCTTGCAAACCAATTTTCTCCATGTCATCAATATGTATTATAGATCCCATGGATACCACATGCCATGCCATGTCACAATGAACTGAGGCTCATCCCCAGGCACAATCATCATGACATGGAAATTTTAGAAACCCATATCATAAGTCATGATAATTATACTCAGATCACGTTGCTGTCACTAGCATCTTTCGATAAAGGCTTAAGCTTAAGATAAGTTCATTAGCTCTCTGACGCTCTTGGCGTCCAGGCTTTGCATGATGAGCAAATCCAAGAATCTGGAATGTTGTCCATTCTATTGTTGTTATGCAGGGTCAATTGTTGCTGGAGCTGCTGTTCATTTTGGTGATCTGCTCTAGTTGCTGGATACCAGAACTCCAGTAGGACAGTCTGATTCTAGACGTTTGAGGTTGGCATCTGGTTGAGTAGTTGTTTTTACGTGGCTGGAAGTTGGCTCTGAGCTTAGGAGGCCTTCCCAGCTCTCTGCCTGCAACTTGTTTGAAGTCTAGCGCAGTGAAGTGAGGGAGGGAGGGAGGGAGAATATTGAAACAAGAAAGATTTGAAGTATATATCTACCCTAGCAATAAATGTTGGACGTTTGTGTTCGTTGCCCCGCTTATTTTCTTTTGTTTTAGCCCTGTGATTGTAAAATTTCAGGTTTTGTAGATCAACGTCTCTTGTAATTGATCTCATGTCTCGACTCAAAAAGTTTGGGCAAAGTGCGGCGCTGCGCTTTGTGTAGTCTGAGTTATCCGTGTGCCCTGATGTATAGCATGCAAGGAGGCTGGGAAGGATTTCTTCCTCCCCTACCTCTGTCTGTCGTGGGTCTAAACGTTGAAGATACCCTAAAACCAAACGACGTCAGATGACCTTTTTGGGTTCCTGATCGACTGTGGCCCTTCGTCGTCGGTTGGTGTAAACTGCCTAATCTAGATTTCACATTAGCTAACTAGATGTTCTCATTTTGATCTTGATTTTATAGTTAGCTTGGGGAAAAGTTTATAGTATTGAGAATCAACAATAATAATATTTTACTCGAATGGTTTCTGAAACAGTACAATTTGGGCTGTCTGAAGCAATTCTCTAATAAGTTTGGTAGAGTAATAAATGCTTTTCTGCAGGCGCAGGAGTGAAAGATCATCTCCTACGATTTCAGACAGAATCACTGACTGACTACTGAATCCTTTTTGAGTTATTCCCAAAGTTAAAAAAATTTGGTGGTCTTTGGGTGGGTTTTGTTGGTGTGTGTGAGAAATGATGGATCCTGTGGCTGTGAGTGATGTGCCTACTTCCACCGCGCGGGATGAGGTGGAAAATGCGAGGAAGAGTTTCAGCGGGAGCTGTAGTGGGTTGGAACTTTTTAACCCACAACCACTACTCTTCTAAATAAATGTGAAACACCACCCCGTTTACCACGTCTTCTTTTATGACTGACTGATTGCTGCTTCGTTTTGTTTGAAAGGTTTTGCTCCTGGGGAAAAAGAGAGTAAAAAGGAAAGAAATCAGTCCGCGGCCGCGCACGTCAACAGAATCCCCCTTCCTTCACTTCACGAAGACTCACTCTGGTTGGTGTATGAAACCGAGTAAGAAGAGGTGCTGTGCTGCTTCCCCTCTTCTCCACTTTACTTCTTATCGTTCAAGCTCTCCACTTTGGTCGCGTCCTATTTGTAGTCTACTCTCTTTAATTGTGATTGGCTTTGCCAAAGGTTTTGCGCTTTTTTAGTGTGAGTGATTGACGAGTCATTTTCAGCAGCCCAAATCCAAATTTCTAGTTTGGACTTTGGCATCCGAAGGTTGCGTCAGAAGTTGATCCCCCATTTTCCAGGAATTGAGCATAAAATACTTTTCCGATTTGTTTTTTTAGCCCTAGTTCTAACACCGATACTATTGTGGGTGGGTAACACCAACTAACGATGTTGATTTCATCTTCAAAAAGTTACAAGTACGGTTGTTGTGTGGTTGGGTGGATGGCAATGGCACACAGTTCCTGCAAGCTCATTCTCCAGTTCCATTACCAAATTCGTATGGTAATGAAATATAGAAACTGTTTCTGCCTATTTGATTTCTCCCAAGTAACCAAAATAGGGCCCTAGTCGTAATTGTGAGAAGGTGGAGAAAAGAGGACGAAGACAGGATTGTTAAAAAAAAAAAATAAAAATAATAATAATTAAATTGGGTGGCCCGCATGGCATGGTCACTGGTGGGTTAAATTAATAGGAGCACCGTCTTGTCACCAATTGACGGATCCTTTCTTGTATTGTTTTTGGGCCGATTTAACTGTTAACTCTCGTGATTAGTCTAATTAAGTGTGGGTGAGTTTATTTCAGTTTATGAAAAAAGAGGAAGTTGGGTCAGGGACTGTGTTGTCTGTCAGTCTTCCCGTTTTGAGTGAGTCGTTTAGTAGTTGCTGTCTTTGATACGCTTAATAATAATATACTCCCTCTGTCTCATTTTGATAGTTCTGTTTCTTTTTTTACACAATTTAAGAAAAAGTAGTTAATTTTGTTAGAAAAGTAAATTTAGATTGCTATTTTTCTAAAATATCCTCACATTAAATATGGTACAATTTTATGGGAACTGGAATTGATGGTAAAAAAAGAATCAACTCTCATTAAATGGGGTAGGTTTATAGTAACAACTACTTACATTGAATAAGGGTATTTTAGAAAAATTAAAATACAATTACATTTTTCAATTGAAAAGTGGACTATAATTTGGGACAGATGAAAAAGGAATAGAGGACTATTAAAGTGGGACGGAGGGAGTATTATATTATTCTATCCTAAATTCCTAATACTACTAATAAAAAAAAGTTCCTCCTGACCAACAACACAAACAGAAACACTAGTGGTAGGAAGGTATGGTCTGTCCACTAGCAGTCCTACTAGTAGTCCGTCCGTTAACTCCTATAAAAATAAACAACCCAACCTCCTTCCTCTCATTCACCTCAATGCTCTCTTCTGCCACTGCTGCTGGGGCCGAAGCCTCGTAATATTCATGACCGCCCACCGCCCCCCTTTTCTTCCACCTCATCTGCTTGCTTGCTACTCAAAACGCCAATGCTTTCTTCCCACCACCCTCCTCCTCATCACTCTTCTTCCTCTTTCCACTTGGGGTCATGTATTCTAGTAAGCTTCCCGCCGCATTCATCTTTGCAATCATTTTTCCTCCTCGTCCTTCCTCTTCTTCTTGTCTTTTCAGGGTAACTATTTAATTCTCGATAATTCCCTACCGTTTCTGTCGTCTCTTCCCGTAGCTTTTCTGCCTTCTTTTTCGTTTTTTGGGATAAAAAGGGAAGCGAAGACAGAAAAAAAAAAAAAAAAAAAAAGGATGGCAATATTTGCTGTGATTCGTTTGCTGCGTTTCTTGTGCTTGTCCGCATCTGTATATGCCGTATCTGCTCTCAATTCAGATGGAACCGCTCTCTTGTCACTTCTTAGGCATTGGACGCTTACCCCTCCTTCCATCAAATCTACCTGGAATGCTTCCCATCCCACCCCTTGCTCTTCTTGGGTTGGAGTCCAATGCCACCCCCGTCATCAATTCTTCGTGGTTTCTTTGAATCTTTCCGGCTATGGCATTTCTGGCCAATTGGGACCTGAAATTTCTCTTTTATATCACTTGACCGTACTTGACTTGAGCTTCAACGCCTTTTCTGGTTCAATTCCTTCCCAACTAGGAAACTCCACTCGTCTCCAGCACTTGGATCTCTCTTCCAACAACTTCAGTGGACGACTACCTCTCGCCCTCGGCAACTTGAACCGTCTTTCCTACTTAAGCCTCTACGACAATTCTCTGACTGCTACCCTACCCCGCTCCTTGTTTTCCATCCCAGCCCTTCACACCGTTTACCTCAGCACCAATCGACTGACGGGCACCATCCCATCCAATGTTGGAAACGCCAGCGAGCTTGTGTCTCTGTGGCTCTACGGAAATCAGTTGTCAGGGACCATTCCGCCCTCCATAGCAAACTGCACTTCCTTGCAAGAACTCTATTTGGGTGACAACCAGTTGGTTGGATCATTACCGGACGCTCTCGACAGTCTTGAGCACCTGGTTTATTTCGATGTAAGCAGCAACATGCTCCAGGGCAACGTTCCTTTCGTTTCCGGGAACTGCAAAGAGATGGACACATTTGTTTTCTCTTTCAACAACTTCACGGGAAGCATTCCACCAGCTTTGGGAAATTGCAGCAGCCTAACACAATTTGCTGCTGTCAGTTGTGCCTTAACCGGCCCAATTCCTCCCTCTTTTGCCCAACTAGGAAACCTGATGAATCTTTATCTCTCGGACAACAGGCTGTCAGGAGAAATTCCACCGGAGCTGGGACGGTGCGCGTCCTTGGTTGATCTGCGGATAGAGGAAAACCAACTAGTAGGCCAAATTCCAGTTGAGCTAGAAAAGCTCAGCCAGCTGCAGAGCCTGTTTCTCTATACCAACCATTTGACTGGCGAAATCCCTCTTGGTATATGGAAGATTCAAAGCCTTCAGAATCTTCTAGTTTATCAAAACAATCTGTCTGGGGACATACCCATCGAAATCACCGAACTAAAGCAGTTAAGGAACCTGTCTCTGTTCGGAAACCAGTTTACTGGAGTTATACCTCAAGGACTGGGAATTAACAGCACCTTAGTGCAAATAGATTTAACTAGTAACCGATTCACGGGGCCCATTCCTCCGAATCTTTGCTTTGGAAATCAGTTGAGGAAGCTGAACTTGGGCCAAAATGATTTTCGAGGCAGCATTCCGCCTGGCGTCGGAAGCTGTTCTAATTTAACGAGACTGATTCTCAAACAGAATCATCTCACTGGCATCATTCCTGACTTTGTAGAGAATCCCAGTCTTGTGTACATAAACCTCTGCAGCAATAACTTGAGTGGGGAAATACCTATAAGCTTGGCGAATCTAACAAAAGTTACCTCTATTGACCTATCCATGAATAAACTCTCTGGGCCTATACATCCCGAGCTAGGAAGACTTGTGGAGCTTCAGGCCTTAGATCTATCTCACAACAGTTTGGAAGGTGAATTGCCATTTCAACTTTCCAACTGCGAAAAGCTCTCGGAACTTGAAGTCAGTAATAACTTGTTATATGGCTCGATTCCAGCCAGTTTTAGGAGCCTGACAGAGTTATCAACCTTGGGTCTGAGTGAGAATAGATTTGCGGGTGATATCCCAGTTTTTCTGTTTGAATTCGAAAGGCTCTCAACACTGCATCTTGGAGGAAATTCATTTGGCGGAAGCATTCCGGCATCAGTTGGATCACCGCAGGCTGGTGAAAATATGAGGTCGTTGAATTTGAGCAGTAACAGATTAATGGGTCAAGTTCCTCCTGAGCTCGGGAGATTAGACATGCTGGAAGATCTGGATGTATCTTCCAACAATCTATCGGGAAGCTTAGGGGTCCTTGATAACATGCACTCATTGGTGTTCATAAACGTCTCCCACAATCATTTTGCTGGTCCAGTACCTGCAACATTACTCAAGCACCTGAACTCGTCTCCTTCTTCATTTGAAGGAAACTTGGGTCTTTGCGTCAATTGTCTTTCAGGTGGCAGCTCGAGTTGTACGGAGAAGAGTTTCTTGAGACCTTGCACTATTCAATCGGAGAATAAAAGAGGCCGCAGCAAAGTAGGAACGGTAATGATAGCGCTGGGGTCATCATTACTTTGCATCTCACTACTCGGTGGGCTTGCTTACATGTTCCTGCGGAGGAAAGGACCTAAACTGCAAAATGCAATTGCTGCTGAAGGAGGTGCTTCTTCGCTGCTCAATGAAATAATGGAAGCCACGGAGAACCTGAGTGGTAAGTACGTGATTGGGAGGGGCGCGCATGGAACGGTGTACAAGGCTTCATTGGGCTCAGGTAGAGTGTATGCCGTAAAGAAGGTTGCGTCGGCGGGAAGTAGGGGTGGAAGCAAAAGTATGATCAGAGAAATTCAGACGATTGGAGCTGTAAGGCACCGGAATCTTGTCAAGTTGGAAGAATTCTGGTTTAGAAAGGACTATGGCTTGATTTTGTACAACTACATGAAGAATGGAAGCCTGCACGACGTTCTTCACGAGCGGAATCCACCTCTTCAATTGGAGTGGAGCATTCGTTATAAGATAGCGCTCGGCACCGCTCAAGGACTATCATATCTTCATTTTGACTGCGATCCCGCGATAGTGCACAGAGACATTAAGCCTATGAACATACTGTTGGATTCTGAATGGGAGCCTCATATATCCGATTTCGGGCTTGCCAAGCTTCTCGATGAACAACAAGCTGCTTCCATGTCATGCAGCGCAGTTATTGGAACTGTCGGGTATATAGCACCAGGTAATTAATGTAATGTGTTTGTGCCATTGCCATTTGCCAAACTCTATAGATTGTGTTGATTTTTTTTTTAACACAGGGTACTAACTGGTGGTTGTGGTATTTTGACAATTTTGACAGAGAATGCATTCACAACAACAAAGAGCAAGGAGTCGGACGTGTATAGTTATGGGGTCGTTCTGCTGGAGTTGATAACTAGGAAGAAGCCACTGCTAGATCCTTCTCGTTCATTCAACGACGGGGAAGGGGAAGAAGACCTTGTGAGCTGGGTTCGGTCAGTTTGGAATGAAGCGGAAGAAATCAAGGATGCAGTTGATCCAGGGCTTTTGGATGAATTTATAGATTCGAGTGTCATGGAGCAGGCTACCAATGTTCTTTTAGTGGCATTGAGATGCACGGCGAAGGAGCCGAGCAAAAGGCCTTCAATGAGAGATGTAGTGAAGCAGCTCACAGATGCATACCCCATTTCTACTTCTTCTTCTAGAACCAAATCAAATCTATTATGTAGTTATAGAAACTAAACTGACTCCCCACATCCCATTGAGTAGTAGTGTTCATAATCGGTGGATGTTTTTGTTCTTGTTTTTGTTTGAGCAGACTCAGAATGAACCCAGTTTTGTATTGAGAGGACCAAGGATGGAGTGGTGGCAGAGAAAGAGGTAATTGTTACTCTCCACTCACTGCTCCAACGACCAAACTCAAATTACCGGCACACAAGGTTGTACTTCTTCAGAAGAAGAAGTACGACCTGTTTGGTTTAGTTAATGTGTCGTCTTCCATTCAAACTTCAATAATTTACGACCTGTATTAGCATTTTTTTTTTTTTTTTTTTTTTTGGGGAAAGAGCTGCAACGTCAAATACGGACGGATGGAAACTGTGGGGACCGCGGGACGGGAATGGCCACCTAAATTTTAGGGTTAATTACATTTACCTCCCTTGAGGTTTGACCAAATAACGAATCGATCCCTGAGATTTGAACAAATAACAGTCCACCCTTTGAATAACTAGACATTTAACAATTACCTACCTGCTATTAAGAGATGTTAGTGATTCTACTTGACATCAAGAAAAAGAAAAGGGTTAATTTCATTTACCTCCCTTGAGATTTGACTAAATAACGAATTGATCCCTGAGATTTGGACAAATATATTATTTTAATTTTTATAAATTTGTTTAAATATAAAAAATTGATTAAATAGCACATTAAATACAAAACCTGTCAATTTTCTATAAAGAGTTGGTATGTTATAGGTAATTTCTTTTTTTTTTTTTAACTTTCACATATTTAATTTATGTTAAATACAAAACATACTAGTTTTTCTTTGGGCGCTATTTAACCAATTTTTTTCACAAAAAACTGGTACAAAATATACTACAAAACCTGCCAATTTTTTCATAAAGAGTTGGTATGTTATGCGCTATTTAACCAATTTTTCATATTTAAGACTCAAAATTTCAAATACGTTATTTTAATTTTCGTAAATTTCAAATACGTTATTTAGTGATTCTACTTGACATTAGGAAAAAGAAAACTTGGAATGATGAAATTGCCTTTATTGTATCCAACTGTTATCAAGATTAATTATAGTTTCGAAAATACCCTTGTATTAAAAAATATATATATAATATTGGGATTCTAATTCTTTATCATTCACATCCCAATCACGTTTGACTTGCTTACCTTTATCTGTACAAAAAGAGAGAAGAAAAAGACTTCCCTATTTTTTCCCGGGTTTAACGAGCAAAAACTTCAAGATAAATTGGTTAAATAGCGTCCAAAGGAAAACTAGTATATTTTGTATTTAACATAAATTAAATATGTGAAAGTTAAAAAAAAAAAAAGAAATTACCTATAACATACCAGCTCTTTATGGAAAACTGGCAAGTTTTGTATTTAATGCGCTATTTAACCAATTTTTCATATTTAAACAAATTTACGAAAATTAAATAATGTATTTGAAAATTTGAGTCTTAAATATGAAAAATTGGTTAAATAACGCATAACATATCAACTCTTTATGAAAAACTGGCAGGTCTTGTAGTATATTTTGTACCAGCTCTTTATGAATATACCAGCTCTTTATGGAAAAATTGGTTAAATAGTACCCGAAGAAAAACTAGTATGTTTTGTATTTAACATAAATTAAATATGTGAAAGTTAAAAAAAAAAAGAAATTGCCCATAACATACCAACTCTTTATGGGAACTGGCATGTTTTGTATTTAATGCGCTATTTAACCAATTTTTCATATTTAAACAAATTTACAAAAATTAAAATAATGTATTTGTTCAAATCTCAGGGATCGATTCGTTATTTAATCAAACCTTAGGGGAGGTAATTAACCCTTTTCTTTTTCCTAATGTCAAGTAGAATCACTAACGTCTCTTAACAGCAGGTGGGTAATTGTTAAATATCTGGTTATTCAAAGGGGTGGACTGTTATTTGTCCAAATCTCAGGGATCGATTCGTTATTTGGTCAAATCTCAAGGGAGGTAAATGTAATTAACCCTAAATTTTAATCTAGTATAATATCCATACGTGTCTTTATATGTATAATATGAAATAAATGCTGTGCTATTGATATTATATAAATATATTTATATGAATTAAGTAACATGTTATGTTATATTAGGGTTGTGGAAAATTTTTTTATTTTTATTTTTGTAGAGTAGAGGGTCCCTATCTCAAAATTGGGATTTGGGGTAGGGACGGTTTGATGATCGTTCCTGAACAGTTTACGGTCAAGATTTGGTCAGAAAAAATTATACGATTTAGATTTTATCTTATACATTATTTTTAACAATATGTATGAAATTCACAAAATTTTATTTTAAAATTACACGTTGTAAAAAATAAGTTATATCATGTACAAATAAATTTACGTTGTGCGTAAAATACATATAACCTTAAGGAACGGTCACACCTATAAACCACCCTGCCCTGGTCCCCCAAAACCGTCCCCGTTGCCACCCCTGTCAAATCAAATGCCCAAAGGAGGAAATTAAAATTGCGTCAACAAGGACAGTTCTTGGCAGCTCTGCATCTCACGAAGGTCAACCATTCTCAGTCCACGCAATGGGATGGACGTTCATGATCAGTCGTAGACCACAACAAAGCAGGTCAAGATTCATTGAGCCATACTGATTTCTACGCACTGCAGCCATGTTTGATCAAATATTTTTGTTCCAACCACAAGTATACAGTCTATCTTAACCGCTGAGACTTCGTTCAAGCGATACAGAGGATCCCTACTTTAGCCAACAACTTTAAACTTGTCTTCATTTCTTGTACCATTTCTTCTTTCAGCTCTTTGCTTTCTTACACTCGATCCAGCCAATTGTTTGTGGGGGAGGTAGGGGATAGGGGGGGTTCTGGACATATTTTGAATGTTAGTTGAGCTCAACTACTTATTTTGACTAGATAATCTCATGCAGAATCCTGTAAAAAGTAGTACTAAGCTCCTTTACCTACATTTGATCATCATTAACTTCTGGGTCGTCCTCCTGAATGGTCAAAATGCGACGAAGGTTGATGTTGGGGTAATCCTTGATTTGGACACCCTGGTGGGAAAGATTTCCAAAACCTCCATGCTTATGGCACTTGAAGATCACCGGTCCAACAACGTTCAGGATAACACTACCATTAGGATTGTCGCTCACCTCAGAGATTCAAAATCTGATTCTGTTGAAGCAGCTTCTGCAGGTACATTACTATAGTACTGGATATCCCCCTCCCCACCTTAATTTGGATGCAAAACTAAAGCACCCTTTCGAGTGTTTCTGTTGTTTTGGCTCTTCGTTTCCCGAATCTCTCTCTCAATTATAACACTGCTTACTATTGATACCTAAAGTATGCGTTGATATCTCTGAATGCAGCCATAGACCTCCTAAAAAATGTCCAAGTCGAGGCAATTTTAGGCCCTCAAACTTCGGCACAAGCAGATTTTATTATCGATCTTGGGAACAAAGCCAAAGTTCCAGTAATTTCGTCAGCCGCAAGTCCATCTCTTTCTCCCAAAGAGTCTCCGTTTTTTGTCCGAGCAGCACATTGTTCGTCCTCTCAGGCTAAAGCCATAGCAGAGATTATTAAAACTTTTGGTTGGAGGAGAGCTGTCCTTGTCTATGAGGACAGTCGTTATGGTAGTGGAATAGCTCCGTTCTTGACTGATGCAATGCTAGAAAGCAATACCATAGTTTCCTATCGAAGTGTCATATCTCCTGCTGCTTCGGATGATCAGATTCTTGAAGAGCTATACAAGTTAATTACCATGCAGACCAGGGTCTTTGTGGTTCATCTGCTGCCATCTCTTGCTTCTCGGTTATTTTTGAAAGCAAATGAAGTGGGGATGATGAGCCAGGGCTATGCCTGGATCATTACAGAGGCTCTTACGAGTCTATTGGATACTGTTAAACCTGCGGTCGTGGACTCAATGCAAGGGGTACTGGGATTGAAGCCTCATGTCCCTAGATCAAGTAAATTGGATATCTTTACAAAGAGATGGAGAAAGAGATTCAGGGAAGAGAATCCAGAGATTGATAGGTTCGAGTTAAATATTTATGGGCTATGGGCGTATGACACCGTGATCGCACTAGCAAAGGCAACAGAGAAAGCCGTTAATATGGCTCAACCACAATCCAAGAAAAAGGCGGTGATAAATGGAAAGAACCTCTCGGACTTGGATATGATTGGAACTTCAGGAATGGGAGCTGAGCTCATCGAATCTGTCCGAAATATCAGATTCAATGGATTGAGTGGCGATTTTCACATTATTGAGGGGCAACTACAGCCATCTGCTTTCGAGATTGTGAATGTAATTGGAAAAGGGGAGAGGAAGATTGGGTTCTGGACAGAAACTTATGGCATTTCAGATAAGCTGAAACCAAATGAAGTTCAATTGGTACACGAGTCTAGTAAGGACAATATCGGTATCATTATATGGCCGGGTGAGTCCAACATTGTTCCTAAGGGCTGGGAAATGCCAACAGGTCATGAAAAGAAGTTAAGGGTTGGAGTTCCGGTCAAGAATGGATTGCCAGAATTTGTGAAGGTGGAAAAGGATCCCTTAACAAATGCTGTCATTGCAACTGGTTTCTGTGTGGATGTATTCAAAGAGGTCATGATGTCCCTCCCATATGCAGCCTCCTATGATTTTATTCCTTTTGAAACCCCTGACGGTGACAGTGCGGGAGATTACAATGATCTCGTATATCAAATATATCTCGAGGTAAGGCTGAAATTTGTTAATTAGACAGCAAACTAGTACTATAAGTTGATTCGGATTGTGTGACTTTACACGAGTTCTACATTATTAACTCTTTTATTTGGAAGAGAAATGTGTACTTAATAAACTTTAGCTGATATCAGAATTATGATGCGGTGGTTGGTGACGTGACCATATTAGCAAATAGATCAAGGTTCGTCGATTTCACGTTGCCTTACACAGAGTCTGGTGTTTCCACCATTGTTCGAATTAAGGATGACGAGAGGAAGAACGCCTGGATCTTCATGAAACCGCTAACAATGGACCTCTGGCTGACTACTGGAGCATTTTTCATTTTCACTGGCTTTGTCGTTTGGGTACTTGAGCATCGTATAAATGAAGAATTCCGAGGTCCACCAGGGAAGCAAGTTGGAATGATATTCTGGTTCTCCTTCTCAACGCTTGTTTTTGCTCATAGTAAGTCCCATCATAGGTGCAATTCATCCTTTTGTTTCCCCACTCTTTTACTGAGTGATTGGACACAGAGTTTATCTGAATTTGGTAATCAATGGGGTTCATATAAATGCATCCTTGCTCCCTCGTTATCGTTTTAAATGCAACCTTCATTCTTTTGTTGCAGAAGAGAAGGTCATGAGCAATTTATCAAGATTTGTAGTAATCATATGGGTATTTGTGGTGTTAGTACTTACATCAAGTTATACGGCCAGCCTGACATCAATGTTGACAGTGCAACAACTTCAACCGACTATTACTGATCTTTTTGATCTGATAAAAAATGGTGAATATATCGGCTACCAAACTGGTTCCTTTGTAACTGAGCTGCTCAAGAGTAAGAAATTCGATGCCTCCCAGTTTAGAAACTACAACACCTTTGAAGAGTACGATGAAGCACTTCGTAAAGGTAGCAGAAATGGAGGAGTGGATGGAATTGTTGATGAACTTCCTTATATCAGGCTCTTTCTGGCAAAGTACTGCAGAAAGTACACTATGGTTGGTCCGACATTCAAGACTGCTGGCTTTGGATTTGTAAGTCCTGATACTAAAAAGGTTCTGAGATTATTAATCATCTATTTCTTGATCACATATGGTATGGTTGATGATTTGTAGCTTTAGTTAATCTCCATTGCTCTCGAATGCTTTCAGGCATTTCCGAAGGGTTCTCCCCTCGTACCTGATGTATCAAGGGCAGTGTTAAACGTGACCGAGGGAGATAAAATGAAGAGAATTCTAAAGGAGTGGTTTGGGGAAGAAACAGATTGTTCGGAGCAATATGGAGCAGTGGCTACTTCCGACAGCCTGACATTGGATAGTTTTAAAGGGCTTTTCCTGATAGCTGGATTGTCTTCTTCACTAGCTCTTGCTATATTCTTGCTTATCTTCTTCTATGAGAATAGGGGAGTTCTCGTCTCTAATGGTTCAGTTGTCCAGAAACTTTCTGCAATGGCAAAAATATTTGATGAAGAAAGGAAGGACTTGAGCAGGGCGGCCAAGAAGCAAGGCACAGGAGCCGAAGCAGCAGTTGTTAACGTAGTTTCTCTGGGGAGTAATCATGAATTTGCCCCAAGCCCAGCAATTAGCTTTTTCCACCACCACCACCAGCACCATGAAGAAGAAGGCGTTTGCTCTCATGATGAAGGCTTCTCCATTGCAACAGAGCCTGCAAGTCCAATTCATGATGCCATAGTAATAGTCACGGAGACAGCAGAAGAAAGATAGTACAAGCTCTCCGAGTAATTGGACTTCCCCATTTGTTGGAAAGCAATTACTACCATGTATAACTCTGCCTCGGATAAAACTAGAAAGTAGCAGTACAGATATGCTGTGACAGTCGCAGATGCTTAGAGGCCATCATGTTATGATTATTATTTTTGTTTCCCAAGTATCTGAAAAATTCACCAAGTGTTATCCCCACTCACATCATGATGAGGATGATCATGATTCATACTTTTTATGTGAAGTACTGAAGTTACAGATTTTTAGGAGCATTATTAATATTATGGATTAGTCAAAACTATTTTGAAAGTTTTTTCTAGTAAAGGTTGATTAGTAAGTACCAGCAATTACAATCCTTTTTTTGTTTTTGTTTTTTTAGCTTTTGTACTTAAAACCAAGGAAAATTACACTAATAATTACTCACATGTTATATTTAGAGTTTATTCATCGCTCTCATTTGAAATGAAACACTTTTTTCTCTCATATTCTATTTCTATTTCTAGTCTTTTTTTTTTCAACTTTACATCTAAATTCACAAAAAAAATAACCATTAGAGTTGGATCAGTGATCGAGAAGGAGGACTTTTAGAATTATCTCTCTGATTTGTGTCAGGAAAGGTAAAAAAAAAAAAAAAAAAAGAGAAAAGAAAAGGGCTCTTTCACTAAGAAGTAAGAGCCCTAATTCTTAGTCCTTTTTTGCCTCTTAAATGTAAGAATATAAGTGATGTGATGTGAGATATCAAAGTGTTATGACTGTGAGAGGTATTGAAAAGGGTATATGGTGAGATGTGAAGATTTATTTGACTTTTGTTTTTCTTTTTCCCATAAAAATATATATTGTCTACTCTTTTTTTTTTTTTTTTTTTTTTTTTTTTTACATAATCGCAAAACAAAAAGAACTCCCCACTCCCCCCGGAATGAAACCCGGCCACGATAAATATATTTCTTCGACATTTCCAATCCCCAAATGAAAAACCTCCCATTTTCGGAGAGAGGGTTTAGGAGTATTAGGGTTTAACCAAGATTGACGCAAATAGGGTTAGGATAGGTTAGGGGTGGAGTGATCTGCAATGGCGGCGTCTCTGAATCTAAAATCCAGTCTGCGAAGAGGTCGTTTTCGTCATCTTTTCTTCATCTGTAATTGCTCCGTCGCGGCAGCATCGGTACGTCCTAGTATCCGTTCCTCCTGCATTTCCAAGCAGCTTTCCGCCGAAACTCTTAACCTAAAACCTGCCACTTATGTTTCTCGCAACAATTTCACTACTTCTACTTCTCAATTTTTTGCCCCTGCAGCTCCTGCAAATTATCAAACATCTGGTGGTCAGAATCAGATGGACCACAATCGTCGAGGGTATCCTAATAATCATCATCGAAGTACTCACCCCATGTCCAACCCTGCTCCTGCTTCTTCTTATCCTGGGCAGGGTTATTCAGAACCACATTCCATTCCCCACCAGGGTGGCGGTGGCGGCGGCGTTCGTGGAGCTGGTTTTAGCCACTTCTCCAATGATAACGTCAATCCTAGACACAATTATCCGCCGTCCCCGCCCCCTCCTCCTCCTCAGCATTTTTCACACGGAAATGTCCGCAATACTGCGCCAACAACTGCTGCTCCAAATAGCAGTCTAGGTTTTGGAGGAGGAGGGTTTCAGCAAAACCAGAGGGTTTACCCGCAGAACCCCCCTGTTCCCTGTGACTCTCAAAATTTTCCTAATCAAAATCAAGGAGGACGTGCTGGTTTGGTTCAGCCGCAGAATAATCACGGTTATAACCAGGGTTACCAGGACCAAAATCCATGGAAATCCTCTCAGCACGAAAGTCAGTCTGTTAGGTTTACTCCGCAGGGAATTCAGAACCGTGCTAACCTTCAATCTCACGGTCAAGGGCTGCAGGTTGTTACTGACGAGTTTGCTCCTTTGAGTATTGTTGATTTGAGAAATCTCTGCGAGGCGGGTAATGTTACTGAAGCTCTCAAATTGATGGAGGAGGGAATCGCTGCTGATGCTCATTGTTTTAATCTCCTTTTTGACTTGTGTATGAAGTCAAAGAACTATGGGGACGCCAAGAAAGTTCATGATTACTTCTTGAGATCGACTTGCAGGAGTGATCTTCTGTTGAATAATAAGGTGCTCGATATGTATATTAACTGCGGGAGTATGGTTGACGCCCGAAGAGTTTTTGATCACATGCCTGATAGGAATATGGCTTCCTGGAATTTAATGATCAATGGATATGCCATCAACGGTTTGGGAGATGATGGCTTGGCGATGTTTGAACAGATGAGGAAATTGGGGTTACATCCCGACGAGCAGACTTTTCTTGCTGTTATGGATGCTTGTGCTAGTGCTGATGCAATCGATGAAGGTTTCTTGCATTTCGAGTCAATGAAGACAGAGTACGGCATTGAACCCGGAATCGAGCATTATTTGGGGCTTCTTGGAGTTCTTGCTAAATGTGGACATCTTGCGGAGGCTGAGGAGTTCATTGCAAAACTTCCATTTGAACCAACAGCAGCTGTTTGGGAGGCATTGATGAACTATGCGCGCATACATGGAGATATTGATCTTGAAGACCGTGCAGAAGAACTAATGGTCTCTCTTGAGCCTTCAAAGGCCATTAAGAATAAGATTCCAACGCCTCCGCCTAAGAAGCAGTCTGCAGTTAACATGCTTGAGGGCAGAAACAGGATTGTGGAGTTCCGTAGCCCAACTCTCTACAAGGACGATGAGAAGTTGAGAGAAGCTATGAAACAACAAGCTTATGTGCCCGATACTAGATATGTGCTTCACGACATTGATCAAGAGGCAAAAGAACAGGCCTTGCTTTATCATAGTGAACGTCTGGCAATTGCATATGGTCTGATAAGTACACCTGCCAGGACACCTTTGCGGATCATCAAGAACCTTCGTGTTTGTGGTGATTGTCACAATGCCATCAAGATCATGTCAAGGATTGTCGGGAGGGAATTGATTGTTAGAGATAACAAACGTTTCCACCATTTCAAGGATGGCAAGTGTTCCTGTGGTGATTACTGGTGATTTGATGACGGCTTATGCAACAATGCATCCTAACACCACAAAAATGTTTTGAAGGACCCCAAGTAATCTCGCATCACTTAAGGTAAGTTCTATGCGGGTCAGAATAATGGAGAAGATTGTTTGGGATGGTATCCATTTTAAATTTCGAAAGAAATCCTAGTTACGTTATGCGGATGACCAGTTCTTATATTGGGTGTGTTTGGTAAGTAGTTAAATTAGTCGTGTTGGAACTTGGAACACTAAACCTCGATTGAAGTCTCTGTCAGCGACTTGGCTTGTGAAGTACCGGTTACTAGAACTTATGCGTAATGTAGACAGTGAAAAAAATGTCCTTATCAGTGCTGGGAGAAGGTATTATCTTCCTAATAATATCCTTTGAACAATTGCTCTGAACTTCATTGTTGTATTGATATATTGCATATGTTTGGTAGTTCATAAAAACTCTTTTTTCTAAATACGCTTCGGGAAACAATCTGTAGCATATGCAGATATTGCAATTATTGTTAGCTGTAAAGGTTTTTTTTTTTTTTTTGGTCAAAACCCTCCCATCCCCAATTGTCACGTACAGGATTTGAATACTTAAACCTGACAGAGTACTTCCCTTGATGAATCCCAGTGGTTATTATCTGTAAAGTACTTTACTAAGCTGTAAAGTACTAAAAGATAAAGGAAAGATGATTAGAAACTCTATCATGAGGCTCCGACGATCGATTCCGCGATGGCACAAATGCTGCTACTAGGAAAGGAACTGGAGAGAAGTGCAAGTACGACTGGATGCTAAACCTTGCAAAATGAAACCATTCATTTCATTATGGACTCGCAAGGCTTTTGTCCTGAAGGTTAATATCCCAATGCACCCATTGCAAATACAGTTTATTGTGCTGAAAAGGGTGCAATGCAGACTGTTTACCCTCTCGTGTCGAGAAACAATAGGATTTATGAGTTGAATAGTCAAAGAATCGTCCATCTCAATTAGCATCTTGGGTTTTAGTTGATACATACAAACTCCAGTTCAGATAAACCATCATCCTGCTGCAAGGATGCATAGAGCCGTTGTCAGTATCCGGAGATGAGAACTAATCCAATAGCTTTCAGAACTGTCACCAAATTCCCACTAACAAACGAATCCCGGTATACAAAAGATTCCAAAGTAACAACTGACCATCCTGATGCGCTCTGCTAAGGCTGTTCATAAATTCCACACAGCATGCTACATATCTCAGATTAATCACAAGTACCTAATTTAGTCTTACCTACATATCTTTATTACGTCCAATAGCTTCAGCATACAATACAATTGCCAACAGAATGCACAAAGACTAGAATGAGCGTTGGATCGAATCGTCAAACAACATATACAAACTCCTCGAGTGGTCAAAGAATATAATGAATTTTTGAATCGAATTGTCAAATCCGCATATACAGACTGCTTTCCCGAACACGGAAACAAAAAGAATTCCTAACCATAGGCAAACATAAAACTATAGAATGACACTACCATAAACTAATGGCAGAAAGAATGGAATATGCAGGAGCCAAATTACAGAATGATACGGAAATGGGGAAGAGGGGTGGGAGGGAAGGGGGGTGTTTGCTTATGTGAGTACAATAGTCGCTCGAGGGCTAACCATAGTTGCTATTGTTACCTTTACAAATTGATAAATCTTGGTTCTTTAAGAGCTCCCATGAGATCTGACAGATGAAATTGATTGTGCTGAGACGGAGGCAGTTGGACTGTTGAGATCCCGTTCTCCATTTGCGACTTTTGGTTTTCCACTAAGCCTTTCTATTGCTTCTTGGCAAATGTCAACAAACCACTCATCCTCCGGAAGAACGCTAGCAAACAGTTTTTGAAGTCAGTTTTCAGTCTAACCAAGTTAAAAAGGACTGTAGAAAAATACTTGCACCTAAAGAAGCATACAAACTCATAAAAGGATGCACATATACTCATTTTATATACACGAATACACTCTTCGTAGTAGACAAGGAGTCCCACATGACAGTTACCAATAACTACTTGCATACCAATTTTGAACTCTAAAATTGTTCAAGGACAGAGTTTTAGGTATAGAATTTAAACAGCAAGGAAATACAGTGTAACCAAGAAATGCATAAACATTGGCTACTCCCAAATATTAGAAAGTGTGCTACCACATCAAACTTTTATACATCAAAAATAGAAAAGACCACATCCAGAAAGACTTAGTACCCTATACTAGACCATATGTCAATATGTCTGTTTTTTCTCATGAACATTAAAAATTTACAACTTCACCATTAATGTGTTCTAGTCTATTGACATTGGAACAAAAACACCTTGGTGCTTTTACCCCAACCTCAAGAAAGATATTTCAAAGTGCTCTGAACTTTTAAGTTATTTGATTTGAATGATTTTTTCGTGGTCACACTCACTAAGGTAAGATATCTTCACAAACTGATTTTAAAACCATTTTCTGATACCAATATGTGCTCCCCACACATAATGCACCAGAATGAAAAGAGAAACCAATTATGTTGACACTTTACATAAACAAAAAAGTTTAAGTCTGCAATACCATACCTATTTGGATCCACTCCCGTTGAAGAAAATGCTATCATTGCCTTATTTATTATCTCATTAAGAACTCGAAGCAAATTCCTAGACAGGTACCGCCCTTGAGAAGCAAAACACATGACAAATTTCATATCCAGATAGAACTGCAAACAAATGAACAGCGAAATGACTAATGGGTTCAGGCAAAAGAGCAAAGACGCATATCCAAAATAATGATTGCAAACCTGTTGCAGACCAAGAGGACCTAAAGGCCTAGGTCCTTCTTGAATATCATCCCAAAAGGTCTGGTCTTCTGAAAGCCACAAGATTACAGTTTCCGTGAGCCTCATCAATAACAATGTTGCAAATCTTTCCCGGCCTACAAACATATCGGCCGCTAAGATGGCCATTCTGTTTAATTTTGCATAAAGTTCCTGGATCACAGAGAATGATTACACAGAATCAGAACTCAAATTCTATCAGTATCACCTTTCCCATAACAAAACTTGAGAGCTACTTCAATTCTATTCTATAATAATTGACATAATTAAACCCCTTCTCAATGATAAAGAACATGGCAAAACCAAAGTTGCACATGACATAAAACTTGATGCCAGCTCTTAACAGATAATCAAACATGCATATGAAAATCCTCTTTCGGCTACTAGAACCTCCTCAATCATTGAAGTCCCTGTTAGGATATGATGTCTTGGGCGTTACAATGCCTCGAGGTGCATCTTTGTAAAGGGACTTGGAATCCAATTTAGAGTTGAAACTGAGGAAGACCATAAACTAGAACATCTAATTTATCTACTAAAAAGATGAGAAAATCTAGAGCAAATGCTTAAGAAAAAATGTACATGAGCAACAAAGTTGTGTCAAGGATGCATTTAATATTGCAGAAAGAAGGGAAATGAATATTCAAAAGAAAAACAGGTAGAAAAAAAGAAAGAAAAAGAAAGAACCTGAAATACTGCAGAAGGGAACCATTCTATTTCATCTACATCTCCGTCCATGTTAATATACATATCTGCAGTAAGATGGCTATCACCATCCTCAGTAAAAATAAGATCTAGAGCATGCTGGCGACAAAAACTATCTTTCAATCGATCAACACAGCTCACAAGACGCCTCTTCCATTCCCTCTGTTCAGGGTGACGATTCTGCCTGTCTGAACTTCTTCTACGAGGGTCATCTTTGTAATTGCCCTGGTTCAGTGGGGAAAGCTTCATTGCTGCCCGAGGCAACAATTCATCAGCTAGTAAGGATGCATTTGCAAGCAAAGCCATTTGCTGGGCTTCCGTCTCGGCCATTCGAACAATTTTATTTACTGAGTCTTCAAAATTGGCTTCTTCTTCCATGGAACCAGGCAATGCTTTTATGAGCATGTTTACATAAGAATTAAACACCTGAAATAGACCTTCCAATGCTTTACCACCAAGCTGCATACTTAGCAGGGGTCCCACATCCTCAAAAAAGTCCTGTACAAACAATAGAAACAGGTGAACAGTTGTTAAAATGGTTATAAACTACATGTAACTAACAAACAGAATACATGGCCAAGCACAGCTTTTTTTCCTGAAAATCATGCTTGCCTGCATGCTTCAGTCTAAATTCCAAAATAAAATCTGTAAAGTCACAAGGAAGCTAAAGCAGCAGCCTCACTTAAAAAAATAAAAACCATGAAAACAGCATCCAAGATGTATAAGGCAACAGAATGCCATGAATCAGCCGATGAAAGAAAACTGAGAAACACTCAATTTGTCCACTGAAAAAGGATCATTAAGCAGCCAGAATCCAATAGACTAGCCTTCAACCTCACTGATAAAAAATATATATATATATATTCCATGAAGATGTAGGGAAATCAGCAACTTTGCAGAATGTCAGATGATTAAAAAGGATAGGTGAACCTCTTATGATTTCCTTGATCTTGGGCCACATTGTTCATACTAAAACATTGAAGACACAAATATAAGGAAAATGAACTATTGCTCATAAAGACAATTGTATTTCTTTACCTCGGTCCTGCTTATCAATACTCCTCAACAAGAACATTCAAAGAACTGACAACATCAAGATATTTCAAACTATGCCCGAAGGTGTAGTAGCACTAATCAGATTGCAGTCTGCGTGCAAGTTAGAGAGTGCAAATCCCACTCTTTCTCATGATCTAAACATGGTTAGTAAACTCTTTTCCATAAAAAAGATCTATTAAAGAAATAACATAAAGACTATAGAAAGCAAGTCCAAAAGCAACAGGCCTAATGGAAACATGAAGGAAACTAAATTTAACAACAAAAAATGCCCAAATGTTTTTTGAAAGAAACAAAGCAAAAGAATATGTACCTGGACCATTAAATTGAACCGGTGAGCACTAGTTGATAACTTATACTGATATGATGCCATAGTTGCCATAGCTGAACCGGATGGCCTGACAGATTGACGTGTCACTGCTGGAAGATAAACAAGTTCCCAATCATCAGCTGCAGCCAAAGCAGCAGAACTTTCTTCAATCCGTTTTAGATTAGCATCCAGAGATTGCTCAACACTAGGTCTAAAAAGCTTCAACAGCACAGGACAAAGGGCAAGCCCCCGGCCTTCCAACAGTGAACAGTGGCCCAAAGCTATCTGAACACATTCTGCAGCAGCCCTCAAACCCCCAGCAGCAGCAGATGAGGCTAATGCATGTCTTTTCACAAGAAGTGCAAAAGTCTCAATTTGCTTGGTAGCCCACATCACAAGTTCAGATGCATAAGCTGGCTCCTTACCAAAAATAACCAAAGAATCACTGGCTGCTTGACCAATGGCTGAAAACACCAGCTGCGAGAGGGCTGCTGTATACGCTCCTCCATAAGACGTGCTTGATGGACGGAGGCTTTGCATGTTGTACTGGTATCTCTGGTAATGTGCACTGAGTAGTAAACTATGCACACGGGGACCATCCCCAAGCTTTTTAAGAGCTAAAACAGCAGCACGAAGCTCAGCTCCACGGGTAGAAGGTTGGCAAGCAGCTTCAGCAAGCTGATCAGCTAGTTTTTTTCTACGTTCAGCAATAGCAGTTTGAAGAGACAAGAGCACAGAAGGACTCAGAGTTCTCAATTCTTTTGCTTCAGCTGCTATGCGTTCTCCTTCATCAAGCCTTGCCAATGCTTCATCTATTCTCCTTTCGGCTAACAACACATCAAGAAGATCAGGAAACTCGATTAACCTTTTCTCCAGTTCTGAAGGCTCTGTGACTTCCTCATTAACTGAGCCATTAGCAGCCAAACCTTCAGCTGCAGAGTCAGACAAGCTACCAATCTGAACTCCTTCAGCTAAACTGTGAATTAAAGTAGCCTGAGTAGATAGCAGGTTCCTCATTGATGAAAGCTCACCTTCCAAATCTGATATTTCTTTAGATGTACTGGAAATTGAAATTGGCGAACAAAATAATCAAATTAATGAAACCAGAAAGTGCTACCCAAGATTTCATTTCAATAAAACAAGAATTCAACCTTCAAATAAATGCAACATGTATTGGGGGAAGACAACACAAATCAGTCTCTCTAACATTAATGCAAGTGTCAGTTTTTCAGCTGAATAATTTCAAATCTTCAACTAGATATGACAATCCAAGAAAAGAAACATGGAAATGACTGTTTTTGATAGAAAAAGAAGCTTCAGTCTTTTAAAAACATTGTCGATCAAAATGGCAGGTGCCTCTGCTTCGTTGCAGCTATAAGGCTGTTAAATGAGCACGGAGAACTTGGTGAAGTTTGTCGCAAATGTTCTCGGTGAAGTTTGTCGCAAATAAAACTTCCAGATCAGAGCAGTGTCTTTCCTAGTTTACAGAGTTTGTTTTTCTTGGTCCGGTTGCCACTGAATTCAATAGTATTAGCTTTCGTAGAACAATTTCTCTTTCACTGTAGGACCTAAATTCTGTACCATCTGTTGCAGGTCCATATGCCAATATGGGTATTTGAGATTCTTTTATTGTCATTCACAGCCAAAGGTAAGTGCTGTGAAAGAAATCTTTATTACCATCCAGGCAAACATAACCAAGGGCTCACCGAATGAAAGCTGAATAATTGGCGTAGACACTTCTGCGCATCTCTTCAGCTGAAGCTTTCTTCAGATCTAGAAGATACGAGCATAGTTGCCTTATTTCCTGCAAACAGAAACACACCAGCATTTAAGAACACAGAAATTTCTGATACGTTCATGCGGAGCAAAGCTGATACGTTCATGCAGAGCAAAGCATCACACACATACCAAACAGAGAAATCTTAACTGCAGCAAAATTATAATGTTGCAATTAAAAACATTCATGACATCTAGGAATTACATTGCTACTTAAGCTGAAGTGACTTGTGTACTGTACTATCCAGGCATAATCTGTCCCCCCAAAACTTGTGAGGCCATTGTATTATGACAGAATTACTCACTAATGTCAAAAGAATCAGTACACAAATAACCTGACAAGCATGATGGTTCACATGCAATCTGCCAGACCACAATATTATGACAGAATTACCCCCCGATAGAAGTTTGATTATTTATACAACTAATATTTGTAATTTAGCATGTGCACGTGGGCAGCATTTATCGTGTTAAATTACACACACACACACACACACATGTGTATGTATGTACGTATTCAACAAACAGCTAATGGCAATTCTCGTAACTAGGACAGAATTTTCTACGTGCACTAAGTGAAATTGAACTTTAAGATGATACTGGAACCTGAATGTGAAGCATCATTTTGCAGCCAAAGGCCTTCTTTGAACACTCTGTGATGAAAGTTTAAGTTTCAAATTTCTTTTTCCCACTTTCCTGAAGTAGTATATACATAAACAACCAAATTACCAAATACGAGGGAGGAAAAAAAATTTGAAGAGCAATGACAGTGTCGTTAGTCCTACACCTAGGTCACTAGGCCAATCGCTACTTGAGGTATGCTGTTCTGACATATGAAGCAATTCAAACAGGATAATTTATTGAGCACTTAAAAATATACAGAATGTCCATGAGCATCGCAATTGTACTGAAAAGACAAAATGAATGAATGGTAAATTCCTCAATTGCAGTATACGCCGGAGGAAATGAAGCATATTGGTAATACTTAGACGGTCGAGCCCATCTCGAAGTCAAGATATTCTAAGCCAATGATTGAACAACTTTGTAGATTGGCCTTGTCTTTTCTATAAATGATATTCATCAACAGAAAGTTATGTAGGAGGGAGGGTCAACTTAGGGTCCAATGGTTATAGCAACATATGTGGTACAGGTGGAAACACGACCAAATAAAAAGAGACATGATTAGAGCAAACAGAAAGAGTAGGTCGAAGCTGAGTATGAAAATTGGGACGGTTATCAAACTACAAGCCACGCAATTTCAATAACATTAATTTGAACCATCCAAAGCGCAGCAGGTAAGTTGTTCCATTTCCCAATATTGGCAAGAACGCTGTTAGGAAGTAGTGGTATAAAATTGGGCAAAAGAACTCGGAACGCATTTCCGTTGTTCTATAGTCATATGTGGGCAACGTGTCTTCTGAAACGAGCTACAATCCTTCCTTACAGCTAAAATTTAATATTTAGGCGGTCTAAACAATAAGAGCTGCAGTAGAGGGAGGAAGAATCTTTAAGTTGGTCCAAACAATAAGAAGCAGTAATTAAATTCCTAAAGATATTAAATTAGAGAAACAGAGAAGAAAATAGAAATATAAGTAGAAGAGAGAGGGTGGTGGGGGGGACCTTCTCGTTGAAAGAATTACACTTGGAATGAACATAGGAATCGGCGTCGAAATTATCGGATTTGAAGAGGTTAAGATTATCCTCGAGCTTATTGGCGGAGTCTTTGGGGTGGGCGGTGGTTTTAGCTGGTGGTTGCCTTGACCGCGACGACGATTTAGCAGAAGCCATTTGCTCACAAAAAGGGGAAAAATTCCACCAATTTGACTGAAGTACCAGTTAGCAGTAGAATTATTTGTGCGGGGAGGGAGGAGGAGGAGTAAGGGGATTGGGGTGGAGCTTGTTGACTAGTGTCTTGTCGTCGTCGTCGGAGTTGATGAGCTTGAGAGAGATCCGGATCCGGGGATGTGGAGGAGCTTCCAGTTGTGATATGTGATTTTTTCGCCGGAATTTAGGGATGTCTAACTTCTACTAGCAGTAATTAAAACGGGGGAAAAAAACTACTAGTAATCAGATTTGAAGAAATGGCCTATAGAAAAAGATATACGGTATATGGATGCTGATCTAATTCTCAATTATATGCAACAACGCCAACAGAAAGAAATACCTAATCCCACTACTACTACCCTTTTTTATTTCAAATGACAAATGATGATGATACCTACTGTGCACAAGTTTGAGGTTCCTTAGGCTTGTTGGGGTCGCCAGCCCAAGGCCAGACCAGAGCAGCACCCTAAAAGGCTAAAAGCCAGCTCGTTTGGATTATTATTTTTCTCCAAAACATTTTTACGTTTTTTTAACACATTATTTAATTACTATTTTATCTTATATACATCAAATTATTACGGTATATTTCTCTACAAAATATTCAAAATATAGTAATCCAAATGGACTTTTAAAACAAACAAACAAAAAGAAAATGTTACAATCAAGTTATTATTGTCATCGTTTTTTTTTTCTCTTTTTTTAGCGGAGTAAGGAGGGGCCAATAGGCCTATCAACCGGTCGAATTCGAGTCACAATTGAAAATTGTAGAACCGAATCCATTTTAATGTATTAGACCCAAATCCGACCCATATATCCGATGCATCGTGTGCTTAAGATTTCGGAACCGGATCCGATGAGTCCCGGATCGAATCTAGATCTACTCGAAAAAAAAAAAGAGGATCCAATATGTATAATTCATTTTCTTTTATCTTTGTTAGCAAAAATGTCCAACATGATCTTAGAATATTTAGCAAAAAGCACTTATATGCAATTTGTGATGAATACATTTCTGATCAAACAAGTTTGCCTCTTTCAAATCCTAATTTCTTAGATGCTTCATCTAAGATACAGGTAATTTGGTTAATTTGGTAAAAAAATACTTTTGTTAATTTGGTAAAAAGAATATATTTAGAAATATTTATATTTTATAATTATTAACGTATTGTTCGGGTCGGGTTCGGATACGGGCTGAAATCCTATATTTCGTATCCGACCCGCTTTTTGTTAGAATAAATAAATCCGAGTTTTGTTACAGTAAATGAACCCAGGTCTGAATCCGAATACTAGAATTATTTCTCAACCCATACTTAGGGTACGTTTGGTTCTACAGAATTAGAATTGAATTAGAATTGAAATTCTATAGAATTGGAATTCTATGAATTGGAATTTCAAGTCATTTCAATTCTTTCGTTTGGGAAATGCATAGAATTGATACGGAATTTATTTGAAATTCCAAATTCTTTGTTTGTATGAGAGAAGAATTCATTAGGAATTAGAATTGTTTCCAACTAATATTTCCTTACATAAAAAATTTCTTTTTTTTACTATATAATAATTTTTAAACATTTAGCTAATTGTTACTAAAGCTTTAAGGAAAAAACCAATTAGTACCTTTAATAATTTATTTTTTCTTGCATTTAACTAATTGTTAATAAAGCTTTAAAAGAAAAAAAATTAGTTCCTTTTTTGCAAAAATAAAAAATTCTTTTTTAAAAAAAATTAAATTAAATTAAATAAAAAATAATTGTATATTCTAACTTAAAAAGTAGTTAATATTTATCGAGTTAAAACCTTGATACGTTTTTAAAGTTAAGAACTTTAAATTTTAGAAAATCAAAAGCCTACTCTATGATATGAATTGAGAGGAAAGTCATAACTTGTACCTATTATAAATATTTGAGTTTTTTATCTTACAAGAAATTTCAATATAGGAATACAAGAAATAGAGGAATACGCAAACAAAGTGTTTTTAGCCAAAAAAAAAAAAAGAGAAAGAAAAGCACAATTATACATTGCTACTATTTTTCAATAAATGGCCATTCTAATACGAAATTAAGTTCGAATAAATTCCTATCAAATTTCAACTTCCATGATGGCCTTGTCTAATTTGATAGTCAATAAACATTGCTCGTGCTAAAGCATTCCTAAATTGTGTCCACTCGCTAGTTGGTTGTACTGTTCGAATTCGATTCTCGTTAACAGCATTTACACCACCATCATTATTTGGACCATCATCTTCCATTCCATTTTCCTCATCTTCATCTTCCATTTCATCTTCATCATCAACCTCATGTTGTACTCTTCGCATCTCAGCATCAACTTCATCCAAGTAAGGGTCATTTGGTTGTTCTACTCGAATAAGATTATGAAGGATGGCACATGCATTAATTATTATGACATGAGTCTTAACATCAAAAAAAGATGCATCTCTCAAAATGGCCCACCGCTTCTTGAACAAACCAAATGTCCTTTCAATCATATTTCGAGCAATTGAATGTCGAAGGTTGAATAACTCTTTAAAATTTTGAGGCTTGCTCCCACTAGCAGACCACTCGCTAAGATGATATCTAACTCCCCTATATGGAGCTAAGAAACCGGAGCTATTTGCATAACCCGCATCAACAAGAAAGTACTTGCCTGTAATGTTAGACAACAAATTATTACTCATTTATAGTTAAAAGAAAAAAAAAACACTTGATATCTAATTGTCACATACCCTTGGGAACAATTAATGGATCTGATCTAACTAACGCATCCCGTAGAACTCTACCATCTGCTGCAGAACCTTCCCATCCAGGCAATACATATGTAAATCTCATGTCACGGGAGCATACACCTAAAACATTTGTTGCTATCTCATTCTTCCTATTCCTATATCTTCCTTGATCTCTAAGAAGAACATGTACTTTAACATAAGTACCGTCTAACGCTCCAAGACAATCCTGTATTATAAACAAAATATCATAAGTTGATGAATCTTGTAAATATTATCTTCATTAATAAATATCAAAAAATATTGATTACCTAAAACCATTCCCACTTTTCATGCTCGTAACATTCCATTTCCGATTCAGGCTGGATAAGATAGTGTCTCCCCAATTTTATGATAGCACGTAGAACTATATTAAAGTATCGACTAACTGTCTCACCTGATCTTATGAAATTAAAATTGACAGTGCGATTCTTAAAATTATGAGCAAGAACATAGAGAAACATTGCAACTGCCTCTTCAACAGTAATATTTCTAGTATCCGTCAACCCACAATGCTCTCTTAAATTTGTACATAAAACAGTAAAACAATGTTTATTGAGTCTAAGTTGCTCTACACAAACTCTATTGTTTCCATAGTAAAGACGCCTTAGATATATTTCACGTGCTACTTTAAAGTCCAAGTAAGGCTCCTTTACTATATGTTTCTCATGCCACCAAACTACTAATGTAGCTATTGTTACCATATAATTTGCAACTACTACTTTTCTCTTTTTTGCTTTTTGCTCATCTCCTTCTTTATCCATGTCAATATCCAAATTCTGCAATTCAAAATCATGACAACAATAAGAAAAGGTAAGTCAAAAGACCAAATCATGCCAAACTAGCTATTAATTCAAAAGACCAAATTAGCTATTGGAAAACTCTCAAACAAAAATTACAGCTATACCTATCACTGCAAATATCCCAAATCATGCCAAGTTCCATGCAAAATAATGCATAAGAAAAGGATGTCCGTACTTGAATTTTTAATCATATGCTTTAATAAGCTCTACTGCACTATGGTAAACAGAGATTAAAAGTAGGGATTGGATTATATATACCAAGCAGAAGAAAAAGGCTGAAAATTAGGCCCTGCTCGTTGATCAAGACGTCAATGAGTTGGTCCCATTAGTCAAAGTTTATCCACTACTCAATAATACGTATTAACTTGATGGAGCTTTATCAAGCCTCTACAACTTTAGCTTTGTCCTTAATCAATGCAATGGCACTTTCAACCACAGAAAGTCCAACAATAATCATTGGGTTCCTATTCTCTTATTCTATCATCGAGATTAACTGAAGTGATACCCAAAAAAAAAATATTGCAAGAAATCGAGAACACAAGAAGACAGAAAATAGGAGCTGTATGTATCTCCTACTGCTGAAAGAAAGAAAGATATATAAACAAGCTATCCGAAACAAGAAAAGAACTAGAAAATGCTGCTGAGAAGATCCCTCCACAAAACTAGATATATCTTCCAGAAAACCTTGAGGAAACTCAAGTCTTTTCTCTTTGGAAGGTATCAAAAGCTGCCTAAAGCTCCTTTTGTCAATCCCTTTTTCTCTAGCAGCAATAGCTGTCCGAAGATGCAGGAATTAGATGATTTCTGCAGAGTGCTCTCTGATCAATGGGGTACTCTGGACATAAGTACACTATCACCAAGAGTACCAATGGTGGAACATGTGGAATGCAGTGAAAAACATACTAGAGCGATAGTGCAGATTATTGTGGATAACACAGAAATAAAGGCAAGAAAGGTGCTTCACTACTATAAAGAATTTTTGGATTCTCACTTACTCGAGCATTCCATACATCCTCATCACGAACATCAATTCTACCTCTAGAGTAGTCACATATTATCGTAGACCCAGAGTTACAGGACTGGAGCAGTGGGTATAAGATGTCATAGTGTTTCTCCCATGTCTTGAAACGAGATATAATATTAGCCTTTGTCACAGATATATTGAGTTTATCGAATAAAGCATTCATAACTGCGGTGTAGGCTACTGTTTTCCATGCACATTTACCATCCAATTTGTTTCCTTGGTTCATTTGGTCAATAAAACAAGTGCCCATTACACGATCCATTTCAGGAGTCCAAGTGAAATACCCTTTGCCTTTCCCTTTTGACTGAGATGTTGCTTCAGATGCCATATCTGAGGTAGATATGCACCAGAAAAACATCACAATGTCATGTTCTTAAGAACATATTTAATAGCTACTGCATTATAGAACTAAAAATGAAAGGCAAATATGCACCTGAAAAATTCATACATATGTTAAATGAAGAAAAATTCATTCAGTGCCAACAGATATGGCAAGTTATTTCAAAGATCAGAAGTCAATGTACTTAAATTCTGATTGGATTGGATTCTTCATTCTTCCGTTGATTTCTTTTCATTCTTTTCCTAAACAAACAGTATTAATCAGTAGTCAGCTTATTGTGATCCAACTAAGAAGATTTGCTGTTTGGGTTAAAGTCAAAATAAGATATGATTAAGAATATGATTATGAGTTTGAGTGCAATGGGTGGGTACAATGACTTCATCATTTTGTGATCGTATACTTAATTGATGAACAATTAAGTGGCTCATTGACCTCAGTTGTACATCACCAACTGCCCATGTGTGCAGCCATCTATTGGATACTAAGATTTTGCTGTTTGCGGCCAAAATTTTTGCATCTGATTTTAGAAACAATTAGTGTTACCGGAATGGAATACGGGACAGAAATGAGAAACAGAAAACAAAAGGAAGATCAAGTTACAGAAAACTTCATTTGACGAATATAATGCAGGAAGAACGTTGAATGTAAAGGAAAATGCGCTTACCGTTGAGTTGAGCAGTAAAAGATATTTGAGAATCCTCCCCTAGACGGCTTCAATATATACAAAATATTTGAGAATCCTGCACTTTGTTCGCGATTGTTGAGGTGATGGGTAGATGCGTGGCAGAGCGATGCCGGAGACGGTGGTAGAAGAGGGAAAATGTTAGGGTGGAGGTGAAGGGGATGACGCAGAGCAATTAGATTAGAGGTACTTGCGGTTGAGGAAAAGTGTCTAATTAGATCGCGAGAGAGGGCCGCTTACCTAGTTGACCGGGTTTTAATTTTTTACCCACTAGGATCCGCGTACTAATCCGAATAAGAGGTGAAATTATGGAATTGGAATTGTAATTCTTAGGTCTCACCAAAGAATTGAATTTGTGGAATTGATGGCCCATAGAATTCAAATTGAATTCTAATTCTCTGGCATTGATAGTGTCCAAACCGAAGATTTGGAATTAGGGCTTCAATTCTAATTCCAAGCCTCCAATTCTATGGGAACCAAACACACCCTTAAAAAAAATTACTCGACCAGTTGATAGCCCTAGGAGCTGAGGGCTGGTTTTCTTGTTATAGCCTAAGAAGGCTGTGTGGATAAATATTGGGCATGTTTGAATAGTTTAGATTTACAAATAATATTTGACTTGTATGATAAATATATTTTTTAATTCATTTTTTTATATTTTCAACCATCTTTTTATCTCACATACATCACATCACAAAAAGTGCTATAGTAATTATTCTAAGTAATATTTCAAATAATACTCTATACAAATTGGTTCTATACTGCTCATCTATGGCATCATTACGGCGTTAGTTCTTGAATAAATGGTTGGTGATCTAATCCATAATACGTGAGGAGGAAATTGTTGGGAGTAGGGTGTTAGTTGATATGAACTATGTTTGAGGGGGAAATTCTGCAAATTGTTGGGTTTATTCCACATTAATTATAGAAGGGACACAGTATTTATTGACAAGTGAAAATTATTGAGTTTATTCCACATTGATTGTGGAGAAAACACTCTGTTAGTTGGGGATGCAATCATTGAGTTTATCCCACATTCCTTGTGGAAGGAGTAGGGTGTGAGTTGATATTCACAGCAGATATGGCTCTTGCACCACAGAAGTTAGCTTATAGGAAAAATCCAACAATCTACCCCCTAGGATGAGACCTTAAACCTTTCATCCATCCCAGTGTCGGATTTTAAATCTTTTATCCATCCTATAAAAGACCGGGCAACAACTGGGCATCCCTTTGTCGTCAGATGCACAACACATCTTGGTGAAGGAAAATTACCAAAGGTGAGCATAGGAAGAAAATACAAATCCAACAACCATTACTCAGAGCAACTATCACTCAGAGCAGAAGACAAGAAACCTATGAGCTACCATCAAGGACTACTTTTACGTTCACAGACATAAGGGGGAAGGAAAAAAAGAACAAGAAGATAAATTCATGGACATTAAGCATTCATTCATGCAAGCACTGTTAAACAAAAATTCTAAGTCCAAAGGGCACCACAGACCCAGAAATGGAGATCCAAGGCACAACTCAAACAACATGTGTTTAGAATAAATGTCTGCACCAAAGCGACTTGCTTTGCTGCAACACCATCATGCCCATTGTTCTGGAGTATCCGAGCGGATGGCTAATGAACAAACAAATGTATATTTGAATTAGATATTTGACAAATTATGCATTGCACAGAGAAATATAAGACTGAAAAGCTAACAATTAGATGCAACATGACAAAACTAATTACTAGAATACAATGAATCCATTACAGCTGGGCAAAATGGAATGTGCAATCATCATAGAAATACATGCTGCTGGCATAACACATACTTCTTACCAGATGGCATCTTTCCTCAAATATAAACTACTTGTGCAAGAGCGTTATGGATGACACAAATTGCTATCACAAACCAATGACCATTGATAAGTAAATTTCTTGCAAAAAAACTCAAGGACAAGAATTCAAAAATGTTTTTAAAGAATGTTGGTGACCAGCAATGCGACATTGACACACAAGAAGACAAGATTGTGCATCCTAGGATAGCCCAGAAGCCACAAAGTTGCTGTGCCTTTCAATTGCAGGTATAAAGATTCATAATTTTGGCACAAGGACCACAAAGTTCATCATATAATCTTTCACATAACGCTTAGAGATAGAAACAGCTAAACACTTAAACATAAGAAGAGAAAAGGTCTCATGATCTGCATTTCATTTGCTTAATAGGTCAATGCTCAGAAGTTAGTACTATTGACTAATGTTTCACAAGTTTAAGTAGTGCATATATGTTAAGAGTAAGTTGATCTCGTGTAAAGTGGGCACTTTTGCAGTGGTTGCTCCGCAATTAGTAGCACAAATTTGCAGTACAAAAAACTAGGATCAGAATTTGAATTACAAATTCAATCATTATGTTGGACACAATTTCAGTCTTACACCTACTGGAGCGATTTCCAACTATGCACTGCATTTGCTACATAGTGAGCTTGAACTCTCAGGATTGGGATGACTAGGTTTATATCATGACAATAACATGATGGTAATCTATGAAGAAACCCTCTTTTGCAGAGACAGGGAAAAAAGGTCCCAGATTTAAATGTCTAGAAAAATAAATGAAAAAAAGAAATATATGAAAAAACCTATTTATTCAAGGGATAATTTCAAATACCTCCCCTGAGGTTTCTGACAGTCTTACTCTTCTCCCTTATGGTTTCAAGAATATCACAAACCTCCTCTATCAGAATTTAGGTCCTATTTCTTACATCATCATGGCCAAAAAGACTTAAATATCCTTACAAGTCCGCTAATATTTCGTGATTATCAGGACAAATCATTCCAACTCGCATAATTACTTTTTTCTACGCTATATCTAATCTCTCTTTTACATGTATACATAGTCAAATAACTAACACCTAACATGATGTACATTTTTTTAACACCTAACCATTCCAAATTTATGCATACCATTACACTACCTTTTATAGATATACACAGTTAAATAACTAACATCTAACATAATGTAAATATTTGTAAATTGATTGTACCTTATAGATCACTCCGTGTAAGGTGTTTATAGGTAAATTAGTATTAGTCATATAGATAAAATTACATACCCACTGCAGCTTGTAAAGAAATGCACAAGTGGATCAAAACACCAATAATCATTCCAAATGTATACATACCATTGCATTATGCATTTTGCTGCGATGACTAATTGCAATATGCATGTTCAACAATTTCTATGTATCGTACTTGGTCGATAACACGATGTACATTTATTTCAACCAGATTGTACATTCACTAAGTATTTATATACATGCTACTTATTGAAGTAAACTCCCTCTCTACTAAATATTTAATGCACTCTCATAAATACTAATGGTTAATTTAATATGCAATTGAAATAAATAACCATTTTTTGTAACTTGTACACTTACCTCCGAGGCATTTATGGAAACAAAATTTCCTCTCTTTCTTGAAAACACTTTTTTATGTTCACTTTTGACATCATGGTCTGATTTTGTTACAAAATTCTAAATCTCAGGGGAGGTTTGTGATATTTTTGAAACCACAAGGGAGGAGAGTGAGACTGTCAGAAACCTCAGGGAAGGTTTCTGAAATTATCCCTTTATTCAATGAAAAAATAAGCAACATCAAATAAAATAAGGAAACCATAGATCCAGTAAAATGGCTGAGAGAAAAAAAAAAAGGTAAAAAGAAAGAGCAATAGGGATGGGAGAAAGGAGGAAAATATTGGGCTTCTAAGGTTTGCCGTCGACCCATTTGGAAACGGATAAATGGACCTTTTCACGGGTCAGAGCTTCCGACTTATGGGGCTCCCTGAGACAGCTTCTAAGTTCTAACCAAGTTGGCGCAAAAGTTGGAGTAAGTAATGTGCCATCTTGAAAAGTACCACTGCAATCGACACTATGTCCAATCTCTCTCTCTCTCAACTGCCTACTCACCAACCCAATAATTTTCTATTCTTCTTCTTATTTTTGTTGACCGCTTGATGGACTCCCGATTTAACCCCCGCTCAAATTTTATGTTGATTGGTCCGAAATAATGGCATTTTGGCCGACATAGAGGCCTCCATATGGATCATCCACCACAATCAGCAACCCTAATTCCGCCTATGTTGATGAAATATTACCGAAAACTTTAATTCGAAGGCCGAATAGATAGGAAAGTAAATGGCGGCGATCAATCACTTCAGTTACATGTACGTTTTCTTTAACTTTTGTTCTTCAATTACCGTATTATGATACCACATTTGTTTTTTCCCACTGTTTAGCAAGTCTTTAATAGAGTTATTTTCCAAGCATTTTTTCTTTTAAAAATTTGAGGATGGTTTCTAAGACATGCCTTCTTTATTGGACAAGAGGACCCGTTTCATAGGAAAAGTAAAAGATTAGTTCCAATACTAAATGAATTCATACCATAACTTGGAGGGAACAGAATGAAGAGAAGTTTATGTGGATGGAACAATTGAGGTGAATGTCTCCATCCATCATAAGATAGACAAGACTATGCTATATGTTTATGCACTTGTTTTATATTCTTGGATTATCGCAATCTTTGACAGCTTGTCTTGCTTAGTAGGTGTCTACCAACACATTCTCCAACATTTATTTGTTTCCCAACATGGTTGCTTAGTTTTCATCCTTTTTTTATAATTATCTGTTACTAAATTTGTTGCTATCTGTTCAAAACCAATTTTGTTGCATTTAAATGAAGCTACAAACCTCAATCGATAGGATTTGGAGAACTTGTGTAATAAGTCCATGTTGTATCATACAAGTTATCAAATCTATAATTCATCAGGGACCAATTTTTCATTACCTTCAATATTTGAAACGAATGACTCTTTTTATTATCATAACCTTGATATCATGCACCATATGTCCGGAGACTATGGTCAAATTAGTAGATGCCAATTTTTTTTATGTGTGTGTGCAACGAAATATAGAGTTTTTAGTTACCATTTCTCAGATAGGATAGTTATTTGAATCCGATCTTAAATGTGCTATCCGACAATAATCTAGTAGGCACATTTAATTTGCCAAGTATTTTGGAGTGCAGTCTGATAAATTTATGCTTTTAAGATACTTCGGTGTGACCTCACGCTACACCTCTCTGACGCCAATCCCCTGGCCTCCCTAAACACAAAAAATACCTCCAAAACTTCTCCTACCCTCCTTAAGTTCTCTGTCATTTTCCTTTGCTTATTTGCCAATCCCTTCCTGGAAAAGTAAAATTCTGTTCCTTAAATTCTGTTTTGTAAAAGTTTAAAATGGAAGGTAACATGAACATAGGTTTATCGAGTGATGGAGCTTTGGTGGTACTTGCATTGCCAGCTCAACCCAGAGGCGGCTCTAGCAGGTCTCGTCAACAAAGCACAACCCAACCAAGGGCTCCAGTTGTTGGTAAATTTAATTCATCTTGTTTATTAACTATTTTGTTTGATTTCTGAGAGAGTTATCAGTTGGCATTCTTGTATGTCCAAAAGTTGCAATCTGATATATTCCCTTAAACATTATTTAAAGAGTTCCTGATTCAATGATGATTATGCTGTTGATAGAAGTTTTTGCTGAAATTTTTTTGAAGTTTTGGACTTCATATCTCACCAACAAAAGAGGAGGAAAAATACAAACTAACAACTAAAGATGAGATGTTTTACTAATGAAAAGAAAGAAAAAGAATTCAGATAATTATGGTATTTGGATATGTAATTTAGTTATTTATGCCTTTTTTTCTGTTTTGTCAGAAAACTAAGGCCATGCTTGGATTGCTTGTTTCCGTCGAAAAATATTGTCGTTTTCCGTAATCACCTTTTTCCCTCACATATATCAAATTGTTACAGTAATTTTTCCATGAAAAATGACGAAAAATGCAATCCAAACACAACCTAAGGGTTTCTATGGATTTGCCATTTTTTCACAAACAAATTTTTCAATAAACTATAATAACACACTTCCAAAAACACCTAATCCATACAAATCTCATATACAATTAATAAAATAAATAAATAAATAAATAAACCTTCCACTTCTATCTTCTTCTACCCATTACCACCACACACCACTACTCCTCTCTTACTTCACAGCCATCGTTGCCCCTCCCCCTCCCCTCTTCTCTCTCTCCTTTCTCCTCCTTTTTTCTCTTTCTTTTCCCCTCCCTTACCTACCTCCTCGACCTTCCACCCTTCTTTCCCTCTCTCAGGTCGCACCAACACAAACCAGAGTAACCTCTTATCCCCCACTTCCCATCTTTGGTTGCAATCGGTGAGACCAGATCTGGTCATGCTGGTCATCACTAGAGAAGAAAGAGAAGAAAGGGGGTCACTTTCTAGTTCGTGCCCCCTTCCCAACCCACCTCCTCAACTAGGATTATAAACGAATCGATTCAAGTCGAGTTTTTGTTTAATCAAGTTGAGTCTTGATTTAATTTTATCAAATTTGAACTCGAACTCAACAAACCGTCAATCTAAAACTTGAGGTTGAAAAAATAAAAAAAAATTATTTTTTTTAAAAAATGAATAAAATAAATTTTCTTAATAAATAATTAAAAATTAAGAATATATGTAATTTTATTATTAAAAGTTCACGAGTTGGCTCGCGAGTTAACGAGTTTAATATTTTGACCTCGAGTTTGAGTTCGAGTTTAATTTGACCAATTCGAGTTCAATATTGATCGAACTCAAGTCGAATTTTGATTCAAACAGTTCGATTCGTTTGTTACCCTACTTTCAACCCTCCCTCCCTCCCTCTCTTTGGTTGCACCGACGTGAACCAGAGTAGCCCCTTATTCCCTACCTTCCCCTCTTTGGTCGTGACTAGTGAGACCAAATCTGGTTACGTTGGTCACCACCAGAGACTGGAGAGGGGAGGGAGGGAAGGGGATAACTTTCTAGTTCGCACTGGTGCAACCAGAGAGAGAGGGGGGGTTGACGGGGGAGAGGAAAAGGAAAAGAAAAAAGGAGAGGGAGAGGGAGGGAGAAAAAGGGTGAGGGGTGATGGAGGGAGAAGGGAAGGGTGGTGGTTGGTGATTTTTTTTTTTTGAATTTTGAAAAAATATCCCACTAAAATTTTAAATTCTTAAAATACTCCAAAATACACCCCCAAAACACCTATGGAAAGTTTTGCTACAATAAATTTTTTTTTAAATGCTGGAATTCGTAAATCTATATTCTTCACTTTTCGCTCTTGTTATCAAATTATTCTGGCTCACAAGGAAATCTGTTTTTGTTCCATATTTCTATATATATTTTTTAGGCACACAAAACATGTTGCGTTGAGTGTATGTAACCAGAAATATGTCTCTAGCTTTTTCAAGTATCATTAAACATGTTTAGCTTCATCTGGGATTTTAAAGTGAAAATTTTCTTGCAGGATCCAATTTGGCCAACAATTATATTGTAGATTGATCGTGGTGGATGCTGGCGGGGTGTCTTTTGATTTTGTTTTTGTTTGGGTTGTTTATCGTTATTCTTTTCCTTCTGATGTAGTTATGGCTGTTCAATTTATGGTCTATTAGTATGTACCAGTTTTTTGGAGTTTTTTGCCAAAATAACATTCTTTCTAAAAAATATTCCTAATATGATTTACTTTCAAATTGTATTCCCAAATCAAATGTTATTGTTGCCACCTAATACTCCTGATTACCATGTAGGATAACAATAAAGGAAATCTTTAATCTAGTTTATAGTTTCCAATAAAAACTAAAAATTTAAATTGTTTTATTATAGAGGCACAAGAAAATTACATAACTTTGATAATTTCGTTATAATTATTTAAAATAAAATTTACCATTATTGACCTTGCTATTATTGCTCTCTGCAATTTTTTTTAAGTGTATCAAGCTTATTGCATATATTTTTTCAAAAATAAATTTGCAAAATACAAAAATTGCAATGAACATTATAAGCAATAACAAGAAAAAGTTACAAAAACTTCAAGGCTATCATATTTGTTTATGTTATGCTTCCTACTCCTTGAAAAGAACTTTTACAAAAAGTAATCAAACTATTGCAATTAAGATAATGCTAAAGTTTCTCAAAAGTAACACAAGCCATTAATTGATGTTGAATAAATATGCAGAAATGCTTCAGGTATACGAGATTATTTGATTATGTGATAGAGAGGCACTACAAATGAACATGCTTATATTGAGCATGAATTTATGTTGTTACGTAGTTTTCCCCTTAGACATTTTAACAAACACACGGTGTGAGAAATCATTTGTTAAAGCAATTAGTATTCAAAATTTTTTGAAGGCCATAGGAATGTTCCAAAAACTGCACAATAGAAAAGACGAGAGAATAATTTTCATTTACTTTGAAATTATCAATTCGAGGAGAATATTTTCATCTACAGATACAATATCAGGAATGATAATGAAGTTTTAGATGTTGTTAATATTAATATTGGCTTTTAACAATTACATTTGACAAGGAAAAATAATGAAAGGACACAAAATAATAAAGGAAAAAAAAGTGGGAAGGTTCAGAGAGAGAATCAGGGAAGATATTAGTTGGGAAAAAGAGATAGAATGTGCCTCTATCTTTATCCTACCACATATGGAAAAAAAAGAATTATAAAGGTAATAAATTTTAAAATTAAGTTACTTTGGATATATGTTTCAAAAGAAGAGTTATTTTGGCAATAAACTCCAATTTTTTGTATCAGATTTTTCATTATTGTCCTGTTCAATAACTGCATTTGTATCTGGTTTTGGTCCGCATATGCTGATGGTTTAAATTTCAATATTTTTGGTTTTCTGTTTGCTCTTTGATAGTTTTCATGTGCAATGTCTGAACCCCAAATTTCGCATAGCTTTTTCTAGATGGTTCAGTCACGAGACTTGTAGGAGTTGTGTGTTGGCAGTGAGCACATAGGTTTTAGTTTTGGTACCAGGAAAAAGGTTAGGGAGGCTGAGAGGTTAAGTTTTTTAAAGATTATGAAGTAAAACAATTATATGGCTATTGGCACGCAAATAAAACCTTGATGTGAAGTCCTGTAGCACTCGATTCCTTTACGGGCTGCTAGTTTGGTTCATGGGATTAGATGGACTGCAAAAATAGGTCCATACCTATTCTGGGTTTCTGCAGAACGAAAAGGCCTTTTGATCAGTTCTGCTGCGTTACTTGTTTGGGACTCTATGGCGGATTGGATATCCGTTGCGTCTTATCAAGAGGCCAGACCCACTCTTTTGGATCTGCAGTAGGTCTATTTCAGGTGCAAATGCTCTTCGATAAAGAGTTAAAAGAAAAGCAGGATGAGTTAGTTATCCATGGATCAGGAGCATACAGGATGGTCTGTAAAAATGATTGATTTACCTTTCCTTTTGAATTAAAATGAGTTTTTGTTGAATTTGGTGATAATTTGATCAAAAGCTCTGAGTTTTTTTCTTTCTTTCTTTCAAGAAGATTACCAGTTAGTTAGTTTTTTTTTTCCCTTCAAGAAGATTATAAAAAATACTAATCTACTTTTTAATCAAAGTGGCTTCATGAATAAGGTGGCCTGTTAGCGACCAATGCATCTACATAAAAGTTTTCCCTCTGAAATTTAATATACGCAATAGCAACTATTGACTACTCTTGATTTGATATTGAGATACGTAGAAGGATATAGAAGGTAGTCAGTCTTATTTCAAGAATGTCTAGACACAGTGGATTAATGTGCATGCATTCAGAGGTGTTGTATCATGTTATCATACTTGGTTAATTAAAAATGAGCATGTAAGACACCCCCTCATACACGACTGACTCTTTTTAGTCTTTGGTGCTGTGTTTGTGTATTAACATTTTAGAAAATGAATCTGACACCTAGATGCACACTCCTTCATGACTACCCCATCCAGCTCCATTCAGCATAGACCTTTCCAGCTTAATCTTTTACAGTACCATTTCTCATTTTCGTTCTTTGCATGTAACCCGCTTATTTTCAATTAAGACTTTGTTCAACAAATACTTCTTAGATGGGGAAGCAAAAAAATTCTTAAACTATCCTATCAGCAGTCAGTTATCCAACTTGCTTTTAAATCTTAAACTGGATATTGTAGTACTATGACTTAATTTCTTTATCTTTTAATAATTGCACAACTTTTCTAGGAGCAGTCTGATATGCTACTGTTTTATATTTTATTTGATAAACACTTGGTGGAATAAGAACAGTAGTGAATGTTGCCATATAAAAGTGGCTTTCGTCCAATGGTCCAATGTACCCTGATAGCCTCTTGGGCACGATTTCCCAGAAGGTGAGGTCCTTAATTGCTTTTTTCCTCATTCTTTTCTTTCTTTGTTTTGTCTTAAGCTGTTGCAATGTTAATTTCTGTTCCTTTATGTTTGCAGGCTCTTTTCCCGAATCATCCATATGGTTTTGATAGTGGTGGCGATCCTAAAGTGATTCCCAAACTCAGTTTTGAGGAGTTCAAGGTCCCGTGCTCTTTCCAATGTCTTCTTTTACATGTGATGCGTTTTACTCGAAGCTCATTCAGCTGTTTTTCCGTATTTGTCTTGAAGAAGCATGATAATGCATCAGTAAATCAATTATGAAATTTCCAGTGTGCCTGAGATGATTACCTAGAATTGTATTTTGAGTTTATTAACATTAATATACGACGGGAATGATTTCCAATGTCAAATTTAAGTTCTAGAAGAATGCCTAGCTGTTCAGAGAAGTCTTAGTTTTATCAATCTGGAGATTTACTTTAAAAGTCTACTTTCTGATTTCACCTAGGGACCTTTGAAGTTGTCTAGACTCCTTATTTTCCCAAGAACATGCATGGCTATTTTCCCTTGCAGAAGACTAGTACGTTTCAGTTTTTGATATATTTGTAGTGAATAATAGTGTCAACGAGCAGAAAGAATGTACGTTTTGGGTTTTACTGGCAAATTGCAGGAAAGATTGCAGTCTTTGAGCAAATGAAAGCTCTGAGGGCACTATAAATAGTAGTTGAAAAGCATGTATCAGAACCCAATATCTCTACATGCACACACATGCACATGCTTAAGTGGCCAGTGTGAGAAAGTCTCATGGAAGGGTATGAATGAAAGAGCGAGAATCCTGTAAACAATCTTCTTATTTGCCACTAACGTGCTGGTTTTCGAAGATAAAATGTCTCCTTGCCCACATTCCCATTCTATATTCACTACCTTTATTTTTTATTTAATTTTCTATAATAATTAATAATATATATTTTAATATATATTTTGATTTTCAAATTAGATATTCTTCGTGCTGATCGATGATGATTACAATTAGATAATATTTTCTTTTGTTTTTGGGATTCAAACTCCTTATTTGAAGATTTCCTGTTTGGGAACAGCACTTTCCGCTCAATGATGCATCATAAATTTCTTTTCTAAACTAGTTGTACTGATCTCAAGTTGTCGTTACTTCTGCCTATGTATCTGGAGGTGAATTACATAGGTTGAACCTTTTACCTAGCTACTGAGATAGTATGTTGGCGAATTTTCTATGAGGATTCATATTTGTTTCAGAAAGATGTTGACTGTGACCATCTGCTGATCACAAGTATTTAATTTACTTTAATTTTAACTGAAACCTAAGTGGGTACAAATGTAGCTCCAGCTCTCAAAACTGTTTTTATTGTTGGTACTGATTACGGTTGACACAAAGACATGGATGTTTTCTCATCCGCCTCTTTTGTTGCCAGGAAAAAGTGGTAATTAGGGACTTGTGGAGCTTTGCCAGTGGCCTAGAAGTACAGAGACGATAAATTTGTTAAAGTGGTTAAGATAATTTTCTGAGTTGCTTTTGGCCCATATGGTTTCTGCATTAGTTGATGGCTGTAGTTTCAGTGAATCACTGAGAAATGGGCATGCTACGATGTTGGGTAAATTTTTAGAAAGACTATTTAATGCATTGACTGTAATATTTTCTTTTTGTTGCTAAATGGTGATTTTTGGCCTCGATTTCTTCTGTTTCTATTGTAGATCACTGGGCTTTGTCCTTGGGAATGTTTTGTACGGGAGTTGCTAACTTTACATATTTGTAAGTCTCGAGCCAGTATTTTATATTGCTGTGCCGTGCCCATACGTTTAAGTTTGGTCATTTCAGGCGCTTCTTTCCTCATAACAATTTCCTTTCTTTCTTTTGTCTCAATGATGCCAGGATGGATTTTGGTGGCCGATGGTATGTCATCTTATGGTATATGGAATTATTGTCCTGTTTATTTGTTTGGTTGATCGTTTTTGTCTGCATTGATGGACGTGATTTGCCAGCCTCTTATGCGTAGCTTACAGCTGAAACCTGTTTTCCTTTGAGTGCATTCAATGAATTTGATTATTTGAATGCTTTACCCCTTTGGTGGAGAACTGGTTAAATATTAACCTTTCACATAAAGTGAGAAATATTGATCTTCCTCAGCTAAAGTAGGTTCTACTTTCCATGCTAGTAGTTCAAGACGACATATCGTCGTCATTCTATAAGGGATACTGTGCTTGTGATTAGACTGGAATATCTTCTTGTTTCTTACCTTTGTCCCTCATACGTTTTGATCTTTGTTCAGGGATTCCTTGGTAAATGGAATAGTACTAAGAATTATGCTTCCCTTTCCAGGCCTTTGTCCATCCTGTAGAATCAGTCTGCTAGGCTTAGGAAATGTCACGATTGACTCTTGTACTATAAATTATTTAATAATTATTGGTCACAGCCAAATTTCTGTAATGTATGAATTTCACGTGTGGTGTTGATATGACTGTAACAAGCCTCTTATCATTTCTTCTTTGTTCCTTAGGATGTCTTGAAATCAAGCAGTTAGCATTTTCATTTAGGGAATCCCATGATTTCCTGCTACTTAGAGTATGATGAGATGTTAGTCAAGTCCATATGCTTGGTTATCTGTTTTAAGAAAGATGTTTGAGAACATGTATCACATAGATGCATTTTGGGCTAAGCAGAATACTGTTTTGGAAGTTTTGTTGAGATGAATGAATGAAGAATAATTTGAATGGCAATGTATCATTGGGCAGGATATGCTTATGAAAGAAAGTGCAGGTAAGTTCAATGGAGGTGCAGTTGCACCAATGCAAGAATATATGAGAAGAAAATTAAGTAGATAAATGGTGAATGTTAGAAACATTCAAAGATGATTAGTTCTGTGTTATACGTAATGAACTGAAGGTTGCGCACTCGACATTGCTTGCAACCTGGATGCCTTAGGATCGACATTTGTTGATATCAGAAGTAGGATTTAGTGTTCCCGTGTTGGATTCATTTTCTTTATTCAAGGTGTAACCCTTTTAATAGTGATCTTCCTTTGCATTTAGAAATGACAGCAGCTGATGCAAAAGATTTTCATCTAAACTACAATACCCACGCTTATGAAAATCATTTTTTTGTAGTTTCACGTTCATGCGTCCAAACCCAGACAGAACATGAGGAAAGTAAGCCGCAAAAATGCATGCTGCCAAGTCTACAAGCCTGAAATGCATGAAAACATCCATCAGACAAAGAGACACCCGAAACTAATTCCCTCGTCCGAAAAACATAACCAGAGCCAATAAAGAAAAGGCCAGATCATTGGGCGGCTTTGCCGATTCTTATCTCTGTTCTTCATGCATCATGGATGAAGGTAAGCACTGCAACCTGCAATAGAACCACCCAAGTACAAGAATACTTCTTGTTAAACCAAGCCTCCTATGCTGACACATAACCAAGACACTTACAAACATGAGATAAGCCGACACAAATTCAAGAAACTATGAAGTAGAAAATTCCACGAATCGAGTACATCATTTCCTGGCAAATGAGGAGAGAGAATCACAAGGGAGATGAGCAATGTAACTTCAGGTTCAGAAGCTCTCTATGCCTCCTATGACATGGGAAGGCAGAGAATTGAAAAGTGAAGTCAAATTACAGATGAATCTGATTAAACAAAGCTGGCAAACAAATGGATCAGCTATGTACTTTAAGAATACAGGAGTAAGTGAGTACTATAGGCTAATGGACAAGAACAGGACCTCACACCAAGTATCTAAACGATGAAGTGAACACGGAAGACAAACGGAAAGGACAATCTTTGCAGAAGTTGTATTCAACAGATAACAGTACGTACACAAAAGAGATCGGCTTTCTTCTTAACCTGAGACTCAAAACATCACGAACAGAAGATGGAACTAGAAATGGAAAGTTTGAACCTGAAGAGGTGTGGCAGCAATCAGCGAACCAATCACAGGGCCACCGAAAACCCCACCATCTGGATCACGAAAGGTCAATTTCAAACTGTCCGACAGCTGCACCTGGCCGTTGTTAGAAACGAAGAAGAAGCCTGAGAGACGAACTATCTCATATAGTCCCTGCACATGTGAGCTTCTGAATGAATCTTCACCACTTGTATGCTTGCATATAGATATGTATATGGACTGAAAGAAATATCAAGCAGTCGAGCAACAGCAATAACCAAAGGTCAGAACTACTCCAACAATTATACCAAGCTGAGGTGCATTTAGAGATAGCAGTGTCTAAGATATCAACCTGAGGTCCTAAAATCATGAATGCGTCCATTTTTCAACCCCAATACAATCAGGCGAAATTTCAAAACGAATGCCGATTTTTCCCACTTTCCAGATCAAAAGATCAGGCTTCTTCTACAAACTGAAGGGTTCCAACTAAATATGAAATTACATGTAAAGAGGGTCCTTCACTACAATTTTTTCCCCAAATTTTCAGCCTGAACAACATTATCCTTCTGACAGAGAGGCCGAAGTTTTCCAACACTTAACAAGCAAATTTATCAGGTCTTTCCAATCCACATTTCCGGGGATGGTTGAAAAAACTGGCTCCTGTATCAGCGTAGCATCTATTCAATAAAGTTCTTTAATCACAATATCCTTTGCCAATATGTGAAAATAAAATGTGCAAATTCCTTCCTTTTAGAAGAAATTTTGCAAAAGCTATTACTCTAGGTTACCGAATATCATGTCATCTCCTGATGTCCTGTTATAGCGATTCTGTATCGCTATGCTTCGTCTACATATGAACAACTGGATGTTGAACACTATTAAGATCCAACTGGCCTGCTGATGCAAATGTTTCATTCACCACTAGAAACCTAGAACATGGAAATAGGAAAGCAATCTCCATCTGAGGAGAAAGACAAGGAAATTCATGAACAGTGGAGATAGAACGGTCAATAAGAAAGGAAAGAGATGCAGGTTTAAGATCTCTTCCTAGTAATGAATAGGAGCATCATCTCCTACTTTAAAGCAAAAAAAAAAGCATTCAGCAGGGTAAAATACATGTGAAATGAATTTCTAATACACAAAGGGGCAACACCCTGCAAACTCAACTCAAGCTTCCTTCAGTAATATTTTACACATACACACTTCCGGGATCCTGCAGGTAAGGTGAACTTTGAACTACATGATGTTCCAATGTAGTACTGTGAAGAGGACTTCGAATGCAAGCAATTAAAGTTGGCGATGGCTTGTTTGGCAACCGAGACAGATCCAATACCTGATATCGAACATATCATGCACAATTTGATGACTATCATCAGTGGTTGAGTGTAGTCCCATTACTTTTTTTAAATCAATAATTGAATAAGGGGAATTTTGAATAATATTTGCAATATCATTTCCACTGTAAATTTTTTTTTCTACAATTGTATTTATATTGTATAGTAACAAAACTCCAAAGACGTTATGAGAGGTCAAAATTCTTGGCCAGCTTCTAATGAATGCCATTAAAGAAAATGAAGGGAACCAATGTTCAATCTGTAGTTGACACAACTTGATTTGTTGCAAGTTCTAAGTAATTTGAGCAAGTCAATAGCTTACAGATACAATTTTAAAAGCTCTAAGTTCACTGAAATTTTGCAGCATGATCAACGCTGTGAGCATTAACAAAGGACACAGCCACCTGGACTCATAGTTATAGAACAGAGGAACAAAAAATCATCATCAATTTTTCTTTGCTGATGTTAGCCTCGCCAAGTTCTGATGCACTTTTATTTATATCTTCAGATTGTTCAAACCTGTATCAAGGCGAATACACACCTTTGATAAAGAAAGTTGGTTCTCGGAACAACAGATGATTGCAAAACATCAATGAAAGTAACAAATTAAGAATTCATAGATATAAAAGCTTTGTTTAATGTATACAAACCTGGCATTGCAACTGCCGGGACACTATTGCCAAGAATAACAGGTGGATTGACAAGAATAACTGAGTCATTCCTGGTTGACAAAGCAATTCCTAAGAAAAAGTTAGATGAGTTGGATGAAAACTATGATGTGGTTAGATGAACTCAGATTGATCATTAGATGAAATTGTCGTCGAACACCAAAATTAGTTAATGGTTATAAATTTTGAGTCCAATCCATTTATTTTTTTTCTCAATTTGCTTAATAGTAGCTGTCACATGTAAATGCTTTTTGTTTTTCCTTAGTTTGGTAATTTAAAATTTTAATAAACCAATAAAAAAATGATGAAACATCAATTGTTTATATCTTCTGTATTGTCTATATCAATTGCGAGGTATAATTTTATTTTTTTTTTGGAACTTTGTGGGTTGGAAATTTGCTGAATACGAAGATCTCTTGACAGAATTCTACACTCAAAACGCCCCTTGGCATAAATTTTTTAAAATTCGTTATCATTTTGGAAATTTCTCTTCTAAGATGAGTTTAATTGTTATTTTTTATGTAATTGGATTATTCACGAGAACCACCCAGACAAATCTTTGGTCTACTATCTTTTCTGAGAGCAAATAGAGGCCACATTTTTCTTGGATGAAAAGGAGTGCTCTTTGGTGATGTGGTAGATTAAATGGTGAAAGAATTAGTATTGAGGAGAGCTAAATAGTTATTGTAGCCGGAAGGTCCCCTAAGTCAAGCATACCATCTTTTTGCGTTGAAGAATTAATCTTCTCATGTAGCTTATTTCTAACGGTAGTTATCAAATTTGCAAATCATTTTATACTTTAAATTATTATAGTCGCTAATATAATGTATGTGTTTGCATACTCTATTTTTCACTTTCAATAATTAAGTTAATTAAACTTATAATTCGACTTTCTTTTACATTCAATTGGGCATGCTAAGCACTATTGCTATCGCGCATCATGCGGTTTATGCCTCCTAGTTATCAACATAATAACTAATCTTCTACATACTCAACATAACATACAACGTGCCAAAGGATTTCGTCGTCATGTGCTGCTCGCGTGAGTTTTGTAAGTTCGCGCTTCTCCGGATACTCTGTTGGAATGGTTGGGGTAATTGGGTGGCCCATGGGTTTTCTGCTTTTCTGCTTTCGAATTAATGCCCGAACCACTTCCTTACCTTTCCATCTCTCATACCTTTCAGAGTTGGCAGCAAAGCTCTGTCAAGATTGGTAATGGGTTTCCTACTTTTCTGCTTTCGAATTAATGGCCGTACCACTTCCTTTCCTTTCCAGGCTCTCATAGCTACATTGTTTGGAGCTGGCAGCAAACCTTTGTCAAGAATGGTAATTGGCATGATTCATTAGGCCTGCGACTTTCGATTTCCTCCGAATCCCGACACGGGTTGACTGTGCCCCTTTTCCCTACGATTTTCTCATTTGCTTCTTTCCTTTCCGCTTTCTGAAGTTTTTTGTTCCCTTGAACCCGTCCTCCTTTTTTGATCTCCTTCCTCTCATCGGATTCCCTGCCCAGCTTTATTGCGAGCACAGTTGCGTCTTCTTCGTTGCATTTTAAGCTCGGTCTCCTCGGCCTTCTTTTGCTGGTGCGTTTTGCTTTTTCTTTCCCCTTATTTTACGCTGCAATTTATTGTTGGCCATGTTGTTTACTTTGATGCTTTTACAATGCTGTGTCTCGCTCTTAATTCTCTTGAATTGGTCAGTGTTCTTTGCTGCCGTTAATTATTTCCTTTTTATTATTATGCTGTGAGGGAGTAATGCTGCCATTAATTATTGGGATCTGCACTGCGTTGTAGTTCTGTTCTTTTCCCCTGTTGATTTTATTTTTTTTTCCCTTTGGGCCTTTGTTTCGCTTTTCCAATAGCCTTTGCTTCCTGTACGTTCCTTTCCCGTGGCATGCAAGAAATTCCATCTTCTACCCTAAAACCTCAACGCTTCTTATTGTGATATCATTGTGTGATGATATTATCATTTGATTTTGGGGGATTTTTTTGTTCATGCGTGATTTTTGGGGGGTTTTTTTTCGTTTCCAATTCTTTTGGTTTTGGGTGTTTGTATCTTTTTATTTCTTTTATTTTTCATGTATCTACTTTTCCACTCTTAGTAGGTCTCCCTGTATTTGGATTTGGCCATTGCTCTATCTACATGAAACTTAGACATATGGAATTATTATGTGATTTTTAGGGGTTGTTTCTTGTTTTTCTGTTTCCTTTTCTTTTTCTTCTGGATGTTTATTTGTATCTTTTTATTTCCTTTCTTTCTGATCTGACCAATGCTTTGTCTTTTCTTTATTTTGTCCTGGTTACTATCAGTTTGCTTCAAGTAGAACGGGTTCTCAAAGCTGCACCGCCTCCGCAGCTGACCACACACAAGGTAACTTACGACTCTGCCTTCCTTACTTTCCTTTTTTTTGGTTTATTTTTGAGTGATCCGAACTATTTGTTTTTTTTTTTTTTTTGCTTAGAGATTACATAAAAAACAAATATTACATCAATGGCTGGCCATACCCAACAACATATTTTGCCATTGGTTATTCCACGACCTTACCCCTCCTTCCTTCACTTTTCTATTGTTAGTGGTCTCTCGATGCTCTGTGGTTTGTTTTTTCCCTTTATACCCAAACGACATATTTTGATTTCTCCTGGCTACTAGGGACTCTAGATAAACAAAGCTAATGATTAGGTGTTTTCCATTTCATTATAGGAGAAATAATTGCAAGAGCAAAACAACTTCTTGCATTGGATAGACTTACCTTTCTGCATCTTTTGATAAATTTTTCCCGTTATTTTTACTGTTCCAACTCTCATCCTAAGTGCAAAGAAAGCAATCATTTGTTCATTATTCGCACCTTCAATTTGAGTTAAAGGAAAATGAGAACATAGTCATGGTATGTTGCTCATCTGCAATCAGAGTTGCTGCCTGAATTGGTGCCCTTTTCTTTCTTAAAATTAGGTACTGTCTCTGTAAATCTTTTGCCACTATTCTGTGTAAATAGACACATGTCGATCCCAGTAATTCTCATGCAACTTTTGAATAGACGTTCAAGCTAGCCAGAGCTCTTTTTCTGCCAGTTTTGCCATGGAGTGGGGAGGATTTGCCAGTTTTGCCCACGATGGCGTTTGTTTATGCATTGCCTTTTTTACTCCCTCGGTTTCTTGCACATCTATCTGTTCTTCTTACATTTCTATTAGCCTTGATGATTACAAACGGTTTTCCTTGGCTAATGTTTTGTCCCTGGTTTTTCCCGTGTTCTCTAAGAAATGGCTACTGGGCCTGTGCACATATCGCGAGTTGATAAGTCTTCAATTGATTGGACTGTGCTGGTTCAAGTTATAGAAGCTGATCGTGTAAAGATTGCTCGAGATGGGGATTTGTTGAGGTCCTTTTGTCGGTTTCAATTTGGTGACTTTCAGGTTTGGGCCATCCAGATTGATGCTGCCTCCCCACCTTCTATTGCGTTGATTGTGTTTTTGTTTTTGTTGCTAACTGAATCTCCTGAGGTGTTTCCCCCCCTTGTGGATAGGGTATCAAGGTCTCTGCGGTTGTATTTGACGGTGCTGTTGCTATTGTTGACGGGCTTCTTTTGCCGTTTAGAAAGTATTACATATCGAATGCAGAGGTGCATTGTAACATCCCGAATATTAGGAGGTTGTTTGTGAAGAAAATATTAAAGTGTATTTCTTTGGGATTTGATTCAAAACCTTATTTTGTTTTAAAAGACTAGAAACCCTAATTTTTTTTTTTAGTCAAAAACCCTAGTTTACTTGTGGCTAACCGGTTTTCCTAAATCTCTCCTATTTTAATTGAAACCCTAAATTTAATTACTGGAATTGGAAAAATTCCTCACGTTTTCTTAAAAAATTTCCTTTTAGTTGAAAATTATCATTTATTAAAGCCCTACTATCCAATTATTCCATAATAAGTGCAAATGAATCTAGAAAGTAGGGTTTTATTCTTCGGTTTCAAGTTTGGAGCAAAATTAGGGTTTTCGCGATTTTCCGCCGGATGAATTTTCGGTACGGAGCAAGGACCAAATTAGGTGATTAAAAGTGACTTTTCAGTGAGAAATAATATGTGAGTAGTAGCAATGATATAAGGTTAGTGAATGGGAAGTAAAAACCCTAGTACGTGAGTTTTAAGAAAAACGGCGCGAACCGGCGGGTCCCGCGCATTACCGATTGAACGCACCGCTTGACCACCATTTTTCTTACCCAACAAGTTTGTTGACTTTTGTACATAATATCTTCTTATATTGTATCAGCCTTGACCAAAATTAGTGGCCAAGAAAGGCAAGAAAGAAAGAGAAAAAGAAAGGGTGGTGGTGGTGACACTTGTCACCACCTCATGGCTTCTTACCCAAGACTAACCCCAACCATTTAAATCCAACACTTAGCATTTTTCTTCTTCATTTTGGGTGCTGCTGGCCGAGAACATCAAGGAGAGAAACTCCAAGGGAAAATCTTTCATTTCATCTCCAAATCCAACAAATAAGTGAGGAATCGAGCGAAGTAAACCGATTAAACTTGTTTTCTAGTGACTAGCTAGTGAGTTGTGGTGTGATTCTTGAGGGGGAGAGCTTGTGCTACTCTTGGTGACTTTTATTCAAGGTAAGAGAGTTTATCTCTCCAAGTTTTGCTTTCAAATTTGTTGAATTAAGCTTAGTAGTTTGATATTGTGGTGGAATCATGAATGATGAGTATGTTTTAGTAGTTTTCCCCAATTTATTTGATGAACTAGGGCTTGTGGAAATTCTGCCCAAATGATTGAATGATGTTTATATGTTGCAATTGAGGTGTTATATGGTGTTTTGGTAGTGATTGGATCAAGAAATTAAGGAAAGATTCACTAGAAACTCAAAATTTCCAAAATCTGGAAAATGGTCCCAACATTCTGTCCGAATTTTTATCTATATGTTAGAGGCTGTTTTGGCCTTAGGTCAAAGAATAAAAGTTGTAGAGAATGGCATTTTATAGGTACCTACAAAATTTCATCTCAATCGGAGCAACGTAGGACGTGAAAAGTCCAAAATACCCCTACTGTTCTAAGTATTTCCCAGCAGTCCGTTTCTTCAGTTCAGTCCAGTTTATCACGATTTTTGACCAGGATCCATTCTGATTTAGCTCTGGGCCAAAACATGAAAGTTGTAGTGTTCTGAAGTAGCTTTAAAATGCCTCAAAGAAAACCTGATTCGGACTTGTGTACACTGAGTTATGTCCATTACAGTGTTCTGCTGTTAAACAGCCGGTGAATTGGTTTCTGGTTTAGTAATCTGAGATTTTGACTAAGTTGCATTAGGAAATGGACTAAGTGACCTTCATGAACATTGTAGCTCTGTGTCTTAGCTTCGAAACGGCATAGGTTACGCCTCAATCCAATAAGCATAGCCTCAGATATGTTATTTCCGCATTTGTACGTCAAATCTGTCTTGTGCTAAGTTGAAATCCTGCACTTGTGATTGTTGTGAATCTTATTTTTATGATATTGTGAGCCTATGGAACGGCTCTTGGCTTGAATTGTTTTTATGTGTGATGTTGGGTCGTTGTTGAAGAAAAATAATGAAGCCTAAATGGCTGGAAAATTAGGTAAACACAAAGGGCATGCTGCCCAAATTTACGCTCGAAGACTAGAAAACTACTTGCAACTTGAGTAAGGGTTAAGAGTGATTACTGCTTGAACCATCTAGGGTACTTGAGTCTTCTTGTTCCGAGGTATATAAGTAAGGATTTGGCCGAACTTGTACCCTTGAGAAATGCAATCATGATTGTTCGAAATATGTTTTCCTTGTATTTTCCACTCGCATGACGATTTCAAGTATAAAAGTTATAAAGTTTTACCGTTTAAAAAGTGAGCAAGTGTTTCACGACTACCATCCAAGTGAATTCCAATTTCTTGAATTTTATTGAACGAAACGTTTAAGTTTCGAATCTAAGTCATGTTTCAAAGTTCTCAAACTGAGTTTTATCGCAGATTTGGACTCCGAACCCGGAGTATAACCTGAAAGTGACCAGTAAAGGCACTATATCTTTTGGTGAGTGCTTTCAAATACCGAATTGAACTTGATACTTGAACTTGATACATGACCAATCTGATTACATGTTATATACGTGAATTGTAAGGGCAAGAGTGTACCTTATCGCACTTGCCCTTACGTGATATACTTGTTTATTGTTGCAATTGACTTGATATACTTGTTTATGATGCGCGCACTTCCTGGAATTCCAGAAACCCTATGGCAAGTTACTCTAGTCGAGCCGGCAAGGGTTTGGTCGATTGGATAACGAACCCTGGGTCTCTTGTATTGTCAAGTGGAGTGATATCTTCTCGACTAATCGGTATACTCGAGTATTACCACCCGTGTTTATTGAGGATTTTGGGCCCAGTTGGGGGTTTGAACGGTGGACGGAGAGTCGTGTAAGTGGTGTTCTACTGGATTGGTTACTTACTTGAAAGTTGACGGAGTGTCAACTACTACGGGATCAAGCTTCTGGTAATGCCATGGGAATTTGGCTCCTGAGAGTCATCCGTATCCTTATACTTTGGAGTGATTATTGTTTATTGGATTATTGTTTTTTTTGAAAAATTTCTACATTCGCTCATTTTAAGATTGCTACTTGACGTGTTACTGTTCATATTTATGAACTCTTTATGCTCGTTACTTTGCTATATCGAAAACTCGTACTTATAAATAATGGTCAATTTGCTATTTGGAACCTCACTGGGCTTTTAGCTCATTCCACTCCATTTGTTTTCCTTTCAGGGGTACGAGCGAGGTGTGAGATATGTAAAGTCTAGCATAGACTAGTTGTTTGATTTTTGACTTGTACTCGCGCTATTTCTCGGATGGAACATGTTGTACTTAGATTGTATACGTTTTGAACTAGTTTGGTGTATTGAGACTTTGTACCTCGATTTCTATCAATGTAAATTATAAGCTTGAATTGGGAATGTTATTTATGGTTCATGGATGTGTGTACATGACTCGATTGAGATAGTGAGTGAGTCCTGGCGAGAACTGGGCAGGCGGTCCGCCGAACCCTTTGGTACGCCTTAGGGGGAGGTGGGGTCGTCACATGCATGAGATTCCTGAACTTGTTGGAACGGGCCTGTATTCATTTTATTGGGTTATTAATGAGGGAACTATTATTCAAGAGTCTGCTGCCTCAGAGGAATTGGTTCTTCCTTTCTATTTTGAATTGCGCTCTTTTCAGTACTTCCACTTTATGGCTGACACAGATACTTTTATAAGTTAGTCCCTTTGTTTACATGTTTAGCGCTTTCTTTCCTCCCTTGCCATTTGATTGTTCCTGACTGTGTTCATTTATGGTTTTAACGTAGATGTCATGGGAGTTGTTATCCATGCATTGCCTCCACGAGATGTGAATTTTGGAGGAAGCAAACGGTATGGCAGAGATTATATTATAGTAGACCAAAGGTTAGTTTTTCCCTCTCAAGCACGATCCCTTTTAATTATTTAGCGATTGTTTCCCTCCCAAACAAGAGCTTCCCATGTGATAACTCTTTGCTGCATACTTAAAATTTGTTCTGCTTCTGTATTTTATGCATGCAGTGAGCGCCCAGTGGTACTGACTTTGTGGGATGATTACGAGGCTATTGAGGATCGTGCTATTGATGAATTAATGGTGTCCATGCGGATTATTATTGCTGTGAGAGTCAGGGTTACCACGCAAAATTGTACGATTTCCTGTCCGCTGTGCTTTTTCCTCCCCTGTGTGGTTTCTTTCCTTAGCTGTGCTTTTTTGTTCTACTTTTTCAGACCTGTCTCTCTCAACTCAGCCATCCTCTGTTATCATTGTTGCTCCTGCTGTTCTTGACGCAAAAAAACTGGATGATTGGCAGCCATTGTCTATTTATTTATTCTGCTTCTCTATCTTTTTATGGACTTATTCGTATGCACAAAGCTACTTTGTTAGTGTAGGTCTAATGCTAATATAGCAGAGCTGGTTCATATGGTTTTTGATGATAAGGCCTATCGTGATCCGTGCATTCTGTTGCCCCCTATTCGTGACGCGACGCTAACAATGATCTCTAATCTTGTATCCGAGTCCAGATCTGTTACTGTCAGGGTATTGCGATTTTTTACTCCTTTTATCATGCTTATTTTGTTTGTGCCTCTGTTTACGTTCTTTTTTGGCCCCTACTCAGCTACGTTTTTGTTGTTTCTAGGACCAGGGGACTTTTTGGATTAAGGGGCATGTTGAAATTGCATTGTCTTCGGCTCGATTTTGGCATATGGCCTGTCCCCACAGTTATGAACTGTATGAATTTTCGTCCACTTTGGGGATCATATGCCTGAATTTTGGTTAGGGAATGCATGAGTTCCCTAGGTGATTTCTTAGTCTATTGCCTCTGTGTATGTTTCTGTGTTATTACTATGCGGTTCCTTGTACTCATGTTATAACTTTGTTACATATCATGTTTTGTCTGATAGGGCATGGGTTCGTCTTACGGTGTTTGATAGTACTGGTTACGTTAATGTTATTGCCTTGGGCCCAGAAGCTGAGAAACTTATCGGCCTAAGTGCTGCTGATATGTATCGCGTTTCTGAGCATGAGGTGATCTTCGTTTAGGTTTATTGGTGTTATTCTTCTATTTTTAAGCGTTCATGGCTTTGCTTTTACTGTCCGTTTTATTTATTCGCTCAACTTTACAACATATTGATTTTTATATAGACTTTTGAAATTTCGAAACGTGTGTCTCGTCGTCTTGACGGAAAGGAACTGCTGTGTTACCTTAAACATTTGTCCAGGATGATCAGAACAGAAACACTTACTCGCTACACAATTGTTGCTTGTTACCCTGTTTCCGAAAGTGCCTCTTCTTAGCACATACCTTTTGGAGACAATGTTTAGCTTACTATCTTAATTGACAGCCTTGTAGCCTGTTGCGTTGCTTCATCTTATGTGTGTATCTCATGGTTGGGTTTTTCTATTTTTAGTTGTTGGATTTACAGCTTGTGGCCGTGTAATGGGACTAGCCGTCTTGCTGGGTATTTCTTGTCTGTTAAACCTTGTGCTTTGTAATGAATGGATTTTATTTTAATGGATGTTTATGGTGGTTTTATCGTGGCTTTGTTTAATTATGTTTCCTGATGTTGTTATGTGCATATTGAGCTGCTCTGGCTCTTCCATGGAATCCAATAGATTCCATTAATTTTATGATTTGAAATGTCTTTTTGTACAATAGGCGTATGCATATGTTTGGCCATTAAACAGGTTCGACCAAATGTTAGCTTGTGTATTCACAGACTTATGTGTGTGCCTGCAATTCATTTTTTGTACTTTTCCCTTCCAGCCCTTGCTCTTGCCAACACAGCTGACGTATTTTCCCTTGAACCCCCTCGAATGCGTTCCGTGCCTTGCGTTTTCTCCATATTTCTTACTATTTCTTATACCTGTTGATTACTTTTCCCAAGTGGTTAGCCAATTTACCTGTTGACCTGTGCTCCATTTTCCTGCCACCCCGCCTCCCTTTCAGATTTGAATAACACTTTTGTCCTTGCTAACCCATTAGTGTGGATTCGTTTTCATGCTCCTGCGCACGTAATCAATTGACTTGTGAGACGTGGGAAGACCTTATGCACCCTTGGTGCTGTATGACTAGACCTTATGCACCCTTAGTGCCGTGAATTCACAATTTGTGTTACGTTACTAAGGTCCGGCTTATTGATACATTTTTCCTTAACCGCTATAATGTACCACCGTCTGGTTTTCATACTTCTACATTATTTCGCTTGGTTTGCCTTTCTATTGACCCTTCCTTTTTTTCCTTCCTTGTTCATTCTACCCGTGATAATTATGCAGACCTCGAAGCAAAAAAAATCGCCCGTATAGGAACCTCTAAAATGTTTATTTCTATCCCGTTATAGGCTTGAATGCAGTGCGTTCTTATTGATACCTCTATATTCAATGGACCTTCTTACACTTTTTCCCCCGTCGTTGTTTGGCTCCTTATTAACTTATATCAACCGGTATCCTATATATACTTTACCTGTAACGTTTTACCGCCTATAGAATTTTTTATACTGTCTGCCTTGCAATTTTTGCCTAATCATTGTTTCATCTGGGATAACTTTTTATCCGAACAAACAAATTTTCTACTCTTTTCTATCGTGGGTATAATTTCTCATACATGTTTGTAATTTTGTCGAAAAAATACACATATACATTTTTCGTCACCATCCTTGTTTGATATCTGAACTTTATACCAATCTAATTACCTTTCATTACTACTTTTTTTCCCCATATTTTTTGGTGGTAGTTATAGAAGTGTCTTTTTTTAAGTTTACTTAGTATTGCTCCTTATGTCTAACCTTTGCTAGACAACTAAATTTTTTTACTCTTTCTTAGAATGCAATATCGTTTATTTTGCTCTATACTAAATCTTTTTCTGTCCATTGAATTTATTACTTCTAATAAGAATAACAATCACTTTTTCGCTTGCACATTTTTGTTTTCTGCTGGTATTATTGTCAGCTCTTTTTACATTTCGCCTATTCCTTGTCAATAGTTTTCCTCTTGCGGATGCGTCTGGTTTCACTTTAGTTAAGACTACTGTGAATCTTTCCCTTGTCAGAACCTTTTAAATGTATATGTTGCTGGTTGTCTCTATCTCGATTTTTGTGCTATCTCAGTATCCGTGTGATCAACAAAACCCAGTCGCTTACAATCTTATAGACTATGGAACAGATGCGTTCTTCCTCGGTTATCTTTTCAAAATTACCACTCCCTTCTCCAATGCTGCAGCATTGTCCATTTACATCGTCTTCTTTTCTTGGTCGATGTGTTTCTGCTCCTTCAACTTTTTTTCTCATCTTACGTTTTCTTTTGTTTATCGTGTCTTTTTTCTTGGCTGTCCTCTTCCATTGTATTCTCACACCTGGTGTCTTGCTTGGAACATCTGTCTTCTGTGTATTTTTTTGAGTTCACCTCTTACTATTTGTTCTTTATCTGTATGTACTGCACCAGCATTTTTGCATAGCCAAGCTCGTGTTATCTTGCACGCCATGTGTTTGTTAGCTACATGTAATGCGTAAGGTTGACTGGTGTAGCATTTTTTTTTGGCATGCACGTTACCATTGTAACAAAGAACATATGTTTTCTGTCTTTAAGTTACCTTGCTCTTTTTTCCCGCCGGCTTTCCCTTTAACTGCCCTTGCTTTCAACCTTCATTGACTACTTTGCTCTCAGATAAACTTATCCATTCGTAATCCATTGGCTTTTTTCCGCAACATTGTCTATTCTGTTTTTATTTTTAGTCTTTCTCGAAGCGTTCCAGTTTTGACTAAACTATGTTTGCTCTCCTTTCAAGTTATCTTGTTCTTTTTGGCAGGAATTTCTCCTTCGATTGTACTTTCCTTGAACCTGCATTCGGCCCATTGTTTTCAGGTAACTTTCTACATTTACAAAGCATTTTTTACCTGTTGTTGCTCTTTTGATCTTTGCATCTTGACGGTTGTATTTTTCGCAATTTTTATTATTATTCATAGCCACCATTTTGTTATTTTTTCTTTTCGAGCCATTGGTTTCTTCTTTGTTTTTCCTGTTCTTCTCAACCTTTTTCTTTTAACATGCTTACCGTCTATTGCGAATTTTTGGACCATGTTATGGCATTGTTTGAGTTTTTTTGTGCGATTAAGTATTGATCTCAATGACTTTTATGTTCATCGTCATATAGCATTTGTTTTGGCTTGAATGGATTATAACTTAAAACGGCGTATGCGATATGCTGCTATGGATCAAGAAAAGAAGGATGCATTAAATCGCCATAGGAAAGCTTCATATGCTGCGAAAAGACAGAGTAGTCCTGTTGCTCCCACCCTTGCTGTGCGACAGTTAGACAAGCAAAATTCTACGCCTGGCTATTGTTCAGATAGCTCAGGCAGAAATAGGTCTATACCTGATACGGATGCTCAGAATATAATCGATAGTGATGCATTAGCTGACGCATTTGATGGTATTTCTGAGCAACTGGCTTTTGATATGAGAAGCCAAAACTTACCTCCTCAAAGCTCGATACCTGTCAGTTCTTCTACCGTGCCTTCGCCGCTTGGAGGTATATATTTCTGAGATTAGATTCGTGAGCTATAGAGTCACTTTCCTTTTCTTATTATCCATTGCTGGTACTGTTACATATTTATTTATCCCTCCAGCCAAATTCTGATTGGGGCCGCTCTTATGCATCACTTCTTTCCAATCCTTTACATAGATTTCTCTGTTCTTACCTCTTCACTAATTTGTAACTCACTCTCTCGTGCACTACTATTTTTCTTCGTTGTCTCTTACACCAAAATTCCCCATAGTTGCTCCCAAATCGTCACTTCTTTTGTTTATTTCTGCTATGGTTTGTTTAGCTAAGGTTGGTGTCTTATTTTTTTTTTTAGTTCCTGCCATGGTGCCTGTTGAAGAGGGTACCTATGTGCTTGAATTTGATAACTCTAGATTTTCTGAATCTTTAAACAATCCACAGATTGTTGTTAATACACGAGTTGATGGTGAAGGTTAGTGATGGATGATCTAACTTCTTTATATATGTCTGAGCGTAGGCTTTTGCTGTATTTTCTCTCGGCCGGATAGGGTGATGTATTTTTTGTATTGTCTTAGGAAAAGGAAAAGGCCTACAATCACAAATTCTTCCCGCTTGAACAAAGTACCAACAAAGCCTCTTGTCCTACCCAATGTTCCTGACTGTGAGCATTGTGGAGCAAAGAGGTTTACCTTGGAACCCCTTAAATTTTGTTGTCGTGGCGGGGAGATTTCTGTTGTTTGTCCGACGATGCCTTACGAGCTCTTTCGTCTTTACTCTGGTACTGACGAGGACTGTGTTGAGTTTCGAAAATGGGTCCGAACCTAGAACAATAATCTGGCCTTCACATCGTTTGGCGCCAAGTATGATCGTGCCTTAACAAAAAATATTAAGGGTGTTTATACTTTTCGGGTGCAAGGCCAGGTGTACCACTTATTGAACAGTTTGGTCTCTCCTAATGATCAAGCTACTGGTGTCCAGCTATATTTCTACGATCAGGAAGAGGAGTTATCAAAAAGAGTGGCTGGTTCACCTAGGCTACGTGAAAGCACCCTCAAATTATTGATGCGTATTCTAGAGGCTAATCCATACACTAAATTTTTCAAAGGTCTTTGAGATGTTCCTGATCTAGACAATCATAGGATTGTTCTCAACTCTGATCCTCAGCTGGATCAACGTGTATATAATTTGCCTACTTCATCCCAAGTTGCTGCCATTTGGACAGAAAATGAGGATGAAGCGCTTGAAAAGGTGCTCATATTCAAGTTTATACACACTCAAATGTGCCTCATAGGATACCGCATTAGTTTGCGTGTTACGATCCATTACAGTACCCTCTCTTATTTCCTCGGGGCGAACTTGGTTAGCATTATGGCATCCAAAAAAGTACCGACCCCAATGAAGGAAATAAAGAGGCTGACAATGATAATGATGTCGTGCCTAATTTTTTCTTAATTGGGAGTGCATCAGGCTTGATTCAACAGGAACACAAAGGCAAGTCTTCTTAGTTTGTTCCTAAAATTTTTCCCCCTTGTCACCCCCGTGTTATATAGCGTCTTAGATAACTCTATTATCCTACTTTTCCCTTGTTCGTGCTTGCTATGTAGCTGCTAAAGGTGGGAAAAAACAGCGTGATACTATTTCTGCAAGAGAGTACTACTATTACTTACTTTAGATGAGAGAAAATGATAGATCAATGTTGTTGCACACAAGGAGGCTGCTACAGCAATTTGCTGTTGATATTTACGTAAAGATAGAAATGTCTAGGCTTGACTTCCATAGAAAGAACCAAACCGATATTAGGACTGAGATTTTACAAGGTGTAATGGATAGTCTATCTGCTGGCCAGACTGAAGGAAAAAGTGTTAGTCGTCGAGTTTATCTCCTGGCTTCTTTCATTGGTGGTCCAAGGGACATGTGCCGCAGATATGTTGATGCGATGGCATTAGTCCAGAAATTTAGTAGGTCGGATCTTTTTATTACCATGACATGTAATGCGCAGTGGAGAGAAATCCAAGAAAACCTGAAATATGGAGAGGATGCATAGGATAGGCCTGATTTAGTGTCAAGAGTCTTTAGAGCAAAGTTTGAGCTACTCAAGACTAAAATAGTGAAGAAAAAGATTTTTGGGGAGGTTGCTGCCTGTGTTCATGTGATTGAGTTCCAAAAAAGGGGTCTCCCTCATGCTTACCTCTTGATCATCCTTAAGCCTGAATTTAAGCCACTGAACTCTGATGCTTATGATCGTATTGTGTCTGCCGAGATTCCAGATCCGCAAAATCAAAGCTATTTGTATAATCTTGTGCTCAAACATAGGATGCATGGACGATGTGAACTTTTGAATAAGGAAAATGTTTGCATGAAAGATGGCTTTTGCAAAAATCATTATCCAAAGAATTTTTGTGATTTCACAGTCCATACTGAGGATAGCTACCCACACTATAGAAGGCAAAATAATGGTCGATTTGTAAGGGTGCGCAATAACACCCTTGGCAATCGATGGGTTGTGCCATATAACCCATACCTTCTTGCTCTCTTTGACTGCCACATGAACGTCGAAATCTATTCGATGGTTAAACTGGTCAAGTATTTGTATAAATATGTCTATAAGGGTCACGATCGTGTTAACTTCCATATTTATTCAGAAGATAACCCTGACGACATAGATGAAATAAAGAATTTTCAGGTTGGGCGGTGGGTAGTGGCTGCTGAAGCTTTTTGGTGCATTTATAGATTTAATATAAATGAGATGACTCCTGCTGTGTATACTCTTCAGTTGCATCTTCCAGGTCAGCAAATGATCTCTTTTCATAAAAATACGAATCTTGTTGACCTCTTAAATCGAGCCGATTTTTTCGAGACAATGCTGACAGAATTTTTTCGCATGAATAAAACCAACAACAGAGCTCAAAGTCTTAAATGCCTATACTGTGAATTCCCAGAGTTTTTTGTTTAGAAGCCTACTAGGAAACGGTGGACTGAACGGAAAAGAAAAAAAGTCATTGGTTGTGTTGTGACTGTTGCTCCAAATGAGGGAGAACGCTACTACTTACATCTTCTCTTATCTCACGTTCGTGCTCCCACGTGTTTTGAAGATTTCTTGACTGTTAATGGAAAGCTTATGCTCTCCTATAGAGACGCTACCTTCCAAATGGGACTGCTTCAATCTAACACACATCTGGAAGACACACTTAATGAAGCAACAGCCTTTCAGATGTTTTCTTCGTTAAGAACTCTCTTTGCAATCTTGTTAGCCTATTGCTCGTCGAGCAATCCTAAGGTCCTCTGGGAAAGATATGAAGCTGAAATGTCCAGGGATTTTGAAAGAGATAAGAGTTTTTCTACTCAGAATGTTGAACAAATAAGAAGATGTGTTTTGCTGGATATAAATAAATCCTTGGAACAGATAGGAAAAAATATCAATGACTACCATTTGGTGCTTGATAGTTTCGTTCTCAGTCATGATGAGCGGCTCACAAGAGAAATTCAGAGTGAGTTAAGCATACAGTTTACAGAGCAAGACTTTTTATTGCCTTCAAAGCTAAATATAGGCCAGAGATTTGCCTATGACAATATTCTGAAAGAAGTTTTCTCTTCTGGAAATAACTATTTTTTTTTTGTTGATGGACCTGGTGGGATTGGTAAGACTTTTCTTTATCGCTCTATTCTGGCAACGCTTAGGTCCCAAGGGTTCATAGCAATAGCTGTTGCATCATTTGGAGTAGCTGCATCTATTCTTCCAGGAGGGAGGACTGCACACTCTAGGTTTAAAATCCCGTTGGACATTTCTGCAAGTAAAGTCTGCCATATCAGTAAACAGAGCTCTGTTGCTAAGCTTATTATGATGGCTAAATTAATTCTATGGGATGAGGCTTCTATGGCCAAGAGGGACACTATCGAAGTTTTTGACAAGTTGCTCAAAGATGTAATGGATTCTGATCTGTCTTTTGGTGGCAAAGTAGTAGTATTTTGGGAAGACTTTCGGCAAACTTTACCTATTATTCAGAATGCAACAAAGGATCAGCAAATAGAGGCCAGCTTTGTCAACTCCCCTTTATGGAGTTCTCTTCGAAAGTTAATCTTGACCGAAAACATGAGAGCTATCTCTGATAGCCATTTCTCCGATTTTCTGCTTAGGATAGGTGAAGGTTGCGAACTAGAGGATGCTGATGGAAAAATAACTTTATCAAAGGATATATCAATCCCGTTTGATAACAAAGAAGATTCACTTAACAGGTGAAAAATACGTTTTCCTTTCAAACTCCGTGCTTCTTTTAGTATTGGCCATCAACTTGATTAAATGGTCTTATGTTAACTAAAATATTTGTTAACCAGGTTTGTGAATTTTGTATTTTCGGATTTGAGCGTGTATTCATCTGATCCATACCAGATCACTAACAGATGTATTCTTACTCCAAAGAATACATGTGTCGATGATATAAATGAGATGATGATCGATCGCTTTCCTGGACGACCTTTTGTGTACATGAGCAATGATCGAACTATTAATGAGAGGGACCAATCTGACTACGAAAACTTTTTAAACTCTTTGAATCCCAAGGGTCTGCCCCCTCATAAACTGGTTCTAAAAGAAGGTTGCCCTATTATTCTCCTTAGAAATTTAAATCCTATGGAAGGCTTATGCAATGGAACATGGCTTATATGTAGAGAGCTAAAGTAGCATGCCATTTGTGCAGAGATTGCAGCTGGTTAACATCGAGGAAAAAATTTGTGCAAAGCAGTTAGTGAAAGTGTTTTCAATTAGGAGAAGTTTTGCTCTTCTTTTATCAGTTGTGGGAAAATTTGTTTCAAATCATTAAAACATTTTAAACATGATAATCTTGGCCACCATATCTTAGCATATGTCCTTATATTTCCTGAAACTATATTCTTTGTTATGTACATAATAAGGTTTATGTGGGTCTAATATCTAAGAGTTTGAGAATACTCAAATTCTACATAGATATATATGCCTAATATCATTGTAGCAAGACTGAGTAGCCTGTTGGTCCATCACATTAATGACATTTACACTGATCTTGTTGAAGGTGAATGTTGGCTTCTGAGTGGAGTATTGAATTGTTGATGCTAAGTTGTGATCTAATAAAGCCACTTAGGACTCAGATTTCTGAAGTAAAATCTTCATTAAAAGAAATTACAGTAACATAAAGGCGGTGCTTTTTTGTTTTCAGTGATCACTGCATGGCTATGACACGGTTTCAGCAAATATAGCTCCTGGTTCTATTTGTTAGATAAAGGATTACTAGATGGAGGAGATGGGCGGAACATCCTATGTGGTTATAATATGGGTCTCGAGTTGTACACTAGTAATCGTTTAGAGCACTGTTTATTATATTTTGACTTGCATCTGATTTGTGTAGTAACAGAAAGTTTGATATCACTTGTAAAGTAGGTGACTTTAATGTTCGATATGGATAACTTACACATGTTTCTTTCCAAAATTTCCAGATAGCCGTTTGGAATTATCTATACCTAATTGAATATGGTAGGCATGGACATAACACTTTAACTTTATTTTATTATGTGTGGTGAAGATGTGACTTATTTGTAGTATGTGCATGTGTATTGGTTTCCCAGGAACATCTGGGCTGCTGCGTTCTTAACTGCCCCTGCCCCGGGTGTTTTGTCATATAAAAGAAGACTAGGCAAGGTTTTCAAACTCTCAAGAAATAAACTTGTTTGGGTACTTGAAATATTAAGTTTTGAACTGACACAAAAATGTTCTTGTTAACTTTATGCATGTATGTTTCTTTGCATATCTTATTTTGTATACAAACTATCTAGGGATGTCTTCATTGATATCTATAATCTAAGTATATTATGTTCATTCAAAGTGGACGTGATGGGAAGAAAAAAGGGGGGAGAGGTGAGTTGATTACATAATTTGGAAACTTCAAGCCTAATGCTGCAAAGGAATCGGTAAGAGTAGGTCCAATAATTTGCTTTTGTATCTATACCATCAGATTACAAGCCAGTCTGAATGGATACCAAGGATCTATATGATAACTATACAGGTTTAAGGCAGGGGATTCCTCTCTTCCCTTTTTATCCATTTTATTGATGGAAGTATCATGCAACATAGTGCAAAAGTTGAGTAACTGGGAAGGATTGAGGGCTTCATGGTGGCAAAGAGTATGGAAGGGTGATGTTATGCATCATTGCAATCCCTTTCTCTTCTTTATAAGTGTGTTCAGGTTCATAATGCACTATGATAATGGTTACATTTAGTGAAGATGATACATCTAATGTCTTAGTTGATAATTGGGTTCTTAAGTTGGTAAACTAGCTATATGTCTAGTGTCACAATTTGATGTCTCTAGCTTTACCCCCAGTGGCTATCCCACTGAAGAAGTCATTGCTAATGAACTCAATGTTCTTAGTGTTTCCTTTTTTCTTTTTCCATCCACTTTTTGTACTTGCCTTTTTATTTTCTAAATGATATCTACAAGTGTTGATGTAAATGAGATTTTCAGCTGACAGTTTATTTGTAGAATACAAATACTAAAGGATGGCGCTCTTGAATCTTTAACTTTCCACTTAATTTTACTGTTACCAAGACAGGATATGATGTTCAATTTAAGAAACTGTTTGCTTTTAGATTCTTGTTTAAGAACACTTTCTTGTGTTTATCATAAAAATATTTTGAATTTCATTTGAGCACTCTTTTTCGCAGTCTGTACCGTGCGCTGGAGATACAGTTCTTGGGATTGTGGTAGATTCTAGATCAGATGTAAGCACTCCATATTGCTTTTGTTTGGCTTTCATTAAACATGCATTTATCTTGTCAGTGAAATTTACTCTTTCCTCTCTTCCCTAAACTTGTTGTAGAAGTTTTGTTTTATGAGAAAATAAGCTAATGAGCCAAAACACATCCAGTTTTAGGTTCATAATCATCAGGCAATTCTATTTATTTCCTCTTTCCTGAAAGATTCTTCTCCTGATTTCCTGCCACATATTATTATGATCACAATCAGAAAAATTTTGCTTCTACAAACATCTAGAGAAACAATCTGATAAATAAGAAGGTGCCGTGTCCATATCATTTCTTGAGACCATAACTAGTGACGCTTGTATATCTATAACAAGGTATGATTCCACAACTTGTATCTACTAAAACGCAATCATATAGGTATACAAACTTTAGATGCATGTATACATTTGATGGCCTCACTGTTACTTGTCCACTTTAAGCACTTAGTTTTTTACCATAACTGTCATGGCAGAACTTTCTTGTGGACATTAAAGGACCAACCTTGGCATTTTTGCCTGTACTTGCATTTGAAGGTGGAACAAGGAGGAACATACTACAATTTGAGGTATGATTTTTATTTTATTATTTTTTTGGAGTTAAGTATTGCATTACATATTGAGTTTTGAATTTTCATTTCCTAGTAATGAAATATCAACTAAGAAGAATAACACTATATTTTTATACATATACGTGTCTTCGAACTGAATAAATTTAAATGCCATAATTAAGTTAAAAATAGCTTTTAGTTTTGTCAACATTGGAGGCTGTTTTTCAGACTATTTAGTGTGTTGTGAAAAAAAATCAAAACTCAGACAATTATTTTTGGAATACATTATCTCTCCTAAGTTGTATGATTGAAATTGGAAAGATGTAAGTGTATTTTATATTCTTTCTGCAGAGGAAATTCATAATGTTACCCTGGTGTAAATAATGTTTAATTAATATTTATCCAGCAAAGATGTATTATAATATTTTGGAATTCTTAACCTTTCTTCTTTCTGAAGAAGTTCATTTTGAACATTTTGTAACTTTATGTAAACCTCTTGTACGTTTGTAACAACATAAGTGTGATAATACACTTCTGTGAAGAAACCTCAGGGGATAGGATATTGAAATTATCCCTTATGTTTTTTTCATGTCATTTATTTTGGTGCAATTTGAAATGGAACGTCGGGGAACCAAGAAGATGAATGTTACAAAAGATAAAGGCAAGCAGGTTGAGGAACTTCATGACAAGAATCCAGTAAAGCCGATGAGGCCACCAACTGATTTCATTGCATACAGGTATATATGACTTTATACAAGCATTATTGTGTACATTTGGGGCTTTGAATTAGTTAAAAAACTCATGATAAAATGAAAAGTCTATGTATAGGATCTAATCATATTAAATGTTGGTAGGATTGACTTCGCACGCAAGCAAAAAGCGAAGGGAAAGGCATTAACAATTCAGGAGCTAAACATAGCCTCTAGAAATGCATGGAACAAATTGCCTGATGAGGAGAAGCTTGTATGGAAGAATGAAAAAGATATGAAGAAATATAAGGAACTGATGAAAAGCTACAAGGAGTCTATAGCTGACAGGGGAGAAAGCATAAAGAGTGATGTACCGAAACAAGTAAGGAAATGATTTAGAAGTTTCAAAGCGCAAGTGCAAGTATTGGAGTGTTATTTGGTAAATTTTATCAACATTGTTATTTTATTTTTATAGGCACTAGCTAAATTTTTAAGGTTTGTGGGGCGTATTGATGGGGAGAAAATAGCTGCAATCCAAGAAATAGGTTTTGGTGGATTGCTGGAGATCCAATGCCATAACCTTCCAAGTATGATATGCATGTGGTTGGTGAATAATTTCAATCCAACTCACTCATACATACAACTTGAAGGTGGATGTACAGCCTGTAACGTCAGAATATATAGCAAAGGCTCTTGGAATTCCAGGTGAGGGACCGGTGTCGGTTGAAGATACTGGAAATGATGGAATTGATAGCGAACCCCATTATCCTAGGAAAAAGAAGTATAATTGGCATGCTATAAAAGATGAGCTAATATCCATAGAGGTCGGGGATGAATTCAAGAGATTAATTATTATTTTTGCATGTGGGTGCTTGCTTTCTCCAACAACACGAGCTGAAATTAAAGCCAATTTATGGGAGAGTTTACAATCAGCTTCAGAAATAGCAAAATTCAATTGGGCTGAGTTCGTCAGAGCTGATTTATGCAAAAAATTGTCGAATATGCAAAGCAATACCTACAAAAATGTTGGAGGTTGCATCCTATTTTTGCTGGTAAGTTAAGAAATCTTAACTAGTGGATGATCTTAACTTATATTTGTTCATTGTATCTAACAAGGATAAGTTGTTATTATTTTGCAGCTACATTATTATGATCGAGTAAGTATACTCAATCATTGTGTTCGTAGGACCTGCCCTACAGCAAAAGCATAGACTGATGCCAATATAATGGAAAGAGAAACACTAGAATTGGGTAGTCTTGGAAAATTTGGCAAAGGAAAGCTAGTAAGTATTACTGAAACAATGATATTTTTGGAATTTGAGTTAGCAAGACATTATATTATACGGCTAACTGCTTTACGAAACTTACAACATACTTTTTTGTCCACAAAGATAGGGTCAAACAAAACGAACAGAGAAGAAAATGAGGAAGAGGAACCTACTGAGCTTCCACCGGATGTGATTAGCCAGATGGTGAATAATGGACATGGAGAAATTGCTGTAAGATAACAAATTAAATCTAATACGAATGCAAATATGGCCGAAGTTGTACGAATATGAGGATTAATTGCATTTATTTTTTTATATTCAGGTTTATCTAGCCACTCTATATACAAAAGCGGCAATTGCTGAGCGGAGAGCAATCGAGTGCCAACAAAGTGTAATGAATATATCCAGTATCCTTTGCTCGCACCGTAGTGCCATGCCATCATGTTCCCAGGCAGCCGTTAGATCCACAAGAAAATGGGCAAAAAAACGAATGATCGATGATGAGAAGGCAAAGGTTGTTATAGATTCTGATACAGACAAATTTGAATATGAAAACAACCAAGACGAGACATGTGTTGGGGATAGGAATGAGGATTTTGGTGAAAATGAGGCAAGTGAACCCGAAGATAGAGAAGGAAAAGATGATGCTAAGACAATTGCAGAAGTTCATTGCTTGGATGCAGGTCTAACTTCCCCATCAGGAGTTACAGTAGAGCAGCATTCACTATGTGCTGCAACACAATGGAAGGGTCGGTCTAGATATAAAAAAAGAGAGTGCAAAGGCAAGTTATATATGTTGTAGCTAAAATTCTGCTTTCATTTCTTATTGCACTTTGTAAATGATATAAAAATTGATCATTACAAAAACATTTGCTATTCTTGACTTAATATAGATGCGGAAGATGGCCAAATGCACAAGACATTGCGGACGACAAGGCACAACACCCTCATCAGATCTGCTGATTATCAGCTCCAAATCTAGGTTACTTTGACACAATGTAGCCGAAAGATTGCGAATTTCACATGACAAGACGCGGGAGATGAGAGGTAAAATCTTTTTTTATGCGATAATATTAGGAGTAATATGTTATTTTTATTCATATTCATTTATAATTGAACTTAACATTGTTGACTCAATGTTCAATGTAGTGAGATATTAGTGTCTATGTTCGAATTTAGCCTTAATCGAAGAGATATGCAATCCTTGCGGGAGAAGCATTGGGTATCAGATAGGGTAAGCCACAAGAAAAGAAAAATTATTTTATTTGACTAAGTTAACTGCTGTAGTTGTGGAGATAGTCTCACCTTTTGGAATACTAAAATATTTTATTGTTATACTCACCCCTCTGTTAGGTCGTTGATATGTATGCAAGGTTATTGAATAATGATGCGGGTAAAAGACTGATGAAGGTTAAGCGGTACATTGTCGAGCCATGTGTTGTTGTAAGTATAATAACCAATTTTTTTTCCACCAACTAATACCATGCATATACAGTTTCACTAATTGTTAGTTTATTAGAAAATTTGATTCCAATGTTTATTAAATAATATGAATTGCTCGTGCAATTTCTAACTATCGTATGACTTTCGATCCAATTTCATTGATCTATTGGGCAGGCTGCCATTCAAGGTATAGACCGATTTGAAAAAAAGTCTGATGATGTCCTATATTCGAAACTGAACAAGTGGTTCAAAATAAGAGCAGATAATGCGTCAAGTCTAGCAAATGTCGATATGGTGATCAATCTCTTATAACTGCTGGATCAAATACCTTTTATTTTATATCAAATATGTTGCATTTGTAAAGTCTAACACATTATATTTTCAGATACTGGTTCTAGTGGTGAAAAAAGGTCACTGGTTTGTATACTCATTTGATATTGCACAAAGCATTGTTCATCTTCTTGACTCACGAGTTGATTCATCACGGGTTCGACAGACTAACATCTTACGACGACTGGTGAAATCTAAACACTATTCATATCTTGAATTTTTAATGCATCTGTTTCATGCCTTTAAATTATATAACTAGTGAGAAAGTGTAATCAGAAAAATTATATTTTTATGTTGCAGAGGCGAACCTTGGGCTTAATAATGGCAAAACAATTTGATAAGTTGGTGGATTTGGAGGGATTTGTATTGCAAGTCGCAGATATGCCTTAATAGTCTCCACACAATATGTATATGTCCTGTAAATAAGAGTTTATTTATATTCTATCTTGAAATATAACTAAATACTAAGTTATATTGTTAGGATGGTAAGGTAAAATTTGTATGTCCTACAATCTGGTTGTCACAACAATGTATACCTCGTGTTTCAGCTATGATTGTGGTGTGTTCATAATGAAATTTCTGGAGCACTGGAATGGAAGATTAGGCATATGCATTACGGAGGTATATATATTATTTTGATTTATAGAAATTTTTTGGTAGCAATTATTTTTATGATGACTAATGTATAACATGTGGTGCTGATTATTTCAATACTTGGATAGGATAACATGTGAAAGTATCGAGTGCAATATGTGTCTATGTTGGTTGTAACCGAGCATAACGAATGGGTCGAATCCATCCTTAAGTTGTTAAATATCTCTCCCCGACGAAAAAATCAGTTGTAATAAATGATTGACAAATATTTAGTAATTTATGAGTTGTGTTGCGTAGAATTTTGTACTTGTGTTGTGTAGAATTATCTCCTTTTGGTATTACTGTTGGGAGCAAAGTTTATTAGTTATGAAGTTTTTACTACTAGTGGGACATATAGAATTTTGCGTTGGGAGCAAAGTTCATTACTGTTGGGACATGCTTTACTTTTTGTTTGTGGCAGACAGGGTTGGGACACCACGATGATATATAACTTCTTGTAATCAATTGAATAGAAGTAAAAGATGTAAAACTATTCTGCATTGATTTCAATTCCCAAACTACTATCTAATATAAAAGTAAAACAATCCTACAAGTATTACATTGTTCCAATCCAGTTCCAAAAGGGTCACAAGATACATCAGCTTAGCATACATATTTATGGAAGGCAATTAACTTCTACCTATTTATATCGTAGGTAGTTGCACTTTTTCGTCGCTTAATTGCATGAAAGTCCTGCTCTTTGACCTTTCCACAGAGTCAACAATGGGGGTCTGGCAATCATTGAAACAAGCAATAAATTATTTAAATCAAAAGTTTAGTGTTCATAAAAGCATGCCCTATAATAGTCTTGTAACAAGGTTAGAATAGTTCGAAATAATAACTGTAAATAATGAGCTTTTTAAAGATTTACTGACCATTAAAAATTCGGTGAACCCGGTGTACTTTGTCTTGCTCACAGGATCGTTGGGAAGCAAAAGTGGGAGATTGTTACGATCTTGAATACGGATATTATGAGCACTCAATATTTGAGGAGTGATTCCAGCTTCACCGGACTACCATTAAGTATTGTACTGAATAAGATACTGTAAATTTGTCCAAAATCTTGATTATCCACATTAGAGCAATATCTGACTTACCATCCTACAAGACTGTATATCTGAGTAAATAACTGGGGATGATCCAAAATTTGATTCACTGAATGACTGTTATCACGAGTAGCATATTACATTAGTTGCAAAGTCATGCTAACACTATGTATAACAGCAAACTAACTAATTTGTAAAAATTAAATAAACATTGTGTCCAAAATTTAAGATGTTAGGTCGTATGAAAATTATGATGCAAATGTGTATATAATATATAACAACGTGTTCAACTAAATTAACAATATGTAAACAAAAATCAACCGAAAGTAATCTAAACAAAAATCAAAATTTAGTACATACGTGACCATAAATGAATACATTGTAAAGTTATACTATAAACTTATGGGCTACTATGGATATAACACATAACCAATGCATTACATTGAAGTAACTATGCAATAGATTTTAAATGATATGGTTTGTAGTGTACAAGATAAAATACACCATGTACCAAAATAACAACACGATGTTAAAACTAAACAACGGGTGATAAATAATTGTAACTTGTACGATTGACAAAATAAATGTGAGCAAATAAATTAATAATGTGTAAAAATTTTTATCCAAATGTGTAATCATGTGTCCAAATGAATACCAGTGGTATATGGTATCAATCAATGCGTACAATATATATATCAGTTTGTACACATAAAACAATAACATGTAAATGCTATTAAATTAAGAGATCATCGTAATGTGTACCAACTAATATGTACAAAATATGATATTACTGTGTCAAAAATAAACAACATGTGATGAACATCCTATCACTAATATGTACACCTTAATAACCAATGTGTACAAGTAAAACATTAATTTGTAACACCTAAATAACTAACAGTAAACTATAATGCACATTATGTAAAGTATAAAAATAACTACTTACTGCCACAGAATTATTCGATTACAAACATTTGCTTGATGTTTGGTTTTGGATAGATTGACAGGATTCTGATGACTGACAAGACAAGAATATACAACAACTTAGTCGGCTTATGATAGTAGAGTCAATTGAAATGGTATAGTTATGTAAGTCCAAAAATAAGATTTGGTACTAACCATCTCAGGAGTGCTTGCCTTGGACAATGTAGAGTTCTTCTTTTGCCTATGAAACCTGTCCACCCAACTACGTAATATTTTCTTAGTTTTTTTTGCCACTTCGTTTCTTCAAACCCGTTGGAGTCATAAAGTGGCCAGCTGTATTCTGTACCTGTATTTCCTTACATTGATCCATTGATACACTATTCTGTGTTATTTCATCTATTTATCTACAAAATAGCATTTCAACTCTCTTTGACAATTCAGACATTACGCTACTGACTAACTTTGTAGCGGCTTCTGACATGGCAGCCCTGATAGCAAGTCTTACTATTTTAGGTGCTAATAGCCTATATCGACGGGAAATAGAGAGAGACGGATCTGATGATATTTCTCTACCCTTGCAATCGACGTTGCCTCGGGACCTTGCCTTCTTTGTCCACTTCTTTGTCACATAATGATCAGGAATAAACTTTGTTCCAACCATATCATACACCTTTAAAGCATGTGAGCATAGGATTCCTTCCTGCTCAAAAAGATTACAACTACAAGTAATGTCTTTAGTTATTGGATTCAATATCACTCTTCTCTCTCTTCCTCCATCATAGTGACTGACACTGCATTCCACATACATTGTAGTATGCTTTTGGTCCAAGATCACCATTGTAGTGGATTCATCGTATTCATTCTGGAATGCAACAAACATGCATGGAGAGTATATAGAAGCTGCCTGGATCAGTACGGGAGTCTGTTGCAATCCCATCATTGGCAACTTCTGTCTACTGTGATACTCAGCTCTTAGTTCATTATATCTTTTTTCATCCACAACTCGGTTAAAATGTTTGAAGAATTGAACCAGATCATGATCAAGTTTCAGATAATTTTTTATGGAAGCATTTAGACTCTCACTTAGTTGGTGCTACGCATACCTGCAGTCCAAGCACCTTTCATGAAGCATTTTGCCCATTTCTTTCGACATGCATAAATGCCACACAACCATTCATTTGTTTCGAGCTTGTGTTCTTTTAGCATTGCATCCCAGGTCATGATAAACTCATTTTCATCTTCTATCTCATGCATACATTCAGCAAATTTATATGGGAGATTACTACCATCCTTGTAATAGTTCCCAAGGTGTTTCATGAAATTGACTCTAATATGAAAAGTGCACAGACCATGGTATGTTGAAGGCATAACAGCTGAAATTGTAGCGGCCATGGCTGCATCCTGATCCGTGAAGATGGTTTTTGGGTGCCTTTCACAAACTGCCTCTACAAATGTACCGAACACCCACTTGAATGATTCAATGGTCTCATTGTAACGACCCCACCTCCCCCTAAGGCGTACCAGAGGATTCGGCGGACCGCCTGCCCAGCTCTCGCCAGGACTCACTCACTCGAATCACGTGCACACACCAAGAACCATTAATAATATCCGTAATTCAAACTTATAATTTACATTGATAGAAATAAAGGTACAAAGTCTCGATATACTTAAACTAGTTCAAAATATATACAATCCAAGTACAAAATGTTCCATTCGAGGAATAGCGCGAGTACAAAATCAACATTCAAAACAAAGTCTAAAGTAACTAGACTACGCTAGTCTTTACACTTCTCATGCTTCACTCGTACCCCTGTAAGGAAAATAAAACTAAAAGGGTGAGCCGAAACCCAGTGAAGTTCCAAATATCAAATTGGCCAACAAGCAAGGAATAACATAGTAATAGTGAAATAGCGAGCAAACAAGTCATAATCAGGGAAATAGTACTTCAACTAATCAAATAATATCAAGTTTGCAATCACAAATAAGGATACGGTAATCATATCTCGGCTCCATTCCAGCTTGATCAATGGTAGTTGACACTCCGTCAACTTTCAAGTAATAACAAATCCAAAATAAAATTTCACTACACGCCAATCCCCGTCCACCGATCAACCCCCTTTCTAGGGCCCGCACGCCACACGAAACACGGGTGGTAATACTCGAGTATACCGGATTGCCGAGGAGATAACACTCCACTCGACTTAACTAGTAACCCAGGGTTCGTTATCTAATCGACCAGACCCTTGCCGGCTCGATTCGATTAACTAGCCACAGGGTTTCTGGAATTCCAAACAAGACATATTTCAAGTACATGTAAAGCAAGTCAAGTATATTCAATAGTAAGAACAAGTCATATTAGAGCAAGTGCGGTAAAGTACACCCTTGCCCTATCATTCATTTTCATGTATTCACACAAGTCAAGTAAGGAACACAGGTATCAAGTACAATCGGATATTTGAAAGCACTCACCACAATAGTGCTTCTAGTTCTCGCGTCGAGGTGGTACTCCGGGTTTGGAGTCCAAATCTGCGAGAAAATTTCAGTTTGAGAACTTTGAAATACGAGTAGGATTCGAAACTTAAACGTTCCGTTCATTAAGAATCGACCAATTGAAATTCATTTGAAAAACACTCGTGAAAACTTGCTCGCTTTTCAAATCATAAAGTTTTGTAACATAGATGCTTGGAAATAATACTTGAATTGAAAGTACAAGGAAATTCAAGTTTACATTGGCCATTAGGCTTTTCCTCAAGGTTACAAGTTCGGTCAAGTTCTAACGTATAACACTCGAGAAACATAGTAGCAAAGGTCCTTGCTAGTTCAAATAAGTACTTAACCTTCACTCAAGTAGCTAATATAGTTTTCTAGTCCTCGAGTAAAAATTCGGGCAGCATGCCCTTTGTGTTTACCTAATTTTCCAGCCATTTAGGCTTCATTATTTTTCTCAATCACAACCCAACATCACATATATCAACAATTCAAGTCAAGAGCCGTTCCATAGGCTCACAATATCATAAAAACAAGATTCACAACAATCACAAGTGCAGAAATTCAACTTAGCACAAGACAGATTTGATGTACGAATGCGGAAATAACATATCTGAGGCTACGTTTATTGGATTGAGGCGTAACCTATGCCGTTTCGAAGCTAAGACACAGAGCTACAATGTTCATGAAGGTCACTTAGTCCAGTTTCTAATGTAACTTGGTCAAATTCTCAAATTACTAAACCAGAAACTAATTCGTCGGCTGTTTAATCGCATTACACTGTAATGGACATAACTCAGTGTACAAAAGTCCAATTCAGGTCTTCTTAGAGGCATTTGAAAGCTAAAATAACATTCTACAACTTTTATGTTTCGGAAAAAGGCTAAATCAGTATGGCTCGTAGTCAAAAAACGTGATAAACTGGACTTAACTGATGAAACGGACTGCTGGGAAATATTTAAAACAGTAAGGGTATTTTAGACTTTTCATGACCTACGTTGCTCCGATTGAGCTGAAATTTTGTAGGCACATATAAAATACCATTCTCTAAAACTTTCCTTCTTTGACCTAAGGCCAATTCGGCCTCTAACATACAATTAAAAATTCGGACAAAATGTTGGGAAAAATTTCCAGATTCTGGAATTTCTAGTTTTTAGTGGAACTTTCCTTAATTTCTTGGTCTAATCACTACCAAAGCCTCTCTTATAACCTTAATTTCAACATATAAGCACCATACAACAAATTGGGCAGAATTTCCCCAAACCCTAGTTCATCCAATAAAAAGGGGAAAAACTTCTAAAACATGATAATATCCATGATTCCACTACAAAATCAAGTTGCTAAGCTTAATTCAACAAAATTGAAAGTAAAACTTAGAGAGATAAGCTTTCTTACCTTGACTAGAGTTCACTAAGGGTAGCCCAAGCTTTCTCCTTCCAAAGTCTCACCACAAAGCACTAACTAATCACTCAAGAACAAGTTTAATCGGTTTCTTTTGTTTGATTCCTCACTTATTTGTTGGATTGAAGAAGAGATGAAGTTTTCTCCCTTGGTGTTTTCTTCCCTCTTTCTCTCGGCCAAGGATGCAGAAATGAAGAGTAAAGTTGCTGAATTTTGGTGTTAAATAGATGGTCTTTGTCTTGGTCAAGAAACCTTGAGGTGGCGACAAGTGTCAAGAAACCACCTTTCTTTTTTTTTCCTCTTTCTTTCTTGTAATTTTCTAGCCTCAAATTCAGTCAAGCTTGCTGCCAAGAGAGAAAATATTTTGCTCAAGTTCAATAAATTTGTTTGGTAAGGAAAAATGGTGGTCAAGCGGTGCGTTCAATCGGTAGTGCACGGGAACCCCCGGTTCGCGCCGTTTTTCTTAAAAACTCACGTACTAGGGTTTTTACTTCCCATTCACTATCCTTGTATCATTGCTACTAGTCACATATTATTTCTCACTTAAAAGTCACTTTTAATCTCCAAAATTAATCCTTACTATGTACCGAAAATTCATCCGGCGAAAAATCGCAAAAACCCTAATTTTGCTCCAAACTTGAAACCGAAGCGTAAAACCCTATTTTCTAGGTTTATTTACACTTAGTGTGAAATATTTGGGTAGTGGGCTTTGATAAATAATAATTTTCAAATAAAAGGGTATTTTTGAGAAAAATACAAGAAATTTGCGAGTCCTCACACTTATCATACAATAGAGTTGCTCCAAAAATAACCAATTGTCTAAATTGATTGAATCCCACAAATACGCCCAATGGTCTGTACTCCTTGTTAGTTTTATATGTGGTGTCAAATGTAACCACATCCCTAAAATAGGTATAATCCATCAGCATTGATGCATCAGCCCAAAATATATTTGTAATTTGTTCTTCAAAATCAAGCTGTTCTGCGTGAAATAATGACGGATTTTCCAATTTTTGTTCTTCAAAATATCGTAGCATTGCACCAGCTTCACCATACTTTAATCCCCTCTCTCTTTTTGTTTGTAGATAGCGTTTTAAGTCATCACGAATGTAGCCAATATTGCCTAATCCACTTGCCTCTTTTCCCATGAGTTCATGGGATTGTTTCAAGGATATTCCTGCATCATTTGCAATCTCAGATTGGGGTCCTTGAGAAATACTTACTTTTCTTTGCGAACGCATCATATGAGTACATTCTGCAATGTGTAGTGTGTGATTATGCTCGATTACCAGATCTTGAACCTGATATTTCATTGTTTCTCTGTTCAAAATTATCCCCATTTTAGTTTCACATCCTGTTTTTGTTTCAGTCCGAGTTCTCTTTAGTTTTACATCTCCTTTGTACCGTGGTTTGAAACCTTCTTTGCAACATATGTACCTTTTCAATGTAATTACACCGTTTTTGTCTTTGTTCAAGTAGTCTTTCCGAACACTGAACCCAACAACTAATCCGTACTTATTGTAGAAGTTGTATGCCTCATCTTCTGACTGAAACTCCATGCCGATCTTAGAACACAATGCTTCCTCCATTGTGCTGTATTCGACAAAACCATTTTTTGCTATTATTTTTCAGGACAAACAATTATATTTATTTTTTATTTCTTTATTCACATCATAAGCACTTAATTATTTGTATTCACATATGTACATACTTTATAATGACGTGTACACAACTTATAACATTTTGTAAAATAATTTTTATGGATGTGTATCTTCTCTGTAATTCTCTGTAATAGGTAATCACATAACTCTAATAACTTGCATGGCATATTTCACTATATAATATATATATTTCAAACAAATATTATAATCAATTTGTATATAATATCAGTATTTACATACTTTACAATCATATGTACACACTTTATAACAATGTGTACACCCTTTATATCAACTTGTAACATAACAAACACATGTATGCCTCATACACTTTTACATAGCGTAACGTTTGATAGAATTCTCAAAATCTATACATTGTCATCTATACCATTTGTATAGTTATTTAAGTTGGTCACATTATTAAGTTATTTTTACGCTTATGTTATTTTATTTGTACACATCCTCATTTATATTTTGAAACTCTGTACGGGATCTTTATTGTACAAGTTAACCATTCTCTCTAAAAAGATAATGACATACTTCTTATAATTTTTAAATCATACTTCACTAAATAACACATTTATTACAATCAAATTACATATAATATTAGCATTTACCTTGGACAGAGTTCACAATGCAGTAAATTTTAGATGGGCCGCTCACAAGTCTCGGCTATGCATTTGTTACTCGATGAATATCTATCTCAGTCATCCACTGCTTAAATCGGAGTGTATTGTTGCTGCAGCGGATCTTCACAATTATCTTGTGCACACCTCAAACAAGATGCCCGTTTTAACAGGGTTTATTTAAGAGTTAGAAGAGAAGAAGACAAAAATTTATGTCTATGTTATGCGAAATAATTTGTGAGAGGAGAAGAACAGTAAGAGCTTGTTGAGAGGAGAAGAACCAACGACAATGTATTGTGTTCAGAGAAAATCCACTACTGCCATTTTCTTCCCACATCTTTTAAGTTGAAAGAGTTTTAAAGCCCGCCGATTGTACCAAAAATTGATTTTCAAATTTTCATTTTGAATTTTTCATACCCTTAACGGCCAGACCAAACGGAGTTAAAAGTTAAGCTTGTATTAAAGCAACAATCCTCTACACTCATCTCCATTTTGTTCGATTTCGTTTTGGCCGTTGATAATGGGCCCACAACATCTTGGCCATGAAAAGTTTATAAGCGGTTGTCTAACAACCGCTCCAGCCCCTTGTCCCTCATAACTCCTCAAATTTCTCCTGGTTTGGTTGGTTAGAGCCTCGAGTAGGGTCAAACATTTCCTATTGCTGGCAGCACATGAGCGTCTACCTACTAGGAATTTACTCTCTGATAGAAACATCCTTCCTTCCAAATCCTGTCCTTTTTGCCCAGATCCTAAAGAAAATATTAAAAATGCCTTGAGATCTTGCCCTTCGGCTAGGACGCTTTGGCAATCCATAAAACCCCCAGGGGCTTCCCGTAACTCTCTTGCTGCCTTTTCCTCTTGGCTCAAACAGGGCTGCCTAGCCAAATCCTTACCACCTTTCTTTATCATTTCCTGGGCCACCATCTTCGCTTATACCTGCTAGACTATTTGGAAACACAGAAATAAGCGCATTTTTTTAGCTGGATAAACCACCTCTGGACCAGCTCTCCTCATGTCTACAAGAGTACAAGCTGCCTCGGACTTCCATTTTCTCGGACCAAATCTGCTAATCCAGTTAAGCTAAAGGACCAAATATTTATTAGATGGTGTCCATCTTACCCTCCCGATTCAAGTTGAACACCGACGGCTCAGCAATTGGAAACCTGGGTATAGCAGGGACTGGCGGCATCATCAGAGATGCGTATGGAGGTTGGGTGAAAGGATTTTGCAGAAGATTGGGAGTCACATCAAACTTTGTAGTGGAACTCTGGGGATTACGGGATGGTATAGAATTGGCATCAACACTAAATATCCGTGACTTAGAAGTTGAAGTGGATTGCCTTGATATTATTAATTGGGGTCTAACCATTGTCTCCATCCTATCATTGTGGACTGTAGATCCTTCCTCTCACAGCTGCAGCAAGCTAAGATTTCTCATATTTACCGAGAAGCAAACAGATGCGCGGACCTGCTGGCAAAGATGGGAAGACAAATGCGAGATAATTTTTGTATCTTGGAAAGGCATCCTCAAGAACTGTCTATTGCTTTTTAAATGAGGATGCAAGAGGCGTATGCTTTTGTTTAACTGAAATGTAACAGTTAGGACCCTGTCTAGAACTCTATCTTAATTCTGTTAGCACCTTTTCTACCCTATATAAATATATATGATCTTGTAATATGTTTATCTGTGATTAGAGTAGTGTGTTATGAAATTGACAATGTCAAAACCATCTAACTGCGACTTCATTTCTTAGTGACGCAATTCATCAACACGTGTCCTGAATTTTTAAAAGCCTGCAACCTTTGTCTCTTTTTTGTGCCCTTGAAGTGCATTTGGCCTTTTAGCTTATTATGTGTATTCTGTACATAAATTAATGTATACTTTAACCATCCATATCTATTACTATTAGTTTCTTTATGGTAAGAGTTTAGGATGAAACTGCACTGTTAAAAGTGAACCTTAAGATCACGAGTACAATGAGACACTCGACTCTTTTGCCTCTACAGCTTTGGTTGATGGCATTGGTCTGCATGCCCCGCTGAATGTTAAAGCTCTTCGTACGTCCGTTTGTCTTGTTAACTAGGGATAATTTCAGAAACCTCACAGGAGGTTTCCACAATTTCATTGAGCTCCCTTTGTGACGATCCCATCTCCCCCTAAGGCATATCCTACAGGTTGGCGGACCGCCTGTCTAACTCTCGTCAGGACTCGTTCACTCTCTTCAACTAAAATAAGGGATAACCTCAAGAATAAATGAAATAATAGTTCCCAAACTTGAAACGTATACTTACATTCATTTCTATCTCAAATATTCATATGATCCCAAATAAAACAAGAGTTGTGAATTCCAGATACATTCAAATCTAGCCGAGCACTAGTGCGAGTACAATCGCAAAAATTTAAAAACTAGACTATACTAACACGTACCAGTCTCACGTCCTCTCTCGTATCTCCTGTAAGGAAAACAAAAATTAAAGAAATAAGTTAAAAGTCCAGTGAGGTTTCCAAACAAGTAATCAAGTAATTTAAACAAAGACATTATTCAATGAAAAGAAAACATTCACAATATAAAAGTAACGAGAATAGACTCATTAAAAGGATACATGCTCACGTGGAACCATTCGTTCATTCATTTGCCAACCATGTTGGTTAGGAGTGTGCAAAATCGAAAAATTCTGATTTACCAACCGAATTCGAATTCGGTAATTCGAAATGAAAATCTAAATTTCGATTTCGAATTGGTCAAATTCAAATAGAATTCGATAACGAGATTTTTCAATTCGGAATTCGGAATTCCTATTTCGATTTCAAATATGTTTTTCACATATATATAATATAACATTTATGTTCTAATAATAATTTTAATATTCATGAATTCGGTGAAATTGAAATTCTTATTTCGATTTCAATTTCGTTTCCACACACATATATATAATATTTATATATATATGTAATATAATATTTATATAATAATAAAAATAATTTTTATATTCATGAATTCGGTGACATCGGAATTTACCGAATTTCTAATTGAATTCGGAACGAATTCGAATTCGAAATTGGCGAATTCGAAATCGAAATTGGTCGAAAATACTGATACCAAAATTCCGAAAAATTTCGATTTTAAAGTTTCGAATTACCGATTTCGATTTCGATTCACACCCCTAATGTTGGTTGAATATTTCTGTGTTTCTTTCTCTTTGTTAGTGCCTTGTTAGGAAGCTAAGTTTTTTGCCAAGTTTGTTTGCTACAAGTTTTTTAAAAACTTTAGTTACAGTAATCTCAAAAATAATTTCCAAATTTTTAAAATATACACTTCAAAATATTCAAAAAAAAACACACTTCAAAAAATTTTTTAAAAACTTCTACAGTAAATTACAGTAAAGTTTTAGACAAATGCCCAAAAAACTCACCTTCCGAATTGGTTTTTTCTCTCTTGTTATAATTTATTTATGTCCACTTGTTATATAATTTTTTCTTTTCTATCTATAACAAGTACACTGCACCTGCTGGATGTTTTTTTTCCTCTCCTTTTCATTTCGTCTTTCATGGCTCATTATTGCAACCATTTTTATGGGCAGTTTACTGTTACTGAAAGAAAAAATAATATAGAAGTACAAGACTGTATTGAGCCAAATTAGAAAATATCAAGAGAGAATTCTATAGAAATAAGTTTACATAAATGGGGATCAAAACTTGAAGAATTCAAGACGTGTAATCACTTTTCTTGAAGTTTGATTGCCCCCACTATCTTGCTAATTCGGTTTATGGGCAAAAACTCTAGGATACAATGAATTCTAATTAGACAACCAAGTAGCAAGTTCTTGGATTTGTCTAGTCAAGAATAAAAATATTTAAGTTAGTTTTCTGGTGTTCAACACATTGATTTATACACTCATAATATTCAAAAAACTGTTAGAAACTGTTCACATGTAACTTTTCAAAGGAACATGAAGTTTCACTGTGAAAAGGTGTTTCAAAAAGTGCAAACCTTTCCTATTTTGCAAACTACATTAACAATCCCCCACTTAGTTTGCAAAATAGAAAGTCAAACTAACACTGAAAGTTCATGCATCAAGGAAAGTAACTCTCGTCTTAAACTCCCTTTGCTGAAAAATTAAGTTTCGGTCTGATTAGGTCGTTCTAGATTAGATGTGGGCACATCTAACTCATAGGAAGTCTTCTGTTTTGTAACAGGAACTCTGATCTTTAAGCGTGATCATTTAGCGTGGGCACGCTTAACTCCTAAAGAGTCTTCTGGTTACCAAAACGAAATACACATTTAAGTGAAGCCCTTGGTGCCTAGATTGCTTAAACCAAGATTCACAAAAATAAGAAATATTACATACATGAATCATGTAGCATTTATATATTCACAACCATCTGTAGCACTATTACCGGTCATGTGCTCATCCTATTCATGATCATATGCAAGAGATCATCCAAAACTCTTGTTAGAAGCGGCATCACTTCTATGACCATATAGGTAAACTATATTTCTAGTTTTAACAAATAAAACACAAGAAATATGTTTATTAAGAGTTACTTCTCAACCTACTCACTTAAGAGTAACACATAAAACTACTAATTGGAATGGTCTACACAAAAAAAAAATAGTATTCACTGTCACTTGAAACAACTTGTTATTACCCTTTAAACCTTCCAAACTAGGGGTAGTACTAGAAGAAAGGTTGAGTTATCGTTGCGTATAAGGTTTTTAATCCCATTTCGGATGTTGTCGCATTCACTAACTCTCTTGTTAGAGGTTTAGTCAACGGATCCGCCAAGTTTTTGTGTGTTCTTACAAACACAATGCTGACAACATCACTTGCAAGCATTTGTCTTATAAATGCATGTTTCAAACTTATATGTCTAGACTTACCATTGTAAACTTTATTCAATGCTCTAGACATAGTAGTTTCACTATCACAAAAGATAGTTGTTGGAGGCATTGGTTTAGCCCAAAAATCAATATCGAGTAAAAGATCTCTTAGCCACTCAGCCTCTTTACAAGCTGAAGATAGTGCAATAAACTCAGCTTTTATGATTGAATGAGTTATCACCGTTTACTTCTTTGAAGCCCATGAGATAGCTCCATCACCAAGTATAAAAATCCAACCACTAGTCGGTTTTTGCTCACTAATACTAGTAATCCAACTAGCATCTGAAAATCCCTCAAGAACACTAGGAAAACTATTATAAAGAGCCCAAGATCTTTGGTTCTTTTAAGATAACCAATCACTCTACAAAAAACTTTCCAATGATCTTTACTTGGATTTTTAGTGTATCTAACTAGTCTATAAACGAAGTATGAAATATCCGGCCTAGTGCAACTCATTGCATACATAAGACTACCAATAACACTAGCATATTCTACTTGAGCTATTGGTTTACTGGTATTCTCATACAGTTTAAAGTTAGGATCAAAAGGGGTGCCAACTTCTTTCACACTTAAATGTTGATACTTCTTTAATATTTTCTCAATGTAATGTGATTGAGACAAAGTAAAACCCCCACTATATCTTTTAACTTTAATTCTCAAGATAGTATCTACTTCACCAAGATCTTTCATCTTGAACTTAGAAGATAAATACTTCTTAGTTTCTACTACACCTTTAAGTGTAGCTCTAACAATTAGCATGCCATCCACATACAAACAAATAATCACACTATACTCACTATTGGATTTAGAATAAATGCACTCATCAGCATTATTGTACCTAAATCCACTAGAGAGTAAAATAGATTCGAATTTCTCATGCCATTGTTTTGGAGCTTGTTTCAAGCCATATAAAGACTTCACTTGTTTACACACCTTATGTTCATTACCCGGGAGTACAAAACCTTCTGGTTATTTCATGTACATCTTCTCGTTCAAATCACCATTTAAAAAAACTGTTTTAACATCCATTTGATGCACATGAAAGCTAAAAACAGAAGTTAAAGCTAGTAGTACTCTAACAGAGGTTATTCTAGCCACAGGTGCATATGTATCAAAATAATCTATTCCTTCCTTTTGTTTATAGCCTTTAGCCACTAATCTAACCTTGTAAGCAAGGATAGTTCTATCAGTGGCATATTTCTTGCGAAATACCCACTTACAACCAATAGGTTTATAACCTTGAGGCAAGTCGACAAGAACCCAAGTATTATTAGACAATATTGAGTCCATTTGATCATTCACAGCCTCTTTCCAAAATGCAGCATCTCTCGATTTCGTAGCTTCATCATATGTCTTAGGATCATCATCTACACTCAACAAAATTAAAGTTTTATTTAGTAGAGAATCTCTATTTCCTTCTACTAGAAAAATAATAGCTTGAAGAGACACAAAGTCGGGGGGCAATTGTTTTTCTTTTATTTGTCTTTGACTCCTCCTAGGTTCACTAGGAGTATCAATTTCTTTTCTTTTTGTACCACTAGAAAAGGTTGCATTTGGAGAGGATGGACTTATAGTAACTGTTGAATCTTTAAGAAACATATCTTCAAAGAACTCAACATCCCTTGACTCAACTATTATATTTGAACCAAGATCAAGTAGTCTATAGGCTTTCGAATTTTCTGCATAGCCAACGAACACACTTTTAAGGGCTCTAGGTCCCAATTTAGTCCTTTTATTATCAGGGACCCTATAGTACGCTATACAACCCCAAATCCTTAAATAAGACAGATTTGATTTTCTATTTTTTCACACTTCATAGGGAGAAATTCTAGTTTTTAAGGAAGGAATTCTATTATGAACATGACATGCAACTAACAAACCCCATAAATTATTTGGCAACCCTGAACTCACAAGCATGGAATTAACCATATTTTCAAGAGTTCGATTTTTCCTTTCAACTAAACCATTTTATTGTGATGTGTATGGTGCACTGGTTTGGTGTACAATTCCACATTCTTCACAAAATTTTGAGAATTCACTAGGGAAGTACTCACCCCCTCTATCACTTTTCAAAATTTGAATTTTTTTATTCAATTGATTTTCTACTAAAGTCTTGTATGTTTTAAACATACCAAATACTTCTTCTTTGTGTTTCATAAGATACACATTCACAAACCTAGAACAATCATCTATGAATGTGACAAAGTATCTATTTCCTCCTCTAGTTAGAAAATCATTGAATTCACACACATCAGAATGCACAAGATCAAGCATTTGTGTTTGTCGTTCAACTTTAGGAAAAGGCAACCTTGTAATCTTGATTTGAACACAAGTTTCACATTTCTTATTTTCAAGGTTATTATATGAAATTAGGCCATCTTTAGACATAAATTTCAACACTTTATGATTCACATGTTCTAACCTACCATGCCACAAAAAATAAGAACAAGTAGAAGAAGTAGAAGCCAAAGAATAAACAGAAATATTATTCACTTTATTAATATTCAACTTCAACATTCCATTACAAGAATAGCCTTTCCCTACAAATACACCATTCTTTGATAAAATTACATTATTTGACTCTAGTACAGCTTTCAATCCTTTCTTGTTAAGAATGTCCGCAGACATTAAATTCTTAACAACGTCGGGAACATGAAGTACGTTGGTAAGGACCAACTTTTTACCGGATGTGAATTGAAGATGCACATCCCTTTTGTCATGAACCTTGGCTCTCACTCCATTTGCCATGACAACTTCATGACCTTCAAGAAGTTCATAACTCTTGAACTGATTCTTATCATTGCAAACATGAATTGCAGCACCAGAATCATACCACCAATCCTTTGAAGGCGTAGGTGTCGTCATATGAAGTTCAGTCACCGTACCAAAAGTCATCATTGCTACAATTTCTGCACACTCATCAACAAGATTAGCACTTGGAGCAACATTTTTCTTTTGTTTCTTGTTGAGTTTGCACTCGGCCTTATAATGGCCTTTCTTACCACAATTGTAACAATTTCTGTTTTTTTTCTTATTGTCTTTTGAATTAGTATTCTCAATCCTCTTTCTCTTACTACCAGAATTCATTTTCTCTTTAGCCATATTAGTCTTAAGAGCATTGTCAATTTCTAGTTTTTGAAGTATTCTAGCCCCTTCTTCAATTCTAAGATGTTTCAAAATACTAGATAAAGTTAAAGTTTCAGAAGTGTAAAGCAACTTCTTTTGGTAATCATTCCACAATGGTGGCAACTTTGCAATTATTGCACCAACTTGAAAAGATTCAGAAACTTCAACACCATAACCTTTAAGTTTAGAAACTATCACTTGAAGATTATGAATTTGGTCCATAAGAGAAAAGGAATCAGCCAACTAAAACTCAAAATATTTCTTAATGAGAAACTTATCTGTGCCTTGCTTTTGGGTTGTATACTCTCGCTCAATTGCAGCCTAGATTTCCTTGGATTTCGTACTCCTTAAAACATATCATAGTAACTATCCGAGAGGGTGTTGAGAATCTGGCTTCCGCAAGAGTAGTTACGTATAATGAGTTGTCAAAGTTTGCGGAACTAAGGGTTTCTATGAATTTGCCAAGAAAGGAGAGAATTTGCGGAGCTGGTGCCTTGATGAGGGCAGCTTCCATGGCAAAGAGAGGAGCTGCAGGTGTCATTTCTCCTCCTCCGAGCGCTGCTTGGCCCTATCATGCCGGGTATGTGTGTGTGTATTCCTTCGCTTGTCTAGATTTAAAGATAGGATTAATCGAGTTCCTTGACCTTGACTAGTGCACATTTCGTCCGATTAAGTTCTATGAATCTCTTAATTTTCTTTTTAGTGCACATTTTGAATATACCATTTTGCAAGTCCAGAGGTTGGAGGACTTTTTGTGTCTGATTGGATATTCGCCGTTGTTTTGGCCATTGGTGCCTTTTTGGTTTACTATATTGTTATACCATACTTTTTAGATTTAGTTTCGAAACTTGTGATGATAAGTGACACGGGAGGAAAAAAAATGGAAGTGCGAGGCTTTCACATAGTTTCTGCGATTCTATCTGGTTTTCAAATATTCTTGGGGTGCCTTTTTCTGGTTTGATGCAAATTACGGTTATAAAATTCATAGTGCTGTTAGTATTGAGGATAGTGCATCCTTCTTGCGTTGGTTGATGTCTTACTTTTGTTGTTTCTGTGTTCTTTTTGGTTCAGGATGAAAGGCCATGTGTCCATTGGTAGTGGGAGACCTGGTTTGAAGTCCATAGGACTTTCAAACAGGATAGAGTAAGTTGTTGTTTTGGTCAAATGCTTTAGACCAACTCATATTGTAGATTAATAATTTTTTTTATATTGATTTTTGTTTACAGGTATCCTTGGGCTTGGAGTGGACCGAGCGGTGTATCAACTTCAAAAAGGAAACTCAAGAAAGTATTTGCCTATGTTACACAAAACAGGAAAGAAGTCCTTTTGCGTCTCCACAATCTGTTTTCTAGTGCTCTCGTATTCAATGTTTTAAAATTCTGGATGTCGGACCACCCCAATAAAGCGAAACAAGAGGTCAATTCTGCTGCAACTGTGACACGGTTGATAAATCTGGAGGATCAATTGACAGAAGTTAAAGCAATGAACACAAAAAGTGTGACAAAGTTGGAGGAAAAGTTTGGATGGGTGTTGGCGGGCCAAGGAATAACAGTCGCTGTCATTAGCTTCATTGCTTGATTCACAACCAAGCCATGAAAATTTTGGTATTATCGAGATTCTACGTAAACTACTGTTTTTAACTTTGACAACTCATATATTCTGCAACTCCGCAAACTTTGACAAGCAACTCCGCAAAATATGAGTTGTCAAAGTCAAAAACAGTAGTTTACGTAGAATCTCGATAATACCAAAATTTTCATGGCTTGGTTGTAAACCAAGCAATGAAGCTAATGACAGCGACTGTTATTCCTTGGCCCGCCAACACCCATCCAAACTTTTCCTCCAACTTTGCCACACTTTTTGTGTTCATTGCTTTAACTTCTGTCAATTGATCCTCCAGATTTATCAACCGTGTCACAGTTGCAGCAGAATTGACCTCTTGTTTCGCTTTATTGGGAAGGTCCGACATCCAGAATTTTAAAACATTGAATACGAGAGCACTAGAAAACAGATTGTGGGGACGCAAAAGGACTTCTTTCCTGTTTTGTGTAACATAGGCAAATACTTTCTTGAGTTTCCTTTTTGAAGTTGATACACTGCTCGGTCCACTCCAAGCCCAAGGATACCTGTAAACAAAAATCAATATAAAAAAAATTATTAATCTACAATATGAGTTGGTCTAAAGCATTTGACCAAAACAACAACTTACTCTATCCTGTTTGAAAGTCCTATGGACTTTAAACCAGGTCTCCCACTACCAATGGACACATGGCCTTTCATCCTGAACCAAAAAGAACACAGAAACAACAAAAGTAAGACATCAACCAACGCAAGAAGGATGCACTAACCTCAATACTAACAGCACTATGAATTTTATAACCGTAATTTGCATCAAACCAGAAAAAGGCACCCCAAGAATATTTGAAAACCAGATAGAATCGCAGAAACTATGTGAAAGCCTCGCACTTCCATTTTTTTTCCTCCCGTGTCACTTATCATCACAAGTTTCGAAACTAAATCTAAAAAGTATGGTATAACAATATAGTAAACCAAAAAGGCACCAATGGCCAAAACAACGGCGAATATCCAATCAGACACAAAAAGTCCTCCAACCTCTAGACTTGCAAAATGGTATATTCAAAATGTGCACTAAAAGAAAATTAAGAGATTCACAGAACTTAATCGGACGAAATGTGCACTAGTCAAGGTCAAGGAACTCGATTAATCCTATCTTTAAATCTAGACAAGCGAAGGAATACACACACACACACACACACACATACCCGGCATGATAGGGCCAAGCAGCGCTCGGAGGAGGAGAAATGACACCTGCAGCTCCTTTCTTTGCCATGGAAGCTGCCCTCATCAAGGCACCAGCAGACCAAAACCTCATCCTGGCAAGATTTTCCAAAGTATTGCGCCTGACAAACAAAAACGAAATAAAATTTGTGAATATGAAGACATCATCCGTGGCCGCTAGTCACCAGTCTAGTGGCTGAGTTTGTTCATGACAAACCAACTCATGAAATTCTTTTTCACAAATGACCACATGGATTCTCAAATCCTGAAGAGATTATAAAGCTAAAAGCTACCACGTGTACATACACAAGCACAAATGGACAGAGTCTGGCATTCGTCCATGAAAATAAGAAGCCATTCTCTTGTTTTACAACTGAAAAATCAATACGAAGCCAAAGAAGTTATCTTCAAACCTGAAGGAATGCGTTTTAAGGTATTCCTGTTCCAAGTATCTCATTCAAGTTATTTAAGTGAAAGGAGAAAGGATACTAAATTTAATGGTCTTCAGTTGTCGCAGCACCACCAAATAAATTAATCCTGCAACATGGTTGATTGTCACATGGTAATATGCTATCCTATGATGATGATGATGATGATCTTCACACAGGTCCTGAGTCAGTTGTGCATTTGAACCTAAAGATCAACACCTAAACAAGTTTTTCCACACTAAAACATTGCCAGCATAATTAGGTAACTTAAATTATGTAATTGGGCATGGTGCTTACCAATTCTACATATCCGTGCCTATTCTTGTGCCAATGTGCCTTGATTCCTTATACCCTTAAAAAAAACCTCTAATTGTCTCGGAGATAAAGGCACAAACAATGAGCTAACCTCATTAAAACACTCTAATTGTCTCCTAGACGGACACAAGCAACGGCCCAAAAGGGTATGAAATTTACGCAGGCCAAGGCACTTTTGGAACATGCTTAGAAATGAACAAAATATGCTAATCATCTAATGACAAAACAAGGAATGCAATGGAAATCATAACTAGTACATTCGTTTAAAAAAATTATCATCAGGTCTGCTGTCACAGTAACATCAACGTTTAGGTACCAATACCATCAGATATGTCAAACAAAGTTCAATCAAGACCAGAGCAGCATCAGTATAAGCATGGTGAACACAAATTCCTACAAATCACTTGCTCAGGTTTCAACCATAGGATCAGGACCTAAAGACTTTATTTGAGATCTGTTTGACTGACGAACAGTGTTGAAGAGACTGTCCTTAATGACCGATAACAATGCAACCAAAAAGTTTTTCAGAGTCAAGAAAAACAACAAAGTATTATATGCAGTAGTTACCCATTTAAAGTTAGATAGCTTCAGAGGAAGACCCGAGACATCAAATCATGAACATGCTCAACAGTTATCTTTGCACTATCACGAGTAACTTGCATACAATGAGAATACTTTTTAAACTAGCAAATGCCAATTACCAATGCAAGCACAACATTTAGACTCCCAATATACATAAAAAAAAATAATAATAATACCAATATGAACAAGAATTCTGTTTCAGACAAATTGTTCAACCAGCAAATGCTACCTTTTTGACGAAATGACAACAAAGTTCAACGTGCATCTCATACAAATGAAAAAAGTGTCTTATGCTAAATATTTGTTATTTGTTGCTCATCGAGAAAGACGTAAAACAAAGACTGGCAGAAAGATAAAAGAGACAATTAGTTTCTAAAATGCATGTGAGTCGTATTTCCTGGTAATGAAAATTTATACACCAACTCAGAAAGAGAAGCTAGCAGCAGATCCTTATAATCCCCTAAAGGACGAAGAACACCGCCCGGAAACTCAGTATCCATAGATATATAGGGGAAATCATCAACAATTTCCCTAACAATGCAAACTCATCCTCAAGGTTATCATTCCAAACTTCCCTTATATGAATTGAATCATGGCTGGGCAACACTGTCATTTTCTCATCAAATTTGCAGGAAATTGCTAAAACCCACAAAACCCAGTACAACAAACCGAAGACCCTAAATCTGTAAACATCAACAAAATAACAAATCCAAACAAGACCTTATCAACAAAATCGAACAGAGCCCAGAAAATAGAACCTCATAAAAATACAGAAATCAAGTTAAAATGAGGACTGGAACTGAAAAACATGCAACAAGAAATAGATCTGACCTTTTCGAACTTTGTATGGTTCAGAAGGGATGGATTCTTCCGGGTTGTGGGTTGATAAAAAAATTTGCGCAATTCTGAAAGTCTGGAGGCTCAACTTTGATTGATGAATTAAATTGAGGAATTTTAGGGACGAATGAGAGTTAGGTTTCAATTTTAAAAAAAGGAAGGCAAAATTGACTGGAAAATGGAAATGGGGCCTCAGAAATCCCCTTAGCTCTCACATTGTAAGAGCATTTTCCGAAGCGAAAGTTTTTTCAGGTAAATAGGAGAGCGGGAGAGAGCGGGAGCTTGATAGTAGTAGCACTAGCGAATGAAGAGACAGGGACGTGTGTCTGCCTAATATCCGTTCTTAGTCATCTCTTATCATTTTTTTATTTGATTTTTAAGTAAATGGGTATTAAATTAAAAAAAAAAGTAAATAGATATATATGTGATTTTTGCGGATATTTCATAAAAATTTATTTAATTTAATAATTTTATTTTGATCAACCATTTAAAATTACTGCTATAAATGAATAATTCAAATTCATTTAATTATATATATATTTTTAGAAAATAGCAATCCAAACTTTGTCTAAGTTTGTGCTATTTGTTTAATTTTTCCTATGTTTTGTTTACCCAATTAATTGGGTGAATTTTCAAAAGCTAAATGTTATTTCTTTCCAAATGTACTACCGTTGGTGGCCTGTGAAGTAACTGCGGCCCAGAACTTCAGCCATGCGTTCGTTTGACGAACGAAGACATGAAAATTAAGACAACAAATGTTTCATCAACTCTTAACAACTTTCATGGACATGTTTTGGCATAATTTGTATACTTTCCAGCAACTTTCAAACATCTGCACATTAAAACGGTGAATTCAAACTTTTTTATTTGCTTTGGAATTTGTTCAAATTTATTTTGGATGATATTTGTTGGTGTTTATCAATGGCATATCTGTTTTTATATTTTTCTTATAGGGCTGAAAATAATTCAATGGTATATGAATTCTGATTTAGGATGCATTATTTCTTCTTCTTCTTCTGGATTTTTTGGGTGCAGAATAGGTCGAGACGAAGTGACATACCAGTATTTAAAAAAAAAAAAAAATTAAGCAGGGGAAATGTAAGATTTTTTTTTTTTTTTTGAAATGAGGGAAATGTAAGATTTAAGAACCGAGAAGGATATAGAAGCATTAGAATTCGTAATCTCTAATTCTCGTAGTTTCAACTTTAGCCACTAAACTACAATATCACACAAAATTTTGGATAGCAAAAATTGTTGAAAGAACACTTGAAGAAGATCTCTCGTAATACTTTGGCAATCAAAACACCCCTACAGGTACCTTTTTTTTTGGGGGGGGGGGGGGGGGGGGGGGGGAGGGGGGGTTGTACTTGAATCACTTTGTTACCTAGGAAGCTGTTGAATTTTCATTTGTAAGATATTGCGCAATCGTCTTCTCACTTGCATAATTATTGTGCTGTTACAAAGACGTGATTTTTATGATAGTTCCTAGTTCCATCATATAACCTGTAACTATCTGAAGGATTGAGAAGTAGAAAGAACGGTCGCAAGAACGCCAGTCATGGTCTAGATCTTGCGTGACTTCATTCAGTTTTAGCTTCCCATGAAACTAAAACATTTTGTTCATCCATGTAGTTGTTCAAATCTGAGCTGACACAAGTAGCCATAGCTTCCGGTGAAACTAGAAGTGATAGTTTTAGCTGACATAAGTAATCATGACAGATAAACTAAACGCACTGCAATCATCTAGCGTAACCTAGCACATGAGCATGGATTTTGATTTGGAGGCCTCCATACTCGATAATTACGGGAGGAGCTATAACAACCAACAATCTATAATAACTCATTCTCCATCCTCCGATTGTCTCAATTATTTTCTTGCTAGAATCTGCAAGTGATGCTAAGGGAACATGCCTTAATATGTAAAATATAATGCTGTACCAATGAACAGGCTGCATAACATTTATATTGAATTTTAAAAATTAAAAAAAAAATAAAAAATCCCATCCCGCACCAGGAATAGTTTTTCTTTTGTCAATTTTGGCCCCTGTATCGCATTTGAGATTCCAATAAAAAGTATTTCTTGTCAAAATTTTACGTGGCCCTAGGCTGTGTCTTAAACAGCCAGGCTCTTCTAATGTTAGCCTATAACGGGTCCAACGCAAAATACAATACCAAACATAATAAATCATCTTTCCTCGTTCTTGTCCATGGCAATGATTTTGCGCGATGCGTCAGAATGGTAACGAATGCATAGTACTGATGGAATTCCTCCTCTAAGATTCAGACCATACCGGTGCTGAAATACTCTTAATAGATACACAACAAATACGATATTATCTCATTCATTCAGGGAACGAGAATGAACACAAGTTAAAGGGAGACTCCACAGAAATCTGCAGCAAAAACCATGTCCAACCTCTCGGATGTAGACAAATACAAGCTACTTCAAAAAATACCTGAATCATGCAAACCAAACACAAACATGACCTTTTGACAAACTTAAAAATGGTAATAAATCATCACATAACATGACCTTTTGACGAACTTAAAAATGGTAATGAATCATATCACATAGTTATCTTTAAGCAAATTATGAAGCTGCGTTATAGGGCAACACCACCACAGAAGCTACTTTGAAGGCACCTCAACCATGCAAACAAACACAAACACCACCTTATGAGAAACTTAAAATAGAATTAAACCATCACGCAGATACCTTTGAGCAAATCATGAAGCTGCCTAGTAGGGCAAGAAAGAATGCCAATACCAGCATATCAAACACTTAGACATCCACCTGGCAAGCCTAAGATGTGCATATTGATATGATACAAATTGAAGTATCATGTCATGCATAAATTCATTGAATTAGCTAGTGTATGTTTGCATGTTCTTGTGGAGTAAAAGTACCAAACACCAAAGGGAAGTCTGACACACATTAAAGGATCATGTCAAGCACTAATCACTCACTTTCTCCATCAAAAGCCCGGCTGAAGGTCTGAAGGAAAAGCTCTTTCACTCCCATCAAACACAAGACATAAGTGATGTATTAAACTAATAAACAATAACTGAAACAACCCCAAAGACTGTATGCTGAGGCTAGCCTATTGAGCTAACAACCATAAATTGCACCAAAAGAATGAGAGCGTCTGAGGGTTAACTGGTACACCTTGTCTATATATCAGGAAAAAACCAAGAGAGTAGGACATGAATAATACACAATAAGTCGGATAGTAGACTGGAGATTTTTCCCAGAAACAGTGCTACTGACTCAAATAAAAGAGAAAAGAAAAAAAGGTGTTACATACCAAACCTTGAAACAAATAGCATACTCATCAAATACTACAAACCTTTACTTGTTCAATTCCTCCGCAACGCGTTCGAGAGCCAACCTATCAACATTCATCAACTAAAATCAGTCATCCCGTAAGGAACACATATATCAAATTATTTTCTCTTATTTATTTGGGGTTTGGGCATAGGAGGGAGAAGATATGGCTGCAAAATAAAATTCAAATCATAAGCATCTCATCTTTACAATATGATGTAGCATGAAAAGAAAATATAATCTTCAGCCATCTGTTTCCCCAGATTCTTTAGGAATTTCTTCATAAGGGTTTCGTACTCCTGAACACAGATGATTATGCTGTTGATAGAAGTTTTTGTTGAAATTTTTTTGAAGTTTTGGACTTCATATCTCACCAACAAAAGAGGAGGAGAAATACAAACTAACAACTAAAGATGAGATGTTTTACTAATGAAAAGAAAGAAAGGGAATTCAAATAATTATGGTCTTTGGATATGTAATTTAGTTATTTATGCCTTTTTTCTGTTTTGTCAGAAAACTAAGGGTTTCTATGAATTTGCCATATTTTCACAAACAAGTTTTTCAATAAACTGTCCGTTTGGATTAGCTGTTTTTGGGGTTGTTTTTCAAAAACAGCACTGTAGCATTTCGTTTTTCAAATACAAGTCCGTTTGGATTAGTTATTTTTGGGGTTGTTTTTCAAAAACTATATGAAAAACTTTTATTGTAGATGTTTTATGGATTATTTTTAGATGTATTTTTAAAACATATTTTCAAGTATTTTTATAATTTATAATTTTTATATTTTTATAACAATATATATTTATGCATTTATAATACATTTATAAATATTTATAAATAAATATATTTATATATTTATATAAAAATGTATAAATTATAAATGAATATCATATAAATGAATATCATATAAATGTATAAATTATAAATGAATATCATATAAATGTATAAATTATAATTTCCAATTTTTATATTATTATATTTATATACATTTATGCATTTATAATACATTTATAAATAAAAATAATTTATATATTTATAAATAATATAAATGTATTATATTATATATGATACATAATATAAATACATTTATAAATATATAAATTATAAATGAATATCATATAAATGTATAAATTATAAATTATAATGTATATATTTTTATATTTATATACATTTATGCATTTATAATACATTTATAAATATTTATAGATAAATATATTTATATATTTATATAAATATATGTAAATGTATTATATTATATATAATACATAATATAAATATTTTTATAAATGTGTAAATGAATATTATATAAATGTATAAATTATAAATTTTATATTTATTTATAAATATATTTATATATTTTTGTAAATACCTTTATAAATATTTATAAATTAATATTTATATATATTTATAAATAAATATTTATATATATATTTATAAATGAATATTTATATATATTTATAAATAAATATTTACATATATTTATAAATGAATATTTACATATATTTATAAATCAATATTTATATATATTTATAAATGAATATTTATATATATTTATAAATGAATATTGACATATATTTATAAATAAATATTGACATATATTTATAAATAAATATTTACATATATTTATAAATAAATATTTATATATATTTATAAATAAATATATAAATGTATATTATTATAAATATATAAATTATAAGTGAATATTATTTAAATGTATAAATTATAAATTATAAATTATAATTTTTATATTTATATATTTATATACATTTATGTATTTATAATACATTTATATATATATTTATAAATAAATGCATTTATGTATTTATAAATGCATTTATATTATATATAATACATAATATAAATATATTTATAAATGTATAAATGTATGTTATTATAAATGTGTATAAATTATAAATGTATAAATTAATATATTATAAATATATATTAATATTATGTATAGGTGTATTAATATAATAAATATAAATGTATAAAGGTATTAATATCATGTATAAATGTATAATTAATATTATGTATATTAATATAAATGTATAAATGTATAATATTATATATAATACATAATATAAATGTATATTATAAATATACATAAACATATATATTATGTATATATTAAATATATAATTTTTAATATTTAATATTCATAAATTTGTATAATTACATATTTATATTATATATAATTTATATAATACATAATATTTGTATAAATATATTATAGAAATATAAAAATATATTTTATATAAAATAAAATATAAATTAATATAATATATATATCCTATACATAATTGAAATATACAAATTGAAATAAACATATTAAATATGTATTTGGAGTTGTTTTTGATATATTGTTTGGATATAGTGTTTTTGGAGTTGTTTTTGAAATACACATTACTGTAGCATTTGGAATGTGAAAAACAGTTTTTCAAAAACAGACCCAAAAACAATGAATCCAAACAAACCTATAATAACACATTTCCAAAAACACCTAATCCATACAAATCTCATATACGATTAATAAAATAAATAAATAAATAAATAAACCTTCCACCTCTATCTTCTTCTACCCATTACTACCACACACCATCACCGTCCACTATTCCTCCCTTACTCCACAGCCATCGCTGCCCCTCCCCCTCTCCTCTCTCTCCTTTCTCCTCTCTTTCCTTTCTCCTCCCTTTTTCTCTTTCTTTTCCTTTCCCCTACCTACCTCCTCGACCCTCCACCCCTCTTTCCCTCTCTCAAGTCGCACCAACACGAACCAGAGTAACCCCTCATCCCCCACTTCCCACATCTTTGGTTGCAATCGGTGAGACCAAATCTGGTCACGCTGGTCACCACTAGAGAAAAAAGGAAAGAAAGGGGGTCACTTTCTAGTTCGCGCCCCCTTCCCAACCCACCTCCTCAACTAGGGTTATAAACGAATTGAATCAAATCGAGTTTTTATTTAATCAAGTTGAGCCTTGATTTAATTTTATCAAATTTGAACTCGAACTCAACAAACTATCAATCTAAAGCTCGAGGTCGAAAAAATAAAAAATAATTATTTCATTTTTTAAAAAATGAATAAAATAATTTTTCTTAATAAATAATTAAAAATTAAGAATATATATGTAATTTTATTATTAAAATAATAAATAAAATATATATATATATATATATATATATATATATATATATATATATATATACACTCGAGTTCACGAGTTGGCTTGCGAGTTAACAAGTTTAATATTTTGACATCGAGTTCGAACTCGAGTTTAATTTGACCAATGCGATCTCAATATTGATCGAATTCGAGACGAATTTTGATTCGAACGGCTCGATTTGTTTGTTACCCTACCTTCAACCTTTCACCCCTCCCTCCCTCCCTCCCTCCCTCTATTTGGTTGCACCGACATGAACCAGAGTAGCCCCTTATCCCCTACCTTCCCCTCTTTGGTCGCGACCAGTGAGACCAAATCTGGTCATACTGGTCACCACCAGAGACCGGAGAGGGGAAGGAGGGAAGGGGGTCACTTTCTAGTTCGCACTGGTGCAACCAGAGAGAGAGAGAGGGGGGTTGATGGGGGAGTAGGGGGGAGAGGAAAAGGAAAAGGGAGGGGGGAGGAAGAGAGAGGAAAGAGGAGGGAGAAAAAGGGTGAGGGGTGATGGTGGTGGTGGAGGGAGGAGGGAAGGGTGGTGGTTGGTGAAATTTTTTTTTTTTGAATTTTGAAAAAATATCCCACTAAAATTTTAAATTCTAAAAATACTCCAAAATACACCCCCAAAACACCTATGGAAAGTTTTGCTACAATAAAAGTTTTTTTTTAAATGCTGGAATTCGTAAATCTATATTCTTCACTTTTCGCTCTTGTTATCGAATTATTCTGGCTCACAAGGAAGTCTGTTTTTGTTCCATATCTCTATATATATTTTTTAGGCACACAAAACATGTTGCGTTGAGTGTATGTAACCAGAAATATGCCTCTAGCTTTCAAGTATCATTAAACATGTTTGGCTTCATCTGGGATTTTAAAGTGAAAATTTTCTTGCAGGATCCAATTTGGCCAACAATTATATTGTAGATGTGATCGTGGTGGATGCTGGCGAGGTGTCTTTTGATTTTGTTTTTGTTTGGGTTGTTCATCGTTATTCTCTTCCTTCTGATGTAGTTATGGCTGTTCAATTTATGGTCTATTAGTATGTACCAGTTTTTTGTATCAGATTTTTCATTATTGTCCTGTTCAATAACTGCATTTGTATCTGGTCTTGGTCCGCATACGCTGATGGTTTAAATTTCAATATTTTTGGTTTTCTGTTTGCTCTTTGATAGTTTTCATGTGCAATGTCTGAACCCCAAATTTCGCATAGCTTTTTCTAGATGGTTCAGTCACGAGACTTGTAGGAGTTGTGTGTTGGCACTGAGCACATAGGTTTTAGTCTTGGTACCAGGAAAAAGGCTAGGGAGGGCTGAGAGGTTAAGTTTTTTTAAAGATTAGGGATAATTTCAGAAACCTCCCCTGAGGTTTCTGACATTTACACTCACCTCCCCTGTAGTTTGAACAATTACACTAACCTCCCCTGAGGTTACTAATCCTTTACAAATTCAGTCCAAATGATTAAAATATTGTTTTATAGAGTAAAATTAAAATTTTGTACCTGATTTGCCCTTTGTGCTACGTGTCCAATGAATGACAAAGTATTACAAATTAATTAATAATTAATAAACTTTAAGGAGCGTAATTTATAGGCAAATACGTATTACTTATTTAAAGTACCAGTTCTTTACAGGTATTTTATTTTCAAATATTTACTTTATGATAAATATATTAACGTTTGTGATTAAAAATTAAAAGTGTTACAGTAATATTCTCGCAAAAAGAAAATCAGTAAGTTATCTATTTAATATAAATTCAAACATAAATAAAGCAACCCAACATATTAAAAAAAAATATCCCCTGAAAACTGAATTAGGGAAATAAGTAGCAAAAGTCATCCAAAATATACCTTCTCAGCAAGAATGCGGTCACCTACATCAAGAGTGGGGTACATAGAAGTCGAGGGAATTGATCTTGGCTCAGCTAAAGATGATCAGAACAGAATGCTAACGCTCAAAGCAGTAAAAGCAGCCTTAGCATTATCGGAACAGACATTTAACAGTTTCGACAACCAACTGCTTCTAGAAAGCTTTAAATCCTCGGACATAGCCTTTGATGAAGCAGCCGCCACTGCAGCAACAGTACTCTTCTCCACAATAGGCCCTTGCTTCCCGGTATTACTAGACTTATCCGCCGTAGCAGCAGTTCCCCCTTTATCTACCAAACTCCCCGCCTTCCCAATACTGGGTTGGCTACTGGGCAACCACTTAGATCCCTGTAAGAAGGGGATGATGGAAGCCAGCTTAACCGGTGAAATCCCAAAAACACCCGTAAAAGAAGAAACGATCGACGATGAAGAAGACGAAGAGGAGGATGTAGAAATCGTATTTTTTTACTTTCAAAAAAACCCCTGCCTCGCCGTTGGTTTCTGTACAGATACATGTGTTTTGGATAGCGACGCCGTATAAGTCCTCAATTGGCATAAGAATTTTAGTTAAGGGACTTAATTTGTGCGATAAAATGTTGAGGGACCAAATCGACTTTAGTAAAATAGTTTGAGGACTAAATTGACGATTTTCCCTAAAAGTAAGTGTTGAAGCTTTTAAGAATTGAGAAAAGAGCAGTAAAAGCTGATGATAGATAACCTGATAGAAGAAAGTCAACAATGGTTTTAAATTAGGATTGACAAAGCATATGCACTGTGCATCTGGCATTTCTTTTTTTGGAACATAAAAGCATCTTGGAAATTGTAGTGGTTTTTTCTCTTGTTTTGGGAATCAAAGTTCAAGAGTGGTTTATCCATGAGCATTTCATGTTATTATCTACTAGATAAAATATACCCATGAGCATGTTCATGGAATTAATGTGGTGAATCAGTTTAAGATATCTTTCTTTTTGTGCGCATGCATGTGTGTGTGTGTGTGTTCTTTTGGGAGTTATTGCTATATGCTTATCATTGTTGTATGTCATTCCGCTTGTAGGGCGTGGGCGAGAAGATTCAGTATTATTTTCAAGTCCATCGAAGATTTCCATCACAATTCAGAGGTCATTCTTGTCTCTGTGTGATTTTGTCAGCACAAGGTGCCATATCCGGTCCTAGAATGAACATGCGAGGAGCACAAGTCATTTTTGAGGTTGTATCTTTTTGCTTTCTCTCAATTTTGCAATTGCTTTGCTTGTTATTGTGTGACTGTTGAATCTCAGGCTAAATATCAGCAGTGATGTTATGATAACAGCTTTGCTTGTTGTTGTGTGACAGTTGAATCTCAGGCTAAATATCAGCAGTGATGTTATAATAACATCTATGCAATAGGGAATGGTAATTTGATTGCCCCTAGAGGGTGTCACTTAGTAACACGTGGTAACAATTTTAAGCTTGATCTTTACATACATACATACATACATACATACATACATGTATGTATGTATGACATGTATGTATGTATAAAATATAACTGAAGGATGCTTGAGGTTGGAAAACTTCGGCCTCTCTGTCAGAAGGATAATGTTGTTCAGGCTGAAATTTGGGGAAAAAATTGTAGTGAAGGACCCTCTTTACATGTAATTTCATATTTAGTTGGAACCCTTCAGTTTGTAGAAGAAGCCTGATCTTTTGATCAGGAAAGGTGGGAAAAATCGGCTTTCGTTTTGAAATTTCGCCTGATTGTATTGGGCTCGAAAAATGGACGCATTCATGATTTCAGGACCTCAGGTTGATATCTTAGACACTGCTATCTCTAAATGCACCTCAGCTTGGTATAATTGTTGGAGTAGTTCTGACCTTTGGTTATTGCTGTTGCTCAACTGCTTGATATTTCTTTCAGTCCATATACATATCTATATGCAAGCATACTAGTGGTGAAGATTCATTCAGAAGCTCACATGTGCAGGGACTATATGAGATAGTTCGTCTCTCAGGCTTCTTCTTCGTTTCTAACAACGGCCAGGTGCAGCTGTCGGACAGTTTGAAATTGACCTTTCGTGATCCAGATGGTGGGGTTTTCGGTGGCCCTGTGATTGGTTCGCTGATTGCTGCCACACCTCTTCAGGTTCAAACTTTCCATTTCTAGTTCCATCTTCTGTTCGTGATGTTTTGAGTCTCAGGTTAAGAAGAAAGCCGATCTCTTTTGTGTACGTACTGTTATCTGTTGAATACAACTTCTGCAAAGATTGTCCTTTCCGTTTGTCTTCCGTGTTCACTTCATCGTTTAGATACTTGGTGTGAGGTCCTGTTCTTGTCCATTAGCCTATAGTACTCACTCACTCCTGTATTCTTAAAGTACATAGCTGATCCATTTGTTTGCCAGCTTTGTTTAATCAGATTCATCTGTAATTTGACTTCACTTTTCAATTCTCTGCCTTCCCATGTCATAGGAGGCATAGAGAGCTTCTGAACCTGAAGTTACATTGCTCATCTCCCTTGTGATTCTCTCTCCTCATTTGCCAGGAAATGATGTACTCGACTCGTGGAATTTCTACTTCATAGTTTCTTGAATTTGTGTCGGCTTATCTCATGTTTGTAAGTGTCTTGGTTATGTGTCAGCATAGGAGGCTTGGTTTAACAAGAAGTATTTTTGTACTTGCGTGGTTCTATTGCAGGTTGCAGTGCTTACCTTCATCCATGATGCATGAAGAACAGAGATAAGAATCGGCAAAGCCGCCCAATGATCTGGCCTTTTCATTATTGGCTCTGGTTATGTTTTTCGGACGAGGGAATTAGTTTCGGGTGTCTCTTTGTTTGATGGATGTTTTCATGCATTTCAGGCTTGTAGACTTGGCAGCATGCATTTTTGCGGCTTACTTTCCTCATGTTCTGTCTGGGTTTGGACGCATGAACGTGAAACTACAGAAAAATGATTTTCATAAGCGTGGGTATTGTTGTTTAGATGAAAATCTTTTGCATCAGCTGCTGTCATTTCTAAATGCAAAGGAAGATCACTATTAAAAGGGTTACACCTTGAATAAAGAAAATGAATCCAACACGGGAACAAAGAAAAAAAAAGGTGTGAAGCCTGCGTATTTTGACATGCTACTCGAAAATAACACTAGGCATGATATTATTGGGACTCCCCAGGGAAAGTTAGCCCTATCAGTTCGTTCACCAGACAATGCAGCGATTATAGACAGACATAGCAGAGCAAGTAAATGAGGCACAACAGCGAGGCATATGGCAGGCAACTTCCGTCAACTTGGTCCTGTAACCTCCTAACAAACCGATCGCCCACAAATGCCTTCCCATGAATCGCTCATTCTTTTGAGTATTAAACACAAAACAATGAGGAATCGCGGCCATTCGCCAAAGTAACGTATGCTGTGTTCAATTCATAGTACAGTAAAATTTTGTAGTCATATTAAGCAACTAACGAAAATGACGAACAAAAGTAGATGGTAGGTATAAGTAGAAACATCATCGGTGCGTCAGTAAAACTCCAGAGTCGGTCATACAAAATGTCTCTCCATTCCTACACAAGCAAGACAGCATTTATACAACCATCATTCTCAGGATTATTTGTCACTTGAGCATACTTTCCTGCATTGAAAACACAAATGACAATAAGAACACACAACTAAAAACTGAAATGAAGGGCCCCTCCTAGTTTCCGAGACAAAAATGAAAGCACAATCTTACCCCAAACAACTTTTCCTGCAGGAGTTACAAGACCTAATTCACTGACATTCACCTGATATTCAAGTCAGAATACATTAGCAATTATACATCACTCAACCTGAAAGACTATATATTTATGCAACATCAGATTTAGATGTGTACCTCAATTATAGTTCCCTTGGTTACAACACCAAGAGATGTATACATTGGACCATTGGGATTTTTCTTCACTCCAATAATTTCAAGATTGAAGGTACATTTAAGTTCAGGATGAGTCACGTGAGCCTTGGTGAACCTTAAACCGGTTGGTCGGATGAACCGCTCATATTTGGGTGGCTTCCTTGTAAAACTTGGACCCACAAAAGTCGCTTTAGTGATCATCCTCTTCCACTGCTTTGCTGTGAATAAACCCCAAAAAAAAAAAAAACAGCACGCCAGTAAACAAAATTTCACTGTTGACTCACGCAATGCACATTTGAACATACACAAAGAACTAAATAACGCAAGCGACAGGTAAATTACTTACTTTTCCTTTTCCCAGATCTGATTACTCTGAACATCTCATCCTCAGCCACAGGGCGGACCTATATATCAAAGAACTAACAATGAGAAAGTTGATTAATTCAAGTATAAGAAATTCACAACCACATGACAACCAGGAACTTAGCAACCAGCAAAATGTCTCAGGAAAACTTGTGCTTCTACAAGGCCAACTTCCAAAAGCTCCCCCCTTTTTGCCTAAAATTTTAACTACTACAAAAATGTCAGGAGGCAACTGGATGATTCAAGTCGGGAGATGATTAAAGCAACAGAAACGTGGAAGGTAGGGGCAATTTTCCCAAAAAAACTTCCTTAAACAAAAAGGGGAGAACCTAGAATTTTTTTCCTTTAGAGAGAGAGAGGAAAACTCGAGCTAACTAAAGTGATATTGGCTCCCCAGATGGTATGGTTCTCAACAAAAGTGTAACTCCAACAGCCAAGACAAGTCCCATACAAGCCAATCACAAACATTGGGAACAGGGAAAAGAGGAAACCAGCAGGGAATTGATCTCCTTGGCAAAGTTCCCTTGGTTCATGTACAACTGAAGCCAGACATCCATCATTCTACTTAAAGATCCTAGGAAACATACCATCAATTAGACAGCTGCAACCCCCCCCCCCCAAAAAAAATAAATGAATGAAATTTTCTCTGATTTATGCATCATATCAGCTTTTAGACATTTCATACGTTGAGAACTTTACTAATTTTTGCTGTCAGGTTTTATCTGCCTTTGTGCTTTTATACACCCAAAATTTAGAAGCACGTAATGGCACGGGCCAAGAGTTTTCTGGGATTGGCAAACCGAGGATGAAGAGACAAGTGAGTAGAATAACAACGTAGCTTAGAGTAAGCCAAGTTACTGCAAGCTGTACATTATGGGATATGGACATGAAAATCAAACTGCCACAAATCCCGCCGGGGGGTGACATCATTTAATTCTTTCAGCGATTGCGAAAGACAGTGATATCCAAAATGCAAGGCAAGCCTAACAAACTGAGGCACCCACCTTGGGAAGAGGTACATCCCATTTTCCAGCTTTTTCTTTCCTCTTCTGCTTTATAGTGTTGCTGAGAACCTAACAAAAAGGAAGATAGATGAAAATCAGCAATCAGTTGTACGAACAATTTAAGCAAGAACTAGAGATTGGTAATGAAAAAAGGGTGCCTTGGCTCTAGTAGTAGATTCACGATCAAGTAGATAAGCAGGAACAGCTCCTTCATGGACATCGTCTTCAACCTGGCGCCGGGCTGATGACTCCTCATGCATAGCCAAACTGTCACACAGCAATGCAAAAGGAAAAGGTGTAAACCAAAAGCCCCATATTATCGACAGCTAATAAACTAATGACCATCTCATCTTAGGGTTCTATTAAAGTAAGCAAAGGGAAATGTTGCAACTGATACTGCGCCCAGCGTCAAAACGACTTGATTGTGATTAAGCTCTTGAACTTAACGAGTAGACATATAAAAGAAGAAAACAAAAGCCTAGAAAGATCTAACAAGTAAAAATATCCATATAGGAGGGGTGTAAATCCAATTGCAAGTTAGCATGAATAAATAGTGCAGATAACACAAAAAGGTGCTTACCAAAAAAAAGGAAAGAAAGATAATAAGAGTGAAAAGTGATGGAGAAGCATACGTTTTCTTCATGAGGGCTTTCTCGGCATATCGCTTCTTAGCAAACATCTTACCCTTAATACCCAGCGCCTGCCGAAAATGGAAAATGGAAGTGTGAAAAAAAGAGGAGAATTTCGCCATTGAGGAATTAGAAAAGCATAGAGGGAGGGACAGAAGAGAGGGGAAGAAAGAAGGGACCTTTTGGGCAAATTGGGAGCGCTTGTGAACTTCACGAGCTTCCTTCTTGCGTTTGCGCTGGAAGTGGTCATGGCGGTAGCCATTTCTCTTCCTGTGAAGCTCTATATAATCTCCCTGCGGCTGCACTCCCCGCCAGCACCCCCACCCCCAAATAACGTTTATTTGGTTAGGTTTACAGCAAATTCTAATGAATATATAATTTGTACCGTACAAAACAAACACAAATCATCATACTAAAAAAATCATACCATGATTGATTATTACTACTTCCGTTATTGTTGATACACTTGAAGAGAGAAAATGAACAAAGGCTTTGAGCTTTTCTGGTCGTCGTCGAACTCCGCCTCCTCAGGAGTCAGGGCTCCAGCTCCCCAGGACGACTATTACAGTGGAGTACTATCTCATCCAAACCCTAGAAACCTCTTTCCTTTTTGACTTTTTGGTTTTCCACCAACTTTGTTGGTTTGTGCCAAACACGTATCGGCCAGATGAGAAAGTGGAGGATTCCTCACCCGATGAGGTATGGACTTGTGAGATAGCCCAAAAAATGAATGATAGGACCACAACTATCGGTCGGCCCACCTTTTCCTTTATTCTCCTTTTTGTTATTGGGTACGTCAAATAATTTTTTTTTTTTTTAAATGTAAGCGGGAGGATTTAAACACAAACCTCTCGCTTATATTTCCTTCCCCATACCATCCAACTCATCACTCCGTATACTACATATGCAGTAACACATAGCAGCCCGAATGTCTTAGTGTTACTCATTTTTTGGAGGTCTAACACAAAATGCTCCCAAGTAATTAAGGGTGAGTAGAAAATCTTCGTAAAATTTACGGATTATTCTGTAAAGACTAACAATAAAAAATCCACTCTAACTTTTCGTTTACACGTACTATACATGGATTTATATTTTAATTCAAAAAAATACTATATACTTATTTATTGCAGCGCATGATATAGTATACGAAAAAAATTAAAAATTTCAAAAAAGTGTATGCTTAGCATATTCAAAAAAAAATTTATTTCGTGAGCACAAAATAGACTTTCTTAATTTCAACATCTTAAATAAATTGAAACCAAATTTTGTTTGCCTATTATCTATCAATATACGATAAGAATTTGAATAAAATAATTTTATTTATAATAATTTACATGATAATGCATTTGTAAACCTTTTTATGAATAGTCGATGAAAAATAGCATGTTATATCTATATATCAAAAATTATAATAAAAAATCATAAAATACAACAAATTCATTTTTCTTGATTTTAGAAAAAAAAAAAATCTCCCATTTTGTACCACTAATATTGTTTAGTGTTTATCAAACAGTGTTTTTCATATGCTCTAATATGGATTACAAAAAATCTTTGTAAGATATATTATTAGAGTTTTCAAATTTATTAAAACTATTACCCTTTTCGTCCATTCTTACCTGTCAACTGGCCATTTGCTACTTCTTATGACTTTCACACGATTCTACCATTGTGCCATCCTTTCTATCATTTTTTGTCATCTCTGTTATATTTCCATAATTCTTTTTTTTTCTTCCCTCCTCTCTTTGCACAACTTTGTTGTTTACTTTCCTTTTTTGACTTTTCTTGCCACTCTTTAAATCCTCACTATTCTCTTTTCCCCTGTCTCTAGCTTCCTATTATCGCCACTTAACTTCTTACCCCTTTCTCCTCATCATTCTTCCAAACCCTATTCCCCCACGGCCAACCTCCTTCATTTCCTTTTCCTCTACTTCTTTCTTGTTCTTTTACTTGCCAAATCAAAATAAAGTGATATCAAAGTTTTTCACTTGAGATATATTATGTTATAAACAATATATAGTTTTCTCTTATATACTTATAAGAATTACATACATACATGTGTATATAACATGCTCTATGTGTTGGGATTTTCTTTTTTGCATTAATTGTGATCAGTTTTTCTCATATATATTGGTCTGAAAGTCCTAATTTTTCCATTCTTTATTCAAAATATAACTTAATGCATTGTCATTGTTACATTATTATAAAGTGAATTTAGCAAGTACAATAAAAAAATGAAAATTAAATACAAAAGTATAAAAACACCAACTTTAGTTATTGTTCATATAAATTTTGAATTGAATAATTCAATTTTTCAAATGAGAAGTTGAATTCATATCCAACCCCAAAATTGAAGAGTTAAAATTTGAAATAAAAGAAAAAAATTCCATAACTTGCAATTTGGTTTTACACTTAAAATATACTTATATTTGTACTTTCAAAATAAAATTGAAAAGATAAAATTTGACGCAAAAGAAAATAATAACCTAGAATTTTGGTCTAATATTTTTACAATATAGTACTGGAATTTGAAAATGCAAACAAAAAACTGATAATATCTTATAGTACACTCAACTACCACAAAAAAAGATCTACATAAAAATGGCATAGCAGTTCCATATTTACATATGAAGAAAACAATAAAAGTACATAAAATAATCAATAATACCTACTGTTATTCTTAGCGTTTGGATTTTATACTCTTATTCAAATTTAATTAGGGTCAAATTTGGATAAGATATATAGAAATTAAGTAGATTCAGTTTAGGTCAAATGGTCTATATTTTTCCCTTAAGCCATATTGTTATTCTTTTTAATTTTGATAGAATTGCAGTTATTTTTTATTTTTTTTTGTCAAAAATAAAGATTTCAAACAAAAATTTCCATATCTAAAGGCTAGTAGTACTTTGTTTATTAGTCAGTGATTTCATAATTAAGGTTTCACGAATGGTATCATTCTTGATTTTTTTAATCCATGACTAGTGAATATTATTTTCTTTTTATTTTCTATATAATTTGCCCTCTTAGTTAGAATTATTAAGTTGAAAGGTAAAATAAATTTTTATTTTTTATTTTTTTACTTTTAGTAGGTTTGGTGATGTTTTCATTTTATTTAGCCTCACATTAATAGATTTTAAACCAAATCCTAATACAAGTGGAGCCACTTGTTACTTTTGAATTCAAAAGACATGAAAGGATATATAATAATTTTTAAAAAATCAAAATTCTATAAAAGAAATTAATAAAGAGTGGGAAGCATTTTGACTTAACCATACTAAAGCCCCCTTTTAAATTTATATAGATATAGATGCAACCATTAAAAAAGACTATTATGCCATTAGATAATTTATATTATGTTGGCAATTTTATTGTTTTACAATAAAAGATAAAATTTTCGTTCTAAATTTACCTTCCCATTAGAGGAAAAACCATCACGTGACAATTATGTGATAAGAAAAAATGTCATTTTCCATAATTTATCTGATATGTATGACAAAAATGCCATTTTGCACAATTTTTTCAGTAATTCATGCATAATTTAGTTTTCCTGTCATTACTCCTCTACATATTGCTTTTTTTATTTATAAAAAAGTGCATGTGCTTGTGGTTTTTGAGTTTCATGCTTGGTTTTCTCTTTTTGGTGTTATCTTGTAGTAATGTGGTTCTATATTCCCCTATTTACGAAGTGTTATTATCTTGTATTTTTTTGTTTTACCTTTCACTTATTTATGTCTACTTGTTAAATGAATTTTTTTCTTTTATAACTAGCAATGGTACATCTATTGGATGCAAAAAAATAAAAATAAAAATCTTGCAGTGCTTCTTTATCCTCTTTTTATGGTTCACTTTTGTACCTATTTTTATGGGCACTTCACTGATAAATTGGATTTTGTGAAATTTTTAAATGTATTTTACTATTATTTTGTAATTTTGGATAGAAATTTGTTTTTATGTAGCAAAGCAGCAATGAGAGTGGAACGGTTTTTATTTAGCAGAGAAAAGCAGCATCAGTATAAAATGAAGTCGCTTGGTACCAAAATTAATGGGAGAATTGTGTCCGCATAAAAAGTGTTTTGGTCAAATCATTCGGGGTACCACCGGTGCTAGTCATTAGAAGGTTTGTTTCTATTGTTTGGATAGAGTATTATTTGAAATAATTACTGTAATATTTTTTTGTGACTTCATATATGTGAGATAAAAAAATGATTAAAAATATAAAAGGTGGATTGAAAAATATATTTATGATGTAAACGAAATATTATTTAAAAAAATTTTACTATGCATACCGAGGTGATTTACTACTCATCCCTAATTTCAAGGAGGTATTTCGTATTTAAACATTTTCTTGAGGGAGGGCAATATGGTATATTGGTTGTTTTGCTTGTGCAGATAACTAGTAGTATTATACTATTATTTGTAGGCTAAAATCAAGTTTTCGGCTTTGAGCCTCAAGCTTTGGAGGCAGCCACCCTAAAGAAAAAAATATATTGGCGCCTCATTCTCATATACCAACCTAACTAGTATTAGACTTGTAAGTACTTAATTAGTGAGCTTTGCCAATTGGCATGCACTTGAGTCTTGGACTCTGGATGATGATCCACAAAGACTCAATTAACCATAGTGCTAGTAGTGGCCTAGCTGAGCAGTGTACCATCAAAGACTCAATTAACCATAGTGCTAGTAGTGGCCTAGCTGAGCAGTGTACCATCAATGTTCATTGGAAAAATTGCACAAATCGTCCCTTATATATTAATGATGTAAAAATTTAGTTCTTGAGAACGAAAACGATTATTTTTAGTCTATTACAAACAAAAAATGATCAATTTTTGTCCTTGTTAACTTTGCCATTTGAATTCTTGACGGACCTAGTCATGGGAATATCACGTGACCAACTTTTGAAGGCCAAAATGGACAAATCACTCAGATCTTGACCAAAATGTAGAGAATCAGGTGTTTTTTTCCTATCAAAGCACGGATTAGAAACAAAAAAAAAAGTTAGGGACCAAAGGTAAACCAAATCCTTTCAATCGAAACCAAACTCAATCGCAAATCCAGTAGCAAACAAAGATGACGAAACAAATCAGTGATCGAAGAAGATATACTTGATAATGAGTGTAGAGGACGACCATCGAATCCCGAATTATTGTAAGTATCTCTGAACCCTAGGGTACGGTGTTTGTCAATTGATTGAAGAATATGTTTTAATACAATGAATAAAGCAATAATAATCGTTATTAGCAGATGTAAAAAGTGTTATTATATTATTAGGGTTGCTGAAATGGTTTTTATACATGCTAGTAGCTGTGGTCCCTATTGTGTGTTGTCGTTTTTGGAAAAATATGTAGGGTGTCCTTGTGTGTTTGGTCCTTTTTCTGTATTTTGTTGGTTGATGATTGTCGCCTAAATGGTTGGCAAGTAATAGTAATCTATTTTCAATTAAGGTCCACTACGGAGACAAATTCATTGATTTGCCAACCAAAGAATATGTTAGGGGGCAAGTCAAGATTGTTGACTATTGTAATCCAGAAATGTGGTCAATTTGTACTTTAGATAGGGTAGCAGAAAAGTTAGGTTTTCCTGAATTTTTTGCAAGTTACTATTACTTAAGGCCGGGGAAGATGATGGAAGATGGTTAATTTATGTTATGTGTGAAGATATTACTCAAGATTTGGCCAGAAATAGAGTAAAATACGGGAGAGTTGATGTATTTGTTGTGCACCTTAAGTTGTACTCCATTAATGGTTGTGAACCTGATCCATATAAGGGAAGTACGGATAACGTTGCAAAAAACCAGCAAGGGTCTCCTAGTGTAGAAAAAATGGTGTTGACAAATATTCCAATTAGTAAAACTCAAGATGAAAGTGAAATTGTTGACAGAGATACTACTGATTTTAGAGCTACTGGGCACAAGAATGCAGCAGATCCAAGTCTAGAGAACTTGCATTGTACTGAAGAAACAGTGGAAACAAACTTGAACCTGAAGAATAAAAAGACAGGTGATCATAAAAGTGTAGCTGAATTAGGAGGGGAGAATATAACTTCATATGGCAATTCAAGAAAGGAAAAAACTGTGAAGTTGACAGTGCCAAGCAAAAAAGCACAAATAAAAATAGCAAATAAAAAAGCACCAACCAAAATAGCAAGTAAAAGAACATCAACCAAAGGAGCAACTTGGAAGCAAGGGACAAAGAAGAGAAGCAACAAGAACACATGAGCTGAAATTAAGGAGGAATTAAGTGAAGATAATGGGTTTATTGACAGTGATTATCAATTTAGTGATGAGGAGCATATAGTGCAACAAATCAGACAAAGAAAAGTTGAATGGAACAAAATTACGAGGAACAGTGAATCTACTAAGGGGACAAGCAGTCAACCTGAAAAGGTGGGAGCTGAATTTGATGAAGATGCTACTGAATCAGAAGATTTTGACAGTGCCTGTAATTTAGAAGAAGAGAAAATGCAGCCAAGGAAGAGAGTCAAGTATCCAAGGTTCAATCCTAATACAGACATGCAAGACTCCAAATTTGAGGTTGGTCAGACATTTACTTCCAAAAAACTGTTTATCGAGGCATGTAAGAGTCATGGGGTGGCTCATGGAAGAAAAATAAAGTTCAGCAAAAATGATACCAGGAGAGTTACAGAATATTGCAATGACTGCAGTTGAAAAGTTTTCACTGCAATTATGCCTGACAAAATGACATTTCAAGTCAAAAGCATGCGAGTTGAACACATATGTGGGAGAAACTTCGATCATGGACTTGCAAACTCTACATTTCCAGTTGAGAGATGCCAAAAGATGCTTTCTCTTATTCCTGATATGAAGGTAAGCAATCTGAAATATAAGGTAAAAAATGACGTGAATGTTAATATCTCTAGATGGCAATCATATAGGGCAAAGAAAAAGGCAGAGAAGCTGATTGAAGGAGATTATGCATCTCAATATAATAAGTTGTGGAACTACTGTAGAGAGGTCAAAAGGGCAAACCCCAGATCAAATGTGTTCATGACTGTAACTGAAGATGATGAGGGACAGGATAGGTTTGAGAGATTATATATGTGTCTTTCAGCATGCAAGAAAGGTTTTCTAACTGTTTTACTTACAACAGTGGGAATCAATCCAAATGATTAGTTATATCCTATTGCATTTGCTGTGATTGAAGTTGAAAACAAGGTTACTTGGTAGTAGTTTGTAACTGAATTGGTGATTGACCTTGACATAAAGGATGAGGAGAAATGGACCTTTATGAACTGATAACCAGAAGGTGAACTACTAAGCTAATTTTTATGTGGCTATATGTCTTATCCATTTTTAATGCAAAGCTGTCTTTTAATGTATTTGTTATGTTTTATTTTCAAAGGGGTTGATCCAAGCTTTACACGATATTCTTTCAGATGTGGAGCATAGAATGTGTGTACAACACATGTACAATAATTTCAAGAAATGACCTAGTGAATTGGCACTAAAGGATAGAATGTGGTCGCTTGTAAGAGCACCCTACAAGAATCCCTTTGTTGCATTGATAGAGGCTTTAAGGGAATTCGATGAAGGGACCTTTAAATGGTTAGTTGATAATACAACACCTCAACATTGAGCTAGAGCATACTTCCGCATTTCTCCTAAGTGTGACATCTTGTAAAACAATTTATGCTAGAGTTTTAATTATAGCATTTTAGAAACACGAGAGAGGTCCATATTTGGCATGTTAGAAACTATTAGGCTATATTTAATGACTAGAATGGAGATCAAGAGGGAGTGGATGAGAAAGTATATTGGAAGTGTGTGCCCAAAAATTTTAAAGAAACTTCAAAAAGTTAAAAATGTAGTTGTATAGCTACACCTTCGAGTGACTGGTTTTATGAAGTGAGGTGCATGTATGGGGATAGATACTCTGTTAATTTAACTAGTAGGACATGTAGTTGTAAGAGGTGGGAACTTCATGGCATTCCTTGCTCCCATGCAATGAGTGCTATTACGTTGACAAAGAAACCTCCAGAGAGTTTTGTGTATGAATGTTACTTCAATAAGACATTTATGAGGGTGTATGAGCCTATCATATATCCTCTTAATAGTGAACACCTATGGAAAGATCTAAAAAAGGGGTCTGTACTACCCATTGAGCATATCAAGCTTCTAGTTAGGCCAAAAAAAGTTCGAAGAAGAGAGTCTGATGATCCCCCAACTTCAACAAGTAGTCAAGGGCAATTTAAAAAGTTGTTTAGAGTCGGGTTAATGGAGTACAAATGTAAAAAGTGCAAAAATTAGGCCACAACAGCAGAAAATGTCTAAAAAATGCAAGTGCTGCAAATAACAATAGAAGAGCAATAGCAAGTACACACCATGTTACTGTTAATCCACATGAGCAGGAAGCTACGCAACAAAGAGATACTGCAAACACATATGAGGCAGCAAGTGGTCCACATATGGCAACGTGTGATCAACATGAGATAGCAAGCGGTCTATGAAATGAAGAGCTTCAACCACAACAAGAAGAAATTATATACCGGCCTCAATATTCTACTGTTGGTACAGACACACATCCTTGTTTTACAATTGACCCAATGGGTGGAACAAGTACCTACTTGACTGATGAGATTCTACTTGATCTCATTAATCAAATACCATGTGAACCAGCAAGTAGTCAGCTATTTACTCAACCACCCAAAGTTGAGATTGGCCCCTCTCTAGTTAACACTCTTTCTCTATGTACCAATTCAGTTTGTAGATTTTTTGGGTTATTAACTAATATTAGTTGCTTTTTTCTTTTCTTCTTGATCATGGTTAGGGTAAGAAAGTGAAGTACAGATGTAGGGTATGTCGAAAATTTGGACACACTCGAAATAATTGTAACTCTACACTGACAGCTCTTTATAGAAGGTCCCCTTATGAACCACGTGGTTTGACTGTATGATCTATTTGATGCCTAACCATTAAATTTCACATTTTTATTGTATTCGGTTGTTTTTTTCTTATTGTTGATTTTTCTTTTTTTTTTATGTTTAGAGACATAAGAATGCAAAAGCTGCTACTACAACAAAGACCATTACTGCTGCAAAGAAGGCTTGAATGATTCTGCTACAAAGAAAGCTACTGTTACATCTCATGTCATTTTGTGTCGTTCACTTTTTGATTTTTGGGAACAATTAGTGTCTTTTAACTAGGAATGATCTCAGCAGATTTTGTTTAATTTTATCTTGTATTTTATGAAAGACATGGACAAATGAGAAGTAATTGTTGGGTAAATATGTGACCTATTTTACTGGTTCACTTTTTGTTACAGCAATGAAATTGATTCGAAAAGTTATTTCTATTCTCATTTAAATATCTATTACTTCTTTTTTAATGATCATGCTTAGATTTCCAATGAATTCATGATCAATTTGGACAACACATGCAACATTGCAAACTCTGAAGTAATTTACAGATTGCTAACAAAGCATTATATTTCAATGCTACTTTAACAATACATTCATAACCATACAACTAATAATTATCTAAATCCCTTGCATTATCTTCATACATTACCTAGTAGCTACTACATCAGAGGCCCCTAATTCACAACCCAGACAAACATATGCAACCAGTGCCAAATTACTCTTTTCGAAACCATTGATAGATTATAGTAACAATGGCCATGAATAACATCAGATTCATTCTGTGCTCTTTGTGTTTTCTTTTCTCCACATCAGTCTCCAAATCTTTCATCTTCTTTGTTAACCTCCGTGTGTGCCTTCCCAGTTTATCACACCTCTCACAGCTGCTTGTTTCATGCCACTTGAAGTATCCACAATCGACTCCGTCATTATTATGCTGGTCATAGAGAACACTTATTGTCTCTTAGGAGCTCAAATTCTCCAAACAAAGAAAACAAAATTTTCTGAAGTAAAGACTTACTTCATAATAGACACATCCATAGAATTTTCTCAGCTATCCATGAAGTCTTCACCGTGGCTGGTATACCGCAACCACATATTGGTGGTTCTCCCATGACAACTTCAAAGAAATTTAGGAATTCAATGAATAGTTGAAGGGAATTGAACGAAGAAAGCACCTGATCCTCTATATTTTGGTCAAGATCTGAGTGACTTGCCATTTTTATCATTCAAAAGTTGATCACGTGATGTTCTCATGAATGGATCCGTCAAGAATTCGAATGGAAAAGTTAGCAGGGACAAAAATTGATTATTTTTCATTTGTAATATATTAAAAATGATCATTTTCGTTCTCAAGAACTAAATTTTCACATCGTTAATATGTGAGGGACAATTTGTGCAATTTTCTCATGTTCATTTTATAATTTTCCTTTCTGGAAAGTTACTCACCTGAGCAAACTTAATTGAATACTAGTACCACTAATATAAAAAAACCCATGAGCCATTTAGTCAAATCCGTCTTCCGTTGTAGCATATCTTTACTTCTGTTGTGTGTACTAGGCAATACATACCGCGTGACGCGCGAAAGTAATTAATTTTTTTACCACTCTTGCCCACAAAAATATAGACAATAATACAATAATTGTCGTTTACAAACCGCTAATACAGATTGTATTGTTCAGATAAGTAAGAAACAATATAGTTATTATCGAAAATTGATGTTTGATAAATAAGTAAGTAGCAATATAGTTGTTAATATGGCTAATAAATATTATAGTGTTATGCGTATAGTTAACTTTTAAATGGTCGGGAGAAGTGATTGATTGGATGATACAGAGAAATGATGTGTAAATAAGAAATTTCAGACTCGAAACTTCACACTTAATAATTTAAAAAAAAATTAAATGCCATGGATGAATCAACTCCTAATCTTTGCATATCTCAACTCTCAAGGTTCAACACCTCTACCGTAACTCTCAAGGTTTAATAACTTTGCCATATCCATATGGGATAATTTGAGAAACCTCTCCTGAGATTTTCGATAATTTCACTCGACTCTCTTGAGATTTACATAATTATAGAGACCCCTCTTGTTGTAACAAAAAGACAATAATGCCCTTTATTAATTGTCAACTCATTGAAAAATTATGCCAAATAGTAAAACTCTTTCATCTATTATTAACCAATAATTCAAACCACAGTCTTTTCTATTTAACTGTCTATTCTCTTTCTCATATATCTATTTTTCTTTCAAACTCATTTATTTATTATTATCAACCAAATTTGTGCTGTTCATACTAATAAAATCATCATACACACTAAATCACCATTCACCAATATTTATATATCTTGGTATCTATTCTCAATCCTCGACTTTTCATTATTAGTAAATAGCTTCCTTGCGCCCATTTTTGTTTCCAGATTTTGATAGGTATTAGCAAATTGAAATTGTCAAATGACAAATTGAGTGCTAATTTCATTATCAAATTAAATGGAGATGAAGATAATGACAGTGATAAAAAAAATAAAAATTAAGGATAAGAAGTGGAATAGAAACTAAATATAGGTCATACTGTTATGATTATCATGAAAAAAAAAATTCTTGAAAGGAGTTTTCTGCAATTGTTAAAAATTTCATGGGAGGTATTTGAAATTAACCGTAAGTCAAATGCCCTGTGCTTGCAACTTAAAACAGATAGTATGAGTTTCAAAGTTAAAAACTGTAGTTTAAGAAGAATCTCGATAATAGCAAAATTTTCATGGCTTGGCTGTGAACCAAGTAATGAAGCCAATGACAACGACTGATATTATTTGGCCCGCCAACACTCATCCCAACTTTTCCTACAACTTTGCCAAGTTTTTTGTGTCTATTGCTTCAACATTTGTCAATTGATCCTTCAGATTTATCAACCGTGTTGCAGTTGCGGCAGAGGCAACATTTTGTTTCTCTTTGTTGGGAAGGTCCCACGTCCATAATTTGACTCCATTGAATGTCAGTGCGCCAAAAAACATTGGGATAATTGCAGAAACCTCCCCTTGATTTTTCATTATTAGTAAATAGTTTCCTTGCACCCATTTTTGTTTCCAATTTTTGATAGATATTAGCAAATTAAAATTGTCAAATGACAAATTGAGTGCTAATTTTATTATCAAATAAGATGGAGATGAAAATAGTGACAGTGATAAAAAAAATAAAAATTAAGGATAAGAAATGGAATAGAAACTAAATATAGGTTATACTATTATAGTTATCATGCAAAAAAATATTCTTAGTATATATTTGTAACTGCATTGTATTTCTATTTTTGATTTACAATTATTGATATTATTCTTATAGGGAGATTTGATTGATTTTGAATTCTGTGCCAATGTAATATATTAGATATTGATATTAGTAATGATGGTTTAGATTATTTTGTGTTAAAAAGGTGGCAGTTATGGAATTAAAAGTTAGGAATATTGATGAATATTGTAGTATATTAAGTAAAATCTGATATTATTATGAGATTGTATGTAAGTTTTTGGGTATATGATGTAGCGTTTATAGTTGATACAATTGTCTGCATCAAAAATTTTTAGATAAAAGAGAAACATTAGAACAAAGATAAGTGTTTATTTAATAGTGATTTATATGTTGATAAGTAGGTAATAGTGGTAGGAAATAAAGATAAATGAAACAGAGACTGTAAACCATTTTTTTTCTTTACATTTTTTTTTTTGTAAATTATAACTCAAGGGCATTAGAGAAATTTTGGAAAAAAGTATAGCCTTTTGGGTTTAGAATATTACTTAAATAGTGAAAATAGGGGAGGTATTTGAAATTAACCATAAGCCAAATGCCGTGTGCTTGCAACTTAAAACAGATAGTATGAGTTGTCAAAGTTAAAAACAGTAGTTTAAGTAGAATCTCGATAATAGCAAAATTTTCATGGCTTGGCTGTGAATCAAGCAATGAAGCCAATGACAGTGATTGCTATTACTTGGCCTGCTAACACCCATCCCAACTTTTCATCCAACTTTGCCATGTTTTGTGTGTCCATTGCTTTAAGTTCTGTCAATCCATCCTTCAGATTTATCAACTGTACTGCAGGTGCGGCAGAAGTCGCATCTTGTTTCTCCTTGTTGGGGCGGTCCCACCGCAAGAATTTTACTCCATTGAACACAAATGCACCAAAAACATAGTATTATACAGATGTAGAAGCACTTTTTTCTTGCTTTGTATCTCATAGACAAATACTCTCTTGAGTTTCCTTTTTGAAATGGATTTTGGCACCTTGATATGATGCAGAACAATTCCCTTCTCAACACCATTCCAAGGATGCCTATAAACAAAATCAATATAAAAAAAATTCTTAATCTACAATAGAGTTACTCTAAAACATTTGACCAAAAGAACAACTTACACTATCCTATTTGAAAGTCCTATGGACTTCGAACCAGGTCCCCTACTACTCAGCATGATTGGACCAAGCAGCGCTCAAAGGAGGAGAAATGACACATGCAGCTCCTCTTTTTGCCATGGAAGCTGCCCTCAAGGCACTAGCAGACCAAAATCTCATCCTGACAAGATTTTCCAAAAGTATTGCGCCTGCCAAACAAAAACGAAATAAAATTTGTGAATATGAAGACATCATCCGTGGCCACTAGTCACTATTCTAGTGGCTGAGTTTGTTTATGACAAACCAACTCATGAAATTCTTTTTCACAAATGATCACATGGATTCTCAAATCCTGAAGAGATTATAAAGCTAAAAGCTACCATATGTATATACACAAGCACAAATGGACAGAGTCTGGAATTCGTCCATAAAAATAAGAAGTCATTCTCTTGTTTTACAATTAAAAAATCAATACGAAGCCAAAGAAGTTATCTTCAAACCTGAAGGAGTGCATTTTAAGGTATTCCTGTTCCAACTATCTCATTCAAGTTATTTAAGTAAAAAAAGAAAGGATACTAAATTTAATGGTCTTCAGTTGTCGCAACACCACCAAACAAATTAATCCTGCAATGTGGTTGATTGTCACATGGTAATATGCTATCTTATGATAATGATGATCTTCACACAGGACCTGAGGAAGGTAAAGTCAAGAGAGTTGTAGTTGTGGGTTAGGATTAAAATATCAAAATGGGTGATTTATGTGGGTTAAATGGATATAGTTTTACATGATTTTAGTTATCTTACCCATTTATGATCTACTACAAATTTTATTTTTTTTCTCCCATATTCTTTGAGCAACAAAAATAAGATATCATTGTAATCAACACAAATAAAACACATTGTATTAATAAATAAATTTTTACCTACAAAAATTACACAGAAGAACCAATTGTGGTGAATTTCAAATGTTGCACTCTATAAGAGTCTCAAAATAATTTAGGTATGAATGTAAGAAATCAATTAAGCCTCAATGAGTTTATCAAACTTTGATGAAAGGGAGGGAGGAAGTAGGATGAAATTTAACAAAATTTTTAAAAAATGAAAATTAAAGAATAGGAAAACAACGTTAAATATGCCTTTGCAAAAAGTCAAATATAATTATTGTACTGGTAGTGATTTAAATTTATTTACTAATAAATTTAAATCTACGTCTAATTTAATTAGTTCTACATTGGTAGTCCCGATCTATCCATTTAATAGCCACTGGTTAATGGGTTTAATTAAGTTATCCATTTAAACCTAATAAAATTGCATACTGATGCTCATTTGTTAAACAACAAGTTGAAAAATTGGTTGCTATTTATAACTTTAAATGGATGGAAAGAGTAATAAAATAGGAGGTAGATAGGTTGCGTAATTGGATAAAAAATTGCACAATTTGATTGAAGCAGGAAGGGTGAAGCAAAGGTAGAGTTTGTGGGAGGGAGAAGAGTTGGAGGGATGTGAGAAGTTTGGACTAGAAAGGTGAGAAAGAGAATATTGAAAAGTAAGGAAATGTTGAGAGAAAGTGTCTAAAAAAAAGGACTTGGAGGGGAGGGATAATAATGTTGTACTTGGTGTGCTTTTAGTATTTCTTTAGGTATTTTTGTGATTTTTATTCAAATTTTTAATATATTTTAAGGTTTTGGATAAGGTACATAAATACAATATAAATTAAATACTAAAATAGCACTCTTTTGATATTTTAAACTTTTTTTTATATAAGTAATATAAATAATTCATTTACTATTATTATTATTATATTAAGTGTAAATCCATGCATAGCACGAGTTACAATACTAGTGTTGTTGTAATGGATGAGCAGTTGTCTTTAATTAAGGAATAAAAAGAACTTAAAATATAAATAACAAACTATAAACGGTTTATGAAGTAGATAGTGAAAAAGTTTTAAATCTTCAATTTGACTGGTGATAGAATTGCTTATAATCCACTAGTTTTTATGTACTAAAATAAATTAAAAAATCCAAAAAAATTGGAAGTTTGGAACCTATTGAGAGGCTCTCCACTAAAAATCCCCCTGCAATACATATAAATACAAATACAGATACGAACAAATCCTCCAATGCAGTAACTGCCTATCAATCAGTCATGTCCAAGCATCTTCAGTTCTCCTTCCATAAATCTTTGATGTTCAACAATTTTTCTTCCTCTTCTCATGGGTTTTCTGCATTCTCTCTTCCTTCTACTTTTTACGGAAAAATTTTACTGAACATTCTACTCAACACCACTAAATCTTCTTGGGAAAATAATTGTTGGGTTCATATTAAGAACTTGTACTTCTGCATAAATACATATGACTTTCAGTTTCACACTTCATTCAGGACATGTCCTTGTACATAAATTGCATCGCAGGGGGTAAGAAGCGGAAGATATGAATTGCATACAGTAGTGTCTTGTTCTCATGCTGACTATTTTTAAACTTCTAAGATACATTCTATACCAAACACAATAGTGAGCTAAATCGAGATTCCCTGCTTCAGGTTGTGCTTAATGTGTTGGAAGTGTACCTTGTGCCCAATAATATTTGGTTGCTATGGAAAGTTGAAGCATGCATGTATACCTTATTTGCAATTAGCTGATTTAGGATTTTTCTGGGGCGCCGAGATTTTTTAACAGAAATAGTTTCTTGGACAAGAATGCTCATATTTTTGTTTGGCAATTTACAGACACCATGGCTGGACTAACGGCATGTTCATGTTGTGAGGGGGTAAGTTTTGGAGGGCTTGGATATTGTCACAACTGAACTGTATTTATGGTCTAGTTGTGAGAATACGTTGCATTATTAATCTACTACAGTGTTCCAGTGAATTGGCAGTGTTCATTGTTTTGCTCTGGTAGATTTTGAATCCAGTTGTTGTGGATGATTTTGTATTTGGTTATGTGAATTAGGTAGGGTGGTAGTTTGAGTGTTTGGTCGAAACTTGAACTAAATGATAAGGACCAAGTGATAAATGTGGGGTGGCAGGTGATCCTTCGTCACCTTCTACTGAGGAGAACCGTGCGGAGATATATGATATGATTATGGTTGGGGCATATTAGTAAAAAGGCCAGAGGTTCATTCTTCCAACCTAGTGGAAGATGCCAGTAGTATGTCACGGGCATGCCTACCGATACAAAAGGCTCCATCTAGAATACAGCATGGAACAACAGGTATTCAATCTTTGATGGGATATAATATAAGGGGAATTACCGTTTATTTCAATGGCAGGCAGACTAGTAAATCAACTACGTAACATACATGATACATGCACAAGAAGGCACCCGCACACCAGGCAGAAGGACCATTGGGTCTTGATCTAATGATCAGGGAGAGCCCTTTTAAAACTCTCCCATGCACTAGTTAAAGAGTTAAACCTCGCCTAGTACATCACACAAGAAGCATAATGCTTCTGTCTAGTCTAATGATTTACTCCCAACCTTCATATATCTTTGGATTTCCCTCATAGATTAGGAGTATAAAAAGGTTAAACAGCCGACTTTGTAGGGGAACCAAAAAAAAAGAGCACATGACTTGTCTGAGGGCTAATGAGTCTCTGGAATATAAAGCGTATGATGCATGCACTGAATAGAGACACGTCAAGAGCTGGCGGCTAGTGGTTACTTTTTTTTTTTAATAAGATTAATGGACTTGAAGCCAATATCTAGACTCAATTAACCCAAGAGTAGGATTACAAACGAATCAAACTATTCACGACCGCTTGTGAGCTAACTTGGACAAAGCTTGACTCAAGCTCTGTCAACATTGAGTACGGGTACAAAGAAACTCAATTTGTTAACTCATAAATCGACTCGATTACATACACACACACACATATATATATGTTTTTATTTTTTATTTCAATATTAAAATTACGTAAATGTTCTTAATATTTTATTATTTGTTTAAAAAAATTACTATTTTATTCATTTTTTCAAATAGAATAATTATTTTTTTAGAAAAAAAAAAAACTTGAGTAGGCTTGAGCTTTGAGGTCGAGGTTGATATTGAAACTTTTTACTAAGAACTCATCGAATTCCAACCTGAGTTTGAGTTTGATAAAATTGAATCGAGATTTGATTCGATTAGACTCGACTCATTTTCAAGTAAAGTGAAGATGGGATTTAAAAAGCGGATACAGAAAAAGAAAAATCTAAATTTAAAAATTTTAATTTTAATCACTAGATGAACTCCTCCTTCGATCGCTACTTGATTCTTGTTTAACCCGGAGTATGCGGACCATTAAAGTGGCACCCATATCATAAAAAAATCAAAAGCACGTCAACTTCTATTCTTGACTCACGGTTTCCTTTTTACCATGTTACCAGTAGTCTGAACATGTTGCCCGTAGTCTGAACTCCGAAGTTTGGGCACTTTCCAAATTCACGTCCGCCTCCCACCTCCTCTCCTTCTTAGTACCTGTCATATGTTCAAATTAGGGGTGCAAACGAATCGAACCTTTCGCCTTAAACTCGAGTTCAAAATATTAAACTCGTTAACTCGTGAGCCGGCTTGCGAGTTTGAGTATATATTTTTATTTTTTATTTTAATAATAAAATTATATAAATATTCTTAATATTTTATTATTTATTAAGAAAAAAAGATTATTTTATTTACTTTTTAAAAAATAAAATAATTATTTTTATTTTTTCGAATTCGAACTCAAACTCGATCTCAATCTCTGCTCGAATCGAGTCGAGCTCGAGTTCAAACTTTAAAATTGTCATTTCGTCGAGTTCGAGTTTGATAAAATTAAATCAGAACTCAATTCGACTCGATTCAACTCATTTGTAACCCTTCAAACGTACAAGGATTCAAGCCCATTAGAAAGGAAAACAAAGACAATGACAAATTCAGTAAAAACATACAAATATGGGCATATGATCAAAAATTTAAAACCATCCCACAATTCTGCATTCCACCCCACACCAGAAATCACTGGCAATTTGTTAGTGTTCTACTGTTCTTTGAATAAGTAAAATTTAGCTCATACTGGGGACCAAAAAGTATTTTGACCAATGCCACATCAAACCACCATCCAAGTCCAAATGACTTTTTCGAAACGCAGACCATTTTCCCTCTTTATTTATTCAAGATAGATTTCTGATCTCATTTAGCTCCTCTCAGTTTCAAAAATTACAACTACTTCCCTTACTTTAAAAATTTATGTAACAATATCGACAAACCAACAGCATGTACTTTTTCACAAATATTCTAAATTACCCTTCTTCTAGAGAACAAGACAAAATTATACAAGTTTTTAATATATAACTTCTTGTGCATGGCTTACTTACTAAAGTAAATAGAGTCCAATGACTCCCACATAGGGATGACAATGGGGTGAGTGTCCGCGGGGGTAAAAATGGGCCGGGGGATAGGGTGGGGCCAGGACAAAATATTTCCCCCGCCTTAAAACGGGGCGGGGCGGGGCGGCCGCATATATTTAAAATATATATATATTAAGCAAGCTGCTGTTCATCAACCGAAGCTAATTCACCGAAGCTAGCCTTATTTTTTTACAGGATTCTTGTCCATTTTCCATAGGATTTTCTCTTAGTGATGGCCCAATTTGTGCACAATCAAATTGTGTTTTGTTTCCATGAGGTCATCCATTTCCGAGTGTTAAGATCCATCTCATGATTGCTTGTCTCCATGTTCTTTGAAAGAGCATCAGCATAGTTATTTGAAGCAGGATCATCCGCATGATCTTCAATCAGCTGAAGTAAGATAAAATTTCATGAAGAATTCAAATGAATCATAATTTACACATGTTCTCAAATTATAATCCACACTCACCGAAGCTATTCATCTGCCGAGTAATGGGTTGTTTTTGTTGTTTCTCTTTTGATACTTATTCGCGATTGCAAACAGATGAAGATTGAAGAAGGTGAAGCCGAAAGTGGCTCGACAGCCTATGGACCCTTCTATTATTCGATGGTTTAGCCACGTCACAGACAAGCCTCCCCCTAACTACAAGGAGGTGGCGGAGGCGGGGGGTGGGGGGCAAGGGGCGGGGGATGGGGGGAGTTATTTGACAACGGGATGAGGGATGGGTGAAGGATCTCCCGCTCCATCCCCGCCCCATTGCCACCCCTGCTCCCACTCACCACAAAATCCATCACTAACTAATTATTGTCTAATACAACTCAGTACCACTACTATCAATATTAAACCAATAAATGCCCCCATGTCCCTAGCCCCTAGAACATAATTCATCATTGTTTTAGCATTCTTAGAAATAACAATACGATTCTCGATATGCCAAAACGAATCAAGAACATGAAACCACAAGTTCTGGACTAAAATTAGGATCAACGTTTGGAGATGGATGTCTTTAATCTATCTTAAACCACTCAAGAAAAATTAAGACGAGTATAACAACGCCACAATCAAGGAAATTACTTGATTGATAAGTCGAGAAAACATTGTAGGTCAACTCTAAGATATTCAAGAACAGCTTTCACAAGTTAAAAGAACTCTTTCTCTCAAGAAAGCAGTTCTGAAAATTTCTCAACCAAATTCTTATTCCATGTCTTATCTAACTTACTATCGCATAACTGAAGCTTTTATATAGCCTTTATAAGAATAAAAAATCCTAATCAAATTAGAAAACAATTAACTAGTTTCTAAATCCTAACTCGGCTTACTATGGTCAAAATGACCTTAGTCATTTAGTGAACCAAACTAATGACTTGAGTAACTCTTAATTAATACTAGTTAAGTAACTAACAATTGCTAGAATTAATTTAAAACACACGGCCCACTTAACAAATAACAAATGATACTAACACAATAGGAATTTGGATCTGGTAAAACAATATGAATCCGGATGTGTTAGAATAAACACACTAAAACTATACAAAATTAAGAATAAATAAGGAAGGGATCTCGAATTTGTGAATCTCCAATGAATCAATCACTTGTATGATTTCAACATGAGCCACCAGGTCCTATGTTCGCATCATTCCTCTCCTTTTGAAAGTGATTTATCAACAAATCGATAGATTGGAATGAATGTAACAACTCAGGGACTACCTTCATGCAAGCATACCATGTTGTGTGTTGCTTATGTAACTGCAAGAAACTCACAAGTAAAGTTTTCAACCAAGGGATGTACCAATGTATACAAAATTGGTTACAATGCCATTTTGCTCTTTGTTTCTCATAGAAATTCTCCTTAACACCCGAATTAACCCTTTGTCATGGATTGTTACATTTGGATGTGCAAAAAAATCACAATTAGTATTTGTAGACGTAAAATCACTTTAAAACTCACCATTTGTAAACGATGCTCAAAGAGACTAGACAAACTCCTAATTTGGTCATGCAAGGTAATAAAATTGATCACTATTTGATGTTTAACCAGCACATCTTGCATGGATGAAACTAGATAAGAATAGACAACCTTAGAATCTGCAAATGAAACAACAAAGTTAGTGCCTAAAAAATTAGAATTTGGACAAAAAAAGTATGAAACATCAATATCGAACTCATAAGTAAGTATGAAACAAAGTTCAAGTATAGTTACTCCCTTTGAAACGATATTTGGCTTATCAACAAGCAATCTAGCTCAAGATGAAAGATTGAACATATGTTGATAGCAACAAGAAACAACACTCAAGATTCCAACTTCATGAAAGCTCTTTAATTTTTCAATGGATGTAGGAATGGAACAATTTAAGATCAAGACAATGGTACTTTGCTTAACTTGTACAAAATAAGAAATACTAAACAAAGTAAAATTAAGATCATTAGAAAAATCATAAACTCTTCTCACATCATTGGCTTTGGTAGTAAGTAATTGCTTTCTCTCTTGTTTTTCCACTAGAACCGAATCACTCATGGAATTTTTCTCACTCAACTCTTTCGAATGTTCATTCTCTCTTTCTTTGACACTTCTCTCGATTTTCACCTTATGTACATTCTCAAGTTTCACCCCTACACTCTCACTACCATGCTCAAATCGCTCTTTGTGTTTTTATTGTAGGAGGTGTTGATATGTCTTCCATACTTGACTAAATCCTCCATCCATGGATGATGTATCTGCATGCTTACTTGTTGAATGAACCTCCTCCCTTCTCCTTGAATATGTCAACCTTGAAATGGTAGATTGCATCTTGAAATTAAATTACGTAGAACCCCTTCTCTTGACATCATTGTTCACTATATGGTCAAGGCATTTATGAAGAGGTTTGAAAATTTCATGAAAAATTTGCTTAAATGTACCTCTTATATCCTTCATAGTAGGATTACTTTTAACTTGTGAAAAATTTCTTGCACCTTTGTTTGACATGTTAAGATAACCTGCACAAGAGTAAGCAAAGAAACAAGTGTACAAGGTAACTTGAGTGTTCAATTGATTTATCAATTCATAATCATGTTGAATTGTGGTGTCGTTCTATCTTTTTAATCAATCTTGAGCTGTCCTTAATTGTTTAGAATCCGCTACCTCAAATTTGATACCATATTCTAGATTTTTGGACTTGTCTCTTACAAATTTTGTCATAGGATTGGCGGGGTTCATATCAGTTGATATCAGAGTTTTGAATTGTGGTCTAGGTTAATATTTTTTTCTTTTTCTTGTTTTCTTCTTTATTTTTCTACCAAATTTTACCCAATTCAAAAAAAAAAAAAAGTTCCACCTTTAGGGTTTGAAATTTCATAGTTTTCTTTGAATCGTATTTTTGTTTTGAGTTCGCAATCTGTTTCTTTATTTGCGTGTTATTTGTTGAGTCGAAAAAAATGTAGTATATATCTTGTAGCGTACAACTCATATATACTATAGCAATACTGTAGCAGTACTGTTTATTTGAAATACTGTAGTAGTATTGTTCATTCGAAAAAAAATTTTATACCTTGTGTTTGTCTCTCGTCTTTTTTCTTGAGTCTATGGCTGGTTTGTTTTCAATTTTGGAAGCACTTGAAGTTCTTAAATCTTGAATTTTTGGAAACCTCAATTCACCTTTGTGAACTTGAACTTGCAGCTGTCCTTGTTTCTTGATTTGATCTGTTGAAAAAAAAGAAGAAAAAAAGAAGAGAAAGAATCTGATTTGAACCACGAAAAAAAAAGGAAGAAAGAAACAACAGATCATAGTCTTGAATTTGAAAACAAGAAAATAGTTTAAAATTAGAAATCAAAGTTGACTTGGATTGTTTTCAAAATTTGGACACATAATCATTTTTATGTTTGGTTTATATTTTTTTTCTAGCTATGAATTCGAAACACACTTAGGAAAGTTCCTTAAATCGCCATCTTACTTTCTTAAAGTGAGTTCAAAAGCCAATCAATCAAGCTTCCAAATTCCAGCAACAAACACATCGGATAGAATATCTTTCTAGATTCCTAAAAATTTCAGCCGATTTGTTTGTTGTCTCAGTTTCAAATCTAATTTCTTCAGCCACTTATAGTCTGTCTTTAAGTCCTCATTTCCAGTTTATATTTGAGTTTAGTCGGTCCAAGAAGAGTCCAAATTAGTTTAGGGTTACAAAGAGTCAAATAGTTTCCTAATTTGAGTCATAAGTTTACCAATTCGAATCCTCTTTGTATTGTGTCTTTTTTGGCTGAATTAAACACCAAGTCAAACAAGATTTTGGGTCTCTACTTCCACCAATAAGTCAAGACATGATGAATTACAAGAAAATTTCAGTAAAATATTTTGTGTTTAGCAAGTCTCTTGCCTAAGAGATCTTTACTTGAATACTTGAAAGGATTCTTGAGTTTTCAATTGATTTATCAATTCAATATCACGTTAAATTGTGGTATTGTTCTACTTTTCTAATCAATCTTGAGCTGTCCTTGATTGGATTAGAATCCGTCCAATTTGTCCATAATCTGATCAAGATAGATCCTTTCACTGTCTGATTGATTTGATTTTCAAGACAAATTCTTATTGGGTCGAATTCGTACCAAATAGAGACAAAATTTTACCTTTATAATAAAACTACAATCAATAGGTGAAAATAAAAGAGAGAACCAATGAGTTCTTTAATTGCTAGACCTTTTTTGCTTAAGAAACATAACAATCACTTCTTTATCTTCCAACCTTCAATTTAATTTTTTTCCTATATTATTGCCACCTTCTTCATCTTCCCCTATTTTAACAATAAAAGCCACAATCTACACCCTGTTAATTTAATAATTTCAATTGGTTAACATTTGTAAAGAGTAAACGTATTGAAAAAAAAAACGTCTAAAATTTTATAGTAAGAAAGAGACATGAAACCAAAAAATACATATAAATTTTCTAGAGTAAAAAATTGATAGTGGTGTAGTTGATAACAATGGAGCGCGATATTTGGTGAGAGAGAGAACTTGGTTGCAAGGGAAGAAAGGAGTATGAAAGGAGGAGAAAGAGGAGGAGAGAAGAAGAAATGAAAATTAAAAAATGAATGAAGATTGATCTTTGAAATTAGAAAATGACAAGTCCAATAATAAAAAGTACTCCCTCCGTCTCAAATTTAGAAACGTTTCTTAGGATTGCAACTTTTTATGTATAATAGATTATTATTCCCAATGGATGCTTTCCAAAATTACCCCGTTGGAAGTACCTTAGTCAACTAAAGTTTATGTTTCTCAGGGAGTCATAATTATGTGGATCCTATCTCAATCAAATGCATCTCTTCCTCAACGCATCAATACTAGCCTTATAAAGTAAGAGTTGTTTCACACACACTTCTAACTTCTCTAAATGGGAATAAATATTAGGTCCCATTAATTTTCTTGGGATTTTTTTTACACATGCACAACAAGGGTAAGAATGAAATTGCGGAAGGGAAAAATTGTAGCATGACTCTAATTTTGGGACAATAAAAAAAAAGTGAAACATGACAATAACAATAAGACGGAGGGAATAAGACTTTTCTTTTCTTTTCTTTTTTGGCCCTTTATGACTTAAGTGGAAGACATTTTAGTTATTTGATTGGACTAAAGAAGATCTATTAATTATTGAAATCGTAGGAGAGCTAAGTAAATTTGTCAAAAACCTTAAGGGAGGTTTCTCCAATTAGGATGTTAACTATAATATGCACTGCGGGGAGCAATTCTTGTTCACAGCCAGACCCAACGAGTGCCGTTACAGATAAATTGCCAAGCGAAAACTCAAAACATGATGCAGGACAACTAATGACGAGGTCAAAGCTTCACATTATCAGAAGCTTATCCTTTACATTTTTCTTTTTCGCTTTTAAAGGCCATCACCATTTTTTGAAATAATAAAAAAAATTTTCCTCCAGTGCTGAATGACGTCGGTATATGTTGTTCAAGCGGCTTAGAAGATGCAGAAATAGCTGGAACTGAATGCGTAAAGCACGTCAATATATCTCGTAACGTAATTAACCAGTAACTTGGTATGGCCCTGCTCTACTCGTTACCATTTCTTAGGTGTCAAAAAGTATGGATCCCCGCACGGGGAATTGAGGTTTTTGGGGTTTTGCTATACCCGAAACTTGCGAAATATTGAAAGCCATCACACAAAAAGTCATCATTCTAGCATATAAACAAAAACAAACATTAGTTCAAATTAGTAAACAGCTGCTGCTTTCTGCCCAGTTATCCGGTTCCTGGGCAAAACATCCAACTGACAGCTAGAGCAGCTCTATTTTATTTGGCCAGTCAGCTTCATGCTCTATTTCTGCTCTCTGTCACTCTTTCCTGCATTTTTCCTGAGTTGCACAGAACATCTCACATCAGAAGTTACCTTAGTTACAGAAGGGAGAAATGAAAGAGAACAAGTAGGAAACAAATGAAAGCATTTAGGCCACCTCCATCTCCCCCTTGTAGTTTCAACCTATTATCAGCAGACTCCTCGATGTCAGAACTAAAATGCCAACCCACCCTGAAAATTTTTTACCGCAGCTGGATAATTGCCGTCCGAACCAGCTAACAATAACCACAAATTTCACAACTATATCAACATCCAGAATTATTGATATTCTTGGTATATATTTGTAACTGCATTGTATTTCTATTTTTGATTTACAATTATTGATATTATTCTTATAGAGAGATTTGATTGATTTTGAATTCCGTGCCAATGTAATATATTAGATATTGATATTAGTAATGATGGTTTAGATTATTTTGTGTTAAAAATGTGGCAGTTATGGAATTAAAATTTAGGAATATTGATAAATATTGTAGTATATTAAGTAAAATCTGATATTATTATGAGATTGTATGTAAATTTTTGGGTATATGATGTAGCGTTTATAGTTGATACAATTGTCTGCATCAAAAATTTTTAGATAAAAGAGAAACATTAGAACAAAGATAAGTGTTTATTTAATAGTGATTTATATGTTGATAAGTAGGTAATAGTGGCAGGAAATAAAGATAAATGAAACAGAGACTGTAAACCATTTTTTTTCTTTACATTTTTGTTTTAAATTATAACTCAAGGGCATTAGAGAAATGCCATGTGCTTGCAACTTAAAACAGATAGTATGAATTGTCAAAGTTAAAAACAGTAGTTTAAGTAGAATCTCGATAATAGCAAAATTTTCATGGCTTGGCTGTGAATCAAGCAATGAAGCCAATGACAGCAACTGCTATTACTTGGCCTACTAACACCCATCCCAACTTTTCATCCAACTTTACCATGTTTTGTGTGTCCATTGCTTTAAGTTCTGTCAATCCATCCTTCAGATTTATCAACTAATGCAGAAACCATATGGGCCAAAAGCAACTCAGAAAATTATCTTAACCACTTTAACAAATTTATCATCTCTGTACTTCTAGGTCACTGGCAAAGCTCCACAAGTCCCTAATTACCACTTTTTCCTGGCAACAAAAGAGGCGGATGAGAAAACATCCATGCCTTTGTGTCAACCGTAATCAGTACCAGCAATAAAAACAGTTTTGAGAGCTGGAGCTATATTTGTACCCACTTAGGTTTCAGTTAAAATTAAAGTACATTAAATACTTGTGATCAGCAGATGGTCACAGTCAACATCTTTCCGAAACAAATATGAATCATCATAGAAAATTCGCCAACATACTATCTTAGTAGATAGGTAAAAGGTTCGACTTATGTAATTCACCTCCAGACACATAGGCTGAAGTAATGACAACTTTAGATAAGTACAACTAGTTTAGAAAAGAAATATGAGATGCATCATTGAGCGGAAGGTGCTGTTCCCAAACAGGAAATCTTCAAATAAGGAGTTTGAATCCCAAAAACAAAAGAAAATATTATCTTAATTAAAGTTGGAAAATCCAGTAATTTGATTCATGTTGAATCAGGAAAAACCATTTTGCAGCATACCTCTCAAGCAGAGCTTCCAGCCTCTCCCTGTCGAGTATTCATCAAACAAAATGAGTTACTGAACTACTACCAACACCTTATGCAACCTAACTCAATGACATACAATAGAATTAGAGCCAAACCTAGTCTGCTTCAATTCCTTTATCGCTTTTTTGTATTCCTCCCTGCAACAAAAATATGCCCATGAGAACCTTTAATAAACCTTGTCAATGTCCTTGTTTGATAAGGAAAAACCAGAGAACTGTAAAGTTTGTCTTGAAAAGGAAACTAAAAGCATAGGGAATATGTCTTGTACCACCTCCAGTAGCCACATAATAAATAAGGATAAATCCACACATGTATCACCTTATTATCCCAGTTTTAGCTGAAAATTCAGCTAACATTATACAAATAGCAAACTAAAGTTGACCTATAGGCTTCAATTGGCAAGCTTAGAAAGGCATTTGAGTTTAGGACACAGTCTCTAGGTATCTCCTCATAAAACTACAATTTTCTTTTTATCAATCAAATAAACCACAGGGATGGAAGAGACAAACAATAAAGTTAAAAGGCTCAGAAAGTAGGAAGGGAAGTGAGACTGTTATAGATAAGACAGATCTTAAGCCAAACCTGTTAAGTTTTCTTTCTTCTTCTTCACGTGCCCTGCAAAATGGAACATTTACTTCAGAACTTTCAAACTGTAATGAGTAGCATTGCTCAGAAAGTTAACATGCAATGGAGCAGTCCCATATTTAAGATGAACAGAATGAAGCAATTCAAATGAACCTCCAAACTAGAAAATGATAAAGAACCACACTGGTTTGTTTCAAGTCCACAATTATTTTTTCCCATTGCCTTTTTGTTTCTGGGTTGGGGGTGTGGTTGGTTGCTTGAAGACCATTCGCATCAAGGAACTAACCTAACCAAATACAAACTAAGGAAATATTATTGCACAAAGCAGCTCCCTGTGAACAAGCACAGATGAAAACCTACTTCTCACACATGAGAAGGACCACTAAATCCTACTTCTGATATCAACAAATGTCGATCCTAAGACATCCAGGTTGCAAGCAATGTCGAGTGCGCAACCTTCAGTTCATTACGTATAACACAGAACTAATCATCTTTGAATGTCTCTAACATTCACCATTTCTCTACGTAATTTTCTTCTCATATATTCTTGCATTGCTGCAACTGCACCACCATTGAACTTACCTGCACTTTCATTCATAAGCATATCCTGCCCAATGATACATTGCCATTCAAATTATTCTTCATTCATTCATCTCAACAAAACTTCCAAAACAGTATTCTGCTTAGCCCAAAATGCATCTATGTGATACATGTTCTCAAACACCTTTCTTAAAACAGATAACCAAGCATATGGACTTAACTAACATCTCATCATACACTTAAGTAGCAGGAAATCATGGGATTCCCTAAATGAAAATGCTAACTGCTTGATTTCAAGACATCCTAAGAAACAAAGAAGAAATGATAAGAGGCTCGTTACAGTCATATCAACACCACACGTGAAATTCATACATTACAGAAATTTGGCTGTGACCAATAATTATTAAATAATTTATAGTACAAGAGTCAATCGTGACATTTCCTAAGCCTAGCAGACTGATTCTACAGGATGGACAAAGGCCTGGAAAGGGAAGCATATTTCTTAGTACTATTCCATTTACCAAGGGATCCCTGAACAAAGATCAAAACGTATGAGGGACAAAGGTAAGAAACAAGAAGATATTCCAGTCTAATCACAAGGACAACATCCCTTACAGAATGACGACAATATGGTGTCTTGAACTACTAGCATGGAAAGTAGAACCTACTTTAGCTGAGGTAGATCAATATTTCTCACTTTATGTGAAAGGTTAATGTTTAACTGGTTCTCCACCAAAGGGGTAAAGCATTCAAATAATCAAATTCATTGACTGCACTCAAAGGAAAACAGGTTTCAGCTGTAAGCTACGCATAAGAGGCTGGCAAATCACGTCCATCAATCCAGACAAACACGTTCAACCAAACAAATAAACAGGAAAATAATTCCATATACCATAAGATGACGTACCATCGGCCACCAAAATCCATCCTGGCACCATTGAGACAAAAGAAAGAAAGGAAATTGTTATGAGGAAAGAAGCGCCTGAAATGACCAAACTAAAACTTATGGGCTAGGCTCAGCAATATAAAATGCTGGCTCGAGACTTACCAATATGTAAAGTTAGCAGCCCCCGTCCCAAATATTCCCAAGCACAAAACCCAGTTATCTACAATAGAAACAGAAGAAATCGAGGCCAAAAATCACCATTTAGCAACAAAAAGAAAATATAACAGTCACTGCATTAAATAGTCTTACTAAAAATTTACCCAACATCGTGGACATGATCTGTTCTCCGATAGGCGTAGAGGCCCTGCACGAACGTTACTACCGTTTTTCTTTTGTCTTCCATCGTACATAAAAATCTTTCTTTTGTCTTCCATTGTACCTAAAAATCTTTACCTGAGAGAGCCTGCAGCAGATTCTGGTAATAATTTTGGCACAATATATTTTCTTCTATAGCGAGTCGGGTCCGGCAGTATATACTAATAATGCGTGCAAGAAAACAACATTGGGCTCCGTGAAACTGAGGGACAAAGCAGAAGTAGTAGTCCCTCCCTAGTCCCTAATTAATTATAGCGCCTCCAAAATATTTCTCGTTTGTGCCATAAGCAGATTATTAGTAACTATGTACTGATTGATGTTCAAAACCAATTGCCTGCAGCAGGAAGACTCCTGCGACATTTATAACATTTCAAGAGAGGAGGGGTGGGAAGGAAGAAGACGACGACAAAGTACAACCACTTCTGCGAAAGTTGGAAGGAAGGAAGGGTAGTGAAACGTTTGGCATCGATTGAGATGACAGATTTCGGATTGATGTCTTATTTTCTTGGTATTGAGGTTCGTCAGTTGGCTGGTGGAATTTTCATTTCCCAAAAGAAATATGCAGGTGATATTTTGGATTGATCATCTTTCAGAAACCACTTTCCAAACACATACATACATACGTACCCACACCTATTTGCTACTTTCTACTACTTAGAACCATCCCATCCCCATCTGTAATATTCCTAATTCAGCATGCATGCAACAAAACCATCCCATCTGTAATATTACTAATTGAGGACAAGGACTGAATTTTCCAAGAAGACCATGCACGAGCTCAAAACCATCTGATGACACATCAAACAAGCACAAGAACTAGTGTAAAGCCGTGAAATGCCAAAAAGTTGCATTTGATCTGCGAAAGATTTTTGTGTCCTACATTAAACAGACTTCCCATAGACCAAAAGAGAGAGAGAGACAGAGAGACAGAGAGATTTCATCATAGCTTACTTTGATCTGCATCGATTGCCATCCCTTTTGGCTCTGTCAAAGAGAAGGATTGTGAGAAACACTACATAGAAGTAAGGAAGAAACTGCAAAGGCCCCCAGAAAAAAAAAAAAAAAAAAGGGTCGTGAAGTTTACTGTAAAAGATACTGACACCCAAATACTGGTAGGACCTTGTAAATCTTCTTTTCGAGAGAGAGGAAAAAAAGAATGTCAAGCACTACAACTTCTTATGTCTGTCGCACTTGCTTACATGACTAAACAGAGCAGGCACAGTCCAGAAAAAAGCTGCTAATATTTCTGGTACATAATGGAAATGACGAGATAAGCCCCACCTGCACAAAAACAGCAACTAATAATATCAGAGGAAGTCCAAAGTCATTTAACCTAAGATACGGGCCAAGGTGGTCCATCCAGATTTAAGTTCCGGTATATTCCACGCTCACACAGATGAAAGAAATGCAGACCACCACATCACAAGCTGGGAAATTAAACTTATCATAATTGCTTAATGAAGAATTACATTTGATCTTTTGTCATCCTGAAACAAAACAAAATTATATTCATCTTTAAACAAAAATCAACCAAGCTCAGCATGAAAGGTTAACCCCAGCCAATCAGAAATAACTTACCATCCTGATGTTTGTAAAAGGCTGGTTTTTGTCTTGCCCGAAGTTGTAGTGTTGTACGAGGCAACATCCTATCTTAAAAAGACATAATAATACTCAATAAACCCATAAAAGAGCACACAAAAGAATGTTGAGATTTTTTTTGGGTCATTTTGAATACGTGAATAAAAGTCACATTGAAACATATAATTGTTAAATATTGTACATATTGAAACATATACTTGAGTTCATTATAAAATTTCTAAATGTAAATTAAATTTTTTATATATAATTGTTAATTTTTTGGAGCATTCCAAAAAATTTATAAAACATGTACCAAACTATTAATATTAGAAAACTTATAGAATATGTAGACTAATAAGTAGGTAGATTAGGATGACTTATTGATAAGTTAGTTTAATTATGGTCTTTACTACCCATAGGAAATGTTAGTTTAATTATGGTATTTACTACCTATAGGAAATGTTAAATTAAAATTTTCTTTTATTTTGGTCAAACGTCAATAATCAATAATCAATATCTATATCTACTTCTACTCCTACACTTTGGAGAATGGTACAATCCATCTAAGTCCATTAATTATCACTAAGTGAGTTTTACTTAGTAACAAGTAAGTAGCTTTGTTTGGATAGGAGTGTTTTTCAAAAACTAATTTTTCAAATATAAAAATCTTTAAAAAGTACTCTAAAAAGGTAATTTATAAATTAGTTTAAAATTTTTAAAAATATCTCAAAATACATTATAGAAACTCTTCTACTTTTAAATATCCAAAAATATTTTCTAAAAGTATCTCAAAATATACCCTAAAAACTCTGCTACAGCAAAGTTTTTAAAAACACCCCAAAAAATAGCTAATTCAAATTTTTTCGTACAGAATTTAAACATTTAAACTAAACATAGATAAGCATTAGATAACAGGAGCTTATTAAAGAATAAATTATCCAAAAAAATCTTGGACAGAAGCATTAGATAACATTAATCGAACTTGTTAAATAGTAATAAATAATCAAAAAAAATCTTGAAAAATGGCACATGTCATGTTGTTGTAGATCATCTGCAACATATCAATGAACTGGTAATGATAATAATGTAACGTACGGGAGATAAAGATATAATTGAAAAATGCATTAATGATTCAAATAAGTAAATTATGCGAACCAGTCAAAACAAACCCTTTTTTTCATTTCATGAGTTGGCATCGGCCTAGCTTAATTAAGAAATGAAGTGAGACAGATGGCTTCTCCTTATCTGTCTTTTATCTCCACCAAGCGTGAAGCGCGAGAAGCAAAAGATGAAACGGAAAGAACACAGATAAGAACAATCCTCAAGCAGTCAAGCCTGAAACTTATAAACTGGATTTAGGATGACCCTTTAATCATCAATCTGCATAGTTTTTTTTTCTTTCAAAAAGTTGGGATCATCTTTTCTTGCTTGCATCCCTACTTTTATTAGTAGTAATTAATCGAAGAATTGGAGGAGTAGTAGCGTCAAATTAATTATTAGGAGAAGGGAGCAGGGACGATGGCCTCCTCCCGCTGCTGCTGCTTTGGCTTTACCACCACCAACATCCCAATTACTACTACTGCTACCACCACTCGTAGTTATCGCCCCCAATTTGTTCAGCACATGATTCAGCTGCAGCAGCTCCCCCCTCACCCCTCTAACCCTTTCCGCCACTTTTTGCAACATTCCCCCGCTTCTTCTTCTTCTTCTGCTCGACTACTAAATGCGACATCGTTGCCTTGCGCCTCCTCATCTTCATCTTCTTCCTCACCCTGGGATGATAAACCCTACGAATTGTTGCCGAATGGGAGAATATCATACTTGGACGAGCAGGACATCGTCTCATTTCTTGATCCTCCCAAGCACCTCATTCCTTTGGACCCCTCTTCTTTCAATCCCGCCTCTTATCTTTGGTACTTTCAACCATAAACAAAATGCTGCTCGCTGAATACTTCTCAGTTGGATTTTATGCCTTGTTTGTCTTTTTCTTTGGTTAAAAAAAACTGGTTTTTCCATCTGTTTTAATTCCAAGTGTTTGCTTTTTGGTTAGGAAGAAAATTGAGGATATTCCAGAGGAAAGGCGGCATCGCTTGCTTTCTTTGCTCAATCCCAGGTACCTCAATCTCTCTGTTAATTAGATCATCAATATAAGTATAGTCTCGGAAGCACCTTGCCTGGCAGAAGCAAGCCAATCTTTGATGGACGTCTTTCCTTACTACTAATAATTTGTGAATCGCATTTGTGTTTTTCTTCCGTTTGTGAAAAGTTTTAGTGTTTGCTGCTCATCCATGCTAAATTTATTTGCTTCCCTCGCTGCTTCATGTGTTTCATGTTGGTAACCTTACCTGAACTTTATTATGCGTGGAATACTGTAATCATATAAAAACTCTTGCTTCTCTAAGTCTGTGCTATGTTTCAGGCTCATATCAAGAGCATGGGAAATAGCAGGCACGCGGTATGACGATCCCAAGTTAGCTGTGAAAAGCGCATCCAATCTGCTCTCTCATGCAGATGATCATGCATTGCCACTTGAATTTTGGAACTGCCGAACAAGTGGAGGTACCCTGCTAATCACACCTCATGTATCTTCTTTAGGGAAGCCTTTTTTCTTATTAGCACGCATGAAGAAGCAAGGCTGTGATTCAGTTGATTTAAGAACATGTTATGGACAAATATGTCTTCTACGGTGGAAGCAAATTAATTTGCTTAACAACCATGGACTCTGTATAATGATGGTTCAAGTGCTCCCATGTTTGGTTTTTGCTTCCTGTAAAATAAGGTTCAAGAGAAGTCGTAGGCAACCTTATATTGCGGAAGTTTAAAGGAAATCTTTTCTTGTTTTGGTACAGGGCCACTTGCCATTGCCTGGATGAAATATTTCAAGAAGGTCAACTCTTTTATAACTCTCTCTTTAGGCAGCCTCTGAACTAGTATTCCTTGGACCAAATTTAACTGTTTGTTTATGGTTTCGTGGCCAGGCACTGTTTTACAGCAAGGAAAGGACATATGGACGATTCATTGGTATGTTGAGATGGTATTTACATTTCTGGTTAAGCCCTTTGTCCTTGCTTCTGTCCATTTCCTTCAAGTGAATCGTAGTAGCTCAAGGAACATTTTAAATTAAATGGATGGATTAAGTTTGTCTGATGGTAGCCTCATAGTTATACTTCACATATTTTTTCCGGGCAAACATTAAGAATTGTACCTCTGGTGTCTCTGCCAATTTTTTATCAGCTTGTAATGGGCGTATATCATAAACAGAGAAATAGGGTCCGTTTATGTTGGTTACATGGTCTCAAGACTTGATACCTCGCTGGCTTCAACCAAGTTTATTGTATGTAATGTATCAATAGCTGACCGAGTGCAGTGTGATGTCTGGCGTTTTAGGGGGATCTCTTCTGGAGGGAATTTCAAGTTCCTTTATCCCGTTGTATTTCACGGTCATCAGAGAAATCCACGAAGTAGTGTCGACAGAGCAGCCTTGTGATTTAGCGTATGAATTTGGTGACGGACTGTTGGATCTCTCTGATTATCCCCAGGGCTTCCCCAAGCCAGGTTCGTTCGTAATAGCATTCACATCATCATCGCATTCTCAATGTGGCAAAATCGAATCGATACATGTACTACCTTTTTAACTTGTCAATCCACACCAACTTTTATATCCAGTGCTGTTCTTATGCTACATTTCAGCAAAACATCCATGGCCTTTCTGCGATCAAGTTGTTGTATATGTCCGTCATTTGGGACCCGGAGTATTGGTTGGCCAGGCTTGGCAAGAAGGGGAAGCACTGGAACAAGTTCCTACAAAGCTTTGCGGAGAGGTTTTAATGGTTAAAGACAATTCTGGTGGCATGTGAAAGATTCTCCTACTCCATCCTCTCTCCTTCCTTTCGCTCCAACAATAATAATGTTATGTTGTTAATTCTTCAAGAATGTGGCAAAATGAATGAAAACAGCCACTGCCGCTGGCACAAGGCATTTTCGTTCAAGTTAATCCTTCTTGCGCAATCAAATTTTCTTTTATTATCTCTGTTTGCCCTTTGGTTTTAGTCAAATGAGTCAGGATCGCAATTTGATAATTTGAGAGGGGCCTATCCCGTATTCTTCATTAATTAAGGAGTGAGGAGTAAGGACCTTCGATTCGGATTCTATATATATATATATATCTCTCTCTCTCTCTCTTTTGCCATCATGATCTACATTTTCATGAAATTGTCAATAAATATCCCTGCTTCACTGTGTGAACTCGAATGATTTTAAGTGTTATATTGTCCTGCGCCTGCATCAATGATTAGTCAAATGAAGTCTTGGTTTCCTCGGGTTTAGATTTGTAAAAATTGACGTTAGCTCTTTAGGTTTCGAAAGAAAAAAAAAAAAAAAAAGTCTTGTCTGTTTCAATTTTCGTCTGGATTCTAAAGTTATTTACCCATCCAGTTGAAGAAGTTATGAAACAAATTCCATTCTAGAAAAATCTATATATATATATATATACTCGCACCATTTCATCTTTAAACTTCTCTTTGTTATGTTGCCAGATTCCATTGACTTTAAATATTTTGGATTGTGATTTTCTATCAAAAAATTTTTACGTTTTTCGTGAATATATTTCTCAATTATCTTTTTACTTCACAATTTCAAATCGCTATAATATATTTTCTGACAAAAAAAAATCATAAAAATAACAATTCAAACATGACTTTTTTTGCATTTAAGGCGTGTAGGTTTTGGGAATGTAATTTGATTACATTCACAAGAAAGTAAATTTCATTTAAGATTTTGTGTGTCAGAAATGCATAATAATCTGATTTTTTCAGAGTACTGTTGGTACAAACAAAAAAGGTTTAGATAAAATGTTTTAACGCAATTCCTTGCGAATTTTGAGAAGGGAAGAAGGATTTATTAAAAAAAAAAAAGCCAAATTAATAAAAGGAGGGAATTTTGATTTTATTATTTCTTTGCCGGTGGCCAAAGTTGGAGCTGGTCTCTGCTTCTGAGAATTTGCCCCCAGTCCACTCCTATCTTTTCTCCATTTTCACAGCCATTAGAAGGTAAAAGAAAAACCCACTCCCATCCCCGGGGAATATCAGTGACCATTTAGTAATTCGGAGCGTTCACCGGAATAATAAACTATTTTTCTTTCTTTCTGTCGTTCTTTTACCGGGAAAAAGAAAGAAAGAAAGGGGAGAGGAAAAAAAAAAAAAAACAAATGCTTCTCCAAGTTCAATCCCTGACCTCTCACTTCCCACCTTCTGCTCTCCCCCCGACGACGACGACGACTGCCTACTTTTCCAAACCTTCACTTTCTGTTTCTAAACCCAGTCCCAGCAGTCAGTTTTTCACTCAACTAAAACTTGGGAACCCATGTCCCAGATTTCCGGTTGCGCCTCCCAAATGCTCAGTTTCTGTGGTCTCAGAACCTGGAAGCTCCCACTTGGAGTTGACCTCCACCGATAATCACAAGCCATTCCCAGCTGAAGTGTCCAGAACCATTGTGGAATTAGCCTCCCGGGGCACTCTTTCTGCCCTCACCCAAGAATCTGAGCATGGTGGTTGGCCTCTCGGAATTGGTGTTCGCTTTGCTGTTGATTCTCAAGGCACTCCAGTCCTGTGCTTGAAATTCGATACCTCCGTCCCAACATTCCTTCCTAATAACGGAACGCGCTCTAGCCTCCATGTTCAGGTTTGCTTCTTCCGAATAATGATACGCGATATTTTATCTCGTCCATCGATCAAGTTTGCATCTTTAATTTATTACTCCCATCTATCTAAGTTGTTTTTATTCAACTGTTTCTGTTGAGAACTAAAAATTGGCCTTAATCCAGTTGGATCAGTGTCGGTTGCGGACTCCACAGTGCACACTACTGGGGAACCTTCAAAAGGTAGAGGATCAAATGGCTTCCAAGGTAAAAGTTCTTTTCTTTGCCACAATTTTCCTAGAGTTACAGACCTTCTTTTTCAGCCCAATCCAATTTTCCCTTCACGATCGTGTTAGCAAATTGGACAGCATTAATGGCCTGACAGATTCTTCGCATGATGTTCAAATCCACCATCAACATGGCAGCTTCTTTAAGTGCTAATGGATCCACATCGATTGGTTTTCACCTGTTTTTTCGATCCTTGGATGGAGCACTTATTTTATTGGACCAAAATGTAGAATGCTATTTGAATTCAACGTAATTTAGTGGCAGGCTGTGCTGGGTAACTATAAGTTGGCCAGTACGAGTCTACAATCATAGAAATTCATGGCCTTGCCTTGTATCCTAGCTTTTGAAGGCATCTAGAAGCACTCAAATATAAAATATATCCATGAACAGCATCCTATTGAAATTTGGGTTTTCAAATTGTTCATCCAACTTCTCTCTCCGCCTATAGTGAAGTGTGTTAGATATACAAGTTGCAGTGCCTAGGGCATTGTGTACCTTCCAAAGTGTTCTTTATTGACTAATCTATCTATAAATTATGAGAATCTTGGGAGAAAGCTATTCCTTTATTAATTTTCTGTTATTTATGCTAGATTACCGGAGTGACATAGACAAAGATGCCTGACCATAGAAGGCTACAGTGAAACTAAAGATTTTGCACTTTTAGCCATCTTTCTTAATCAACTTAGAACAATATCTCTTACTGCCACTCTATGGTAAGCCTGAGGAATATAGTCAAGATTCTATATGCTTCTCGGAGTGAAATAGAATGCAACACAATCATAATAAAGGAACTACATGTTCATTCTACTTTGTATGATTACGTGCGTATGATGTGAAGTGAAGAAATTAAATAAAGAGACAATGCTTGAACAAGTAAAAATAGTTTGGACAAAGAAGTAGAGGAACCATGAACTTTTTGAGAGACATAAGATACGCAGAGTACTAGAACTGAAGGAAATCTCTTTTATGTTGTCACATTGTTGAGTGGGAAATGAGGTAGTCTATTTCGTCTTCTCCTCTAGCCAGAAAAAGGTCTATTTTTGTAACTACTATGTCTTCTAAATATGGAGCAAAAGCTTGTTAGTAAACTGGAGTTTTCTGTTTTCTGGAAACAATTAGTTGCATACTTTTCAGTTCAAGTCATTTTGATTGCCATTCTCTCTTTTGTAGAAGCTTCGCTCTTTATGGAAAAAGAATTTTGGTGAGGAAGTTGACGAAGGCCTTTTATATGTTGTTTCTGTGGAACGTATACTTCACATGGAAGATTTTGGGGAGGTATGTTGGGTGTTGGTTGTTCGTATGCTTTCATCAAACCATTTTCTTGTGATCATTGTTGCTGCCATGTGTCATTGATGTTTGTATTTTTTCTCCCACATTGGTATTGTTTTCAAGTTTGCACTGTTCTTCAAGAAGGAAAATCTTTCTTATACTACGGATAGTGCAGTGAAAGAGATTAACATATTGTGATATGTGCTGTTCTAGGATGGTGTGTGGGTCACATCAGCAGATTATAAGTTGGCAAACCCCGACCCACTCCGAGGTTTTGCAGAAAAGATTGTGGATGAGATAAATGCTAACAATATGGAAGATGTCTACCGCTTTTGTAACATCTATGCAGACTTGGGTTTCCAGGTTTGGTTCTTGTAGAATCTTGTAGCTCTTGATTTGTTGTTTGTCACTGATTTTGTGTTAGTTTGAAATCTTTCTGCTAGAAGCGACTGTTAGATGCATGAAGCCAACAATACATTCTACTGGTTCCTCTTATCCTTGGTTTACACATTGTATTTCATCCTATATGATGGAAACTAATCATGCAATTTGGAAAATTTCCATCATTCCATGTGAAACTCTTAGAAACTAGTGTTAATTTTCTTGTCTTGCATGATTTTCTGTAGAACATAAGGACTCTTCTATGTTAGACAAAAAGCTGATCTGTAAATATGCTTCTAAGAGGGAGCTAAAAATGCATGATTCATAAACGTTTCTTGGCAGTTCTGCTGGAACTGTAAAATGGAATTATGGCAATAAGAAATTGGATAAACTTGATGTTTGGTTTTAGAAGTATTTATCAGCTATGAGTACATTTCATTTAGTGACAACTAAGTTTGGCTATTATTTTTGCTAGCACTTGGATTTTTTGGTTAGTATTGGTTCAGGTAAACTAAATGAAGATTCTTGTACAGGTGTTGGATGCCAAGATGGTCTGGGTTGATCGCTTGGGCTTCGACATGCGGGTGACTTCTACTCAAAATGATGTATTTGATTTCCGAATTCCTTTTCCTGGAGAAGTAACAGATGAGAAGGGTGCAAAATCAGCGTTCAATTGTATGTCTCAACTTGCTTGGGAAGTGGAAAAGAATTTCCAGGTCCCAGAATTCAAGCGAGTGAAACAACTGAAGAAGATTACGAGCAGATGCTGAGTAAAAACAGCTTCGGGATCTAAGATTAACTAACTTCTTATGCAATTTTGCTGCATGGATTCATCTTTTGCTCCATTTTACAGGTAGCAAATTTTGTATGTTATTGCCCCACTATTTACGGTGGGGCTGCAAATATTTTAAACTTTTTCTTCACAAACACCCCTTTACTGGATACTGGATCACACGCTTGCGGAGTGAGAGAGCCTGAAATCTGCTTCTCCTTTGCAGATTTTGTTATAGGATGGTTATCATATTCACAACAATATGTTGCCATCAAGATTAGGTTGTCTTGCTTTTACCGCCTTTGCTTTCTTTAGTTGTCATTTTGCAATGTCTGTCTATCTTGGTTGAGCGGTTCAACCCCCCAGCTTTCTAGTATCGAAAGCTCAGAGGAAAATTCTATTTATTCAACCTATAGTTTAGAGTTCTACAAAAGTAAACGTAGAGACACCAAATTCTCTCTTGCTTTGAACTTGATTACTGACTGAATGGTGATTAGAAGCCAAATAGTTCAAACAAATTCAACCCGTGATGTGCTACTCCTGATAACACGAGTGGCTTGCTGCACTCTCTTTAAGAATATAAATCAAAATTCCAGTTTTAGCCGGACAGTCAACAACTGCTGGAGGGCAGGTAATGCTGAGGAGAAAGTGCAATAAAAGTGCTATTTCTACCTAGTAAGGTGAAACGAGATGCATCATTGACTTGGATCAGAAGGCTTTCTGATTTCCATATAAATCGCTTCATATTAGTTCGCTTAGCACAGAAATTGATATCTATATAACATCATTGCTGTACATCAACCCCTCTTTTTTTTTTTCCCCCAAGATTCTGGACCTCATGATAGGGAATTTAATAATTTTAGTCTTACATGAGCTATACATATACAGGTTGAGGTTATAGATGAATACCATGTTGTTTGTATCATATGCAACAAGAACACCTCAGCTAATCGGTCAGAGGTTAAGGGGAGACTGTGCTGTGAAAACTTCGCTTGATCCCAATATTGCTTTCCTTTGTATGCATCCTGGAAACTCCGTAACGCATAACTATGTAGGATAGACTTAGCTCTATATATGATGAAGTAATTGGTCGCCGAGAATCATCAAACTCTTGACACGATCATGCAGCTGCAGGAGTTGAGGGAAGGTGAGTTGTGACAGCATTCTTAATCCTAGTGGCAAGATGTGTGCATTTGGTGCTGCCATATTTCCCCACTTTCGGCTGAAATAGAGAATTGATCATACTCTCCAAGATTGCAGGGGTGTACTTCACGTACTTACTGGTGTCTTCTTCATATTCGATCAGGGGCATGTATTTCTGTATGTAGCTTTTGTAAGAAGGAAAAACACTCTGCATTATAAGCTGGCAAGTCCTCAGTCTCAGCCCTCTATCAGACAACACCCAGTAGGATTGCTGTTTATACATGTCTTCAAAAGCATTGCAGAATTCCTCAATTCTCTTTTGTACCAGATTATGATTGATCGCTCTTCCACCTGGGAACAAAACCAAGTCCTCCTCGCTTATTAGTGCTGGAAGTTTTCCCCAGCTCTCACTGACATATGTTGCTGCATAGTACTCCATGTCGTCCTCATAAGCCCTCAACCAATCGTGTCCCATGAGGTCACCAAGCTTTGTTCCCTCAACATTCTTGCAAAAATACCAATAATTGTTCATCCTGAAAAAGTGGGACAGATTGGTGTCCTCGTACGCTTTTGCCCAAGTTTGCAAGTTGAGCTCAAGTGCCTCAAGTATGCGTTGGACCTGGCCTGAGAGAAGTCCCTGCTCAAATTCAAGATTATTCCAACTGCAGTGTATCTCCAGAACGTCCAGCAATGTTGACTTGTACTCATCCTCAACCAGTATATTGCAATAATCAATGACAAAGCGTACCAGCCTTGGGACGCTGCCATCACTTGGTGGATTGGATGACCTTTGTGACTCCACTTGAATAGAAAGCTCCCAGAAAAGTTCACAAGCCCCATCAACGACTCCTTTAATGAGGTCTCTGGTCTGAGTTTGAATATCAAAACAGGATTTTCCACTGAAGAGTCTGTTAAAATTTAGTCTCAGCTCATCCAATGCTGCAAAGATGTCCAAGAGCTTCAAAAGCTTGATCGCTTCCTTCTTACTTCGTGTGATTGAGTTGGCGAACTTGATGAAATTCTGAAATCCGGATCGAAGAACAATCTTTGCAAAGCATTCCATACAGACATCAGATCCAGCTTTTTGGAAGACTTCATAGCAAAGCCTGTATTCCATCTCAAATAGATATTTGACGGCAAATTGCAGGTGCTTAACCCATTGGTCTATGCAGCCTTCTAAGTTTTGCACACTATCAAATTCAGACAATGATAGTTCAAGGTAACTAAGATCCAGTGCCTGTAACGCTGTCGTAACTATTGAAGTCCGAACCTCGATGTAGATGGACAGGCACCTGTCAAGACGATTGCTCGCAGTTAACCTCTCCATGATGGTCTGCATCTTCTCTATGTCAGAGTCAGGGAAAGATAGTGGAGGAGGAATTGGACTCACTTCTAGCTCGTCAGGCCGGGGAGGAGGAAAGCTGTTGTCAGTCACAAGGCGTCTGAATTCATTTTCAAGCTGGTTGAAAGCATCCATTAGAAGCCCTCCATCGAGACCAAAATTTTCCTCAACTTCCTGCAATTGTTGAAGTATCATCAAGGATTTCTTGAACTTAAGAAAGTACAAATCTCCTTCAATGCCTTTGTCTTGAAGAAACTGCACTGCATCTTCTAGCCAAAGAGTGACCAACTTGCAACTATCTCTGAGGAGCTTGACTGCTTCCTCCATCCGCTGAACGTTGATGAGATAACTACGCAAATCAGAAGAAGGATCGGCTGAGATGAGGGAAGTCTCGAGCTCATGAACAACGTCAAAGATTCTTAAAACAGCAGCAGCAGGGCCAAGAGCACGGTCAACATGGCCCCTGACATCATAAAGAGCGCATTTAGAAGCCACATTTCCAATGGCGGATCGGAGTGATGCCAATCGCTGCTCGCTCTGGTCTAATCTGGAGCCCGTTTCTCTGATGGCGAAGTCTAAATCCCATGATTTTTCCAAGCTTTCCTTGAGAATTTGGCGAGCAGCAGCAACGGAGGCAAGGTCCTGCTCTTGCTGTGCCATGGCAGAATGAGAGTTTAATAGTGGCCTGCAGCTCAAAACGGTTGTATATAGTTTAGAATAAGAAAGACATTATTATTATTATTGATTGGCCAAAAAAGCATTCATTATAAGCTGACGGGACCGAAAGAAAATTCATGGAAGTCGTCTTGATCAACAACTGCCGGTTTTCTCAACCCTAAGCCAAGTTTCTAACCAAACTTGACTGCCAAAGCAAGAATATTCAGAATCCACAACCACCCAACTGCAGCAGTGGCCCATTCTTTCTGTTTCTTCAATTAACTAATAAGTTGATTTCCTCCCGTCATCAGTCCGACAGAGTGTTATGATCATGACTCCGAATGCTGTGCTGTGCGATGCTCATTCATTGGCCATCTTTTTGTTTTCTCGTACCTCCTAAGAAACGTAGGCTCAGGCTCAGGCTCAGCAAATATATATATATATATATATATATATATATATATATATATATATATATATATATATATATATATATATATTATTATTATTATTATCAATGAACTATTTTCCTCTCTATTTTTATCAATATTCGCAGGCTTTTTCTTTGCTTGAATTGAATTGTTCTACTCTACTCTACTGTAGACTATGAAGAAGGTTCAATCTTGACAACCCTTCCTTCAGAAACACAAATGCTTTGTTGCGTAGCAAAAAAGCCATTTTTCCTTCCTTGATTGTACGCGTTAGCAAAGGAGGAGGAGTGAAGGCAGCATCAACTCAAACCAAAGAAGAACATCATATCAATTCCACATTAATTTCTGGTGACGATCCGGGCTTGAATTGCCTTCGAATAGAGATGATTTTGGTTCAAGAATACACTTGCTGCTTGGGCAATTGGCAAGATGTCAGATTATGGTAGCAAATCCAATTTTAACTGTTTTGGAAAAATTAAAAAAAAAAAAAAATTACTCCACTGAAAAGAGAAGCTTCCACAAAAAAAAAAAAAAAAAAAAAAAGAAAAGAGAAGCTTCCACAAAAGGACCTACTTGCGATACTCTTTTGGGGCCTAAAAGTAAAACGAAGAAACATAAATGTCGTACTTTTGGGGCCTGAAAATGAAATGAAAGAATAATTCCCGATTACTCCTAAACTCTTTTTTTTTTTTTTTTTTTTTTTTTTTTTTGGGGTGGTGGCATCCGTTGGGAAAAGTTAGCCCTAACCTAAAGGAGGCTAGACGCCTAAACCCTTAAACCCTGCCACTCACTCCAGCCCAACGCCCACCTTCACCCTCCGCGATAACCTTCTGCCTCTCCTCCTCTCCGCGATAACCTTCTCCTTGCTTAAGGAAGCACCAGGCGCCCGTCTCCTCTTGCTGTTCTTTGAGCAGACAAGTTTGGCCCAAAGATTGGTATGGGGATTCCCCTCTTTAATTGATTTTATCCGTTGGATTTCTGTTATTAATGCTTTGGCGATGCTGTTGGGGCACTTTCATGGTCTTTTTTTATTGACATTTGCAAAGCCGAAATTTTCTTGATTTGGTCCTGGGTTGAAACAAACCGATTGGGCTGCCTTTTTTTTTTTTCTTCTTCGAATACTCGCTGAGCTAGTTGCCACTGATTCTGTGGAACGGCCAGCCAGGTTCCGGTGACGAGTCTTTGAACCATGGTTGAGTCTCCACTCCACTCCGTCTCGTGTGCTTTGTCTCCCTTTCCCTCTCACATGTTTGCCAAAAAAAAAAAAAGTTTTTTTCTTTCTTTTATCACGTCATTGGTTTCTCCCCTCCTCCCTCCTCCTGAACTGATATACTTGCAATGTCATCTTCACAGTGTTTGCTGCTTCCACGTAAGCTTTAATGCCTGCGCCAAAGCTCGGAAATATGCCCGGGAAAACCCCCACAAAACCTCCTCCTAATAAAAAGCAGAAGAAAGAACTTTTTGCAGCCAAACCATCAACAAAAGAGGATCTTCTTAGTGATTCCGATGGAACGGATGAACAAGTTGATGAATATGAAACTTCTGATGATGATCAACAACAGGACCTTGATTCTGGTTCTGATTCTGAAATGTCTTCTGTTGGGGATGATCCTTTTGCTCTTGATATTCTGCAAGCAAATGCAGAAGGAGAAGGAGGTGCCTTGTTTCTCAATACATTAGTCTGCTATTGTTTCCCCCTGATATTTTGTCCTTAATCTATTGTCTTCAAATACTTTATCATGTCTTCTGTTGCAGAGGAGGTTTCAGATTTAGATTCTGATTCAGATGAATCTGACATCGAGAAGAAGTCTAGGGCTATTGATGAAGGAAGAGCAAGGGAAGAGGAGGAAGCAGAAGCTGAATTGCAGATTAACATTAAACACCAATCTGATGAGTTCAGATTGCCTTCCAAGGAGGTCCAGTTTCTTTCTTCTCTCGTCTTTTCCGGGTTTGGATTGGGGATTGGGGGATGGGAGTTTTGCTTTGTTAGCTACTCTATTTTACTTGAGACGGCTTTGCTAAGTATGATATTTTTTTTTTGTATTTGTTATTTTAGGAGCTCGAAGAAGAAGCCAATAGGCCCCCTGATCTCTCGAATCTTCAGAGGAGGATAAAAGAGAGTGAGTTTTATGTCTGCTTATAAGTTTTCTGCCGTATTCTCTCCCTTTTGGTTATTCCTAAACTCATTCTTCTCTACCTTTACTTAAATATGACTCAGTTGTTCGTGTGCTTTCAAATTTTGGGGAGCTGAGGCCTAAGGGTGTGACACGAAAAGAATATACTCATCAGCTTAAGTTGGATTTGTGTTCATATTACGGATATAATGAATTTCTGATCGAAGCCTTGATGGAGGTGATTTATCATCTGTCACTTTTGCACTTCACAATACCTTTGCCTTTTGTTTTTCTTCTCCTCTTTCACCCCTTAAAACTTATGGTAATTTACATTCTCTTTGTAGATTTTTCCTGTTGTTGAACTGATGGAACTTATTGAAACTTTTGAAAAGCCTCGGCCAATATGTCTTCGTGCAAACACTTTGAAAGTGAGGATAACCCTTTTGATTTCTTGTAATCCTGTTACATTGTCATGTTTTCTCCATTTAACGTGTTGCATCTTGTTAAAACATACTTGGGCTAAAGACACGAAGGAGAGATTTGGCTGGTGTGCTATTGAACAGGGGTGTCAACTTAGATCCTTTGAGCAAGTGGTCAAAAGTAAGAGTTTTTGCTTGTGTCACCTGACTGATCTATTTAAGGTTTTATTGTTCTGTACTGATCTTTAAAGAATATTGTAAAACATTTCCTGAATTTGTAGGTTGGCTTGGTTGTATATGACTCTCAAGTTCCGATCGGTGCCACTCCTGAATACATGGCTGGTCATTATATGGTATGATCTGTGCTCTTGTTGTTGAAGATTTTTTGTTTTTGGCTGGTCATGCTGCTAACAGTAAGTTTCTTAACAGCTACAAGGTGCAAGTTCTTTTTTGCCTGTGATGGCCCTTGCTCCTCAGGAGAAGGAAAGAGTGGTTGATATGGCGTAAGTAACCACAGCTTGTTCCTGAATCATTTATTGGCTTTTTCTTTCTATGTTTTGAAATCTTACAAGCTACTTTTTTTTTCCTCGCAAAATTCTTGGCAAACTATTCTGTACTTATGAGCTGCTACTATTTTCTTCCCAAAATTCTTTTCTTGGCAAAACTATTCTGTGCTCATGAGCTGCTTTTTCCGTACACTTTCCTTCTTTGCCTCCATTGTGTTTACCCATCTTCATATTCTGGTTGTTCCTTCCTGCTGCCTGCTTCCAGACCTTTTGGCTCATTTATTCTCTATGTCCGTAACTTACTGTTTTCAAATTCTCACATAGGCATGTTTCCAGCTGTGTAAAATTAATTGCCTAGGTATCAGTCCTTTTTTTAAATTGTTATATGTACTTCACTGAGTGTGTTTGCATCTCTTTTAATCTTCTTTGTAATTATTGTAGGGCTGCCCCTGGTGGTAAAACAACATATATTGCTGCGCTAATGAAAAATAGTGGTATGTTTGATTTATTGATTTATGGCCAATGCTGTTTTAAGTCTTCCTTTGGTGTTTATTTTGGTGGCTTGACAGGACAACACTTTTTGGTTGCCATGCCAAAACCTTACATCTTCACATGTGATGCTTGTTCAGATAATTATAACCTTTTCTACCCTGACATACGCCTTCCCTGTCCTTGTATTCTTGCATAGTTTTGCACTACTGTTGTTAACATTGGGAAAACATTTTTTGATGACCAGCTGCTTTTCAGAATTTAAGAACTGCAATGTATTAAGCATGCAAGCAAATAGTAGTTGCTCAGCTTATGCAATGGTGCAACAACTTAAATGAGTGAATTCTTTGGGCATTTTGGATTTGTATTTCCTTGATTGGTTTTTGGGGTAAAGAAGTACGAGACATGATGGGTATTGATTATGTTGCTATTGTCTCTAAGGCATTCCGCTGCTGAATGGCATGTGAGACTTGAATAATCTTCCATTTAATGTTTTGCTGCTGCTATTGTGGAAGGCCTTCTCTTGTTCCTTGTTTTCTTTTAGCTTCCCTATGAGCTTTGAAGAAGCCCCAAAATGGTGAAACCGTTGCAGGATAAACAAATGTCTAACTTTATAGATTGTGGTGCCGGCGGACCATTTCTAAACTTGCTTTCTACTTTTGTTCTCTCTATGTGTGTGTTTGTATGGTTGCATATGCTATAATAAAATTATCCTGGTATTTTCATATTTGCTGCCCTAGAATTGGTGAACTTTTGGTTGAATTTTCGTTACCTGTGCTCTTCCTTAAAACACAGGAATAATTTATGCAAATGAGATGAAGGCATCAAGGCTCAAATCACTCAGTGCAAACATACATCGTATGGGAGTGACTAACGCTGTTGTTTGTAACTATGATGGGAGGGAGGTTAGGATCCTTTTTTATGGCATACTCATTTGTGCTGCTAACTGTGGACCTTTAGTATTATTTATTTGTTATTCTGGATGAGGAGAAATCTTTTAGTAATTACTAGTGCGCATGTAATGTGACTATTAGCAAGTATCATCATGAAGACCAATCATTCTTTCCTATTCTTTTTGGGAATAGGTTATGTTTGTGCCAATCGTTTAATGGCCTTTTGATTTTAAATTTGATTTTCAGCTGCCCAAGTTTCTGGGTCAAAACACTGTGGATAGGGTGTTGTTGGATGCTCCTTGCAGCGGTACTGGGGTATGTGATTAGGGTTCACAGGTTATTTCCATAATTGGTTTCTTCCCCCAATCTCTCCCCCCCCCCCTCCCCCTTTTTTTTCTGTTTCCAATGCCTGATAACTAGATGCTATTAATTTTATGCGCAGGTAATATCTAAAGATGAGAGCGTCAAAACCTCAAAAACTGCTCTTGATATACAGAATTCTGCCCATTTACAGAAGGTACTTCTGACGATGTCAATACCTTATAAAGAAATAGATTCCTCTATTTAGGTATAATCTGATGTTGCCTATAAGCTGTTATTGGAAACTTGGTAAACTTGTGAGCATCAGAGTATTGGTCATGAGAAAACTTTGGGACTAAGCAGTGTAAGAATGTCGTCTTTTGAGTTGATAGAAGAACTAAGGATATTGCAGTCGCTCTTGTAATTTCAGGTGCCTTCGATAGACAACAGAACCTGTCGCATGTGGATCCCAGTAATAGAAATATCATAGGGTTTAGATTTTTTTTTTGGCCTAATAATTGCAATTGTCTGTTTATCTATATTGGGAGGTGCATGTGCCTTCTATCAATCACGTGTATTTCCTGCAGTTAAATCTTAGTTGTCATAAAAAAAAAAAATTATACTAGTCAAGATAAAAAAATGGAGAGTGCTTGGGCTTATAACCAGCTGAAGGAAGTCGGGTTGAAACATAAATGTTTATGGGTTGAATATATAACCAGCTGTTCTAAGCAACCTGGTTTGCGTTTTTAATTGTGCAATAATTTGGACTATGTTTTGCTGCTCTAGCTTTTTCAGATGTCTTACCTGGTGTAGAATCTGCTTGAAATGTTTTATTCGAGACTATGATTCAGTTTGATTTGCTACATAGAATGTGCTTCGTTTAACTTGTGCTTTCCTTCTCAGCAATTAATTCTTGCAGCAATTGACATGGTAGATGCCAACTCAAAATCAGGAGGATATATTGTTTATTCAACATGCTCAATTATGGTTGCCGAGGTTAGTGATTCATGCTTCTGAATATCCAGTATGCACGCCATCCATTTGTTGTTGCTTCTTAACATTTGGACTTTTACAGAATGAAGCAGTCATAGACTATGCGCTCAAAAAGAGAGGTGTTAAGCTTGTGCCATGCGGTCTTGACTTTGGCCGTCCAGGGTATTGTAAATATTCCCAGTTATGCGGATCAGCATGTCTTTGCGCGTGAAATAACAGTAGATGTTCTTCCTTAATGTAGGTTTATTCGTTTTAGAGAACACCGGTTTGACATCTCACTGGAGAAGACAAGACGCTTCTATCCCCACGTTCATAACATGGATGGATTCTTTGTGGCGAAGGTATGTTTAGTGACTGGTTGGTAATTCTGATTTTAAAAGATCTGGTCCGTGCATGATTTGAAACACAAAAGGTAGCATTTTAAGCGCACACAGGATTTCAATCACTGTTTGGGCGTCTCTGGTGAGGAAAGATTTTTGCGATCAATTTTAATGGGGAAAACATTTGTATGTTAGTTTTAGTAGTAAAATTTGTACGTTTTAAAATCAATAGGATGCTGTAATACTGACTTAACTGTGCACTACCAATGCTTCCCCAGTCCCCACCACCTGCCAAAGAAACCAAAAGAAGAAAAATGAAAGGCGGGCATGTTTGCTTGAATTTGCCGTGTCTGTCTTGCACCTACACAGTTTTGCACCCCTTGTCTTGAGTATAGTAGTTCTGACCAAATTTGCCTACATCTTCTTTCCTTTTGTTTTTCGTTTTTTCCTTTTGCTTTTTCTTCCAGTTGAAGAAAATTAGCAATGCCATGCCAACACCAACAGACAGTGGGCCCAGAAGGGAAGTGGGCCAAGATACTGAGCAGATCAAAGGCAGCAGCCAGAATAATGTTGAAGGAGATCCTAACGTGCTTGGCGAGGAATTTGGTGCTGCAAAAGAGAATAGGAGCCGACCGATTCATTTTGCTAGAGATGGAAAAGGAAAGGACCAATACGCCTCTAAAAAGAGGAAGAAGGGAAGAAGGTATGTTGGAAAAGAAGGGCACCACCGCACAAGTAAATGAAAGGCGGGCATAGGCCTCACGGGGAGCTACGAACGTATATCTGAGTTATACAGGTCGGGGCCGAGCAAAATGTGTACAGCTATGGATCAGAGTATTTTTGTATGTTTGGGTTGGGAATCCCAAAATATGAGCCGGAAACGAAATTTTTTTTTTTTTTGGCATGCATTTAGGCAACGTCTCGTCTGTGTCATTTTTTTTTTTTTTTTTAAATTTTTTTGGGCGAAAACCATCCAATTCGACTCAATTGGTAACCTGACTATTGGTGCTGAGCTGAGTTTTAGCAGCTTGAATTTTGGTGAAGCAAATTCCAAAGTTTTTTTTTTGTCATATATCTTTAATTAATGAACGGCTGGCTGTTTCTGATGGAGATAAATTTTCAAAACTATTGGTCTGGTCGGGGGATTGGATGCCGGAATTTGATGGATGACTCTTTTTAAAGTCGCATCGCATCAGTGGCTGCATCATAGCATGGTGCATTCATTACCATATTTTTTAGTTTTTATTGTTTGTCATAATGGCACAAGTTTAATCTACTCTTATTCCTCATTTCCTACTAGAGAGAACCTATTCTAAAGCGCGGGGTGGTTTAATTGAGTCGAGAGAATTTGACGGAATCCATTGAATTAAATGAATTTAGAACAATTTTCATATAGAGGCGCGTTGATGGGAAGCGAGTTTAAACCTCTCATTCCACAATTAATGTGGTGGCCAACTCCAACTCCTATAGAGGGAGTTGGTCTATCATATTTATTAGTTTACTGGTAGTGATTGTTGGTAAATGAATTATGAAGGTGGTAAGTTGTCGTGGTCTGTGTCTTCTTGCTTCTCTTCTGCGCCGTGATTCTCTCTTCTGCGCCTCGAGGGAAGAAGAACGTGATGAGATGAGAGGTCAGCGGTGAGGATATCGGAATTGGATGGTTGTTTCTTCCTTAATTGACGCCTTGCTTCTTGCTCCTCCTTAATAGACCAATCTAGGGGGTGGTTGGGTATGTCAACCTCCGCTGGTATTATTTATTTATTTACACTACCATTTATTTATTTATTTAGTGTACTAAATTTCAAATATGTTTTTGTTTGGTCGTTTAACAAGTTTTCCATTCTTATCAAAAAAAAAGTTTTCCATTTGTCTCCTATACTATACTACTATACTTTTGCTCTTTGCGTAAGTACTGTACTGAATGCGCCTCTCCGCAAAGTAGTGAGCAGTATTTCTCTGCTGCCATTCATCCCTCTCGCTTTGTAGGTCACCAGCTTTCCTTCTTTAGTTTACATACACACACTACTCTCTGCTGCTACTTACTTACTAGTACTGCTAATAATTGTATAGGAGGAGGAATACAAGAGCAAAGCATGTAATGATTTTTTCTTAAACCAAAAAAAAAAAAAAAAATCATTACATAAAGAGGCTTAAAGAAAAAAAATCATTACATAAAGAGGCTTAAAGAAAAAAAAAAAAAAAAAGAAAGAAACATTTAAAGAAAGAGAAAGAGAGAGAGAGAGGAGAGTTTGTCGTCACTTTTGTAGCATTGAATTGATTGGCCTACCATAAAAAGAAAAGGAGAAAAAGAAAGAAAGAAAGGAAAAGATTTTTTTTTTTTTTTTTTTAAAAAAAAACCAAAAGAGAAAGATAGGCAGTGGCAAGTGGCAACGAGTGAGTGAGTGAGGGAGGGAGGGAGGGAAAGCATTTATTAGTATAAAATAAATAAAGACTAGACTTAAAATTTCTTTCGCGTGAAATCAATGGAAGACAAAAGTACTAGTAGAATATAAGCCCACTTATGTATATATTACTAAACACCAGAGTAAATCTTAATTCTATCACTAAATATTAATTAGTAATTAGCTAAACTAACTATAACTACATTTGGAGATAAAATTTTAATGGAAGTTGATGCATTGGAGTTTAGCTTAACAATTAAGTTTGAAATTCTTATTTATTTCAATATGGTTTAAGAATTGAAGAGATTTTGAGTTAGAACTTAGGGTTATGAACCCTTTTTTTTTTTTTTTTTTGGCATTTCATATTTGTTTGAGTAAGTCGATTAATTTTGTTGAAAAACACATGGGATATTATTTTGTTATAACAATTTTTTTAGAGCAAATTAAAATATTTTAACTCCTTTCTTATACTATAATACTCCACTACTGTATGTATGTATAATGAGTATTAGGCGATGGATCAATTACGGTTGTCCCACTCCCAAACCCACAAGTGTCGGTGCTGTCACAATGCAAATGCACCAATCAAACCAATGCAAATGCACCAATAACCACGACCGCCTACCTCTTTTTTACTTTACTTACTCGAACTTTTTTGAAGCCCAGTCTTGTTATATGGAGTAACATACGATCCTCTTCTTTCTTCTGCATTCCTCTCTTCTTTTTTTCTTTTTTTTTTTTTTTAGGAAAAAAAACTTACTGCTGCTACTACGGCTACTATAAAATTGTTGTTGTACCTACGCATATATATATATATATATATATATATATACGTATATGAATCTTCATCATCATACTATTACTATATATATCTGTTCGACATTCGGTGGTTGTTAATGAATGTCCAAGTTCATGAATTCTTTATATAGCGGAGTACTTGTACTTGCTAAAGAAAGAAAGCCCACCAAACCAAACCAACGATATCATCAGCAATCAGCAATCAGCAATCAGCAATCAGCAAATCATCAATCGAAATGAGAAATTTTTGCAATTCAAGCGGCGGCCTGAAACACAAACAATTAGCGAAGACGTAGGTAAAATAAATGGTCATTTCTTTCTCTTTATAAGCAAACAAAATCAATAATAATACACTGACTATATATAATAATAATAATAATAATAATAATAGTAGTAGTACTACTGGTCCTAGACACGACAGGACAGGACAGGGCTGACCCAACAACAAAAACAACAAGAATCCCCAAATTCTGCCATATTTCTTCCCACGCAGGCCACCACGCTATCTACTACTACCTCCCTCCCTCCCTCTAGTCTACCACTCCACCTCCTCCTCCTCCTCCTCCTCGAGATACAGTAATAGATATATATAGAGAGAGAGAGAGAGAGATCTGGGCTCTGTCCGAAATGGCGGTGGATCCTCGTCAAGTAGTTGCAGGAGTGCTAACTGTCACCATGTTTGTCATGCTTGGAAACATGATCAAGCGCGACCATTTCGATTCTCTTCAAGTAATTCTTTCTTCTTCTTCTTCTTCTTCTTCTTTTGTGTGTGTGTTTATATATATGTATATATATATATATATATATATACTTCTTGTTCTCTGCTATTCTAACTCACAAGCTTCTACTCCTACTGCTTGATGATAGCTAATTAGATTTGATGATGCCGCTAGCTTCATGGCTCCTAAACGCTCCTCCTTTTCATCCCCACTTCTTCTTCCGCCCCCCATTGCTATGAAAAACCATCAAATCTTGGAATTTTTTTCACCTCATTTTTCCTTCTCTGCGATCTCCTTTCCTGTTTCCCATGCTTCACTGCCTCTACCTCTCTCTTCTTTTACTCTACCTCTCTCGGCTTACTTATCTTTAATCTTCTCTCTCTCTCTCTCCGTTTGTCAGTAACACTGAGAGATTTCGGTGTTTGTAAATCTGAACAATGTGCAGTCCATCTCTCTCTCTCTCTCTCTCTCAAGTTTCAGCATTGATCTACTTAAACTAATGAATCGTTTTGTTACACGTCTCCTTTTCCGCTACTTACTCCTGTTCATTTTTGTTTGTCTTACCTGTTGACTGAAGGTGAATGACTCCGAAATCCCCTCTCTCCACGACAGCACCAAGGCTTCTGAGCAGAGCCTCGTTACTCTTCCTGATGGGGGAGCTGATGCACCTTGGAAGAAGGATGGCTCCACCCTCAAGCCCTGCTGGACTAAGCCTGTTCTGGGTCAGTTTACTTTATTGTAGCCTGCATTCTCGCAAAGTCGATGACCTCAAAGCTTTCGTTTTTCTAGTTTCAGACACTTTTGAGATCTTTGTTGCTACTTCCTGTAGTACATGTTCTTCTGACTTTCTCCCTCCTGTATTATGTCTCTCTGATTCATGAACAGAGGAAGTAGAGCAATCGCAAGGGTTTGTTACATTCTCCTTCACTAATGGCCCTGAATATCATGTCTCGCAGGTAGCCTCTTCTCCTTTGCTTAACTAACCTCAAACTGACGGATTAGCATTTGTAAATTACCCGTACTAACAGCATCTCCCTGCTTCTTTAGTCTATCATTCCGTTCGTTCCGTTGCTTTTCTGGTGCTTGCCAATTTTTGCCCAAGCTTTGCCAGAGAATGCATATGAATTCTATAGCGTTTAGTTATGCTTAGAGCAAATAAGTGAGGATAAACGAACTATCTCTTCTGCCCTGGTCACTTTCTTATCTCTGCTGATGCATGCACGCCCCCCCTCTCATGTTCACAGCATATCCAGATGTCACCTCATGTATAATACGCCCTTCTTGTCACAACGTCATTGTTTAGTGCTTTAATAAGAAGCACGCGCCATGTAATCTCAAATTCACTTATCTTACTAGCAAAAATTGCTTAGAAATCTGGAATATATATTTTTTCGTTTTGCATTTCTTAGAGGCCTTTGACCTTCTCCGATAACATTCAGTTGTTGCTTTGGTGGTTGCATTTATCAGATAACTGACGCAGTAAAGGTGGCAAGGTACCTACGGGCAACTCTTGTCCTCCCAGACATTAGGGGAAGCAAGCCTGGTGATAAATGGTTAGTTCTGTTATAGCATGTTTGTCATCTTTTCACTCCTGCGCAATATAAAACTAAGCCAGTGGTTCTGCTAGTGCCTAGTAGAAATGCAATTAGAATGGCTTGGTAACAAGGTTGAACTCTCTGCCACCCTTTCACTCTGGTATTTTCTTTCTTGTCTTACTTGGTAATTTTCTTTTCTGTTTGATTGTATATTGGGGGTGTTGCATTTATTTCTCTTCAATAAGCAAAAGTTCCCCATACGGATTAGCATGAGTTATGTGTAATTTGAATGAACAAAACATTTATTGAATTCTCACTGGCAAAAACAGCTAAACCAGTCGATGACTGACAAGTTTCTCATCTGAATGAATCAGAATTGAATTTCTCTTGTAGTTTTGCTTCTTCTCTCGCTCTTTGCAAGTCTCTTATACTGACTTTGGTTTTCCATTTTGTCGTGCTGAAGATGCTTGGGAATGCCTATGGCTCTTACTGTGGGCATGGATGTTAGAAATTCTCTCGAGGAAATGTTAGTTTGAAGTCTGAAGATGACTGCAAAACCCAGTGTTATATTTTGAATCAGTTCTAATTGACTTGTGCATTATTCTAATTGACTCGTGCATTATTTAACCTTCAATTTTATTTTCAGAGTTAATTAATATGAACGATATATATCTTCAGTTGGATTGGGAAATTATATTTTATTGGTAATATTCGTAAAATGTTGAACTTTTCTCTGTTGTAGTCAGCAACAATGATGTAAACTGCAATAAGTTATGCTGCTTCCTTCAGGAACTTTGAAGAAATATATGATGTTGAGAAGTTGGTCAAGAGCTTGGATGGGGTGCTGAAAATAGCAACGCATCAACCCTCCGAAATATCAACACGAAACCTTGCCGTGGTGAAGGTCCCCAATCTAGTTACTGAGGAATTTATAGCAGAAAACATTGAACCGGTTTTCAGAACCAAGGGAAACATAAGGCTAGCTACGTACTTCCCCTCAGTCAATATGAGGAAGACTGAAGAAACCAGCAAAATTGATTCGGTTGCATGCATGGCAATGTTTGGATCTCTAAATCTGCAGCCTGCAGTGCGTGAAGTAGTTGACTCGATGATTGAACGCCTAAGGACTCTGAGCCGGAAGACAAGTGGACGGTTCATTGCAGTAGACTTGAGGGTTGATATACTAGAGAAAAAGGGGTGTCAAGGAAGTGGTACCTCTAGATCGAAGAGCTGTTATGGTCCTCGAGAGGTAGCATTATTTTTGAGAAAGATTGGGTTCGACAAAGATACTACACTATATCTTACTCAATCCAGATGGGACAGCAGCCTTGATGCTCTGAAGGATTTCTTCCCAAAAACTTACACAAAGGTTCTTCCCTTCCATCTAACTGATATTGTCAGTTCAAAGATCATTTTGGGAAATAATCCTTATAATCAGTAATGCTGGTCTATCATACTCCATCAGACCCCTCTTGCTCTTCAGAACAAGACACTTGAGTACTAATTTGTATGTATAGTTATTCTGACTGAATTTTTTATGAATGCTTTGTTTTCCCCTGCAGGAAGGCATAATGCCTGCAGATAAAAAGGAAAAGTTCCTTGACTCCGAGGCTTCAGAACTCGAGAAGGTTATTGACTTCTACATTTCCACTGAAAGTGATGTATTTGTACCAGCCATCTCCGGCCTGTTCTATGCCAATGTGGCTGGTCAGAGAATTGCTTCTGGCAGGACTCGGATACTTGTTCCGGCAAAAATTCCTGGTTCCTCTGCCTCTTCTGCGGATTTTATGTCCCATTACGTCACAAAAAGGAACCACTTTGCTTATTCGTGTTTCTGCTAGCCCTCAATTAAGAAGATGAATAGAGATTTCGGGTGCCACGGAGGTTTCTTCTGAACGCGTGTGCTTTTGGTGATTGAAATTTTCTTTGCAAGCAGCAGACCAACAAGTTGGATTTAGAATGTATACTTTCGGAAGATACACATTATATGGTATTAAATAGTCAGTGCTGTGTATTTGTGTTGCGAGGTCATTTGGCATCTGCGACTGCAGGACATTTTGAAACCAAATTTGTGTAGAATACATGTGCAAAAACCATTTTGATAAGAATTGGTTCGCTGCAGATGAACTAGTATGTAGTACGTTTTCTGACGCCTGCTAAAATATGTAAATGGATCTTCCTTCTCCTTCTGGTAAATTCGTGGGTTCTACAGGGGGGAAAAGGTTCGAATGGAAGGACATCAAAAGGCGAGTCAACTATTTCTTGAAAAGGACACTTGTCATTGACACTATAAAGTATGTATGACGTTGTTACAACCGGAGTCACCTCTGAGCCCGCAGCCGCACGGTGCTTATGCATGTTTTATGTTTCTTTCTATAAAATCCATTTGTATATCTGTACTGTACATGCGAGGGTACAACAACAACAACAACATGATGCATGCATGAGATGATGACAAGATGGGGTATGGTGGTTGGCAGTAGTATGTATTGCAACCAAAAAGTCGTCGTCTCCATGCAGCAGCAGCGGCTTTGGAACCGTATCAGCAAATGGACGCACTTATTTCTCTTACTTCGTTCAACCGCAGAGATGACAGGCTAAGCCTTACGAGCAGCTACCAGTCGCTGATATGGCTTTGACAAAATTTTTGCCAGGGGAGTCTCCGGAACAGGGATCAATTTTCCAATAATAGCAAGGGGCCAGCTGTTTTAAAAGAAAGCATTAAAGAGTCTGTCAGGGAAAATTTCTGAAAAGAAGCGAAGCAGTGTGATGCTTCAAGGCCTTCGGCTTTGGCCTCATGTGAAGTGCATAATAAAAATGCCCATATTTCGTCCTCGTACGCTTGCACTTTCTAGAGTGTAAAAACGCAAAAAGATGCCAGGCACGTATACCAACCTGAAGAGACCAATGGCAATTGAAACCAACCACAGTTTCCAATCGAGTCTGACAGTCGAAGCGAACTTCCCAAGGAACTCAATGATGATTATCTGCACACGAACAAAACAGTCACTTCAACGACAAGAACTGCAAAAGAGATTAACAACACCACCGATGTCCGTAACGAAATGTGCCCGCTCACCTGAAGTACTAAAGTAGTTCCTACAATCCCCGTGAAGAGGTGGTTTTTCGTCACACCAGTAAACACATTGAACTCCTCTGGCTTTCGAGCGTTGAACTCATTGCATATCTGTAATTGAAACTGCTAGTTAGAATTCCATGCTTTGCAAACATTTGTAACTTGATTTGAAAGGGCAAAGAAAGCCAATGATGGTGATGGACACAGGTGTAGTTTACCTGTCTACTGTTTTCTGATTTAATCCAATAACAAGACTGCCATATACCATATACCAGGATTTCTAAACGATCATACCAAATTGTTTATCCACTCAGCTGAGGATGGCAGAGACACTTACTTGGCAGAGGACAAATGCATTGAATATCAGAGTATTCTTGACCATGTTGGCATGTCCTGTGTCGTCATGCTTCAAGTTGAGAATACTCTTTCCGCAGAAGTGAAGAATAAGGAGGACTCCAACTTGATAGAACGCCTGGAATGCCATATAAAAAAAAAAAAATGAAAAAATTGTCAAAATGGACAAGGTAATTAGCTGCTATTCCTGTTTCAACAACAAGGCAAGTGACCTGTATGCTCAAGTTCCTCCACATGATATTTGTCACCAAAGGTTCCCTGTAGATATTTCAATGAAAAGAGAGAAGTTCACGCAGTCAGTGTTACCCACATTCACAAATTATGGACCGCCTTAATTCATAAGCTATTTTTGAACCAAAAGCATAACATATCATACTCAAGTAAAGGGGAAAAAAAGTTTCAACCTTCGACCAACAGGAGTTCTGTGCATAAGATGATCGGTTGGTGGCTCAGTGGCCAAGGCCAATGCTCCTAGAGTATCCATGATGAGGTTAACCCACAGAAGCTGCATCAAAGAAGAAAGTGTGTATTATGACATGCTGAGAAATAACTCGTTAATAAATGAAAATTACAGGACCATAGTCTTGTATCTATGTAGATTAAGAATCCAAGCACCAAAATAAAAAAACATGAATTTTTACTGTATTTGATTCAAAAGCAAAACATTTCCATTTTTTCTTCTTTCCTTTCAAAAAAGACAGGATATAATGTATATGATTTCATGTGAAACATTCAACAGGAAAGACATTATAGCATCTAGATATGTCTACTGTATGCATCTCATGGAGACAAGACAATAACATAAATGTCATATACTCATGTCCCAATAGTACGGGCAGACCTGCACTGTATTCAGAGGAACATCGCCAGAAGATACAGCTGCCACAACATTAATGACAAGTGCTGCAACATTAACAGTGAGCTGGAACTGGATAAATTTCTGAATATTTGCATATACAGAACGACCCCAGCGAACAACCTGCAAGAGAAAAATGGAAGCAGAATGACAATGAGTCTCTTATAAGCCCTAATATACAACCATAAACAAGTTGAAGGAAAATATTACTTGCACATGATAAATGTAAAAATTCTCAGCTAGGAGATTAGTAGGTTTGACCAAGGGGGAGCTTAAGTTTCAGCTCCTTAGGAGCTCTGAGATCATTTGTCAGTCACACTAAATTTTGGTCCACTTCACGGGATCCTCACCTTTCTGAAGCCTTGTTATCGGCTTAATAATGCAATAACTTCTTTCACGAGCTTTTTTTTTTTTAGTAAAATTGAGATAGCTTTTATTAAGATCAGAAAAGAGAGATTACACACAGAGGATCAAACCTCAGCTTTACACGTATACATTTCACAAACTTAGATAAACCATGAAAGCAAAACATTCCTTAGAAAGTGTAAACATGGAGAACTGACATAAGTTTGCACTTATTCCGACTATTGCTTTCACGAATATATTGGTTATGAACTTGTTAAGCAGAGAAAGGAACTTCACCATGTACCAACTTCTTTTGCCAAAAAACATGAATATTTGTCAGAAATTAACCTGCAATATAGCTTAGGAAATGGGAATGTCCTAAACTTGACCATTTTTTATCACTGTCGATGGAAGTCCATTGGTAACCATGACATTCGAAGTTGAGAAATAACATGAAGAATTCTGTTGTATAGCGAGAGGTCAGGAGGAAGAATGGATATCAATACAATAGAAGATCCACTACATAATGACTTTCTTATCCAATTATTAACTTTTCTAGAGTTATAAAATTTCTTTTATAACAAAAATTGAGCCTTGTTCATCACTCTTCAGCTGCCTTGCTCTCAAGCTTTATAAGTTAAGACAACAGAATTGACATTTACTTTACTTTTTCTATGCATATAGACAGTGAGAGAACAATAATTTCCGCATGAACAGGTCAAGCATTCAACATCATCAATAAAATCTGTGAAAACTCAACATATTTCTCCTTTGGTCCATCACAATTAATGTAACATGCTTGGAGCAAAAATATGAGCAGCAAATCGACTTACAACATCCCCAATATGCATAAAGCAGACGCAGACGCAGACCACAAACACAAATCTTGAAGGATAAATTTGTTCTTTTCTTCAGATAATGAAAATCAATTTCTGGTGCTAACCTTCACAACAGAAGCAAAATTATCATCCAAGATAATGATGTCAGAGCTTTCTTTTGCAACTTCAGTTCCTTGGATGCCCATGGCTAGACCTATATCAGCCTAGATCATAGGCAGGAAAAAATGTCTTAATCAGTTAAAAGCATTATACTGAATAATAAAGAAAGTGAGGACAGAGGAAAAATAACATATGGATGACTATAAAGAACAAAATGATGATAAAAGCAACAGCAATTAGGTGCAAAAAAGGGCTTAATTTAACAGAATTTTCTAGATGATTTTTAGAACAATATTGTTTTTAGGGAATTCAACTAGGAAGTTTTTTGGCACTTTCACATACTTAATCTACCACAACAATAAACCAACCATGTTAAGTGTGAAACTTAAGTTTCAAAATGTTCTTATCCTTGTCGGATTTCAAGCATATGTTAAAAAAGTGACAAATTAAATGATCAGCTTCTCTTGCACTGAAATCCAACACTCTGAAAATCATAAGACGAGGTAAAGATATCTGACTACGAAGAAGAGGTTGGATCATCCCCTGTTCATGTACTAGGAGCTCTAAAAGATGACCCTTTGAACAAAAGGCCAACATGAAATGCACATCTATGACACCAAGCTGCCAATGTCAAGTCCCAGAACACCAGTGAGATTTGGAGAAACACAGAGGACTAACAAACCTCATGAAGTGCAGGAGCATCATTCGTTCCATCTCCCGTAACAGCAACAACTTCCCCTTGTTTACGTAGAGTTTGCACGAGTAAAAGCTTGTCACTTGGAGAAGACCTTCCCATGACCTAAAACAAAGATCACCTGTTAGCCTGTGACAGCTTCCATATTTGTATGATGACAATGGGGCAGAAATAGTACTACAGTAATTTCGCGTTTAATACTCACTGATATAGCTTTTGCTATTTGTCCTCTCTCCATATCAGACATCTCCCTGAACGTTCTCCCTTCAATGATTTTAGGCTCAATGGCATCTGCATCTGAAGTAAGGATTCCACACTCCAATGCAATTGCCTTAGCTGTTTGAAGGTTGTCTCCGGTAACCATTCGCACCTAAAGTTTAACAAACACCCAGATTTAGTAGAGTTAGTCATCACATCTCTAATCAACTCTGACCAAGTACAATAGGTGGAGAAAAAGAAGAGCAAGGAAATTTTTTTTTTTGGGTAGTAAACATGAGTCAAAGGCTTTTAGACAATGAACATTTGGCAAAAGGTTTCCCTTAGATAACTAACACATAAACCTATGAAAAATCATGTCCAAAATTTCAAAAGCAATAAAAGAAATGTGAAAATTTTCTGATTTGACATCACCTTAGACCTTTCTTATGTATCCAAACAGGTAGTATACTGTAATGATTATGCTAATATTTAAATGACATTAGTCCATTAATAAACTAATTGTGCAACAAAAATAACAAAAGGAACTAGTTTGTATTTTACCTTTGATAGAATTGAAATGGCTTCTGAGTCTATGATAAGTCTTTATGAGATAAAGAAGAAGTGAAACACTTATGAAGCAAACTATAAGCTAGGTAGATGTTAGATCGTTGTAAACTTGAGGCTTCAACAAAGAGTTCAGTGCCGCCAACATGCCTCATAGTAACCAACACAAAAAAAAAAAGACAACTTGTAAAGTGTTTAAAAATTGTCTGAGGATCACTGTGCCAATGTCCAAGCATGACTGAACCTATTCCCACAAAAAAAAAAAAGGAAAAAAACACAGGCACACAAACACACATACACAAAGGGAAAGTTAATGTTTTATTTTCATTGCTATTTAGTGACAAGAAAATACATCAGAGTGCACCCTCCACTTAATTTCATATATAAAGGAAAAATTTTCAAACAAAAGAAAAATTACCTTAACACCAGCATCCGTGCAAAGTTTCACAGCATCCTTGACACCAGGCCGACAAGGATCCTGTGCAGAGATTTAATACTCAGCCCTGTGGCTACTAATTTAACAAATCAATAATTGATGATAAAAATAATGAAGGATTAAATAACACACACACATGTAAATATACTTTTTGAAAGGAAAAGACCTTGAGAGAGCAGCTCCTAATTACTCTGTTTTATCCTTGGCTACAATAAAATATGTAACCATGTAAATGACATGCAGCATGATAGCCTTTCATAATGTGTACCTTTATACCAACAATAGCAAGCAGAATGAGCTCATCTTCAGGTAAAACCCATCCTGCAAGCTGTTCTTCATCTGTAGGAACCTTCTCTACTTCACATTTTCTATATGCAATTGCAACACATCTCAAGCTTTTTGCTGCCATAGTTTCTATTGCACTCTTGAAGAATTCCTGTCAGGGATATACTCTTTCAGCAAGCAGCATTGTCCTTACATATTAGACCTTTCCTTATATTTTTCACAATCATCACAGTTTTTGGAAATAAGGAAAACAATGGTTGGATAATTTTTCACAACAGGCCTTGGAATTAACAGAATCTTCTTAGTGCTTTTTTCTTTTTGAAATTGATTGCAGACTTGTTTATGTTAGCTAACAAAATCAAGTTTATCTGACCTTATCCTGGTCAATGGACTGCAAGCGGCCATTTATGTCAAGGTACTCAGTACACGAGTCTAGAATTATTTCGGCTGCTCCCTTCCAGTGTATGTGGACTTCAGAGTTACTCTGATGAACAATAGTGAGGAAAATCCTTGTCAAATAACAATTAACTAAAATGTCGCACCACATTATAAAAACGACCATGACAATGACCATCAGTAGATCTAATGAACCAGATGATCTGGCAATCGTAAATAATTATTAGAACTGCTCCTACTAGATTGCATACAGCATCCTTTTTTGTCAAAAGAATCTCATAATTAGAAGGTCTAAACAAGCATCCACATTGGAAGAAAAAATTATAATTTGCAGCAATTCAGTTCCCTCAACAAAGATATGATGATCAGAAGTGTCCATATTATGTCCCTTAGTTGCTTGTCATGAATGAATTCCTTTTTATAACTGACCAGAGAGACAGAGCAAAAATTGATATAGAACTTCGAAGGCATAGATTGCACAAATGGTGATTGTAAGTTGACTTTCCTAAGAAAAGTCACCACAAAGTTCCATGTGAGTGGAAAGCCGGCAACATGTACAACAACTGGAGTAGAATGTCCACATGGAAGGCACAATTTTGATCAGAAAATAAGAAGTTCAGGGAAATGATATAGCATAATACAGCTTCAACTTTTCTAACCAATATAATGAGTTATCAGTTGGAAAGCAATAACAGGATGGTCAGAAACCAACTTCAAAGACTAAGTTGGCTTAAAAAGAGTTAACACAGAGAAACAAAATAAAAGGGCCTTAAATCAGTCTCTTTGGGATGTCAGGTCCTTCCCAAATTTTGAACAATCGTTTGACTCTGTTTGCTTGTAACTGATGAACCGTGAAAGACTAATATTCATATTATCTCAAAACCGATGCTAACAAACAAAAGAAAACAAAATAGAATTACCTTTCCACGTACTGCAACACCTCCACGTTTTTTTGTAGAATTAAATGGTGAAACATGGAGAACTATAGACTCCGATCTCACAACATCAAACTTCATCCCCAGCTGCAACCAGGATAAATGGAACAACTAACGAACTTCAGGATCTATATCCCATCATATAATACCTAAGATAATACACCAGTAAAAACTACCTTGACAGCCCATGAAAGAATAGCCTTTTCTGTGGGAGAACCAGAAACCTCTACTCCACCATCCTGTAAATGTAAGAAATGCAAAGACAATCATTATACATGAGAAACATATAAAACTTCAATGAATTATGGAAAATGAGGCAAAAACTCTGTTTTCCATGGGAAGAAGAAAACAAAAGATTCCCAATTGATTTCGTTATTGTCAAAGTACCGTAGTTAAGAGAAGGTTATCGAGAAATGGATAATCATGTGCCACCTGAATGGCAAAACACTATTTAACTTAAAACTTTATTTTGCAATGGCTCTCGGTATCATTTTTCTCTACTTGCTAAATGAATATCTCTCATCAAAATATTAATCTTAGGAAGAGGCTCCACACTCCCTTTAAACTTCATAAGCTGACCTGCCTACAGCTGCCACCTTCGCAAATAAGAATGGAAGTATCTGTACCTTAGAGAGAAACACACTTCCTGCACTATTCTGTGATATGCCTTCATCTAGAAGAGATGAAACAACTGCATGAAGCTTCGATCCATCTTCGGGTGGATCCATCTTGTTTTTCCCAACATACGCCTCAACTACCGTCATCTGCAGTATGCAAAATTCTATTACTTTATCACAACGAGTAAACAGATGCCTAAAGGTCTTGATCATAGCAAAAGCATGAACCAAAAACTGTGTGAAAAAGGCAACCTGATTCAGCGTTAATGTTCCAGTTTTATCGCTGCAGATGGTCGTTGCAGAGCCCATAGTTTCACAAGCAGAAAGCCTGCGCACCTGCAGACTAGTTGCTGTCAACAGTTCTATACTGAAGTAAGATTGGAGGTGGTAGAAGTGCACCAGGTTTTCATGTAAAAAAAGGTTGTAAAGAAACATACCAAGGCCTTATCAGCCATCATTTTCTTCATTGAATAAGCTAAGCTGTTAGCATTTCAAAGATCATAATCAATGACATTATAGTGCATAAGGGCTTTTCAGAGATGAACATTTTGTAAAAGTGCCTTGCATATTTTATAATACTTACGTCAAGGTAACTGCCAATGGTAGCCCTTCAGGAACAGCAACAACCACAATTGTGACCTACATGTAACTTCAAGAGTGAGCGCAAAAAAATAGGTACAAATGTAGACGTGTAGAAAACAGCACTTACTGCAGCAGTGATTATTTTTATGACTCCATCAACTGTTTCACCAATGCTAGTCTTTCCTCGGACAAATTGAGTAGTTCCATCAAGATTTCTTGAATGCCCAGTGAAAAATCTGGAGAAGGTTCAATCAAGGTGGTTTAGCAGAATGTCCATGGGACCTATTCAAGCAAGGCACATTTGAAGCATGCAAGAAAAGATCATAATTGAGTTCCTAGACATCATGATTCCAGTTGCCTTGAGTTTTGTGTTTGAAAAATATTATCTTGTGTCAGAAGTACAATCTATTTAGCTCAAGTCAAACTTTCACTTATTCTGGTTCACCAGCTGGTAACTTTTTGCCATTATGTAAATGACTTGGTTCATGGTTTCCTCAAAGGTTTTTTGGAGTGAAGAAGAGGAATTGGACAACAGAAATGCTTGAGTACCATCATTAGTGCCCGAGCAATCAATCGGTCAGCCCCGAATTTCATTAAACAATAAACTCTTAAGCCAGCAAAGGTTTTCCTAAAAGAGAATCTTAAAATGTCAAGATTTACCACCTTGGCAAAATTCACATGCTTCTTCAATTGAAACCATAGAAGCATGTACTTGAGCCCTCTAACAAGTCAAAGCATGTGCAGAATTTGCAAACCTACTCATACTCTCCCATATCACAGGTCCAGTTTTTCTTTTTAAATTTAGTTTATAGAATGCTATTCCCATAAGACTGACAGGATTGAACTCACCTAGTCAGGAGAACAAGAAGTACCAACAGTGCCACAGTGAGCCCAACTATGCCAATAAATGTTGCAACCCCATTCAAGCGCACCTGTCACATGATATTGCCAACTGAATATATCAGCGATCACTTTATGCATGGTTTGAAGAAAAGAAGCAACATGTCGAACAAGAACCTGTAAGGGGGTTTCTTCCCCAGTATCCTCTGAAATGCTTGCCATCAACAATCCCCATTCAGTGTTGATTCCCACACTAGTTACCTAACATATTCCAATAATTGGCAAAACTTCATAGTTAGAGTTCAAGAGAGAGTGTATCGCCATTGTTTTAGTCTAATCTGACCCACTATCAAATAGTGTTCCTAAGACAAGATATAATGGTTTAGATTGTTTGTTAAGTAAGCCACTAAGGGAAACTTCTCCAACATTTTTTGATGAGGTATTTAATGGGAATCTTCAGGTATGTCTGGAAATCTGCAGCTACATATATTTGGACATGCACAGAAAAGATAACTTATCAAGTATAACAATCTCCATAGGCATGGAAAATTCAAGGACTTACATTACTTCAATAACTTCCAGCGGAAGGGATCAGATAAATAGGGAAGCTGGTCAAAGATGATTTGTTTTCTTTTCTTTCTTTTTTTTTTTGGTAAACTAACATAATGAAACACATTAAGACATCAAATGCATAGAAAAGCGCATGCAAATTTTCAAAAGCTCAAGCATCTATAAACCCTAACTGATTACCAGCAGCATCATAAACATACTCCATATCGCTCCAAGAAGATAAATCCAGCATCTATAATCTAACATACTCAACTGCAAAAAAGGATGTTACATTACCAGCATTGTTCCAGCACCATCTGCTACCTTACAACCGGCCATCAAGAATGGAGATTTTTGGTCTTTGTGCATCTACAAAGCAATGTAATTCTTTAGGAGACCAACTTTGCAAAATATGTTACACAAGAAGATTTAGCCAGCTTACAATCTTGCTTTCCCCTGTCATGCTAGATTCATCGATGGCAAGAGAATGACCAACAATTAAAATACCATCAGCAGCGACCTAATAGAAGAAAACAAGAAATGATCAATGACCCCAAAGTGTTACGTCAAAGAAATAATTACTCATATTCACACCACGCTACCTGATCACCAATTTTGAGAGGTACAACATCACCAACAACAATATCATATATAGATATCTTTTCTCTTCTACCACCCCTAATAACCTACAGAAATATTCATCATCAGTGAGGTCAAATATTATCTTTTTCATCATAACAAAAGCAAATTTAGAAAGATAAGGACTCTTAACAGTATGAATGCACTTGCCTCTACTTTTATATTCCTCTTTTCCTCATTTAAACTTTGAAACTGGAGAGACTGTCGGTAATCACTAGTTGCTGGGATGAAAATGAGAAAGCAAACGAAAAGATTCATGTGAGGAAAGAATATGGAAGTATGAGTTGTCACAAGAAGATTCTCTGTAAGTGCGAGATACCAAGTTCTTTACCACATAATCCTTTATTATCACTCTACACCATTAAAATTCAAACTTAAAGTCGATACTTATACAGTATGAATAAAAAGTTTCAACAAGACACAAACTGTACTAAAACTTATATGTTTGTGTGTCGGTGTGAGTGGATAGATCCATTACCTGTTACAAAAATAACAAGAAGAACGGCAAAAGTAATGCTTCCCCCATCATACCACCCTTCTTGTATGCCCTGCAACAATGAAAACTTAAATCAGGATGCTAATACCTAAATTTGCAATATTTACATTTCTATGCCATCTCTAGGATAATTTTTAAAGAAAGCTTATCCAACCAAGCCTGGGGATGAACATTATCACAGTCACCTCTGTTTTTATTCCGAGCGCCAATGATGCTATGGCAGCTATAATTAATATAATGAGGGTTAAATCTTGCCAAGCCTCCCAAAGGAACCTCTAAAAAAAAAAATTCAGAAAGCAAAAGACCACAATTAGAGATTAGAGGTCAGTGGCCAAGAGATTGATCAGAATTATAAAACCACTAATTAAAATCACTAAATTATTACCAAGAAACTCCGTCCTTTTTTCACAGGATATGTATTTGATCCAAAGGCATTCCTTCGGCTTAGGAGTTCATCGGCATCACCCCCAATTCCTGTATCCAGATTTGTTTTCAGCATCTCTGCTATCCCTTTGACCTAAGGAAATTGTAAGCACTGTTATAAGCAATGAGCAAAATTATGAAAAACAAACTCCAGACCAGAGTGGAAAAGACTTGAGAGTGACTTGCCTCTCCATATTGTTGTAGAGCAGAAGTATTCTGGTCCCTAGATATTGATGCCAGTTGTTCAAGTCCAATCCCATAATCACCATTTGCACATGGAGGAGCAACAGTGGCGCCTAAGACTAAGTGAACGACAAAAGCAATATCAAAATAAGAAGATAATACAAAATTTATCTTCTTTGCAACAAAATAGAGCGACAGAGAGTTTTAGATTATATTCATCTGTTATAAACACCACCACAGAAGATTGCTTGTTTGCATAAATTTAAAGCACGAGTATGCGCCACAGGACACTATAACATGACATCGTAAAATTGGTAGTGGGATAGCAAGAGGCAACTTTGGATGTCCTTGTTACAAGTTCAATCTCTAAACCTCTGATTCCATGCATATGTTAATTTGGCTAAGAGTCCTTCATATCTTGTGATTTAGTTGCGAAACTTGTCAGATCAAGTAGGATAATCAACAGTGCTCATGGTGAATGCATCTTGAGTTGTGAGAATATAGATGGTTCCTTATTCATAGGCTTTGTTAGTGCAGATCAAGAAATCAAATTTTGAGTTCAATGTAGCTCCAAATGTTTCTTTATTTCATTGCAAAAAGAATGCCATGGTCTATAGTAGCAATTGCAGGAGTGAGCAGGGCAACCTAACCATGTAGAGTTGACAGAAGCAGCAAGACTGAAGCCGCTTCTTATTCTTAATGCCCAGAATTTTATACTATCATTGAAGCACTTTATCCAAATTCTGAATCCATTACATGCATTTTTGTGTAGTGCAAGTGCAAATGCAAGTGTTGCAGTAGCTCACAAGGTGACAAGTGCATTTAATTAGAGAACCATTTTCTTTTTTCCTTTTTTGATTGGAAAATCAAGAGTTTGATGAAAACTAAAGGGACAATGAGTATAGAAGAATAGCCTCTGGTAGAGGTAATATTACCAATTGCTCGCTGGCCAGCCAATTTGAAGAGCAATGCAGCCTAAAAGACAATAGATAGGTGAAAATCAGCAGATTTTATATAACAAAGTTTAATCGGGAAGCATTTCTTTTTGTCCTTTTTTTTTTTTTTAAAGTAAATTATTATGGGCATTACTCTTATGACTTGAGCATGTGCTCTGATCCTCCTCCTCCTTTGTTCCTTCTCTTCTTCTTTTTTCAAATCCAACGTATAGCGGAATCGGCGTGAAGCATTGAGCACAAGTGATGCTTGCTGCAAAACAACAAGAAAATCAATTCAAAATAAAATCAGAGGAGAAGAGCATTATCTAAATGATCTGCTAGCCAGCTTGATTACGGGAAAGAGGAAAAAAAATTCGGGTTATCATTTTTCAAATTGAAGCTGATCATGACACAAAGCATGGAGTTAAAAAAAGAGAGAAAAAAAAGGGGGTGTAACACCGTATTAATAAAGCTTAAGATGTAAGATTGAGGAGAAAGAGAATGTAGGTTCATTTGGCATGAGGCAGAGAACCAGTTTGATATGCAAATTACTATGGACACATTTCGTGCAACCGAAACACACTGACATGCCAAATAGCAACCTGCTTTCTTTCTTTTCTCTTATTTTTATTATGTTTTTTTTTTTTTTTAATTTTCAGAAACCAAAAGAAGCGGAATGAATAATGGTTGCATCCTGAGAGTAGTTGAATGCGAGCGAAATGAATAATGGTTGCAACTGATGTTTTGAACATAAACCGTTGTTGAATGCGAATTTTGGATAGAGTTATCATTGGACAAGCAATATGATGTGAAATGCTAGGTGATTTGGCAGATTGATCAAAAGTGGAAAACTATGCAATTCAATATTACCATCACAAATCAATAGATAGGGAAAAAGTTAAACGGCGAATTATAGAGAGAGAATATGGCATTACAAAGCAAGTGTGAGAATCAGAAAGAGAGAAAGAGGTGAGGTCGTGAAATGACAGATATACAAGAAATGCAGGAAAACAAGAGGTGAGGTCGTCAAAGAGAAGAAGTGGAGATGTATAGCCCAAAATGAGGTCATCATTAGCATGAGCGATGAGATGGAAAATAGGCGTGTAAAGAATAACAATAACGTGAAAAGAGAAGGTACCCTCCAGCGTTTGAGGGACTCGAGGGATGCGGTCTTGGTATTGGCAATGTCGAAGGGATCAGAGAAGGCGTCGTCGTCGTCGTCGTCGTCGTCGTCGTGATGATGATTATCGTGGGAGGGAAGCCATGATCCGGAACTAGGAGGCTGTGCAACAACATGAATGCCGGCCTCGACATCAAGTTCATGTTGTTGTGGAACATTCAACATTTTATTATTCTTCAAGGGAGGGGAGAAGGTGGTGGGAGATGGTGGTGCATTGACATTGTTGTTGTTTGCAGTCGTCATAATAATAATAAAGGAGGAGGGGAAAGGAATGAGGGAGAGTGGTTTTGGGGCGGCCGCTTCTTGAACAGAGGACAAGGAGGAGCCACCACCAGCGCCACCCTGGTTTTATAATATCAGAATTTAAACTGCCAGAATTGTGGCTTATTGCTATTTACTTGAGATGGAAAATCATGGTAGGGGGAAAGAGTGAATGAATGACGGAGATGAGAGAGAGGGGGGGTGTGTCCTTGGTTGCAGGGCAAATGGAAAATGTGCAGACAGATGTAGTGCAAAATGCGAAGCAAATTGCTGTTCCTTTTTTTAACTAACTAACTAACTAATGATATAACGAGAGACTCCTTTTCCTTTTCCTCTCTGAGCTGAGAAATGAGGAGAACAACGTACTAAACATGCAAGGTGTCGTGATTGTGGTCATACGATATGATATGACTTAGGAGACGAGACTCCCACAAATTTGTTTTCTTAATTAGGCTTATTAATAACTGCTCTACTACTAATATTATTGATTGATTGATTGGTTGGTTGGTTGGTTGGTTGGTATTTAGTCCCATTTTAAATCATTATTGACTAGTAAGTACTAAGCATGTTTGTTTATGTTTTACATGGCATGATGGGTCGCTCGCAATGAAACAGCTACTCCATATTTATTCATTCGTTCATAAATAGTAAAAGTCAATAAATAACCAGCGGATGCCCCGAATGATGCGGTGGGGGGGTGTGGTGCAGCTTTACTATATTATACGTACTAAGTTCACCAATTCCGGTCATCTTCGTCTTCTCCCCACCACCACCACCACCACCACCGTCACTAACGTACTCGTGTCTCTCATTCATGGAAACAAATACGTACCACTACTACTCTACGTAATAACGGCGGAATGGAGTTTCTAAACATGACGGGACAAACACACTACTGCTCTCGTTTTTAATTGAGGCTCCTTTTTTCAATTATCTAATAATTATTCTAAATAATAAATAATAATATTTCAAATGATTTCCTTTCCAAACACACTGTACTACTACATTCAGCTCATCTGATGAGCAATAATAATAATATCCGCATAACCTAATAGCTTAAAGAGTGCCTGTAACGATAACATTTGTATAATCTAATAGTCTCCTAAAGAGATTATGTAAGGAGCTAATAGGTATACAGATAGATTTGATTGGACCAAAGGAGTGTTTTGACATAATCCTTAAATTTTTTCCCCCAATCTAGAGCCTGAAGAGCTTGGTGGCCACGGAGCTCGCCTAAACATTTGTATAATCTAATCCACTCTAAAATATTTTTTAGAGAGGATGAGAGGGAGGGAGCGGGGAGGCATCTGCGCGTGATGGTTAGCTGATGAGCTGTATGCAGGAGTAAATAATAGAGCGATCAAATTCTCTAATTGACACCGTGACACGGCGAGAGTCACGGCGCAAAGTTACCACCGCCACTACTCACTCCATTTTCATCTCTGGCAATGCGCACTCACGGGTACACACGCCTTATTAGCTCCTCTCCTGCCTGAACCACCAAATCCCAAACGACGACCGTGACATAATTATGCAATGCAACAATAATGATTAATATCCACAGCTGCTTGTATTTGTTCATCATCCATAGTGATATATTTAATAACCTCAATGATCATAGAAGCGGTGTGGCATACAGAATTGCTTTCTCTATGAAGAAGATGTGGGTGGTGGTGGTGGTGCCTATGATATACCTCGGTTTTTTTCAAAACAACAACAACAAAAAAAAAAAAAAAAAAAAAACTCCAAAATTCCCGCTTTTAGGCAGGGTCTCAAAAAACTCTACCATCACCGAGTCACGCAGATGGGCCAATTGGATTGTGAGCCTCAATGTCTACGTGCTTTATGCCAGGGACAATTTCCTGTATTTCCTTTTCAAGCCGATCAACTTCACTGCCCAGCGCCGTCACCACTTCCTCACCTGCCAAACAACACGCTAAAAAAGCTGCAATTCATCAAATAGGAATGATAGGTGGATCCCTTCCTCCTTTGCTAATTCATATTTCCCTCTTCGGAAGCCGCCAAGGTATGGCGATCAAGAAAACCTCACATTTTTAATCAATTATGCATACCATAGTTTGACATGATCTTCAGTAATGCCGCGTCATCCTCCTGCTCTGCAGCCCCTCTGAACTGTTTTAACCATGAGAACGGAATAAATTGGCATTATTAGCAAGACATTGACTGAAGGAGAACAGCATACAATTTGCAACAACACAAACCTTTCACACCCACTGATGAGAAAACCAAAGCAAGAAAGATCGAGGAGCTAGGAGGTGCATGATTAACTTGAATATATAGAGGAGGGGAGATCAAGGAAGCATACATGCTACTTCAATTAAACTCTACTCCTACATAATTGCCAAGATACCTGTTTAGCCCAGTCTTCACGTCCTGCTCTATCCAAATAATTTTGCACCAGCACCACGCCATTGAAATCTACAGCCAGGCGGTGCACAGTTACATAAAAGGTAGGAACAACAAATTAATTGCATGTTTGTGTCCATGAGAGAAAAGAACAAGAGTCGGTAACAAACGCATGCTGTTACCTATTTCAGCCTTAAACCTAAAAAATCCAGGCCCAATAACCTCGCTTTTGCAATCATAGACGGCATCTACCACCTGTGGCAATCACCGTATCATAAGCAGATACTATACAGTCTCTAAAGTGTGAGGTAAAGCATACCGGATCATTTTTCAAGAACTGCAGAACTCTTTCCATGTCATTGTTATCAATTGCTCTACCAATCAGTGCATGCCGGTTCCGCTGAATCAGAAATATAGCCACCTGCATAGTATACACACGATATGATGAACTTGACCTTTTCACAAACAGTACACTACGTAATTAGTCCACTACACATGGAGAATAAAGAAACACAACTATCATTCTTGGCTTTTTCAATTTTTTTTTCCTTCAAGCTTCAAAAAAGAACCTTAAGTAAATGTAATGTAGTGGATTAAATAAAGCCAAGTGATTTAGGGTTCTTGCTCCTCATCTTAGAATGAGAGCTCAAATTCTCACTCTCCCACTACCCTTTCCTCTTCATCCTTCCCACCCCTCCTCTTCTTAAAATGCTCCGATGAAGGCTTTACGCTTTATGTGGTGGATCGACTACTTCATCAGGATCAAACATAGCACTTCATACAATTTATCTCCTGAAATAAGCACCTCTAACTATTTTAAAAGATAGCCCCACCTACTCCCTCAAAACACTGTAGCAGTTGGGGGCATCGTAATCATGTTAAAGAACAGCCAAAGAACACGCCATCTAGCACAAGGTATGCAGATACAGATAAGCCCATTTGTTGGATGTGCAATGACATAACATAGCATTAACACCTATTTGCACACAATTCTCCTCCTATCATCAGACTTCAGTGGCGCAGCAGGTGTTGCGCAAGTTTTCAGTTAAACCATTACTATATAGATTTGAGCCCAAGGATCATTTGAAAGGAAACTATTTGCACATAGCATACCATCCCGAGAAGATTTCCTACTATAATTGAGCCGATGGGATCATAAACCGGATTTCCAGTAGTATTTACTGCCACCAATGATGCAGCAGCAATGGCAAGGCCTGTAACTGCAGCACCATCCTGCATGCCAGCGACAAAACCTACTTGATCATCACCCAAAACACTAAAAGGAGCGCTACAGCTTCTACAATTCATGACTAAAGAGCCTATCACCTCTGTCATGACTGCAACTGCTGTTGGATCATGACCACGCCAGATATAGTCCCTCACTTTCATTCCTTCAGCAGCTGCACCTTTCCTGACAGCACTTATGGCCACAAGAAGTGATGCACCTAAATGAATTTAAAGTCACTTCTAAGAAGCAAAAATCAAAAGGGAAAATGAAAACTTATTATTTAATTTTACCTTCGATAAGAAATGATCCACCAATCACTAATGCTGCATACTCAATATGTACAGGGGACTTGACAAGAATAGGAAACTATAGTCAATAAACTCCAGAACATGTGAAGATAAGAGATCATATTCAGGGTGTATTAACATTGAAGATTCCTCAACTTAAATCCTGACTAGTAATTACCTGAGAAGTCCACAAGTTTTGAATTCCATGAACAATAGTGGCACCAGAACCAAGACAGAAGATACCAACCGCGGAGATTAAAGACCAAACAAACCTTTCCTTGGAATAACCATACCTGAGATGACATATATTGAGCCAAGTTCAGAATTTTTTTGTCTTTTTTGCCTTTTGGCAAAATCCGTAAACTCTAAAACATTCAAAAACTATTGCTGGCAATGTGCTAATTCCATAATACAAATAAAACCAACTTCAAAAGTCAAATAAACAAATAAGCCATTAATTTCTTCATGACTTCAACCAAGAAACTTGTTTGTCTACTCGCTCTATTGTGTAACACCTAATTACATGAAATCAAGGGTACAACACTCAAAGTGCTTGACATTGATTGTTAGTACAGAAAAAAATTGACCGAAATGCAGAGTCTATTGGATATTTGACTGCATGGTCCAAAATGGAAAAGTCGCTATACTGTTATGAAATCAGGCAATACACACAAATAGGGATTTCTTTAGAACAATGGCATGAGGGAACTCACGGGTGGATTGCATCTGGGGCACGCTTTGAACTACTCAGACCATATGCCAGAAGCGCCTACAAGGTCAACATGAAGTAAGATTCGACATTCATTTTGGATCGGGTAACAAAGCAAAACAACTCATCCATGAACGAGGAAGAGGGATTTTTGTTGGCGAAGGGGGGAGGGGAAAAAGGAGTTTGGTACGTAATTACCTGATTTAAGAAGTCAGCAATAGAGTGTACAACTTCAGCCAGCATGACATGGCTTGAGGTAGCAAACCAGACGCCAAACTTGAGAGAAAAGACAAGAAAGTTGCACCATAATGCTGTGGTGACTGCTCGCTGGCTAAAAAGAGAAGTCTCAGAAAGGCAAAGAGAGAAAATAGACCAAAAGATCATCGGGTGGAAAAAAGGGAACTTAAAAGGGCAACAATAGCTAGAAGGTAGTACTAGTAATTTGTTGTTCTGAAAAAGCAGGAAACTAATGAGGTAAAGATAATGCCACAGTCAAGAATGTGCAAAGAGCATAAGCAAAAACTAAAAAAATGTTAGCAAGCAGTAAGTACTAAAACGCAGCTAATGGCTAGAAACTCCGAAAGTGGCAAGTCAGGGAAACTCGGTTGTTCAGAAATATTTCGAGCAACGAGTGGGAAGGTATAGAGATGGGGAATGATGGAGGAGTAGGGAGCCCTGAGAATACCCGTGATCATCCACTTCAATCTTTATTCTTTTAGGTCTGGTAAAGAAACCTGTACACACCAGTTTTTGATATCAAGAAACAAATACTAGACGAAACTGAGCAACAAAGGTTTGATTTTTATTGGGAAAGTGAAAAAGTTCAAAAAAGAAAAGAAAAGTAACAAGAGGAACATATGGGTTGTGGGCTCACCGCGGCTGAAGGTGAAGGAAGGATGGGGAATGGGATTAGAAGGGAAAGAAATTGAACTGGTGAATGACGAGGGAAGGAATCTGGGCGATGAAGAAGAAGAAATTTGCCTAAAAAGACTCCGAGGGTTGGTGGTGAAATAGCGGACTTGACGACTTGCATATAGGAGCTGCTGCTGCCGCGGCCGCTGCCGCCGTGGAGGAGGAGGAGAAGCATGTTTATGGTGGGAATGATCAGCTCTTGGAAACTTGGTGTTGCTGTTGGAGCAAAAATGATGGTGCGGACGTGGCTGGGTGGTGTGGAGAGGAGATTTGTCTGCTTCCAGCGAAGAGCGAAATGCTGATACAAAAATGTCCGGTAGGAGTGGGCGGTAGGGTTTAGAAGTGAAGGGTTGATTGCGGCGGTGGCAAAGGCGAGAGAGAAAATGGGAGGAGGAAGAGGTTCGCATTTCACTTGTCAAATCTCAAAACAACTAAAATCTTTGGAATCAGATCAAAAGTGGAGACTGGAGAGTGGAGAGGAGGGCCGTTTGTGGTTGCCCTCGAGTGCTGCTGCATATGCATACGAGTAGAACTATGACTACAAATTCCTCTGCTCTGCTAATTCAATGCAAATTACTACTCGAACATGTTTGTCTCTGTGGCGGGTAGGTGATGTTGTGGAATTTTGGAGGTGATTCCCTTCGATCCATCCCACAAATGCTTGAAAATGTTAGATTTTGATCAAGTAGTTGCGGTCGTTCTCCATGACGACGGCGCTGAAGAGTGAAAAGGAGGAGGACGTAGGCTCCGTATTCGTTCGCATTCTTCAACTCGCAAATTGATCTAAGCCAGAGACCTTTTAAAGGGAAGGGAGCCCACGGCCACTCTGGCCGCCCCCACTGAGAAGAGTCCAGTCCCGTTGCCAACTGCATTTTTGCCTTGTCTGTGCGTGCTGTTCCCTTTGGTTTCTTTCTTTCTTTCTTCTTAACCAAATAAAAAGTGAAAAAAGAGGAGGCTTCTGGAAAATCTTGCCGAGGATGATCAAACGTAAAACCAGATCACTGATTCTTTACTTCCTTCGCAGGTGTCTACAATGCCTTCCAAATACTGCTATGCACTTTCTCATTTCATTTGTGTGCTTAGATAGATGTATAAAAACCCTTTCAACTTCATTTTACGGGTGTTACAACTTCTTTACATTTCTGACTCCGTCTTTGTTGCCAGTCATGTTTCTTTCGAAATGACGAGCCCAAAGCTTCATTCTAGAGACTAGCAGGCAACATCCATCCACCCACCCACCAGTCCCAATCGCCGATCGCCAATCATTAAAGTTCACAATACTGAAGCACAAAATATGAAATCTAATTTCAGAAACCCAAATTTGAGCTGTTACAACTAAATTTCTCCTGCCTTTTATCATGTCCTTTCATTCCAGCAAAATTACACTTTCTTTTTAATCCCAGCCCAAAACTTCCCCATCTGGGGGAGCCACGACTATCCTTTTTTAAGTTTCAAGTGAAGATACAATTTAAAAAACCACTCTATCCTCCTCTTCCTAGGTTACATATTCATCCCATCAACAACAATGAAGCACCAGCATCTATACCTATGACGTACAGTGAGCTCTCACCAACTGGAATAATTGGTCGACCAAACTATTGTCTCTAATGTCCTCTCCTTGATCCGGAACCCAAACGGCTTCTTTACTGCTCAAGCTCTCTAATACCAATGGACTACTCTGCAGCTCATGTATAAGTCCAGAATAGACTTCAATGTCGGGAATAATAAAAACTTCATTCAAACACTCTAGTGGTCGCCAAAACGACCTTCTTTCCTAGCGCGGGATCTTCTGTCAGGTTTATGTAGTCCATCACCACCAGACGACTTCACAACTGCGTCATGCCGGGTTTTTATTTTTATAGGGTGTGCTTCGGTGTTGAACACCCACTCATCCAGCGATATTACTGATGAAGGAGAGAAAAGAAGATACAGGTACTTCAGCGTCTCTGCCAGAAAGAAGCTCTGCATCATGTTGTCTTTTACCCCACTATTCACCTGACAATATCAGCCAATTAATTCGGTTCCAAGTTATTAAGCATATGGAAGAGCATACGTTCATGAAATCAACCCAGAATTTTATTTTAAAAAATAAAATAAAATAAAATTTGCACAATGAAACTGCATCTTCCGATGATACCTTTACGTCATTGTTTACATGAAAAGCACTATGTAGCTTAAAATGAAATGCAATTGCTTCCACAGTATACGCCACAGTAAAAACAAGAATAAAAACACTTGTAACTCAAAAGAACTAAACTAATCTGATGTCATGATTGGGGAAAGCTTACATCCTTTAATCCAACATATCCTGACTCTGTGCGTGAGTTCTTCTCAAATGCTTCAAATATGTTCCAGCCCCACTCTTGATATGTCTTATTGCCAGTTAAACGCCACAGGTAAAAGAGTGATTCAACTGTCTCAGGCCTCAATATGTTCCAGGATGTTCCCACACTCATATCCTATTAATGTTGGATGAGAAAAACCATGGCAAGTATCAGAGTGAGTTCCTTTCCCAGGCATAAAGCTTAAAACATAAATTGCAAAAGTATTAAAATCCCAGGATATAAGAACGTAACCTGTCCTGCATTGAAAAAATAATTCTCTCCAGCCAGTTTTGTTGGTGTTAACTGGTAGAAATTATAACATGTCCAAGCAAGCTGTACAAAGCCAAAAAGTTGACAGTCAATCATAGAGGTTAACCACTCTGTCAAGTCAAGATTAGCAGGAAAATAATGGCATGCACAACAATTCTCATGAAGTGAAGATTCTGAGAGTTTGATCCACCTCGTTGCCAATCAAAAAATTGCAAAACAGAAAACAAAAGCACCCCACATGAAAAGGCTGTGAGGCCATGTATTGCATGCAAAAAGGTAACATAGAACAGTGAAACTATTATTCTAAAGCAAGTCAACCAGCCAATGCTCAATGAGTAAATAGCCAACACAAAAGTTTCTCAGACTCGCAAAACTCCACAATGCACATCCCACAAGGAGACAAACATATTAAGACAAGAAAGTCACATTACAAATGCGAGTAGCAATAATCAATTAAGTGCAAAAATAGGCATTCATGTTAAGCAACTCGTTGCATATTGGAGATAATACATAAATTAAAAGAAAAATATAACAATAATAGTTGCTTCCTGCATTAAATTTAGGCAACAATTGGAGTTAAACAAGCCTATAATGTGGTCTAATAGACAACTACAATCTTAAGTATCCATTCAACACTATATCAAAGTTTCACGATGACAACAGTTTGAGGAGGCCTATACAGAACATGAAATTATGAATCTCTTAAAGACTGAAGTACACATTCACCTCTTCAGCCAGTGACAGGAACTTTTGAGACTCATCAGAAGCATAACCAGAAGACCCTAGAGCTAACATTCCCGGAGCAAAACATGCCAATTCATCCATCTGCACATAATTTTGAAAGACAAATACTATAAATTAATAATTACTCCTGCACAAAACAATTAGGATATTTAGTACTTGCAAGTTCATACGTCACCTTGTCAGTTAGAGAATTTCCCATCTTCTCACAGATATATGCGAAGGATGAAGGGGTAGTTCTCTTAACCAAGCTTGAAAGACCTTTCATTGATGTCTCCCACATTTCTCTGCTTGCAGATTCATGAAAAGAGTTACTTCTCCAGGATATTCTAAGTTTATCTCAAAGTGTGAAAAAGAACTTAAGACAGCAAAAAAAAGAAATCTACCCCATGCTCAACAACAATGCAATGAGCAATATGTACATCAAACCTCAATGTCATTAGTCTCTCGCTTTGAGCTCATAATACTTTTTTCAAATCCCATATATGTGACTTTTCTTTTACCTGTATTTTCTCAGGATAGTTGACACACCTTGATACGAGTCTATATATATATAGACACACACACACACACACATTAACATCAAAATAGAAATGTGAATGCTTTGCAGAAAGTATGCCTTTTGGGAAAAGATTGATAGATCTAAGGAAAGAAATGCCAATGCTTACCTGTAATGCTTTACAGAAGCAGTTCTGTTTCCTTGTATCCAAACCTTGAGTAAATATTCATAAAAGCTGCCAAAGAGGAGCTTTTACCATTATTATTCAAATTACAAATAAAATGAAGTAAAGAAAAGAAAAAAGTATATTGTCAAAGCCATGGAAAGGAGATATACAGAAGGAGAATTTTGAAGGGACAAGGGACCTAAATGAAAAACAAATGCTATCTATAGATTATGAGATATATACTAAGCAAGTACTGCTAAGGAATGTAAACATATTGAATAGATTGTACCTGTCCCCCATAGCCCCAAAAGTGATGGTAGAATAGGATGATGTGCCCCTCTGGGGATTAATATAGATGGGAAGCAAACCATCAGCAGGAAAGGTCCTATTAAGAACTAAAATTACATTCTCCACCTGAAGTAACAGATATGAATCATCAGCTGTCTGTCTGAAACTTACTGGAAAAAAAGGTCTATCCTTATCTAACTCAGCCAATATCCTTTCTTGTTCGAGCACCATAACATCTTAATATACACTTTGACTATTAAAACTTCCACAAAATATTCATCTCTCTTTGTCTCTCTCAGACGCGCAGAAGGAGGAAAGGGGGGAATGGGGGAGCAAATTACTTGAAAGTGTAAGGGGCTATTTTTTGGATACCTTCTTCTGATACTTTGGATTTCCAGTCCTTTGAGAAAGAGCAATAAACTCCAGCTGCTCTGTGCCAGAATCAGCTAAAATACTATCACCCTGAGAAGAGGTAAAGTTTTACACACTGCGTCATACATATGGATACTCAAGGCATAGACATGACAATGAGCAGAGACAATGCAAGTAGTTCATGCAGAGAAGTAGAGATACAGAAGTTGATTGGGAGATACATGATTTAAATGTAAAGCAAGCCAGGATTAATACGAGCAATGTAAAGCTCAATTGCCATTATATAACTGTGAAGAAGCAGGGAATATTCAGATCATTATTGTGGCAGGTATTGCTATTATTATATCGTGCAGCTGAGTCTTGAAAGGACCCACAACAATTTTGTTTTGCTTACAAGTATAGCAAAAGGCACAGTTGGACAATGAACTTGAGTCTAAACGTTTCATGAAACAGGAAACAAATTAAGATATGTATCAACTTACACCAGTCCATCCAGGATTATGCGGATTCCCGTGAGCCAAGTTAATAACGTTATAAGGAATGCCAGAAGGTGTGTCCCATGCAGGCAGTAGCCTATCCGCAATATCCTGAGCCTTTTCAAGGAAAACCTTATCCCCAGACAGATCATATGCACTGAGAAGTCCTCCCACCACTCTGGATTTTGTTATGAAACATTCATAAGCAACCATCAGTAATATGAATGTCTTGTCTACCTCCATTTAGAAAGTTGACAAGAATTTCAAAAGTTAAAACTTATACAAAGGAAAAGATGAAAACACAAAACTAAAAACACACGAAACATTAAACCTTATAAAGCAACCTTATGGTTGTTTCAAACACACTTGCATCATAGTTTTTGTTAAAATCCAAGGAATTTGCAACCCACCTGCCACCAAATGACCAGATAAGATTAGATAGGAAAAATGGGTAAGCAAATACTTACCGCTTCAAGACACTTTGCAATTAAAAAATCACCTTACTACAGTAAAACTTTCGGGAGGGGGGAGGGAAAGCAAATTTTCTTTATTCGACATAATGTATCTATGTGCCCATCAAGCTAGTTCTGGGTGCAACGTACACTACTTTAAGGAGTTAACCACCATCACATATAAGAAAATCTGTAGCTAATCACAGCAAATAATCCCTATTTGTGTCTGCTATTTGCTTCCTCCACATTATAACTCAGATAACTTATTTGTCAGTAAATCATCATAGCTATTAATCCCCATTCCTATCTCCTATTTGCCCCTTCCACATCGTCACCCAGGTAACACATTGGGGACTCTTAACAGCTAAATTTTACTGCAGGCATATAAGTTGATTAGAAGTCAGAATTCACTTAGTGTTCCAATAGGCTCTTCAAAACCTGTGTTGTAACAGTAATGAAATTTCTGCAGCATGGAGGCCATTCAAGAAACAAATACAAAAAGTGAGGTAACTAAATCAACTGAATCAAAACAGAGTAGATGAGAACGAACATTCAACTAGATGTTTTTTGGGGTATTATACTTACTCTTTGGCTCTTTGGAATTGTTCATCCAGTCCCATTATATACAGCGTATCAAGAGAATCGATCAAAGTTGCTCCAAGGCCACCAAAGCTATCAACCCCATTCTTGGTTTGTGGCTAATAAAGAGAAAAGAATCTACAACTTAATAATAAAATTTATACACAAAGGAATACTTTAATATGATCACTTTGGTTTTAAATCAAAACCAAAGACCATTTATATCTCTTCTTCTCTCTTGTAACTCAAAACTGTCCACAAAAATGCAAGATGCTGAAGAAAGTAACATGAAGTTGTCAGCTTCAACAAGGATGACAGAACTTCAACAATTCTCGAATCAGTCACAATTAGACCAGATATGAACTAAAGCTCCAGAGCCAACATCAATCTGCAGACTAGCTTAGTTTAAGTTAATGTCCATTTAGCAGGAATGTAACCAGTACCTGAAGTTCATCATGGCCCCATGCATATTTTTCATAAGAACTCCACGCGTGTATCATAGCATCTTTCACTCTCTCTCTTCGCTGAGTAGCCACAGGGTCATTTGCAGCATCATTTCCACTCCTTGCACCACTACTTTTGTGATCGAAGTTGAACTTTTCACTTTGAACAGCATTACCATTCTTTAATTCTTCCAACTGCATGCACAAATAAAATCTTTACAGAAAAATCCAAACAAAATGTGAAAACCTAGAAAATAAATTGGGAAGAAAGCACCTAAGAATTCATTCATTGGCACAACAAAAGTACTTGTATAGGATTACAAAAATCGGAAAACAGTCGGCACGAATAAGCAATTCTTCAATAAAACAATGAAGTTCAACAACTGATGACTTTTGTACTTGGCGCCTCCGCTAACACAACCAGATTAGATTTGCACAGATTCACTGAAACCAGAGAAACAACAAGCATATAAAGCTTGTGCTAATTCAAATAAGGCCAAAACATGAGGAGCACAAGAGAAGGTTCTGAATAACTAAGCATTTATATCAAAGACTTAAAGCAAGCCATATCAAGTCCTAATGAACAGAGCAAGAACATGTGCCAGGGCATCTGAAAAGCTGAATCATGAAGAGGAGCAAAAGAAGAAAAATATAAATCTACAAGGAAATTGAGGAGAAATCATTACCAAATTTTTCAGATGAATAATTTCTTCTTTCAACTTGGAGACCTTTTCCTGCAACATATAAAGAGCTTACTCAGAAGCATGCAAAGGGAAATTATCTCCCTGCAAAAATATATCATAATTCAATTACAGACCTCATTATAGAGCACAAAGAAAATGACAGGTATGCAATATAATTTCATTCACCACATAAGCATGGGAAAAGGGTTCCAAAACAAGGCAGTTCTTTTATCTTTTGTCCCGCTAGAGAGATAATTGTCTCTAAAGTCAAGTGATGTAAATTGTTTCTCAGCACGCAATTACAAGAGAAACGCCAAAATGGTACCACGATACATAAAAAAAAGTGCTCAAGTAGCTCTGAAAATGTTTAAAAGACCTTTGCAAAGGAAGATATAGGACAAAAATACTAATGTCTTCTTGGGCGTATTACGACGTATTTAGAATGAACTGATTTTAATCCCAAACGAAGCATACAAGATTCTGTTAGAATCAAAAGAAGCTTTCATGCAATTGTTTTCGATATATCTTTACAGTTACACGGACCATCTACTAGCATAAGAGGAATTAAAAGAGCAACGAAACTCTAATTTCATGGGACTCCTCCTCGAGAAGAAGAGAAATTGGGGACAGTGGTTTTAAGTGTATGAACCTATCAAAGATGCCATTGACAGCATCTGAGCTTCAAAAGCAACGAAGCAATGAGCATACACTTATCACCGCCACTTTCGGACACGGTGTCAAAATGTGATGACGTAAAGTGCAAATCGCACGTAATATGATGAATTAAAAAGAATTGAACATTGATGTCAAAGACGAGAATTTTATGAAAGCAAGTCAGATAAATTACTCATGGGTCATAAGTGAAGGTTGATTCCTTGGGGGAATGCAGGAAGCAAGCAAATTAAAGCAACAAACTTGAGAACAAAAGAAGAGCTACCCCTAAGGCAAGCAAATTCAGATTGATTTTCATGGCGGCAACAGAAATATGAAATAACCTGCAACACGACCGAAAATAAGCAATAACAAAAAGAGAGAGAGAGAGAAAAAAAAAAAAAAAAAAAGGCAAAGCGAAAGGTGCAATCTTTTAGTTTAGTAGGTAAATTGGAGGGGATGATAGGATAGGAGGGGGATGAGGGTGGGATACCTGGTGGTCGTGGACAAGAGTATGCCGATCCCAGACGACCAAAGTGGCGCAGACAAAAACCATAAACAGTAAAGCCATTCGCTTAGGTCGCTTGAGGTAATAGGCCGGATTGAAGTATCTCCAGCGATTGGATGTCCCCGACGATGACGATGATGATCTACTCCTTCCCATTTCCCTATTCGTTATTGATTTTACGACGACGACTACTACTACTACTAGTACTACTTTATTTGGAAGTAATCGGGAAGAAGTAGTAGTATAACAATTTTGAAATCAAATTATGGCTCCTTCCTAATTTTTGTGCTGTTTTCTGGTCGGGGTCATCGGAGATAAAATGGAGGGGGAAAACACCAAAAAAAAAAAAGATTTTGAGTAAATATTATATATATCTATATATATAAAGAAAGAAACGGAAGGAATCGAGAAGAGGAGGAGAAGGAAGAATTGTGAAGCAGAGAAAAGGAGAAGTGGATCGGGCAGAAGAAGAAAGAAGGGTCAGGAAAAAGCAGCAGCTGGAGCGAGATCTCTTCTTTGGGTGTTGGCCTCCTCTCCCGGCTCCTCCAACAGAGAGATTATTTTATTTATTAGTGGGAGTATGTTAGTTATACGGCCGGCTCCGGTCCAAGAGTTCATCCGCAGTACCAGAAAAGGAATTCAGATTGACCCGGACCACCACCGCCACCGCAACAAACTGAAATCAGAGCTACTCGCCCGCCACAACGGCTTAACCACTCCTTCTACCACCACGACTTCATTCACGACTTGACTTTGGTAGTCATCATTCAATTTTTACATCAGAGCACCCCCAATTAGATGTTGCCAAATAAGCACCCGTGACGACTATCATCTTTGAGACTTTGACTATGTATATATATATATATATCGACTGTGGAACACGGGACCCTCAGTATTGTGTACAGTACACTTTTATTGTCTGTAGTTTACGCCCATGTACGATACATACGACTACGATGATCCCTCCTCTCCTCTCCTGAGGCTCTGAAGCCACCATCCGCTCTCGCTTCAATTCGATTTTCTTGTGAACGACGTCGTCATGCTCCAGTTACTTATTACATCTTCTTCACACATGACACCCACCAACATCAATCAATCAATCATTTCCATTTGGTTGGCCGAATTCTATTCTATCTATGAAAAAATAAAAGCACATTATTTATTATAAATACCAACCAGCAGACCAGACCAGACGAGGGTTTCTTTTTCTTTTTTTTTTTTAAGAATATCAACCATCACAACTTGTGTGAAGAATCACAAGAAGAGATCAGATCGCTGGGTAAATTAATTACAGAAAGGAAGCCATGCCCATCACCTCACCACAAATAAACAGTAGTAGTGTGGGATTGATTATTTGTTGTTGTCACAACTACACACAACCAAAAAGCGGGGTTTCCTCTTCTAGCAATGCCCAGTGAGTGCATTATTGCCTGCTTCAAAGTTCACAGGCAGCACAACCAGCTCAGCTCATCCATCCAAGCTTTTCTCATCCGAGACACAACAACAACAGAGAGCCGGCTGTTCTAAATAAACTTAATAAACTAACATAACATGAAGATATGAAGAACCTTTAAACTAATAAACCAACGAAAAGATCCGATGAGTGAAACAACGAAACTCGTCACATACAGATACAGAGATGATGATAACTCCAAAGTAAAAGTCTCTGCCTGCGCAACACACACAATTCCAGACGCTTTATCGGCTCATAGTCATCAATGATCAAACCCACCCAGACCCACTCCAGCGTACATTTCTGGTCATGACGAGTCGCTTCCGTTTCCCGCAACTCTGATAACCGTTTCATCAGCTTTGAAATTTCCATTCTGCCAGAAACACAAATTAGAAATACGACAGAAAGTTGAATGTAAACATGGTCTTCAAAAATCAAATAATATAAAACTTAAATAGAAGAACCCTTGCCCCCACCTCATCACTCTGGTTAAGCGAACAATTTGGTCCCTGCACACCACCTCCCTTTGAGAGGTCCCTCAAAGTTCCCTTCAATTAGCAAACACGTAACATGAGTCATTCACACCCTAATAGCAATCAACAATTATAAGATTTATTACTCCATCAACTAAAAGCATGGTGTCCCAAACCATCATAAACAAATGCGCCAACAAAATTCAACATTAACCTAGAAACTTCACAATCAGTGATTATTCATGAAAAAAACGAGCTACTAGAGAGATATAGAGAGGAAAAATATATATATATATATATATATATAAAAAAAAAAAAAATGCCCTAGCATTAAGCAGTGAGAACTCTAAATGATGGTACCAGCATAAGCTGGCAATACCCAAGTGTCAAAGAACAATACACGTTTTACAAGGAACTCCGCCAGATATTTTAAATGTCAAAAAACAATGCACGTTTTACAAGGAACTCATACAGACATCAAGACAGACAGCTCGCACAAGTGAAGATAAAAGCCCACAACCGAGATGATTAACTAGCAAGCACAAGATGATACGTGAAATAACAAAAATATAAGAAAAGAAATCATCTGAGGAGAGTGTTCAAACAACTGTGGCACAAAAACGCATTTGATATGCCAAATATTAGAGAGAGAGAGAAAGAGAAGGGGGGGAGAGAAGGAAACAACCAACACAACCTTATTCGCCCACATAAGTCCACATGCATTACAGAGAGTCCTAGGTCCTTCCGGTCCGCGGCGCATCATTGGAGTAGATTTCTCACTGATCCCACAATGCCGACAGCTGGCATAAGCAAACTAATGTTACAGTTCAATTTCAGAACATGTCAATAATCAAATTAATAAGATAATTACATCCAAGAACTGCAAGCAAAATAAAAATATTCGTAGGACCCCGGTCTCTAATCAATCAAGTAGCAGGAACAAAGTCCGCGGTTGTCCAAATTCAACATTCTCATTGGATTCGAAAATTCAAAATCATTGAATGGCAATTTTTTTCATTACTCATACAACAGTAAGTCCAACTAAACAATCTTAATATTGAAACAATATAAGCTCTTAGGGCCCTTTCCAGGTTCTAAACAACAACTGTTGTAGCCAAACATTAGTTTACTTGGTCATTAAGCCAACAACTTTCAAGTTTCTATCCAGGTTGCAGAGAAAGGTTTGAAGTTTCACATCTAAATTGAGCATCCTCTTTTCATCAATGAAAGGAGATTAAAGCTGTCCAGCTTATCAAGATATAAGGATATGTTTAAGTTCATGCTAACCCGTAACCCAAATACTTGGCATAAGAATGCCCATAAAGGCCTGCAAATCAACTGTTTAAGTTGATAAAGGATCTAAAATCTGACAATGTGACTGGTGAACAATGTACTTTACCATACCAAGAGAGCTCCGCAACTGGACTTTTTTTGTTTTTCTCATTTCTGGTGATAAAAAAGTGCGAAGGATTAAAGAAAAATGGATATGTAAAAATAAAATTAAAAAAATCTAAAATCTTGCCACAAGTTGGTTCAAGTATATATAACATGTGTTCTTTGAGATATAGAGGTAATTATCTATGCAATTTTATTTAATTTCCTTATAATAACATGACTGAGAGAATTTTATTCCAAGGTTAAAAGAGGACAAGAAAAAATGAAAGCGATAGAAGCATAGATGGTCATACTTTAAAACAAAGAGGCAGGCAAGTGAGGTTGAAAATCTTGTTACCACAATACCATTAAAATAAACATATGCACAAATACTGGGAGAGAACCCAACCATCATCAAACAGAGAAGAAAGAAACAAAGATAAACACCAGGAGTGATGGCTAAGCAAAAAGTTAACATGAGAGGAAAACTTACGAAATCTCTTGATTTTGGGATGCACTGGCATCCAAACCCCAATTCTGATTAGAATCCCAGCTTGAAGCAGCTGATGCAGCATCATCATTACTGGGTTTTGAAGATGTAAATTGACCTTTATTCCGTTGCATCCTGCAAAGCGACAAAATCAGTTAAGCCAGACACTCAAAAACTTCATATATCAAAATCGGACTTCAAAAACCAAACATTTATGGTCAACACAAGGTACAGGAAAGTTTACAGAGACATGCAACCTCAAGAATCAACTTAATCACGCCAATCCCATCATACAATTGGGCACAATTCAATAAGCACCACTCGCAATGAAGTATACAACATGGACAAGAAGTATAAGTGTACAATATGCTGGTTCTATAAATGCAATATACTCATATAGTCCAAGTGATTAACCTCAATGGAAAACAAGATATATAAAAGGACAACTAAAATGAAGCTCATAGATGTTGGATTCCCTTATTTTGGAGCAAAAAGTGAACTGGTTTTTACTAAATCTTGATGAGGGACTATATTTGCTTAAGCTGATTTTATATGAATTTAATGGCTGCAGAGGAGAACAAAGATCGTCATACCTAAGAGCAACCTCTTTACGAACAGTGTAACGAATTTTCTTGTCAAAATTTCGTTCTTTCCGCTTCTCCCGAAATCTGATCAATGAAGCTAACCTCTGAGGCACATTGAACTTCTCTGGAGTACTAGATATGCCCTGTTCATATTGATGATTAATCAGGTAGCATAAAAATAAAAAACTATACATATTATACATAATAATGGAGACGTAGACGTTGTATCCATACCCTATTACCATGAGTGCTTACTGGGTTAGTAGGCACATTCAAAGGGACTTCACGACCCCCTAACAGAAGAAGCACAGCTTGAACCTGAAGCAAATGATAGAGAGTCAACACATTGCCTCTATACATCAATCATACGACAATGAAAGGCGCACTCCAAAGTAGAGTTATAATACAAAACCTTTCGCCTGATTACATACAACTGTCTCTCAATTCATTGAATCAACTCATAATGTGGTATATGGCAACTAAACATCTTTGTTTCCGTTTGTGGGTGGGTTGTTTGTTGTTGTTTGGGGGGGGGGGGGGGGGGGGGGGGGGGGCAGAGAGGGGACTTTGCCTGGATTGAAAAAACAGTAATACTGCAGCTATGCTTGCTCCACAACTTTCAAGTTAATCTACACCTGACATCTTCGATCTTTGAGGCAAAGTTCTTCAAGCACTTTTGCAGCAGAAGGATGCAAACGAAAGGATCACACTTTTTCATCAAGTAACAAAATTCCTTTGTGGCAATCTTTATCAAGAGCCAGAAACACAAGGGCAAAAAGCAAAAAAATGATTGACTTGAGTATGAGAACCGGTAAGAAGAGGGTAAAAGAAGGGGAGCTACCTTTTCGGGAGAGACAGAATCAAAGACGTAAACTTGGCCCTGAAAAGAGAGCGTGAGCTGATTATTGTCATTAGTAATGCTGCCACTGGCGCCAGGAGGCACCAAAGCACTATGGTTATCCGATAAAGTCGCCTGATCAGTTGAAACATCAGCATCCATACATTCACTTCCACCAACAACTGCACCACTACCAGTATCTTCATGCTCATCACCATGATGGTTCATTATATGCCCATTACCCATATGGTGCAGGACATGATGATGATGATGATGATGATCTTCCTCTTCCAAGTAATGAACTTGCTGGTGCATCGTTCCCGCTTGGCCTCCATGTATTCCGCCTCCACCCTCCATCTTCACTCCCAAATATATTCCAAAACCAACACCTCAGCTAATATTCTCGTCTGTGAGCACGACCAATTGAGATTCACCTCTTTTTTTATTTATTTGTTTTATTTAAAATTGGCTTTTCCAAAAGCACCAGAAAGAAGGGGAAAAAAGACACAAATTTTACAGGCATATTAATTGGTGGGAAAAATAAAAAGAAAGAAACAGAAACTTAGATATGTGCTTACAAAATCAGCATCCGAGCGGAGGGGTAGATTCAGCGAAAAATCAAGCCTTCCCAAATGGCGAAATGCAAGTCTTTCTTGGAATTGAAAGACTAACGGGCGTGATTGATTGGGTACAGGAGAGTTCGGGGGAGCTCGACGTTACATTGAATCAAATTCTAGGGTTTACAGATGCAATTATGTGCGAGGGCCTGCGATCTCATTCACAATCAATTTCTTTCTACCAAAATTTAATTTTAGCGTCTAAGGGGTTGTAAACTTTACACCTTTTTATTATTATTATTATTATTATTATTATTATTATTATAGTAGCAGTAGTACTAACTACTACGTGATAAAATGATGAAATACTCCGCTGCAGCCGCTGGTAGGGGTAGCAGTTATTACTTACTATTCCCTAACAACAACTCTGCTCTCTAATTACGTTTATTTCTTCAAGACAAGAATAATAGCAGTAATGATTATGAAAAGCCTTGACAATTACTCCCACACTACCGTTTCTTTCCAAAGTAAATTACTAGCATCATGATTCACCACGTTCGATTAACTTTTTCTTTCTTTCAACACCAACAAATTAAAATGCATTCATTTAATTTAATTTTAAAACCAGCTAAGTATTCAAATATATATATATATATATATATATATATATTATATATATGTGTGTGTGCATTCATTTAATTAAAATGCATTCATTGAATGCGACTTATTATTACAAAGATAAATTGTTCACTTTTATTCATTAATAAATTAATATTTAATGATATTTTAAATTATTTTAAAATATTTAGCATCAGTTAGTTAAACCTGTATAAATCAACTGGAATCGTCACAAATCATAACATGCACTTTTTCTAGCTATTTTATTTATACATTAATACTTGATTTTTATCACAACGAAATTTTTTCCTTTGTTAACGAAAGCAATACATTAAGATACTCTTTATAATATATTTACACAGGTCACTCTCGACTCATAAATAATCCCTCAAAATTTGTTACCCTTCAACACTTTAGGGCGGGCATTGAGACCTTGCTAGTGTGTGTATGTGTGTATATATGCCTTACTAGTATGTATATGCATATCTACTACTAAAATTTACTGAAAACTCTTATGCAATAATAGTATTCGATGTATTATTCTTGCATTGAATAATACACTAAGCATGGCAACGTGAAATTAGAAAGCTCAAATGTATAATTAAGCATAACAAAATTTAATCTCTTTATTAAAAGTATAATTACCCATAAACAATTCAAGAAATCTTAAGGATGTGCCACATCTCAAACTCACTCTGACTCTGAAATGATGATGATTATATGAAAGTGTTGTTAATAATCAATCATCTAAAGTAGAAGTGATAAAAATAAATCAACACAATTATCTAAAAAAAAAAAAAAAGAACCCACTCGCACAAAGAAAACCGCAAAAACCCATCCAACAGAGTGTACTACCAGTACCAGAATTCTCGAATAGGGGGCAACAGCATTGAGAACAAAATCACCATAAATTCTCACAAAATCTAAGGTACGGCAAAGTTGCTTTAAGGTGACAATTAAAAGATGAAAATAAAAAATTGATCTAAATACGATGCTAAATCAAGTCTACAAAAGGAGTTATGGATAAACTTAAAAATCCATCGGAAAGGGCCTCCAAAATTGTAACAATCATTCATGTATTACTACAATCAATCTAGTTCATTCTCCTGATAAGTTCATTGATATAGTCTTCACGATTGCCAGCATCGCCTCCTTCAACATAGTGATTTCTCTTCTTCTTCAAGCCACCAAGAGGCGCCTTAAGTTTGAATGGCCAGAGAAAATTGTTTGCCTCCTTAAAGTGAGGTCCAACTGTCAGGATCTCATGGGCAAGGTCTTCAATGCAGATAATACCATGTTTTCCCAAAGCCTGTCACACAAAGCACAGGTTGGCAACGCCTCTGGAAATCAACACGGAGAACAGAACAAGTGGCATAGTTCAGAAACAAAGTACCTGTTCAATGATTGAGTTGTCAGTCAATGCTATTCTCTGCTTGTTTACCTTGCCATAGCCTCTCTTGTAAATCAATTCCTTAACACTCTTCAAGTTGGGGTATCTGCCAATGAGTAAAAGCAAAGAACTTTCAGCTGTCAATACGCCCAGAACACCACCAACATATACATATGTGAAAGTGCACAGAATTGCAAGTGAGAACCCACCCATAGGCAACGTAAGGCTCAACTCGGTGTAGCATATTCAGCGTTGCCTTGTTAACCTTTAGGAATACACCATTAAATATCTGCAGAGGAAGAGCACAACAGTGAAGAAATCAAAATGGCAAAAAGGCAGACAATAAAATTATGTACATACCTAAAGAATAAACACCAGAAACCAAAACAAAAAACAAAATCAAATAGGTCGAAATCTCACTAAGACAAGGACTAGGAGAGTCCAAACCAATCACCCTACTATAGTGTTTTTCTAAGATAAATGCTCCAAACTTGTCATTCCTTGTTATTGCTATCAAATTAATCAGGATGATCACACATTAATCATTGAATAAAAAGCCCCTAGGAAAATGTACGAAACAATAAATCTGGGAATAACTTATGGTTGCCAATGTCTCATTGAGTTTGACATTTAATGCTACAAAATTCCTCCAGCTCCTGAAAAAGCCAAATGCACATTGCTTTAGTTCAACAATGACAAAGCTGTGATTAGGCTGATACAGGTGATGATTCATCACCAACCAAATAAATCAGCAAATCAACTGCAGATCAATGGTACAAATTTCGCATATCAGCAAACTGCCCGTGCATTGCGTAATGACACCAAAATCATGCAGCTGAGCAGTTGGAGAATGACCTAATGGAACTTACAATTTCACAGTTATTTTCAGAAACTTGGATGACAGGAGCATTCTGAACTTAACCCTCAACATGTATCAAGGACAAAAAGTCGTTTCTCAACTAGTTGCAATTAACTAGAAACTGAAATTATTTGTCAAGTCATTTCTCAACTTGGTAGAAATAACTAAAAACACAACCACCCTAGATCCTGCCAGAATTATTTTATACATAAAGCTTTCTAAACTATTAAACAAGAGCAATGAGCCAACACAGGTATATATCCGCAAATCACCTGTCTCAGGCGCAGAAGCTGCAAAATCTTCTTGGTCCTTGGATGCATAGCATTGATACTGCAATACACAAAGTTAGAATATTTTTTTTAACTCATTCAGAACTAGCAAAGCAAAATTGGTTGATAAATCAAATATTAATGCATACCCTCGAATGCGAACAATGAAAAGCAGCTTGGCTTCCGGGTTGACATAAAAGCCTCCTTTCAACCTTGCTTCGCGTTTCAACTTGATAAGCTCCCTTTGCTGAACAGAAATAACAAGTTTTGAGTACAATGTCAAAGGTCCCATGAAAGTAAGAAAAGGCTACCTGCTCGGCGTACTCCTTAGCATACTGCTTAGCTCGGTTGTAGATGAGCTTGCGGTTGGCAAGGTTCTTCTTCTTAGCAGCTTCAAATTCCTGCTTTTTGGCCAATGCCCATTCTTCGTTTCTCTTCTGTTTCTTCAATACTGACTCCGGGACTCCCTTTGCTTGTTCTTCAGCCATCTCTGTGTAAGAAGAACGGCAAACGTGCTGCTAAACAATCATGTTGAAAAGCATAAAAAAATAATCAAAGTCAGAGAACATAATTGTCAAACCAAAACGCTGGTGCTACTCAATCCACATTCTCAAGGAAAGACGTGTGCAATTCGAGGGTAATACATGAATTTACATAAGAATAGGTGGTGAAGAAGCAAGAAAGTGTTGTCACATGTAACTTCAAGTATAGCATATAGTTCACCACTAGGAAACTAGTGGGTGATAAAACTGCAGATGTTGCATTTACCACAAGTACAATCACCAGACCCTGCACCCTCAGCATCCAACTACTATAACAGTCAATATTAATGAGTGAGAAAAATTCACACGGTTTCTTCGATTGCATGAACGGAAAGAAGACAAAATTAGATGCAACACTCGGCCATTGACAATAAATACATGCTTAGCAGCAAACTCAGAATATATCATCCTGCAAATGGTAATAATGAAAAGATGACACCACAATTTTTTTTTAAAAAAAAATGCATGCTTTCGGAATTCAATAAACACTAAGGCTACGAAGAAATAAAACCCAGAAAGTGACGATCATAAGCTGTGGTATCAGAAGGCAGTACATTTTAAAAAAAAAAAAAAAAAAACTGGGGGCACAAGGTTATTAAGTCCAACACAAACATCCGATGTGCGGCAGTTTTTGGAAACAAAAACTATAAAAATAAATAAATAAACAAATAAAAGAAGTAAAAAGAAATGCATATGGAGGAACAAAACAAAACAACACAACACAACGTAAATGTCGAATTCTTAAATCAGTAAAAATCAGCAGCCCCCCATCTCACACAGATACGATACCAAGATGTATCAAACTTTGATAACATTTTCTTCAAAAAAAAAAAAGAAAGAAAGTTATTTTTATGAACGATTCATTTCTAAAACCTTCTCTGCCTTTAACGATGCAAAGAAAAAAAAAACTGACTTAGAAACTTACAGAGAGAGAGAGAGAGAGAGAGAGAGAGCCCTGCTTGCTAACCGGAGGCTGCTGCTGCTGCTTCACTTCCTGGATGAATTGGGTACGGCCAGTAAGAAGTAGGGTTTATAGTACAGCAGTTTTGGGCTCAATCACTAATCTGGGTCGTCGTCGAATCTATACCCGGGTCACAACAACGCCTTCAAGGTAAGGATGCCGGTGTAACTCACAATGATTGGTAGTGGGCTTCGGCCTTTATTCCACAATTAAGTTGACCATGTTGGGCCTGCTGGCTAGAGTGCGAACGTCCTTGTTTACTATCCTACTGTCCAACTGTTCACGTTTTTCATTTTTTTTTTCCTTTTACGATTGTTCATTATCCACTCATTAAATATATGTGAGATGTTAAATTTTTAGAAGAGTAAAATTAATTTAAAAAAAAGTGTATAAATATAAATGAGGATGATAATTAGAATAAATCTTTCTTACACTGACGGTATATACACTACTATCATCATTGAATTCATGACATGTGTATAAAAATTGAATTTCAAATTCAAATTTGGCATAGTTATCATTCATCAAACGTTGATAGTGTATATACTGTCACTGTAAGAAAGATTAATCATAATAATTATTAGTATGTGTAATTACAGTATAAGTTAAATATAATTATTTGTTAATCACAATAATTATTAGTATGAGTTAATCACAATAATTATTAGTATGAGTGGTCATTAGACACTTGTAAAAAAAAAACACTCGTAATTTAAAAACTTGACTGCTATTTTCAATCAGACCATAAATAACTTTCACGCGGTTTAAATGATCTTCTAATGATTCGATAAACAATTAAAATTTTTAATCATAATTTTCGATCCCTTTTATTATCAATATTTAAACTTTAAAGTCATATCAACGTCACATCAACTTATCTTATTCTTCTTATGTCAAATCAAATATCATCACACGAGTTTCAGTCGAGGAGGATACCCTTTTTTTTTGTAAATAACTTTGCTGTATTCGGAAAAATTATTGTGATATTAAAAGTATATTTGCCAACACAATTGAGCATGAAGTTTTCGAGGGGAAGGGGAGTTGATATTTATTCTTCATTACCATATGTTAAAAATAATCTTATCTCTAGGTAAGAAAGTGGTGGAGAAATGTTCAAGTTTAAAAAGGAAAATTTTTGCAAACATTGACCACACAATTTCATTCCCAATTTGTTTATCAAATTTCAAGATCCAATCTTATTTACTTTTCTCAAATTTCGTTTTATCAATATTCAAGTTCTGTTCTAAATTGAATCAAATAGTTGTCTGTGTTTTTTCCAATGTCCTCGTGTGTAAGGCTGTAATCGATCAAAAACTCGACTCGAACTTAGATTGATCGAGTTCGAATCAAGTTCGAATAGCTTGATAGCCCTAATAAGTCGAGTTCAAGTATCCAGTGGTAAGACTTGAATGCTCGTCGTCGAGACTGATCAGGTTTTTTTATTTTTAATTTTTTAATATATTATTATTATTATTATTATTATTATTATTATTAAATTACCCCTTGTACCCATAAATATAGTTGGATTTACGAAATATTTTAAGTTGTATGAAATTTTTTAAAGAACAATAATGTCTTTTCACTTAAAATTTGCCAAGAAAAATGAAATTTCAAATCTTTTTTATTCGAATTCAATAAGACTTGTTTTAACTTGACGCAACGTGGGTTGAGTTCAAGTTTTACAAGCAACGCGTCGAATTCTTGAATTCCAATAATGCTACTGGCTCGAATTTAAATATCCTTCACGCCGCACTCTCGAGCTCAACTCGATCATACCAACTCAATTCGATATATATCCCAACTCGTGGGAACACCCCTATCCTCGTGGCCAAAGGCATAGACAATGCGGGTTGCAAAAAATTCCCTTCAGCCAGAAAGGCCTAACCCTGCAATCTGTACCTCGCTTTCTCCCCCTTCCCCGTAAAAAAGTAAGGAAATGGAGAACAAGAAAAACAGCAGCCGAACCAAAACCGCCTCCTCCTGACCCCCATCCCTCAAATTCAATCCCCAAATTCCCCACGTGCTTTTCTTACCTAATCCCTGCTTTAGTAGTCCACTCATAAAAATAGCTTAAAAGGCGTCTCAGGTAGTAAGTTGCTACACACATGCATATGGAGACGGCATCTCTATCCCTGTCTTCTTCCTCTGTGGAAGCTCTCTCTACCCGTGCTTCTCTCCATCACAATCACAATAATAAGCTGTTTTCAGACCATACCCCCTCTCCTTCGTCTTTCCCTTCTTTTTATCCAGTTCGGTCGAGAACAACCGCCGACAACAAGATTATTGCTGCTGCTGTACCTGGATCTTCCCAAATTAACTCTTGTTTTCTCACTACAACCTCCTCCTCCTCCTTCTTCTCTTCTTGTGCTTCTGGGCGGAGTCCTTGTCTGCCCGCTCTCGCTCGTAAACCTTCCCGTCAGGATCAGGGCCACCACGAAGAAGATGCTTCTTCGGGGAATCCCAACGCCTTCCACTTACTCCCGCACGACTCTCTTTCTCCTCCTCTTCCTCTTCCTCCTCAGGTAATGATATCATTACACTATATAAATTCGACTTTCTTTCTCCTGTTCTACGATATTAACTAGTACATTAGTAATTCTGGTTTCATTGATTAAACTTAATTACCTCTTTTTTTTTTCTCCTAGAGCAACCAAAAAAAAAAGATGTCTGGATTTTGTATTATGGAGATTGAGGAATAAGAAATATAGCATTAGCTGGATATTGGCATTTATGGTTAGGTATAGGCTAGTTGCTTTTTGGGTAATGAAGCTGCTTCATTCTATCGCAACAAGATGGACAATAATGCAATTTATTTCTGATCGGGCTCAATTACCACTCGGATATGTTTGGACCTGTCTTCCATTTTTTTTTCCCTTTGTCAGGATTAGAGATTTTTTGACGCAGCAATTGTCTTGTTATGAATTGACCTGTCATCGGGCAACATAATAGAATCATCCGTGGCACATAATTTGCTGGTCAAACACTTGAAAATATTGCAGAATGTTCTGGCCCGTGCTGCTTTATAACAGAACCAGTTTTCCTTGTCTCATCAAATGTGATAAAGTTCATACCTTTCATTAAATTTCGCATGTTTGAATAGATTTCTGAAATCAACTGATAATGGAAGCAGAGATTGTTTTATGTATTCGCTTGAATCCAGTTCATGTTTAAACAAAGATTTAGATTTCTATTGCAGATATCCAAATCTTATCTCATAAGCATTCACGCAAATGACGAACCTTAAATTTTATTGTGCTCTCCATGGCATGAGTTCCTTTCCCTGTTTCCCTCATATAGTACACAAATGGCTATGTCAACTGGCTTTTTTGACTTTGTTGTGATCGTTTCTATCATGTTCTGAAGGGCAATTCAGGACACCAACAAACCAGTGAAGAAAATTTGGATACGACATCGCATGTCATGACTCCTCTTGTGGCCTCACATGGAAGCAACACAGGAGGAGGTACAAGGGCTGGACTTTTTCGAACTCCAATATCTGGGGGAGTACAAAGTGCCACCTCAGCCCATGGCTTGCCTAGACCAGCTTTGGCAGTCCGTAATCTTATGGAACAGGTAAGACCAACTTTTTGCAGAAAAATTCACAAACATTACTTTTGATACTTTTAAAGTAATATGCTAAAAAAAGTTCAAAACATATGGGTTTTTTTGGTTTTCTATTTCACTGTAATTTTTCTCCTTTTGCTCCTATTGAACATGATGGCATTTGAAGGCTAGGTTTGCTCACTTATGCACTGTGATGTCGCGGATGCACCATCGGCGTGAAGGTTATCCATTTGGCTCTCTCGTAGATTTTGCACCAGATTCAACGGGACGTAAGTAATTGAAAAACTGCTGTACACTTAGTTATGTACATACATACTACTAGTTTCATTATTTCCAGTTTCTCGTTTTACTTTGATGTCCCATCAGTACAGTACAGTACATACTGAACAAAAATTTCTTTGAAACTTGTTTTCTAACCTTACAGACATAATTAAATCACATTGTTATGAGAGAGATATTTGGTTCTCACCCTCAGGAAGGGGTTCTAGTCATTTCTCATGACTTTTGACAAGTTGCTTTGCTGCCTTTATGTGTACAATTTACTGTCATAGGAAACATGCCTCAAATGCGAAAGATCACTTTTGATGCTACAATTTGCAATGTTAAGGAATATGCCTGAAATGAGAAAGATTACTTTCGAAGCTACAATTTGCAATCTCAGGGAAGTGGAAGTGGTTAGGACGTCGGTTTTTTATAGCATTTACCATAAACCTGTCAAAAATATCCAGTAGTTGAAACTGTTACATAATACTCTCATTGGTTTTTTTGTTATCACTTTGATCTAACTTTGACAATTAAACTATCTGATTTGTCTCCTTGGTGCTTGGTGTGGTGCAAGAGAGAAGGAAAAATAAATACATGGGGAAAAATTAAGGAGAGATGAAGAAAGATCTGTGTAGCTAGCAGATGGCTGTTGATAAACATTCCTTTTGATGGTAAATAATGGCATATAAGTGGAGCAGAGGGTTGGGATGGAGTATCTTATGGCATCAAATAATCGGATTTCATGGCAGAAGCCTTATCTATGACACTGATACTGAAATGAATGCTGTGGTAGTTTTGTTTCCATTGTAATTTTCTTAAGCTGATGTTTACTGTTTCTGTTTTTTGCTTATAGACCCTATATTTTCATTTTCTCCACTGGCCATACACACACGAAATTTGTTAGCTGACCCCAGATGCACTCTGGTTGTGCAGGTTAGTAACCACATTCAAAGATCTTGGTGTTTTTTATTTTATTTTTTCTATGAGATTTGTGAATGTTTATGCTTTCTAGATTCCCGGATGGAGTAGCCTATCAAACGCAAGGGTAACAATCTTTGGAGATGTTTACCCTCTCCCTGAAGACCAGCAGGTGAGTCTCACTTGCTATGGCTTTTCAGAAATCCATGCTTTACAGCTATTTTAAAAATAGATTGTACTCTGTGTGTTACATGTTTTGATAGATTACTCAGTTAAATGCCTTGATGAATTATTGTTCTTCTAAGGTTTGATAGATCAAAAAGGAAAATCTAATATATAAAGGGGAAAGAGGGAATGGCCCTCCTTATAATTATCAACTAAAGACCTTATACGAATGTTTGAGACTAATGAGTAGCCCACTTCGCTAAGCACAATTTCATCCTCTAGTCAACAGTGCTCAGAGGAGTCGAATCTTACCTTCCATGCCCCTTCCTTGCGTTCTGCAAGTCATTGCTACACAAATTGCAGTGTCGTATTGGAAACAGTTACTCTACTTGTTTCTGTCTTGTTCTGATCTTTGTTATATAATTTTTACTTCTCTTATTGTCTCAAGAATCTTTTGACCTGTTTCCGTCATTTCCTGTGTGTTTAGAGTTGTCTGCTGCTTTATCAGATAAAGTACCTGATTAACCTTTCCAGTCTTGTCTTCCACCCTTTCCAACCCTCTCTGCATTCGATGGAGGGGTGACTTTTTGTGTTAACTTGCATTCCAACTTGTTTACTTGTTATTTATGGTGAGTATCCATTTATAACTTTTCCTGTATGGATCACCAGGAATGGGCTCATAAACAGTACATAGCAAAGCATCAACAAGGACCATCACAACAGTGGGGAAACTTCTACTACTTTAGGATGGAAACTATAAGGTTGGAGACAAAGTATAATGTTGCATGCTGCACTAGTTAAACAGTTGAGCAATGGTGGATTCTGGGATACAACTGTTGCCTTTTCCTATAAAACTCCGCATCACTTCCCAATTTATCCAACTAGCATAATTTGGTCATTATTGCCTAGATGATGTACAAACTATCTTTTCAGTTTTCAGAGTCCATTATTGGATTTATGCTGTCACCCAAAGTCATTTGAGGCTTAGTTACTGAGCATGAGACATAGTCACCTAGTAAGAAAGCTTGTCATTGTGGTGCCAAATCATATTTAACATGTCAATCATAAGAAAATACACATGGTACATTTGCCAGCTAAATGGGAAGAAAGATTGTAATGGCACTGTCTAATTGGTCTTAGCATTCTCACTATTTTGCCCTGATTTTCTCAGAATTTATGATTATTCTGGTAGGTTTAATTAACTTTTTTATTTCACACTAACTTTCTTTCTTCACCTCTGGAAATGTTAAATTTTGTGGTGGTGCTGATGTATTTTTATAAATTTTTACTATCACTTAATTTCAGTTACTTGGTTTAACACGTGCTGTTTATTATAAGTCAGAAGAGTATCAACTTAATGGTGTACAAATGTTAAAAAGCATTAAGATATAGTTGACATAAAAAAGGTTGAATCAAATTTAGGTGGTTTACTTGTGGATTAGTTAATTTTTCTTTGTCTCTCCTTTTTTAATATGCTTGCTCATTTACATTTTCTGATTCCCAATGGTTTGTCTGATTGACATTTGTAAATGTCCTGTAACATGAAGTTTAAGGAGATCTCCTTATATGTCATGCTTTATCTTGTGCATTGATGGCTGTCATGCAGGAACTCCATTTTCGGAGTTGGATTTATATGCAGGGCAGTCACCTTGATATATCTTGATGTTCTTTGTCTATACAACGTGAGCTTTATAATGATTGGTTTTGTGCTATTTACCTACAGTGACATATATTTTATTGGGGGCTTTGGTACTGTTGCTTGGGTTGATGTCAAAGAGTACGAGGCTCTTCAGCCTGATAAGATTGCTGTTGATGGGGGTGAACAAAATTTGAAGGTATGTCATTTGGCACACTTGTCATTTCAAGAATGGAGTGTTAACATTTCGTTCTTGTTTTGTTATATCCCTAATTCTGCCTTTTCCTAAGAGTGCATGCCCTGCACAATTCTTTTCTTCCCATCAAATAAGAGAGAACTAGCAGTCATCATATCAAAGAGAAATGGGCAATAGCTATGTGGTAGAGCTGTGAACGTGGAGGACGCTGGTTTGGGATGGAGTTAGGTTTAACCAATTTCAGCTGGCTCATTTACTTTGTATATACCTTGTTCAAGCTGGATTTCCAGTTTTCATAAGCAGGACTACCATGACTGGACTGCTTCTGCTGGCAGCTTGGAGTGTTTCCAAAATAAGCTGTTTTCTACCTATAAATGATTTATACCTTTAATTGACGCTCAAACTTGAACTGGGGTGTTGAAATTAAGCTAAAAGTTTTTGTCGAGTTTGAACCTAGGATTTTTGGAGGAGAGGAATTAATATACTCAAGGTTGAGTCAATTCTCAAGCTCAAAACTAATACTACTTTTGTTGTGTTTATATGTTATGGATCAGATTTAATGTGCATTTATCTACAGGTCATAAGAGGATCTTTAGTTGGAACTCGTGTTAGTGATTACATATTTGGGACTAACGAATATATGTTGAAATAGAGAGTACATTAGTATCTTTATGATATGGTCATAGGACTCGCATCTGAACAGCTTTGTTTTTCGACTCTCTGCTATTTTTCTTTTATAATTTGATAAATGTGCTCAACATAAATATGGCTGTCATTTGGTAAATATACCACACCACACCATGCCTAGCGCTGGAGAATGGTTGGATCTTTGTTATCCTGCCCCAGGACCAGGAGTGGGTAAAAGGGTCTTCAAATTCTAATGTGCTTTTGCCCGAGTAGGAACTGAATGCAATATTTTCAAAGCCCTTGAAAGAGCTGTTGTGTCAAGAAGTTGAAGTGGATGATGCTGCTCTCATATCAATTGATAGCAAGGGGACTGATATCCGTGTCCGTCAGGGAGCACAGGTTCTTTTTCTTCCCATTTTGCAATTTTTTATATATTATTTCGTGGAAGCTATTGATTGTCTTTCACCCTTGCTGCCATGCAGTTCAACATACAAAGGATATCTTTTGAAGAGGGGCATTCAGCTGAAACGCTGGAAGAAGCCAAGGCAGCCCTCTGGAAGTTGATAAATAAAGGTCGTCTGTACAACTTACACAAATAAAAAAATGTGTTTTTTTTTTTTTTTTTTATGTGTGTGTGGAAGGACTCATGTGGTGAGCTTCTTAAGACTGTATGTTGTAATATATATTATTAGCCGGAATAAGGTGTGACGGTCCACATTTTTTGGGATATAAAGATTGTGTGATGAGTTCGTACGGGAATATGGTAGCATTATTAACAAAAGAAAGAGATGAGCTCTTGGACTTGGATGATAAAGAGATCTCGTGAAATAACAAAACAGAGAATTACAAACCGAATATGGCAATGGATAAGAGTATACAAAGGCAAGGCTGAATATGGCAAATTTATTAGTTTGGGCTTTGCTTCTTTTTTTTTTTTTTTTAAATTTTAATTTATAATTTAAAAAAAAAAGAAAAAGAAAATGGTGTCAGCAAGCTCCAGATTGTAGTCAATATGAAAGCTCCAGATTGTGGTCGTGATTACAATAGAGAATAGCGGCAGCAATTGTAAGGAAAGAAGAACAACTAACTAACTACTTTACCTGCCTTTATAAAAAAAAAAAAAAAAAAAAGAAGAGTATTCCTCCTTTCTTCATCCAAAGGACGGTTACGTTGTTTTAACCAGAATTACTACCGGTGAAGAAGATTAACAAAATCTGCCGGATACAAGTGGAGACCAATCAGTGGCCAACTGATTGATAAAATGAAAGAACAAGGCAAGACGAAGAAGAGACAAACTACAGAGGAAATTTACAGTAGTTTGCTGTGGTATCAAAGGAGGAAGAAGAGAGAGAGAGAGAGAGAAAAAAAAAAAACTAGAGCGTTCTCCCCTCTGCCCACACCCGAGAGTGTCCCAGTGGGCCCCCACCACCACCACCACCAAAACCAGCAGGCAGCAGCAAAGGAAAGGAAAGGAAAGGGAAAGGGTTGCAGACAGACAGCAATCAGGTTGCTCCGATAGACCCTCTTGCCGCCCACCCATGGCTGAAAGGAGAAGAAGCAACGGCAGCAGCAAGTCATCATCATCATCATCATCATCACCAGGTACAGCAGCAGCGACAGTGTGCAGAATACCGGATGACCACATCTTCTCCATCTTGTTGCGTCTTCCAATAGACTCAATCCTCTGCTTTGGGATGACTTGCAGAAGATTGAGGTCTCTTACTTACTCCGACGCTCTCTGGGAATCCATCTGCAGGCGCGACTGGGGTTCCTCCTCCGTCGATGACCTCATCAAGGCCCATGACCCATCAATCCCCATCGCCTGGCAGAACCTCTATCAGCAGCTCCACCAGTTGGATTCTGTCTATTGTCGGAGGCTCTTGGCTGCTGCTGCACCTGCAACACCGCCAGCCCCCGACATGGTCCCCAGCCCAAGAGCTTCTCATTCACTTAATTTTGTGTCTGGATGTTTGCTTCTCTTTGGTGGCGGCTGCGAGGGAGGTCTGTTTCTCTCTTTCTTTAAAATGAAAGGAAAAAGAAAACTAAACTCCCTCGTTTTTCTTTTAAGTATTTCTTTCTTTTGCCCTATTTCTTTTCCTCTTTTCTTTTTCTTTTTTTTTTTTTTGGGTACGCAAAAGATGAAATTTTTTTTTTGGCCCCTAAAGATTGTTCTTTTGTGATTGCTTTTCTTGTTCTTTTCCCAATTCCAACCCTGGTTTTGCATATAAGCTCACAGCTTCTGTGATTGCTTTTCTTGTTGGATCCATCTTAGCCTTGACGTCATATCATAACATTTTCTTGCTCAGAGTTAGTTCCTTGGTGACTAAAACTCAACTCGCAAATGCGTTTTCTTTCAATTTTGGATTCTTTGAGCATGATCTTCTGCATTCGGCATACTGTTGGACCATAGTCCAAACTGAATCAGCTGGATCAATGTGTTAGAGTCTCTACTTTATGTTGCGTTGATCCTACTCTACTTTGAATCAATCAGTTTCTTCTTGGTTTTACAGTCGTATTGTCTTCCTTTAGGTCGGCATCGTGATGATACGTGGGTAGCATATATGGGCAATGACTTGAGGAGGATATTGAAGTGGCAAAAGATCAGTTCAGACATCCCAAGCGGACGATTTGGGCATTCGTGTGTTGTAGTTGGTGATTCCCTCGTCCTCTTTGGAGGGATCAATGACAATGCGGTCCGGAAGAACGACACCTGGATTGGACGTATAGTTCTGCATGAGACATCTGGTATGACATTGTCCTGGAGACTGCTTGATGTGGGTTCAGTTGCACCTCCACCTCGGGGTGCTCATGCTGGGTGTTGCATTGACAAGAGGAAGATGCTTATTTATGGCGGAATTGGAATGTCTGGTGTTAGGCTGGGTGATACCTGGGTTTTAGATCTGTCAGAAAATCTTTGTTTTGGAACTTGGGTAGAAGTTGTGACTCATCCATCTCCTCCATCTCGTTCAGGGCACACACTAACTCATATTGGGGGAACACGAACAATCTTGTTTGGTGGAAGGGGATTGGGTTATGACGTGCTTAACGATCTATGGCTCTTTGAAGCATACGAGGGTTTTTGGAGATGGTTACAGTTGCCAATTGACTTGCAAAGCATCCCACATGGACTTTCCCTTCCACGAGTTGGTCACTCGGCCACACTCATCTTAGGAGGTCGATTGCTTATTTATGGAGGCGAGGATTCATGCAGGCACAGGAAGGATGACTTTTGGCTTTTGGACGTCAATTCATACAGGCAACCCATTATTACTCTCCCGCTCACAAAAATGTGGAAGAGGCTGAGAGCAGTGGGTGATAATCCCAGGTGCAGATCATTTCATCAAACTTGTGCGGATAATTCAGGACGCTACTTGTACGTCTTTGGTGGGATGGTGGATGGCGTACTTCAGCCTGCTGAATTGTCGGGGTTGAGGTTTGATTCCAGTCTTTTTCTTGTGGAGCTTTTGCTTCTGTCCTAAACGTTTACACAGTATATTATAAAAGGGTTTGATGATGCCAGATATCGTGGATGCTGCAAATCTGTGAAGCTTGTAAATAGTAGCAGCAGCTCTTTTTAGGGAAGTGCTTCATTAAGATCGTTGTTGATGAGCTTCATCAAATAGAAGCTTGTAAATAGGAGTAGCTCAAAGACGCGACTGGTTTGCTGATTAAAAAGGCCCAAAAAAAAAAAAAAAGGAGAGGACTAACCGGGGGAGCCCCTGGCCGAACAGAGTGGTTCTTTGCCTTTTCGGATGGTAGCTGGAAATGCCCTGAACAGAATTGGCCTTAGCGCTGAAATTTAAGGCTGATAAATTCCGGATGTTTTTGGTACCATCTTTTCCTGCCAGTTATTAGGTGGTCTTTTTCAGCTTTTGATTTCTGCTGTATCATATCATATACGCCTGTATTTTTGAGTTGTGCTACTATAAAGTACGGAATTAACAACACTAGTGATGGAAGAATGGGAACGTGCGTGCATATCCCTAGCAAACCCAATGATTCTTCGATGAAAAAGAAACCAAACCGTATACCCGCTGTACTGCGATTCCCTTGTTTAGATGCCAAGTATATGATTTAGAACACTATTAAGGAAGCAATTCTAACAAGTGAAATGAACTTTGACAATCAAAAGTTCCAGTATTATACAACATTCAGTTGACATCTTCTAGGGAGCACTGCATACAAGTTCATGAATCTTGGCAAAACCAAGTCATGATTGTGTGTGCCCCTCTGGAAGAACCATCAACCCTACATATCCATCTCATACCAGCAAAGATACAAAAGTAATCAAAAAATGGAACTAATCCCTCCCACAATTCCCAACCCCTTCTCCATTTCCTCCAGACGATGTAAACAAATCATTATCACTATAACCTACCTTCTAAACGTACCAAAAAGAAAAAATGCAGATATGCTGAATACATTAAAATAACTGGCAAAAAATAACTCATAAGTGTAACTTAGTTCTCCACATTTCCCCAATGACCTTCCTTGGTGCTGGATCATCAGGTCCCCTGTCTCGTTGTCCGTGAAGTACAACCATCCATTCCAAAAGCCAACAAGAGTAGTTTTCACTCGATAAGGAAGCTTTCCCACGACTGACCATTTCTTTAGCAGTCCAAAACCAGGATTGAAAACAAAACAAACAAAGAAAGAAAAATATTTCAGAAAGTCAAATACAGATCAAGAAAGAAGTTTCATGAGAAGATACCAGCAAAATCGGTTGCAAATAACCAGCAGCAGAAATAGAAGAGACCCAAGAATACTCAAGAACTGACTAACACAGTACAAAAGCAAACACCTGCTGTAACGGATTTGCATCTGGAGAGTCTAGGCTTACCACCACATTATGCTGAATACATGTACACATTTATGCTTGTATGAGCACACAAGACACTTTTTTTTTTTCGAGGAAAGAGAGGGGGGGTTGATAATCCATCTCCAATGTTACATCTGCTGAGTTTGGTAAAAGATTGCAGGAAAAATATCAGCAGAATAGCAACGATTAATGTCTTTGTCTAGGCTATATACTTTTTTCCTAAGTTTTTGAATACGGGTAACAAGCTTAACTAAGGGCTTTTTGGCTGAACTTCACCCATAGAGAAGATGCGTCTTCTAGCATCAAAAACATTAGACCATTAATTATCAAGTTTTTTTAGACATTAAGCATACCAGTGTATCTAACTGAAACACATTAAGCATACCAGTGTATCTAACTGAAACTGGAATACTTCTCCAACAAGCGTCATCTTCTTTGTTTCAGGGTGCTTCTCTGTTGTGCCTCCAACAATAATGATTGAATTATTCACAATTTTCCAAGCAAACTCTATGTGTGAATCAGGCTTTGGCATAGGCGGTAAGACCTTCCAGTTCATATCATCATCCAGCATGTAAACATCACCATAGACAACCTGTAAGAGTCTCAAGCTGCATACTTTAGAATAGATCTTAGATGTTTCCAAAATATTCACTTTGCTTTAGACAAAATTCTCGGTCTACTACTAAAGAAGAAGTGAATAAATCAGCTCATAACTAACGATGTCATGAGATATTAAAAATTAAGTCCAATTAGAGAAAATGACACTTGCCACAATCATAACTGGTAAAAGAATAAAGCACTATGCTGCTCTTTTTTTTCTTTTTCTTTTTTTATTTCATGAGTAAAAGTGCTTAATGTAGGTGAAAGAAGTATATTACCTCATTCCTGCGAGAGCACTTAAAAATAGGAGACCCAGGCTTTGCCATAAAATCACCCTCTTGACCACCTATGACGTACAATCGATCATCAACCACGACACAAGCCCTACATGAATGTGGTTTTTACACCAGAAACAAGAAGATCATTCACTCGTGCTGGAAATTCCATTGAAATTACAACTGCAAATTGAAAAACTAGTGTTTCTGAATCGTCCTTAGTGTTTTCTCTAATGTCTTTTAAGAAAATCTCCATCAATTATAGAATAAAGCCCTATTGCACGATAAATATCAGAGATAAGTTCTTCACCTTCCATTGTTTTAGCATATCTTGACGGAAACAGTAGTCATCCATAAATACAGTTGTGAAACCAAATTTGAGCTAACAAAACTTTGTTGTCTAATTACATCAGAAATTCAAGCAACATAGAATGGTCACGTTAACATGAGAATAGACTCCTTAATAAATTCAAATCTTTACAAATCAAACACTTGCATGTTTAAATCTGATCTTTCTAAATTATTTGACATTTAAATTCCCAGCAACAGAAAGCGCGATTGTACAGATAAGAGAAGAAACCAAATGCAAACTTAAATTTTTATGTAGTGAAATCTAACCTCTCTGGAAAATAAACCAATGAAAAAAAGGAACTCTTACAGACAGAACCTGAACAAACTTTCTTCTCCGCCATTACTCTCATCCCCACAAACAGACTAACTGTTTTATTTACTGTGACATACAATTAATTCCAGGTAAGTAGTGGGAACAAACCTGTGAGGTCCACCACGGGGTATGGGAACCTCAGTCCGCCACTCCTTCTCTAAAGCTTTGCCATCTTTTACCGCAATACTCCAATGCTCTAATCCAGGTGCATGACGATTCTCTTTGCTGCCACCCATCACATGAAGTCTTCCCCTCCAGAGTTGAGTTGCAGGTGCATACCTGAAATTATCTGAGTAAATCTTTAACGAAGACATGTACAGAAGTGACAGCCACACCACAGTTGCGTTCTGGGATACACCTAGTGGAAAGTGAATTCAGTACATGCTGAAAATCACATCACATCTTTCATTTTAACAACCATAGGAGAAGGCCATTCAACACCCAACTTGCGCTCGAAAGTAAAGGTGCAGCTTCAAACATGCTCTTCATTAAGTAAGACGGAGGGCAACACTATGTGCTAGACAGGAAATATTTAGTCCCCAAGAAAACCAAGTCCAAATACCAGAATTGGCACACACAACAGAGAATAACAACTTGAGCATTCACAACTCAAAATAGAAGCAGGACAAGACGCCATTTGGACGACAAAGTCATGCAAAAGAAAAAAATAGATTGAAAGCTCAAGAAAATCGAAGATTAATAAAACTAACCAGGCGGAATGGACCATTCATACCTAGGGAGAGGAAGAGGAGGCATGTTGCTCCACTGCTTCGTCTGTGTGTCAAGCACAAATGTTCGTGCAGTGGGCCCTCTACACTGAGGGCCATATTGCCCAGTAACTACAAAAACATACCTCCCATCTGTAACCATACCCAAATGTGAATGGGCCATCTCTTTAGGCATATCAAACCTTCCTCCCCATGTATTGTCGGTAAAGTTATAAATGTCCACATGAGAATGCACCTACAGCAGAGAGATAAAGGGATGATATAGTGAATCAAGTTGAGGTAGGAAATATACGGTGTAAATCGAGAGAGAGTAAGAAAGGAGAGGTGGGAATGGGTTTTACATAATCAATGGTTCCGTATCCGGCAAAGACATAAAGGAGATGGCCGATCTGAATGGCAGCACCGTCAAGACGAGGGACGGGGGCAGGGGCCATCTTCTCCCATTCCAAGAGGGGAGCTGGCAAATCAGAAAAGGTAGCTGATAGTAACCTCTGATTGGTCTTTACATGTTTGTCGGCAGCGTCCTTGTCCTGCATAAATGAGAGTGCACACAAGGGGGAAATAAAGCACTCGGAAAATGAAAAGAAAGAAAGGCAGAAGCAGTAGCAGTAGGAAGCAGCCTGGGGTTTGGTATATAAATACTGAAAAATCAGAATTAGAGTTGCTGCTAAATATTCGTGTTAGGGTTTATGAGTTTATTACTTTCATTATTTTGGTTGTTTGCTCTAGAGATATGGAAAAAAAAAAAAAAAGGAAAGGTGAAAGAAAGAGGAGGAGGAGGAGGAGGGGGACCTTGAAGGTAGCGGGTGCGGAATGGGTGTGATTGGGGAAGGGAGAATGGGAGATGACGACGAAGGGCGTGGAGGAGGAGGCAGGAGAAGGAGAAGAGGCGGCCCAAAGTAGATCTGCGATTAGAGCAAAACCCAGTAGGCCTACTATGGAGGGCAACACCAATTTCTTGGCGGCAGCGGTTTTATGCTGCTTGGCGGTAGCTGCCGTTGGCCTCCCCATATGTCAAATCTGAATATCAACAACGTCGCGATCTCGTCATCATCTTCTCTGTTGTCGTTGTAGCCTGAAATATATAATAGCAGCCGTTTATGATCCATGACCCATCATCATCATCCACTCGTCTTCAATTCATTCATAGAAGATGTACACATTCATCCTTACAATCATATTATATTACCATTCTCGCCCCTTTAATAATCGATAAAATGTGACAAATTATGTGTCTCCAGACTTTGAATTGAATGCTCACAGAAATCAAATACCATCTGCTCCCGCTGTCCTCCTGCACGCACATTGATTCCTTTTTTTTCTTCTTTTTTGGGGTATGAATGTATTACGCGTTCCGCGGTTTCGTAATACTACCAAAAAAAAAAAAAAAATCTGCCCTAATTGGTATCCGGTGACGTATCAAGAAAAAAAAAAAAAAAATAGACAAACGATCATTTTTAACAGTGCACGTCACTAATTCAGTTAGAATTTTTCAAATTTTCATTAGAAATCACATATTTTTTTGACAGAAATAAAAAACTAAAATGATCACAATGATAGATAAAAGGATCGAATTTGCTAGGCACCAAAAATGCCATTTTCCCTACCACTGTCTAAATTTTAATGAAATTATGATATTTTATACACAAAAAAGAGAACATTGGTGTGCTATTTTTTATTTTATTTTATTATGTAGAGACTTTAACTACTCATTTTTTAAGGTAGCCAAGCTTGGTCGCTCGACTCTTGCATAGTACATGTGCCTGGAGGTTGGGGCTTCGCAGAAGAGGAATCCTTCCAATCCCAGATAGGTATGTAGCGTACTTTGGCACTTCAAATACCGCTGCCTAACTATAATCACTCCAACACGGAGGGATTCTAACCATTGATCCTTTAGGCTTCAAGCTGTTGGCTACCATTAAAGACTTTAAAATCTTGATAAAAGGAACGTCAAGAGTTCAAACATTCTCTTCCATCAATTGTCTGCCATCAATGCACCACTACATTTCTTATAAATCCATACAAGTGCATAATTCACTCATCTGATCCGATGGTGACCCCGTTAAACCTCTCCCCCATTAGAATAAGTTAGACTACAAGTAGACTAAACTAGTTGTTGCCGTCTGATAAAATAAAATAAACACACTAAGGGATTTTGGGTGGGCAGTTTTTTATCTTAGGAGAAGACCACACACACACAGACTTTTAATCATATCATATCCAATTCCATCCCCCTCCCCCCCAACCATTGCCTTTCTTCTCCACCCTCTTTTCCAAATATATCAAGTACCACCAACACAACAAATAGAATCTGCTCAAGCATGTATATACAGCATCAAGTTTTCCAATTGCTACTATATATAAACCATTCCGGTACAAAACCTTTCATTTCATGCTAGTATAAGAAATTAATAAAATGAGACCCCCCTTACTCAAAGGATTTAACAATTAAAAAAAAAAAAGCAGAGAGAAGAAAAACCACGCACAAACTAACGACAGCTCAATCAACCACTATATTTTTGCACTCCTCTACAACCACTACCTATATTGCAAGACAACAAACCTTCACAAAGCAAATTACCCAAAACCAGTCGATGTCATTAAGAAACGAAACCAAATCCACTTAATTATACTGGGATCACATCTATCTTTGATGCGTCTTCGCAGCTCAACACCACACCCTCTAAGCTTGCCGGAAAGATACACTTGCTCCACTGGCATCCTGTTGTGAACGGCTCTGGAGGCGGAACTATCATCAGCACATTCTCATTTCTCTGCACAACTCCCATCACACTCACCGTGCTCCCTTCTTTAATGTACCTAAGCCAAAACAAAAAAAAAAAAAAAAAAAAGCATTTCAGACACCCCAGCAGATGGAAAAAGCATCATCCCTTTTTTTTTGTTCTTTTCCAGTTTCCTCTTTTTTCTTTTTTCTTTTTTTTGTGTTAATCCCCCTTATGGTTAAACGGTTCACAATTCTACCTTAGGTTATGTAGCTTCTCTAAAATGTGAATACAAGTCATCAAAAACTGTACCACAACAAGGTCAGAGCAGATTTGAATTATCACTCCATTATTATATGGAGAGCACTTCTAGTATTACAATGAAACTTCACAAGTACATTGGCAACATGGCATTAATTTTGATGAATAAGAAGGCTTACCCTTCCTTCAACCGCATCACTCGATTATCGCTCGAAAGATTCCTATCCCCCAACCATCTGATAAAGTCAGGAGACAGCTCCTTGTTCAAAGGATTGACTTCAACAACGACGGATTCCTGCACATAAGGAGTCACCCTAGCACCATAGCCTGTCTTAACTAAAGCTCTCAAACCAGACTGAAAATCAGAGATGTAGAAGTCAACAACGTGCCTCTGCAAATAAGTCAAACATAGAGTAATTCTCAAAATCTTTGTCATGATCCCTGCAATGCAACAAGAAAAGCATGTACCAACAGAAACATCTAAAAATTTTTTAGCATGTAACAAGAAAAGAGGATCGGGATAGAACTCTGCTACCCTAAAGAAGGCTTCTTACCTGTCCAAAAAGGGGAAAAAAAAGAATATTGCTGTATGTAATTAAAAAAGATTGAGAAGCTAAGTACAGGAACGTACTTCTGATGACCTAAGCCCCCATGTAAAACGACGATGGGTAGGATTTGCAGCTTTTGAGTCCCAACCTCGATACTCATATAAACTTGTAGAAGTATAGACACATCTTGGCACCTTTTGGAAGGATGATTCCAGGGGTACATTTCCACAAGTCACCACCTTTGCAGTTTGACCACAATTTAACCATTAGCATAAGAGATCAAACCACCAGATTCAAAAGCTATAAAAGGCACTTCAATAAAAGTCCAGCAACAGGAGAAAAGGCTACACACAATGAGGTAAAACACACTAATAAGAATGGCCAAAAAACCTATGCATTTTTTACACAAAAACATTTCTGAAGCAATCCAAAACCATTATTGCTTAATTAAATTTCTATAAAACAAAATGAAAGCAGGATCACTCATCACACGGCCTCTAACATCTAAAGCTGAATCAGAATTCAAATTTGCCCAAGCTCCAAATACATCCTCCTCCAACTGATAGCACTCCTTCCAGGGAAATGGGGATACAGAAGGAAAAGAGGATGTAACCATTCTGAAGTTGCTATTTGTTGGCCAGCAAAAAGCCAATAGTGGTCTTTGGATTAGCATCAGCTTATGAGCAACATAGCAGTTATTGGCCACTAGGACCATAGACCTTCAAGACAGGCGTTCATACATGGTAGATGTTACTCGCGGCCTAAGCATTTGTTTCAAGACGAAGTTAGATTAAGATAGCTATTCGTATGTCCCTACATTACAGTAGAAGACAACACTGAATAGGAGGGCCTTGTAACTCTTTCTCAGAGGAACTGGAATCTTTTTCATTTTCATGCCTCTGCGAGGCTGAACATTCTATGGTACAAGTACGGAGAATAGCTTTGGGGGTGATTCATGATGTCGCCCATTCAACTATGGAAACGAATAAAAAATTTAGTAGAATAGAAGTACTATAAATCAGAATTAACAAGTACTTACCCCTGAAACCTTGACATATTGCCCATTCTTTGCAGTTCTCAGTTCAGCATCAGGATAATTGGCAATGAAACCAATTATAGCTCTTTTCCCCCAACAAGAATTCCAAAGGAATAACGCCGCAACAATGGCGAAGAGAACAACAACAACAATGAGCAAAATAGCATTGTGCACGGCTCCAAGGATAAAGCCACCAGCAATGAAACCCATGATGAACAGCAAGATCATTGCCCACAGGATAGGCTTTGGAAAATTCCTCTTGAAGGAATAGTCATCTTCTTGACTAAGAGTAGTCACAGCTGGGTTGTTAGCAACAGAAGGGCCATGTACTTTGACTGACCCCATTGAGTCCAAAGGACCAGAGACCTTACGTGGGGCACCAGATGAATTCAACGGACCAGAAGAGATTGGACCGGAAGTAATTAGTCCTGTTGTAGGAAGAACTGGAGCGAGTGGACCGGAATTTTGGCGGGCAAGGGGGGTGACCCCACCAGATTGTGGGCCAGATGATTTTTTTATAGGTTCCCCATGTTTACTCAAAGGCCCAGAATTTGATTTCTTCATTGATGCTGAACCAGATGCTCCTGCAGATGATACTGGACCAGAGGTGGAATAGCTGGCTCTAGCAGCAGTATTAGGATTGATTGGTCCTGAATGTGAGGCAGCTCCAGCAAATGATCCAGTCCTTGAAGGAGCATTGGTTACAGGTCCAGATTTCCGTGACTTAGAGCCATCAACAGGAATATCAAACATCTTTCCAAGCTCTCCAGACTTCTTGATATCACCACCAGTGTATGGCATGGCCACAGAGCTCATGGTTGGTGTCCGCTCTTTCGGCTGCTCAGGCCGGCCAGATACATACAAGCCATTGCTCAGCTGATGAGATGGAAATCTAGAACCCATCCCGAGTTCTTATCATGCACTAATGAAGCACAAGTTCTGTAGCAGCTGTTATGTGTGGCTCTGAAATCTAATATCCCCATATGAGCCAAAGAAAATGTTGTCAGTCAAAAACATGCTTCATGTTGCAGAATGCACGACAAAATTATTGAAATAAGAGCAACACGGTAATTATGGTGTGTGCAATCAATAGCAATAACTGGCAAATTGACTGAGAAACAAACCATGCACCAATCATTACGTGGCAACAGAAGCTGCTTTCCCTCATTATCCAAAGAAGAAAATGGATGGCTATCCATATCTCAGTAGCATGAACCAAATAAGAGGGCAGATCACTAATTGAGAAAAAATCTCAAAATGCACGATGAATGTCATGAAGCAAAAACTTTCTTTCTTGCAATTTGAGTCCCAAAATATTTTGTGAACTTCCTATTCACAGTAATGCACATCATGTAGGACAAGCCCTTGCAATTGGTCCCTCTTCACGCTTGAACCTAAATTTTAAAATTCAAATTCACGGACTTAATTTCAGGGAAGTTTCTTCAATGAAAGTGTACAACCCACACTATAACCAATAGATCATTTACATGGGGATAGCCACAACTATGATTCTCACAAATAGATCTCAAAACAAATTTACATTCATTTGATCCAACACACTCCTACACAAACCCCAAACAAGCACACTATGAGTTTGAAAGAAATAACATAGGGATGGTCAAAAGAGTACGTTAAAGGAAGGCAGAGAGAGACAGATAATCAACAGATACCGTAACAAATACTAAACATATGAAATATTTGGAAGCAACAAGCATCTAAGAATGTTCTAATATATGCACACTATCTTTGACAAACGTAGGTAGAGAAAGTCGACAAAACAAAGCCTGAAAAAGACACCAACTCGACGGCCTTGATAGATTAGTGATAATCGGGGGTAGATCACATAGAACAACTGTTGCATCTATTGCAAAACCAAAAGTTTTCCATAAAGAAGCATAAATCAACAGACACAAATAGATATTGCAAACGTGAAGCGAGCAACAGCTAGGGCAAAGAACCGCAAGTCAGCAGCAAGTCAACAGCTAGGATTGGCATTTCGTTTTCTTCAAAATCAATAAGGACAAGTCAGCAGCAAGGCCAAATGGAGATGTAAGACAGCTGGGACTTAGATCAAACCAAATAAAACACTTTTTTTTTTCTATTTTTTCTTAATATATAGGTAGCAGCCCTTTTACCAGACCAAGAAGTAACAACTCCACTAGGGTTTCCTTTTGTATATTTTCCCCTTCCACCGTTAAAGCTTCAACCGAGTCATTCTGAGCTCTGGGCAGTCCAGGAATGCAAATCAGCGAGAAATAATTCGAGGAGAAACTGCCTAAATTTGATAACCCTACCATAACAGACAGCTATGTAAATTGGCATACATTTATCCAGTTCATAATGGCAGACCTCAAACAAAAGTACAAACTTTGGCATGAAATCGAGAAAACAAGGCAGACCCATTTCACCCAAAGATCGGGGGCATAACCAATGGAGAATGAGAAAGCAAAGAGAATGGCAAAATAATAACAACAAATGGAATAAGAGAGAGAGAGAAAGAAGAAAATTAGGTGAAGGGAGGGAGGTTTACCTGAAATAGTAGCAATTAGAGGAAGGAGAAGGGTGAAACCTGAGGGAAATACAGATCTGGAGACATGAGATGGGAGTAGAATGGGATGGTTGATGGAATATGAATAGTAGCAGTAGCACAACAAACACAGATGCGAAGGGATGAGATGAGATGAGGAAGAGCAAAGAGGAAAATGGGGGGTTTGGGGGATGATGTCTCACTCTAATTGATGTAATTTGGGGGTTCAGTTAGTGATGGTTGGGATTTTGCTGCTGCTGATGTCGTCGCTGTAGTCGTTGCTGGTGCGATCCCATCAACATCTACTTCATTTCTTTCTTTCTTTCTTTCTTTGTTTACTTTTGTTCTCTCTCTACACTCTCTAAGCACCCCCTTCTCCTCCTAGTACTATATCTTCAGAGTGCCGCAACAACGGGTGGGTTGTCTCGTCCGGCTATAACCTCCTCCAACATCCCAATTTTTCAAAAAATTTATATATATATATTTATACATCATCCTACTACTAAAACATGGACACTAAAAGTTAAAAGAAACAGAAATTTTTTTTTTTAAAAAAAAAAACTGAGAGATAATAAATACTACTATCTGGTTGTTAAGTCTCAAGGTCGTCACATTATCAACTCGACCTAATTCGAACTTTTCTTCTTCTTCTTTTTTCAAATTAACAGTGCGGCTAGAGAGCCGGTTTGGAATTTTTGAAATAGGAAAAAGAAAATTAAAAATAAGTAACGAGAGAAAATGAAAGAATTACAAGAAAAAGGAAGGGCTAATTTCTCAAAATTATCTCAAAAAGTTCGGGGACCTCTTCCACTCAAATGTGGGGAATTTATTTTTTCCCCTTTTAGGTGTCAAACACTTTATAGTTTTGTTTGACACCTTTTTAAGAAAATAATAATAATATTTCTCAGTCGCCACATAGTATTATGCAATGAGGAAGAAAAAACTTTTTTAAGATTTTAACCTGCCTTTTGCCGCACAATGCTATACAATGACGAGGATCATTTTTTCCATTTCTTTCGGTCAATGCATAATTGTTTTCGGCAATTGACTCACTTATTTTAAAAAAACATAATTTTATTTTTAATTTTTTTATAATGACAGTTTTATTTTTTTAAAAAAAAAAAAACTCGGTTCGATCGGTTCAATTTGTTTTTTGAATTATTCATTGAATCGAAGCACGACATGACTTTATTTGCGGTTTGATTGATCAAACCGATCAATCCGATCCGATTTTCAAAACACCAGTTCAAACTGATGCATCTACAAAGTGGTATCTTTTGCAGTTGCACCGTACCATCAACGACAAATGGTTTAGAAATTAAAAATCAATTAACAAGGTGAAATAAGCACTTAACTTAATGCTAATTAATAACACCTACACAGGCCAACAATAACAAACCCCACTCCTACCTTCTCACTAGTTTTCACTAAGGGTGATGCTAAATCAAATAGCTAAACTTGAACTCGCAAACTACTCAATCAACAACTCGATTTGAATTCACTTTAATCGAGTTCAAACTGGAATTTGAGTTGCTCATTTGATCTCACAAATCGAACTCGAGTTCCAAATTCTTGTACATGAAGGATCAATGAGCCTAATCGAGCTTTTTATAATATCTATTTATTATTTTTAAATTTTTATTGCTGCAAAATGTCGATTATATTATTTATTTAAATTTATATATAAAATATTAATTTTTATTATGCGAGCTTGAATGGACTCGATAGAAATTGATTAGAATCGATTAGATTTAATTAAATTCAAAATCAAGTTTGAGTTCGACTAAGGTGAACTAAGTCGAACTCAAGATCAAATATTTTCATGTCGAGTCAATTTTGAACTGTGCATTATTCGAACTCTATTCAAATCGAATGCGCCCTAGTCTTTTTTTTTTTTTTTTGTCAAAAGAATGCGCCCTAGTCTTTGCACTTTCTTTTACACGATCTAGACTCTGCAGGATAATGGGAGTTGCTCTACCTTTTTTTTTCATTTACTGGAATCCAGGAAGGTATATTATACTAACATTAGTTTAGTATGGAGAATGCTATACGCATATGGCTATTCCTTCCCGTGCATATCCAAATGTAAGCGTACTACGATTTCTTCTGCCTTATATAATCTATACTATATTTACTACTACCTATATATTATTATTTTTATATATAAAGGGACAAGGAGGTGTTGTGTAAATTTTTGTTGGTGGTACTTTATATCCTTTCATCTAATATGTATGTCTTATTATTTTGTTTTTCAACTTATTTAGTGAACCTCAATTTTTATTAACGGCTATCAATCATGGCTATGAATTACTGCTAAACAATTATTTATTTATATATTTTATTTTAGTGAATTTTCTACGTGTCTACTACACCAGCATAAAACTAATTCTCTTGAAAATGATTTCAAATATAGTTAAAAAAAAAATTGACACATATTTCTTTTATTTATTTGCACACACATTCATTCATGTACGCCATAAACAGCATTAGTGATATAAGTAACTAGTGTAATTTTAATAGACCCTCCTCAATCCTCATGACTCGGGTGGGGCGGCATAAGCTGAATGACCATTTAATCCCTCACCTCATTGAATTCTTCTTCTTCTATCTACGGCTCGTCACGGAGTAGCAGTAGCTTTTTACAGCCAAACTATGAACTAAATTGACCGATGATCCGCAAACATTGAGGAAAATTTAAGATTGTGTTTGGATTGTATTTTTCATCATTTTTCATGAAAAAATTACTGTAACGATTTGATATATGTAAAGAAAAAAGGTGATAGAAAAATGTGATCACGAAAAATGACAATATTTTCTAACGAAAACAAGCAATCCAAACAAGGCCTAAGTTTAGCAAAGGACTGCCAGAGATAGATATCATATCCTGAAGTTGTAGGACAGTCCTAATATAATAATTAATATAATCTGTTAAGAAACAAAGGGGTACTTTTACTTTAACCGCTGCAGCAGCAAGCAATCTGTCCCACTTTGAAGCATCCAAATTTCCCGCATAAGATATTTGGGGATGGGATAAGCTCAGGGTGCAGAACAAAGCCCATATTATTGTGTAAAACTTAAGAAAGTTGAAGAACAAAATAGACTTTAGAAAACTAATCAATAATAATAATGATTAAAAGTAATCTGTTGCTTCTAAAGTCAAAACATCTGCAAGTTAATAGAGAGATTGCAGCACGAACCCAACATTTTGGACACGAACATTCGACCAAATTTCTATCTGGTAAAAAACATATGATAAGTACAGTGAAAACATTTTTTTTTTTTTTCAATGGGGTCAGACGCTCACTGGGGCCGTGGGGTTAATAATTTCCGGGGTTGTTCACAGTTTGATTCCCTCCTTTAACTTTCACTATCCAACTATTCAGTTGTTAGTTGTTACAGGCAGGCAAAGTTCCCCAACCCCACCCTCCCTCCTCTTCAAAAAAAATGATATGTAAGGTAAAAAAAAAAAGGATTCCAGAAAATCCCTTTCAAACAAAGGCCGTCAAGGCAGAGGAGCCGGTGAGATGTTGGCCCGGCGGAAAATTTGTCAGAATAATTTGAGAAGTTGGTGGCGGTTTGTTACTTGTAAGAACGTGCAGAAGAATGGAGGAATCCACACCGTAGTCCCTTGTCCTCTAGCGCACGATCCATACGCGTCTAGTCATCACCTTCTCCCGTCCGATGACCAGTTAAGCTAAAGCGCAGACTCCTTCGTCAGATACATGCATATGTATGTTTAATTAAGTATATTTTTTTATTTTTATTTTTGGTTAGAAATTAAGTAGATTTATCATCATCATCATCATCATACAAAAGATACAAGCTCCCCAAGCATAGCATTAGCTATTCGTCCACAATTTCGTACTGCCACCTGCTGAAGCTGGATAATAAGCCCAAAAAACCTAATGCAGCAGCTGCTTGCAATATGCATGATTTCCTCTCTCGTATTTCTCGAGTTATCATGGTATAACAAGAAGGAACCACCAAGTCTCAACTTATTCAGGCCAAAAGACGAAGTACAAGATGAAGAATCAAAGGAACCTTCGCCACCGCCACCTACCGTTAAAGACACTATAAAGAGCATTTTCTCCCTTCCCCGCCACACTTTAAAGGCCAAGGATGACCAGCGAGAAGCCATCCCCCTAGAGGGAACTACTGGAGGGCTGGTGAGAAAGGCTATAGTGAATGAGCCTAGACAAGAGCAAGGCAACCGCGGAAGATTCTGCTAAATCAGCAGCAAAATTTGCAGGGGAGGCGATGGAGAAGACAGCAGACAAGGTCAAGACCACCCTCTTGTCCCGTGGAAGAGGTTACCCCAGGCTCGCATTCCCAATCCCCGGCTGGGCTCTGAGATATCTAATGCTCTCTTATCAGCACATAGGCAGAGTGGAAATAATAGATTGAGACAGCTGAGGGTCAGAGAGTGGAAATAATAAAAGAGAGAGAGAGTCAGAGAGGCTTGTCTTACTACACGATATCCCTCAATACCATCCAGTGTGAATACAATTCTTGACTTTGAATCCCACCATACAAAATCTTTCCCTTCGTATTTCATGCTAAAATACAAGTTGCTCCACAACAACGTTAATTGAACTAAGTCGTAAAACATAGTTGACCATCCAGAACTGACCAAATCAACCCAGACATAGAAGTAATACCCCTGTAAGAATGCCCATGCATGCCTTCTAATGTTGCAAAATTCTATCCAAATTAAATGCAACCGCAATATTGTCAGCAATCAAGATTAGGGAGTCTTACCAGCTACACCTGAGGCATACCGGAAAACAGCACACCATTGGGACCTGCTCACATACCGATAAGGTATTGCAGTGCTAGAGGTGTTTAAAGGGTTTTATGCCAAAACTAATTGGAAGGCTATACGAATCTCACGTTTGACCATCGTACTTGTGCTTGAAGAATCCTAGAGGTGGAGGACACCTAATGGCGCTAATGCTCTACTTGCAACCTTTATAGTACAACAAAGTCAATACAGCAATTGAAAATAAGAAGAACCTTCCCAGGCGGAAAAATCAACAAAGACCAGAATCACCAACCAATTAGAATGAAGATCAACATCAACATAGCAGTGAAATAACCAAGCGTCATACGTACTAAAAGTAACAAGTATGTAACAAATTATTTTTCAGCCAAATGCTCCACTGCAATACACATGTATCTTAAGGAGATACACAAAACCATAAACAAACAGAAAAATGGGTCTTCACTGCCACTGCTTCAAAGACACAGCCAATTGAGGACTTTGCTGAAGCTGTAGACAGGGGGCAGTACAAGGATTAGGTCACGCAGAAAGGGAAATGTTACACAAGCACATAGAGGTGGGTGACCCCAAGATCCATGAACCATTCATTACTAAAATGCAATGTACGAGCATAAACAGCGAATCACTAGATTTCATATTTACAAGTCGAGTTTTCTGCAAAGAGCTAGACTATTTCTTTACGTAAGAAGTTGCACCTCACAGGGCATGGACATAAAGAGGGAGCAAATCCAAAAGTAGCCAGAACACAACAAAGTGCATCAAGAAGGTAAAAAAAGATGATGCAAATCTAAAAATAAGTTGAAGTACTGCAGATCATCCTGGAGAGTTGTTCAATAGGACAACAACACTTGATGAACTCGGAAAAAGATGGGTAACAATTGATAGATAGAAATTTCTAAAACAGAATAAATAGTAGGTTACGTTGATTGTAGAGCTCAACACACAGATTTCTGTTCCAATACAACGATAGGGAACTCCAACCCAGATAAGTATTCATTCTCTTGTTAACTTACTTATTACTAAGTAGTAGATTAGATCCCACATAAAGATTCATAAATTCTGAAATACATCTTACACACTACTGTGATTTGCAGTTATAGGCTTAGGGCTGAGGTTAGTAGCAGCAGGAGAAAGCAGTTACTATAAGTGTAAAAAGATCGCTTGGTCACAGCAACTTTAAGGAAGTTCACATGACAGACCAAAAGTCAACATCTCCCTAGGGTTCTTCGCACACAGCAAGCAAAATTTTCTTTTCTTTTTTTTATTTAAGCACATACAGCAAGGAATTCAACATTAATTGCGGCAATCATCTTATCTTTTAAAACCGGGCAAGGGTGCGGAATGTGAAAAGTGATACTAGTATAAACATTATAGTGCATTTTTTATTTTACAAACAAACAAGGAATATAGGTAAGGCATTTGGAAGAGTTTTAAGTAGAAACCTTGTTTCTTTTTGGAAAAAAAGGAAGGAAATGATGGGAAGAAAAGTCAATCAGTGGTGATCGGCGGCATGCTGCTTGTGCTCGAGGTGGCGACGCTCCTCGGGAAGAGCGACGAGATAGGAGAAGATCATCCCGCCAATGCAGACGTGATAGACGGGGTCGACAGAATCGGTCTGGATGTACTTAGCGTGGTAGTTGTCGAGGCCCCTCTGGACGGCGTTCTTGAGGTAGTCCACCGTGAAATAGGGCTTCAGCTTCGCCGGGACTTCCTTCACCTTCAGCCCTTTCATCTCTCTGTAAGCGTTCCTCATCGCCATTTCTACTAAAATCTTCTTTCTTATTTGTTTCCGATTTGATTTCAGACTTCAAGATTTCCTCTCCAGATCCCCCAACCCTACAATCCTCCTGACTCCTTCCTTTTACCCTTCCCCCTTATCGTGTCCCCTTTTTATTTATTTTTGGTATAATTGACCAGATTCGATGGAAATTTGGATGGTGGTCTCTATTTAGTAGGCCCAGCGGGCCAATCCATGCTCCTGAGTGTCCAACAAAGAGTCCATCAAACATGGGGCACTAGTTAGAAACATTAGAAAATGTGTACTAAGGTCTGTTTGATAATATAAAAAATGTTGAAACTGAACTTTTTTAGATATTTTGATATTGTGGATATTTGATAAATAAAAATTTATCTGCTTGACTTGTTAAATGGTGTTGCACTTGTGTGTAATTTTTTCAGTACAAGAATCTTAACTGAATGCTTAATTCTGATAAGAACCAACAAAATTACTTCAACTACCTTATCTTATTTACCATATCTACCCTCATTTGTTAATTATGTTCAAAATTCTTGTCTAATTAAACAAACTGATATTCTCTATTCAAAATTATTATCTAATTAAACAATCTGATATTTTCTATCTGACGATTTTTACTTCTCTTTTCTCCATTTTTGATAACTTTTACATCTTCTCCGTACTTCTCATATAATATATTTCATCTTTTATATTAATTTGATTTAAAAATAAACATTGTCATTTTCCTACCTAACAATTTTAAACTAATTAAATCATAGGTTCTATTTCTTTTTTGGATGAAAAGATGTAAGGACAAAATTGTTCAATTCAACTTATTAAGCATTCAATGACAAATGTTTATCAAACAATATAAATAGTTTCAATATTAAAATTCAGACATTTATATATTTCTTTTCAGTGTTTGAAATTCAACAAATTAATTTTTTCAATAATCAGATTAAAAATTTCAGATCCAGTTTATCAACCGGACCTTAAATTAACATTACCTTCCATATACTTGTTAACAACATTTGAGCAATAATAATAATAATAATAATAATAATATAGAAAGTAATCAAAATACTACTTGGTTGTATACCAAAAGCAAAGAATATAATGATATGAGCAAATAGCATAGGATTCAACCATATGGATTAGCAATCTAAAACTTTGTTTCCAAATTGGGAAAAAAAAAGGAATTAAGAATGCATCCACATTTTGTAATGGTTAAAATTTTTTAGATTGACAGTTCACACACTAGCGGTTTATACAATGTTAATATGAATTTAAAGTTGAAGTTCCATTTACATTATTAATGCAAGAAAAATTAATTCATTTTGTCAAAAGTTTAAGTGTGAGGTTTCTTTTGAAAAAGGAAGGAAAAAAAAAATGAAAGAGCGTGGAGTGGGAAGAGGCCTCCAGGTCAGCCCTAACCGAAGAAGAAGAAGGCGGCTGCTAAAGAACATACTGTCGAGCCCCCCGGCCCCCGCCCATTCTCTCTCTATATATACACACACATTACACGTATAATGCCAGAGAGAGAGAGAGGTCAGCAGTCGCTAGACTACTCTCCCTCTAAACACTGGAATACTTTCACTTCCCTTTTCTCCATCCCTACATTACTTCTTTTCTTTTTTCTTTTCTCTTTTTTAGTCCGAACAATTTACTTCTCCTACACATTTCTTGTTCTTTTACTCCGATAAATAAATAAAATGAGTTCAAAACTGCTATTGCCCGCCTCCCTCTCTCAAACCCTAATACTAATTCCAACCACCAAACCCGCCGCTCCTCCCCCTCACCTCTCCGATCCTCAACGCCTTGGCTGCTCGTCGCCATCATCGTCCAGCGTTCTGCCTCCCTTTGGCTCCCCGATGCCTCCTACTGGATCCTCCCCCCCTCAATCCCATGCGCCGCGCCACTACGCCCTCGCCCTTCTCCTCCACAACCTCTCCAATTCCCTCTCCGACGACCAGGTTATGCCCTTCGCCACCTCTCGCGGTTGCCCTTCCTCCGCTTTCTACCTTCAACCGCCGGCCCCAAGGCATTTTTGCCTTCTACCAACTCCACCATCTTCTTTCTTCTTTCTCCCCCCCCAACTTCCCTTTTTTCGAACGGTTCTACGTTGGCATTTTCTTTTCAATGCTTATTAGATAGAGCTGTATTGAATTTTCCCCCCCCGGATGAGTTAATGATTTTCCCAGCGTTCATCACCCCCCCCCAACTCTTTGTATGTAGACTAAGAGGCCAAATGATGTTCTTTATTGAGTTGAATGCCCGAAATATTTTTGGGTTTCGTGATTCTTCTCTGAATAGGAAGATCTGATGTCCCTCTCTCCCCATTGACTTGTGATATAACGACCTACGTTATGTGAATTTTCTGCTCTGCTCTGAGCTTAGATTTCTGAAAATCAATGCTTGGGGAGCTTATTCCCTTTATCAACGTTAAACCTGCTATTTTCCGCTACCCCATGTCTGCTATTTATTGATCCGTCGTATGTTTGGTTTTCCTGTTTCTGTGAGTATTGTCTCTTGTACCTGTACAACTATTTCGGTATTGTATTATTAGTTGTTGAGCCCGCCAATGATGACTGTTAAAGGTTGAATCTGAAATGCTAGTTATAGTATTTGCTACAATACTGTTGATATTGTTTTGTACTAGGACGGTCTGAGGCATCGGCTCCTCCCCACCCTTTCCCCCAATTTTCTCATTTCCTGTCATCCCTGCGTCATGCCTGAATCTTTTTTATTAAACTCTCCTGCGCGTATTTTTTTCTGAATTTTCTTCAAGGCTTGGTTCTGGGGTCTATCATGTGTTGTCAAGTTGGCCAATTATGAACTCTGCAGTGCTTATCGTGAATGATGAGAACCTACACTAACAGTTATCCCTGTCTGATTCAATTTGATGTGTTCGTTTGATCTGACGCATGCGCTGCAGGCTAAATTGTTCCTTTTTTTCCTTCTTATTTATTCCCATTGGCTTTCTTTTACCTTAGTTCTCCTGATTTTGAAAAGGTTTTTACTGATCAACTGTGACATAGAAAAATGTAAATGATGTTGCACTAAAAAACAATTTCTTGTATGCCCCATAAGTTTACCTTCTTTGGTATGCAATGTATGATATGTATCACTTTGTCTCCTTTATGTTTGGAACAAACGAGTAGCTTATGTCCTCAAACTTACCTAGGGTTACTACTTAGTTGGCATTACTGAGTGTTTGTGGCCGAGAGCTGCAGTTTTTGTGGATGAAGAGATAAAACAATTCACAGTTATCCCTGTCTGAATTTTCTGAAGGAACCCTGTGACCTGACACAATAACAACTGCAGTTCCATAACAGGCATAATATTCTCAAATCTAAGCTCAAATTGTGAGCGGATGATTGTTTATGTTTAGTTTGCATGTCAATTAATTGCAGCACTACTTTTTTCACACTCGAAGAATCCTTTTCATCCACTTTCTGGGTCCTTTTGTTTGCAGAGACTGTGGGAGCCTATGTTGCGAGCTTATGTAGTTGCGAAATGAACTGGGAGAGGAAGATAAGTGCACGTGTTCAAAGCAAAATCTTTTCATGGTTTGCTGGAGAGTTGAAACACATCCTGTTTATGCTTTAGAAAAGGCACTTGGTGGGAAGAGCTGTTAATCTTTCCTATTGTGTTTTACTTTAGTGTCCGTTTAATTGTAGGGCATCTCAGTAATGGCTTTTGACGGTATACATTGCGTGGTACTCAGCTTGATTCTATTGTACTGATTCTAATAGAAGAGAAGCCATAGAGATATCTAACCGTGCGTCTGGTTCTGAGGTTGAGGAAGGGTAAAGCACAATACGCAATGATTTTGCTTTTCAGTTCTGGATTAAAGGCAACATTAAGTCATGTTTGTTGATATACTAATAATTTTGTTTGAGTTTGGGGAGCCGGGTGGACTTTTTGAACGTCTGGTTCTTTCCAACAGTAAAGATGCTGTCAAGAGCTGGCAATTATCCACCTGTCAATATCTGAGAGTGGCGGTTTGCAACTTGCCTTAGGCTTATCTTTTGTCGTCAAGGACTATTCATGAACTTGTACATATGAACTTGTGTTGCTGCAGTTTACTGTCTTGTATTGTCAATGCCCAGTAGAAACTATTTTCTGTATCATCATACTTGAATCCTAGAGAGGTGTTAGGGCTTGACAGCATTGGATGTGCGGCAAAGTTTATAACCTTGTACTGGTTTCTTGCATCCTTTGTTTGAATTAGATGTACAGATTGGATCTGACTATATTTTGTTACATTATCTGCTTGTCACTAATAAAAAGTTCCCAGTATCGCACACAAAATTTTTATCTTGCATCCTCGAGCGACCCCTTTTACTTTTTCATCCATCCAAATGAAGGCATGTAACCATTCTATTTGAGATAACCAGAATCGTGATGATGTGTATGGAATGGAAAGAGTAAACGTCCGTTTGAACAAGGTAAAACGTAAATTTGGATTTTGGACAAGGTAAATGCCTACAAGTTCTCGAGAAGTGTGTTAAAATCTCAAGCTTAAGGTTATAACATCACTGGTAGCTATATCATGGACTAATGGGGCTAACGTTGCCCCACAGGCTACAACAATTGTACAGGTGATGAGCAGAACAGGCGTTGTACGGATGATTAGCAGAACAAGCAGACCAGACGGAGCTCCAAAATGCACAGAAAAACAAACAGAATTTGTCGTATATTACACATGGGGCTATACACTACGTTGGAATGATTACTTGATCTAAGGGTAAACAGTGCATGCGGATGCAGTTTTCACCACCACACTGGTAGCAGCGGTGCAAAGTGCAAACGAATCGAACCGTTCGCGAGTCTCGCTTGATTCGAGCTCGAGATGGTCTAGTCAAAATCGAGCTCGAACTCAAAACATTACGCGAGCTCGAATATATATATAAATATATTTTTTATTTTTATTTTAATAGTAAAATTATATAAATATCTTTAATATTTTATTATTTATTAAAAAAATATTATTTTATTTATTTTTTTAAAAAAATATTATTTTATTTATTTTTTTAAAAAAATAAAATAATTATTTTTATTTTTTTCGAACTCGAGCTTAAAAATTGCCAGCTCGTCGAGCTCGAACTCGAGTTCGAATTCGATGGAATTAAGTTAAGACTTTGACTCGATAAGCTCTCCTACACTAGCCCTCCTCCTTTCTTTTAAGCTCTTTCTTCAGGGCATTTCCAGGGAAGGGAATGAGGTAAATAGCAAATTTGCTCAAACAATCACAATCTCCTCAACTCAGACTAATTATGATTAGATAAGCTAAAGGTGCGAAGAAATGAACAATGCAATGTACCTAAAAAAGAGCACCACCTAGAAAATAGAGCTACAGTAATTTTTACTGGAAAATTTTTTTTCCTTGCATTGCAAATTGTTTTTCAATCACTTTTTTATCTTTCTAACCACCTTTTTTCTCACATATATCACAAAACAGAAAGAGCTACAATAATTATTCTAATATTTTTTCCAAATAATCTTCTATCAAAGCACACTCTGATATTTCAAAATACCCTGAGACATGCACTGTAAACTTAACGTAAGAACAAACTGATTATCCCAAATACTGGGCTTTACAAGCCTTCCACAATGTTCTCATTGCTTTTGTGTGATCACCAGTTGTATTAACAACAAAACAAGGAAATAAAAGAAGATGATCAATTTGTAATTCCAATGGTGAAACAATGTTTGTGATTAAATGAGATTTCTTCTAGGGAAAAAAAAAAAGCACGGGACCTGGGGACAGGTAAAATTTACATATTACGATTCAACATGGGGTTGGATTGCTACGTGTAATTTGTGCATCTGAGAGACCAGATGTGCCACTGCCACCACAAAACCCTCTGGCTTATAAAGTTCTGAATCCATAATAATGGGGAACCTGAAAAAGGCAGAAGGTTATTATGTTAATCCGTGAAAGACATGTTAGTCGCAATTCCTTCTGCCCGTCAATGAAGACAAAAGGATATTTTACTAACTTCTACAATATAGACATCTAATCTTACAAGCTGTTACCAAAACCAATAGGCAGGCACAAATTCTCACCTTAATAGAGGCCCAACATTCTTAGCTCGGTAATGTGGCTGGGATCAAGATCTGGGACATCTTTACTGGATTCTCGGTCTTCAACTATGTACTCCTGTCAAAACAACATCAGACTTCATCACCATAAACTTGATGCTTTACAAAAGAACTACTTTAACCCACCAATTATATGAAAACAGAAAGGGTGAGAAAAACCTACTGTCAAACACAAGTGCTCTGAACTTAAGTTTGGAAGAAAAAAACTACATTTGTGTATGTAAAAAAATTACAACATAACGAGGCCTCTTAAAAGTTCCCAAGAAAGGGGAAAGAAGGATTCCTTATTAGGATCATTGTTTCATCAAACAATCATCCAGTACCTTTGTCAATTCTTGTTTGGCAAGTACATGGTAGTGGCGTTCATTGATCCTCTGTCCACAAATTATAGCTATGAAGAAACCATAAAGCAAACCCACCAACACAACTGCCAAAACTGCAAAGTGAAATGAAAAATGCTAAGATGTATTACTGTTGTAATACGAAGGGACAGAATCCTAACTAGCCTTGAAATAAAAGATGAGAATACAAGGGGTGATGTGCCTAGATTCTTCATTGCTAAAAGAAATAAGAAGAGATATTCCTATGATGATTACAAACCGTAAATAATCTGACAGTGTTAATAAGGCCATATTGAGAGAGGGAAAATAAATAAATAAAGAGCTGTAGTTTCTCTTTTAACTTCTGCAATAACAGCCAACGGTCTAAAAATCAACAAAATTAGACTTGTAACCACACATATCACAGAAGAATGACCCCAAAGGGAAAGTTAATTCTCTAATATACATGCAACTAGTGCATCTGGAAACTAGTAACAAGGACCTTCACTTGCAAACCAAATTCAGGAAACTGGGATCACAACTGAATAAGTACTACATGAATAATTACGAAAATCACATTGGTAAACAGCAAGTTTGTTATTCATATTTCTGCTACAGTACTAGTTTCTTTCATGCGAGGTCCTAGTCCTGCTATCTATTTACTCTTCTTCCCCTACCCATACCACTGCATATTAGAGCATTTCTACCAACAGAGTCATTAGAAGAAACCTGAAACTGGTTCTACCATATGATCTGAAACTAGTTTGTTATTCGTATTTCTGCTATAGTACTACTTTCTTTCATTTGCGGTCCTAGTCCTTCTATCTATTTACTCTTCTTCCCCTACCCATACCATTGCATATTGGAGCACTTCTACCAATAGAGAAATTAGAAGAAACCTGAAACGGGTTCTACCATATGACACTGACTCAAGAAGTTGGATTTTTTGAAATCAATGTTCAATGCACTTTGTGCATTAGTGTGGTGTAGTACCTTTCTCATGGAGTACGAGGTAGAAATCCCATTGCCCATGAGTCAATATAATAAGAAGGTTATCAAGAACAACAAATCACTTTGCTCATTTTCTTTTCTATCCTTTTTCCAGCTTTTAAATGTCTTTTGTAGAAATATAAAAGGCGAGGAAGGTGATCTGTATAACTCTTTTTCACCCGAGCCATATGACCAGGGCCGCTAAAACTGACTAGTTCTACAATTTTGCATTATTAGCAAGTCATAAGATAAATTTGTCGCAGCAACCAGAGACTTGTACATTATGCACAATTTCCAACTTCAAGGTTACATGTTGGAGAAAAGAGGTGGGAAAACAAGGTCTTCCCCCATGCTACTTGCTGCAAGTATCATGCCTCAAGGGCAGATCAGACGCCAACATGCAACATCATGTTTAAGTATTTTCTTTCTAAACCATAACAGGTGAAAGCTTTCACAGCTTCAAAGGAGCTGAAATTAATGTTCTGTCAGCTAGAGAATGGAGAAGATGACAAATGAAAACATGATAAAAATGATCTTCATGATTCAAAAAACCTGTCATATGGGCAAATAGTTCATAAAATGTAACCACAAAGTTCTCGTAGTTTTGCAATTTAAAATTGATATGCCAATTACACTAAGGCATGGAACATCAAGAACTGTTTGGTGTTCATATGCATGTAGTAACTAAAAAACAGTTGATGTTCACAGGTGCGGAATGATTTTACCTGCCATGGTATAAAAACCGTAAGGATGTTCTTCATAACCAAACATTTCCCTCAGTTCCTCTCCATAAAATTTGTAGACCAACACACCCAAAAATGCTACAATCTGCAGAGTTTCAATATATGCATGCTGAAAGTCCATAATTAAGTACCTCAAATAGACTCCCAAAAACTGGAACAGAAAGGCAACTATAAGGAAATTAATTTTAAAACCCGCATGCAATTAAGCATCTTCGGAGAATTTAAGCATCAAGAACAACATTTTCAGTTGAGCAAGGTGCTTTACAGTCTTATCTCTCAATCCAGCCAATTATGAACCCATTAGTCTTTACTCATGTAACTCTTAACCAGCTAAATAATACCTAGTTAATCCATTAAAAGATTCATTCAGTAGGCAACATATCATGCCTTGTAGCAAGATTAGGAGAATAAAAAGGCTCTATTAGATTGGTGAAATTACTAATTTAATCCTACATACAGCATGGTGATTCCAGTTGGTAAGATCAAGAACTTGGAACAAGTTGCTCTAAGTTGCTGAACTTTCCCTTGATGGACAAGGTCACCAAGATTTTGCTTGGAGCTTCCAAGAAACCGACTAGAAATTTACTAAATCCGATTTCATTCTTGGTTGACAAATGAAAATTACAGGATATAAAAAATATAACATGAACAATTTTGGGATAGAAGGGAAGATATAAGATACATTTCATACATTCACCTAACATGCACATGCAAACAAAATATACAGTCGCATATGCAGACAAATATTTGTATATGATTATATAGACCCAAAGAGCAAAAAAAGAAAAAGAGAGGAAGAAGAGGTCAACTATATGAAACCAGGCTCAGTCCGTATGGTTAAAACTTTACTCAGGATGTTTCACATTGATGGATTGCTGATTTGACGACCAATTTGGAATATTACAGCTCTTATAGCATAATAAGAAGAAATAAGGGAAAAAGAGAGGGTAATAAAAATCATGTCATACCAGCTGAACAATAACAAAAATGAAGGCATGGTCCCTAGCAACAAGGAACTGGAATTTCAACCTCAACCACCAGCGGTCAGGTGGAACATTTGCACGCAATATGAACACTGCCCTGCATTCTGTACAGTGTGAAAAGGCAAAGCCCTCCTGAATGTTGGAAGGCAAAATATTTAGTGCAAAATCTCCAGATAAAAAGGATTAGCATTGAATCTCAGAACTCCTTAGAATGATACTCTAGTGCTCAAGAGGTTGCCACCCTGCCCTCCAACCCACCCATGCAGAGTCCTTTATTAATTATTGCTTTCACTATTTAATTAAGCCATTAATTAGGAAGTTACATTCCCTACCTCCCCCCACAAGGTGACAAATGCAGGACGAGCAGTGAGTTACAGCAACATGTTATGAGCTGTTGTGTCACATCCTAGGGCAAGATTTTTGATGAGCAGTGAGTTACAGCATGTTACAGCCATTAATTAGATATGTAACATGGACAAGATTTTTTCCTTCTGCAGGAGTAAATAATTAACCAGTAGTCATAGTATTTATGACTCAAATTTAGAATAGTACCAAACAATTTTGTTAAGTAAAACAACAATACAATCAGGTTATGTTAATAAATGAACTTTGAGAAGATTCTTTATGGCTTTTAGAAGTCCATGCATAATGTGGAGAAGCAAGTGAAGAGTGTATTGTTCCACAACTCATTGATTTTATTAAATTTAAAGAGCATTACAAAAGATTCGTGTACTTATACGAGATCTATGTTTAGGATAGTCAATGTTGTTTCAAAATTTACCAGTAAGCATGGCATCCAGTCACAAGATAGGGCATCAGTAACATCAGGAAAGCTTGAGCAAACAACTTTGTCCTTATAAAAAGGACAAACATAGACATATCTCTCTTCATCATCAAGTTTATCCCACCATGAAGAGATGCCATTTCTAAAACGGCACCTGGTCCACTTTGTTTAGTGACTGTATGCAAATTTTCTCTGGGTTTGTAGAGTATTAAAAATGATAACAAGTCTTCAGATATTTTTCCTCTTAAATACACAATATTAACAAACTTGTAGTATGACATAGTTTAGCATATATGTGGCAGAAACAAGGAATATCATCAATTCTTTATCCAATCAGAGGTGACTAACAAAAAGGACGAACTACCATTATGCAAACACGACGCAAAATTCACCTTTGTTGATCTCCAGTTATCAAGACATGATCTGTGGACATGCTTCTGTGTGCCTTTACAATGACATGGCGCAATCAGATCTTCTCCTGACAATCAATGCTGAATTCTCAGTAAAACCAGAACATCTAAATGTGTATCTCTAATTAATCAAAGAAAATAGTCCTCAGTCATTTTGCCATATACACCTATTGGTGATTAGAAAGGTAAATGCATCAGCATGATAGGTAAATGCACCCAACAAGGCAAAAGGAACATTGAGGTATAAATACAGACACCTCCAGTATCAAGACATATACGGCAAAGTGGTTGGTCTGCATGTACTAAAGAACAGTTTTCATCTGCATCACCACTTGGTGAATCATCGACTGTTAGAGAAAATTCTCCGCTGACAGTGATTTCAATTGAAGATGAAGACTCCTCAGATCTCTTGGCAGTAGCGGACTGAGATAAAATCGGCTCTGTTTCCAAAATATCCTCTGCCCGACTGTCATTTGACACTAATTGCATTGCGGAAACTGTTGAATGCAAATTAGATCATAAAATTCATAACCAAAGATAGCACTTGTAAAGATCATTTCAGAAGAAACCCCAATTCCTGCAGACAAGATGAATAATTGCAATATCAGGAGAAAATATCCAGAGTTGATATATGAGAAGCTACCTGAATAACTTTTGCAAGAAAGTCTATTCTTGTCATTACTCAACTTCCAATACAAAGTTATCTTTTCCAGTGCCCCAGTAGCAGAAACGTTACAATTACATATTCTATCTTGACAAGTTCATATATCCTAGTTGCTCATCTAGAGGTTAAGGTCACTAATCAAAGTCATAAATGGAAATAACTGCTGTTGATGCATATAATAGTAATGTATTAATGTCTTAGGAAGACATACTGCAACAAGGAGGAAAGTAAATGTATTTTCACCATTTTTCAGCCTCATAAAAAGCAGTATTTACAGCAATCATGGTAACAAAGAAAAAACAACAACGGAATCATTAATCAATGAGATATCCATTAAGAAAACTGCATCCATTAGTTTGACACTAACTAATTAGCTCCTATAAATATTTTCATTTTCTGCAATCTACCCAGTCATAAGAGTTAAGAAAGTCCAAAAAAATATTTTAACACCAGGAAACTTATTTATTCATCTTTCACTCTGGCTAATTTTGTACCACTCAAATTCTACAGCCACCAAACAACACACAAGGAAACTAGGAGTGACAAAGAAGCATAAAACCAATATTCTACCACAACGTCATCAAGGTATTAAGAGCTTTTTGTTCCAGTGAAAATAGCCCATAATCTCAGCTACCAACATGTTATGACATCTTAGAGTAATGACATTAGATTGAGAATTATTCAATTCGGTATCTGTTTGATCTGTCTACGCTTCCTCCTCTGCAATTTCTTAATAAAAACCAAGAGAAAAAAAAAAAAAAAAGATATCCATCCTAGCCAGGGTTAAATCTTGTTAAGGCCAGAAGCGCAACTACGGGTGAGAGGCACAATACAAAGATCTGTCTGGATGTATTATGCTGATCTGATACATATGATAAAGTGTTTAAAGGCTGCATACCATTATTTACAAAATTTTTGACTCAAGAATATGCTTGTGATTTGTCTGATCGTTTCATCAAATAGGAGTGTGAGCAATAAATTACGTATACTGGACAAAAGCACGTCAAATTTGGGGTCCAACAACGTCCAAGTTCCATGCTTATCATCATTCAAATATTTATATTCTAAAAGAAATTACATTCGTGTACATATCTCTGTGAATGACAATTTGATTAGATACAAAACAAGCACGAGGATGATGGCACGCGCCATGCGGGAATAAAGCAAGGTATTAATCCCATAAGTGTTGATGGCATTGTTGAACAGATGATTCTTGGAGACTAGTAGACATAGGATGTATCATATTTACTTTACAATGGAAAAGCATTTGCCATTTACGATGGAGATTTGGTCAAAGAATTGAAAAAACATAATGACAGGGACAAAAATACAAGTAGGAGGAGGAGGAGGAAATTTAGTGAGGTGGGTTAGTAGAACAGTAGTGCTAGTCGTCCCAGTTGGGTAGTGTAGTGCGAAGCAGAAGCAGAAAGGGGGGTGAACTGGGTACTGCTTAAATGATCAGACTTAAAGAGATCAGGGCAAGGAAAGGATGCAAGAGTGAGCAAAGCAATAAAGAAAACGGGCAAAGCTATGATCTTTTTGACCGACTGAGAGACAACAACGAGAATTTGCAGGAATTAATCAATCCATACGAGCAACTTAATCAATGTTAATAGATTAAGAAACGGACAACAGGAATCATTAGAAGGAAAAAAAATTTTATAAAAAAAAAATAGAGACGGTGAAAAGAGGAGGAATTACCTGAAATTAAGCAATGGGAGAAGAGGGATCCTGGGGAGATTGGAAAAAGGACAGATAAAGAAATTGGAAAGAAAATGGAATTATAATTGGCAAAGACTTGTTGGTCGGTAGGGAATTGACTTTCATTTTTTTTAAGAAAAACCTTATTGCGAGAGTCGCAGGGTGGACCGACGTCGCAAATGGAGGAGGAGGCAGTAGAAGTAGTTGAAGGCCAGGCAACACAACACTGTATTGAATAATCAATTGTTTAAAACCCAGAAACAGGAAGGAGGACTGGAGGAGGAGCAGTGTGGATGGTGATGATGAATTATTGATTCAGGATTGCTGGGCGGGCGGAATGGACAGAAGGCAGCGTCACCGGTCAGACCTGGAATCGGAAGTCCACATGTGATCTTCCTCCCTTTTGGTTTTTTTTTTTTTTTTATTAAATTAAATTAAATTAACGAGGAGGGAACTCGTACTAGTTGGAAGCATAAGTATTGAGAAATGCAATTTGGTCCCCAATATTTAACTTACACACTAATTCTGGTGCATAATATTTCGATCAAAACGAATGTGATCCCAAAGTTTCAGCCTTTAGCTAGTAAATCAGAGACAATGACGGCGAATTTAAGAGCCACTGGCAGTCAAAATCAAATTGCTGTTAGTCAATAGTTCTGAATTTTCACTTTTGATCCCCTGACGTTTTTTACTTTGAATTCTTACGATTCTTTGAGCCTCAAATGATAAATACGATGAAAATGAGAAAAAAGATTAGATCAAAATTATATTAGATGTGCACTAAGGTGCATTTGAGTGTATTTTGTATTAAGTTATAATTAAACAGTTTATCATTTGAACAGTTTATCATTTAATTTTGAGAATAAAAAACATGGAAAAAGCTTATTAAACTTTTTCCCTTCTTTTTTTTATATATTTTTTGTTTCATTTTGTTTGTGTCACTAATTTCTTATATCTTTTCTTCTTATTTGCATATTTGATCTCAAATTTGGCATAATATATTCACTTATTGTTTTGCACTGTAATAATTTGGCTATCTACTATGATATGCACGAAATAGGTGCCTTGTTATAATTAATAGAATATTCAACAAACTTATCAATATATATATAGACTCTACTCGAAGACCAATTGTCATGTATGAAATTTATATCTTAACAGCAATAAAAGTCCTTCTCCTGGTGATTGCGCAGATGATCCCACTGGTTGCACACGAGCATTAGAGGCATTATTTAAAAAACTTCATTATTAAATTTTAATAGAAAGGAAACACATGTATAAAAATGAAATAACAAAAGAAAGATCAGTAATTATCTTCACTAATTATTTTGATTACATGCCCTTGCAGTGATTTGAAACCTGCTACAAGGACAAGTCATGCACGACGTTGTCTAATAGTAGTAATTAGAATAAAAAAGTCATGTGTTAAAATTAGTATTGTCTTTTGTTTTCAACTAATTCTCGTGCTATATATCGTCTAAGATTGTTATTTTGATATAATTCATATAAAAAAAAAGGCGCTCTTTAAATTAAATTACAGTAGTGTTATGTTGATTATAAATCATTTTAACAAATATTTATAGGGATCTGGGAACATAATTGTCACAGAAGTAATTCAATTCACAATTCATTTTATTTAAAACCATAACTATATATATATTTAAAATCTAAGAAATCATATTGATAGAAACTCCAGAGGTTAGAGATCACAAATACAAGTTAGAATTGCATACTAATGGCAATATGATTTTGGTAGTTACCTATCATGATTTTTTTGTTAATTGTCATGAATTTGTCTAAAATCAAAAGATTCAGGTACTACCTTTGTTTTGATCAAAATGTTAAGGATCAATTTAGCACATAAACCAAATATGGGGGACCAAGACTGCGTTTCTCCCTATATTACTATAATAAAATCAATTGTTATCTCTATTTCATCATCTCAATCTGATTGAATTACCTACTACCACTACATTCCTCTAGAATTAATAGCAATAGTAGTATTTATCTATCAAGTCAATGCTCCAAATTTACTTCTTATTCAATTCAAGAACTTTACTAAACCCACCTATCAACTTTAATATTACCCTTTTAAATTCAATTAACTTGTTCTTTTTCTTTTTAGAACGTACATGTATAGAATTTAAAAGGGCTATGTTGTTTTTGAACCTAATTATATCAATAGTGAGATAGTTTCATGTCGACTGGGAAAACAAAATCTACAAATGGTCTCAAAAAATAGGAATAGGAACAAAAGATGGGAGGATCTTGTGTCTCTCTATATTCTATTGATTTCTTCAAATTGGTCTATTATTGACTAATCATTAATAATAAGTGAGATAATTTGTTTTCAATTTAAATTACATAGGAAGGAGAAAAAACATTTAAGACTAAGGCGAATTGCGAATTTTTATGAAAATAATTTGTTGGCACATTTTTATTTTATATACATCATACTAAGCATATTTTGCCAAAAATAAAAAAATTTTAAAAACTTCAAATCTAAACGAGGCAAAAAGCTTTTAAAATTGACCTCCAAGAAGTATAGAAAATGTTCAACTAATGTGGGGACTGATTTAGATATTTGCCCATTTTATTGGCTTCAAGTAAAATCCAACGACTGAAGATGTCCTTTTCGACTGCAAAAAAAGGGGAGTAACGCTGTCGTTTACGCCGGGGGATTGGGCCAATTGTCTCTCTCTATTTATTGGTTTTTTTTTTTGTTTTTCAAATCACACAAAGTGGAGTTGGGGTTGGGGGGATCCGTTATTTCCATGGCTGGCATGGAAGGAATTGCAGCGGTGGGAGGAACTGGAATTGGAAGTGGAAGTGGAATAGGGGGAGGAGGAGGAGGTGTCTCAGTCTCAGAGGCTTCCCAGCAGCAGCAGCAGCAAGGGACTTCAAGAGTGGCGGTGGTGGAGAGGCTGAACCCAGCAGTTCAACAGCAGCTAAACCTCGACTCCGTCAGGACTCGCGCCATCAGCCTCTTCAAAGCCATCTCTCGCATCCTCGACGATTTCGACGCCATTGCTCGCACCAATGCTGTTCCCAAATGGTCTTATTACTCTCCACCCATAATCTCTTCAATCTTTCCTTTTTCCCCCTCTTGTTCCCATACGTATGGATACCAATCTGATTAATTTTTTTTTTTTTTTTTATGCGTGGATTCCAACCAGGCAAGATATATTGGGGCAATTTTCTATGGTTAATTTGGAACTCTTCAATATTGTCGAGGATATTAAGAAGGTTTCCAAGGCTTTTGTCGTCCATCCCAAGAATGTCAATGCTGAAAATGCTGCAAGTACTAACCTACCTATCTCCTCACTGCTGTTTGTTTGCTTTTCGCTTATCTTTCTCAGTTTTAACTACACCCACACCCTGCTACTTCAAATTCTTAACCATAAAAAAAAAAAAGCCATCTTTGTAATTTTCCAACATTCAAACTCCTCCTTTTGCTTGCTTTCCCTGCAGTTCTACCTGTTATGCTGTCATCAAAATTACTGCCAGAGATGGAAATGGAAGACAATTCCAAGAGAGAGCAGCTGTTACTTGGCATGCAAAACCTTCCCCTCTCCTTGCAAATTGACAAATTAAAGGTCCGACTAATCATCATTATTATTTTTTGCTTAAACATTTCCCACGCTTATATCTTACACCCATATGTTCTGGACTCCTTCCCCCCCCCCCCCCCCCCCCCCCCTTCTTCTGGTTCATAGAATAGAATTGATATGATTGGCGCTGCGTGTGAAAGCGCTGAGAAGGTCATAGCTGATACCCGCAAAGCCTACTTTGGTACTAGGCAGGGTCCTACACTTCTTCCAACCATAGACAAGGTTCAAGCTGCCAAAATTCAAGAGCAAGAAAATTTACTTCGGCATGCTGTCAATCATGGTGAAGGTGTTATTCTTACCTTGAATTGCTTTCCATGATAAGCTACTGAGACTTTTTATTTTTTCCCCCCAACTAGTTAAAATTACACCAATTGCTATAGAGTATTGATGATCTTTTGTGTGTGTGTTTTTTTTAAATATACTTGATTCCAGTACAGGTCTCTAGATAGTGAATTCTGTTTAGTTGATGTGACATAGGTTTTTTATATAGATACAGTATCATCAATTATGAAGCGCAAAATGAGAGTAAACATTCTGGGTCTGCTTTCTCTTGTTTCTCAATGACTGAAATCCCTTATATTGTTTCCAAAACAAGGTTGAGGCTTGAGGAGGGGAGAAGGTTGTAACTGTAGCAATAACATAACTTTATTATTGAGGAGGAGGAAAAAATGAGCGAGTAACAGAAAATTTTGGAAGCAAATGAAATTGATACCCTAGAAAAATAAAAAATTCACTCTGAGTTGATGATTGTGCCTTTAATTCAAATGGTTCTTGCGAAGAAAATAAACTGGGCAAATTGTATTACTTGTTTTTGAGAAGCAAGAACAGATAAAATCATCACTTAGTGCGGTTCTGCATAGCAGTTAAAGTTATATAACTTTGACAAGTTTGCTCTCGGGGAAACCCCTTTGAGCTTTTGAAACTCCTTGACAGTTGAATTCCTAAATGCAAGCTGAAACAGCTTGTCAGAATTGGTATATGCTTGGTCTTAAGAATTGATGGAAGTGGTCTGTCTGCAGGGTTGCGGATACCCGTAGAGCAAAGACAGATTACATCTTCGCTCCCAGTGCATTTGGTAGATATACTTGGTGATGGTGCCCAGACTTTTACAGATTCATCTGGTATAGTCTATTAGTTTCTCCACAGCATGCCTCCCAAAATTTATTTATCAAAATTTTTGGAGTAACCAATAATCTGACCTTCGTTTTAGGAATGTACATGAAAAGTACACCTCCCCTAGCATCAAGCAACACTAGCAGTCAGGGAGCCATGTTACAGGTTTATACTATCAATTTCTTCAAATTTAACTTCCTCCACATCCCAGGAGGATTTTGAATTTCTTACTGCCTGACATGCCTTTTTTAGCTTATCTGAATAATCTATTATCAGTTTGCATTTAATTTCATCAAATTGTTTTTTGGAATTGGGTTGCTATAATCTCATTATTGAATTTTTTTGTTTCGAGTTCCTTTTGAAGTTCTGGTCTTCTTTTATTTCTCCTCATATTTAATTAAATTTAGGCTGTCCCAGCTTGAATATAAAACGTAACTTTTCCCTTCTGCTTAACTGGCTCTTGGTCCTGATGAGATGATCTTTAGAATAGGCTGCTGGAGCACCACATATGGGAAGGGCAGCAGCTTCTCCTAGTGCTGCTAGTAGTACCTCTTTTGACCATACAACAACGTCTCCACTGCCGTATGCCAATTCCCCGAGGTCTGGTGCAAGCATGATGAATACTCCATCTCCTCAGCAACAGTCACACCAGCAACAGCAGCAGCAGCAGCAGCAGCAAAGGCAGAAAATGATGCAATTGCCACAGCATCAGCAGCAACTTCTCGCTCAACAGCAGTTTAGGCAGTCGTCATTGCCTGGACTAGGGCAGGTAGAATGTCTAGAATCTGCTTAAGTGATTTCGTTGGTTGAGTAATGAAATTACACTAAACAGAGCAAATCCATCATTGCATGGCAAAGTGAGATTTAACTTAAAAAGACTTCTGCTGGTGCATGACCAAAAAAATATTTGTTTCCTTAACCTTTTTCTTTGATATTTACATTATTTTTCTTTCGGCTTTCTCCACTGACCCAAAGGGCAAATAAAAATGATGAGAAGTAAGACAAAGCATCCCTCTTGAGAACCTATGATACTCTGTACATTGGATATATTATATCCCTCTTCTTTCCTTCATCTCCCATGAGCTGTTGTTTCAGTTTATATTTTTCAATTGACCTCTGCTGAAGTGTAGTATACAACTCTTCAAGTGGCTGAGTTGGCTGATGCAAAACTTTTTCCATTTTTCTCCATCTAGCTGAAATTTTCTTTTGTCAAACTGAATATGGTCTGTACAGAATCAACAAGGGCAGCTGCATGATCTTCAGGGCCAGTCTCAACAAAAATTCCAGGCGGTAATTGCAAACCTATTTTACCTTCCCCCTCCCCCTTCTCTTTATACCTCAGTTTCAGGTCTTTCTTATTTGCTATTCCTTTTCTATTTTCTGTCACTGGACTCCCCTCCTAAGGTAATTTGGCATCATGAATTATTCATGTAGTTCTCTTCCCTGTGCACCAGTTTGTTTTTCATTGCTCCACAAGTGCTTGTTTATATTGTATGACATACTTGAAAATGAATACGTGCCAAGGCATGCTATGCCTTCCTGGGAATTCCATCTATCAGAGTTCCTTCACATGACAGTATCACCAATCAGCTGGTCATGCTTTGCATGACTAGATGGATCTTGGATCTGGTTCTGAGAACTTCTCTATCCTGGTTTTCTCTTATGTGTCTTTTGAGACTTCCAGTGTCCCGTGTGCAAATGAGGATGTTGAAGTTATGATGTCATGTTCATTCTGCTACTTCCCTCTATGCTACTGCTAGTAGTTCAAGTCCTGTTAAATTCCATAAATATCCATGTTCTGGTTTGTCATCATTGCTTGTAGCAAATTGAGCATCTTTTAGTTGTTATATAAGGGAACATCTAGTCTGCAACTTGAAAGAATCTCCCACAAACTTGACTAATATTTGTCCATTGCAAATGGAATGCATACTTTTCTTTTCAATCCCTTCTCGAATAAACTTTAATTTAATTAAATAGAAACATTAAACTTTTGGCAATTTCTACCTTTTGAATACTTCACACACACACAAAAGAAGGAGGAAAAAAAGCTAGTGGCCCTTCCTGTTTGTGGCCCAACTCCCTGTTTCTAAGTTAGTTAATAGGGAGTTCAACCACTTATATTTTTCACTTTCCCATTAAATCATTTTGTATCCTCAACTCTTCCCTTACATCTTGCCTAGTCAATCTATGACATTCAATTTGGGATGGGGAGTAGCATTAAGTTGTGTCAGGTCTCTCATATTAGTTAGTAGATGGATTGCTTATTCAGGGACTTATGCTGAAGGAATTCTGGGACCATTGAGTTGTAAGTTTGGAGGAGTTCTTAATAAGTGATCGCTTTGTACATTGTGTGTATGGGTCATGTTGATGCCATAACTCTGAAGTTTTACTTTGCTGTAACTTAGCCTGAATGATAAATAAATAAGTCTTAACAATTCATGGCTCTTCATTTCTGTGGCTTTGTAATGCACATTGATTAGTTTTTGTATTATAGCTCTCTCTTCAATATGAATGGGATGACTTAAAACATTTAAAATGCTCTCTCTTTCTCTTTTAGTGGAGAGGCATTATATTATAGCAGTCATTGTTGTACCAGAAATTCTGTTGTTCACATATTTTATCAATAAGAATGCCTCTGCCTTTTCCAGTTACACAGCCAACATCAGATGCAATTCTCTCAGCCACTGGGGGCCCAGCAATTTCAGGGAAGGCAGCTGACATCTGGGGCCATTCAGCATGGTCTGGGTCAAAGCCAACTCAATCAAGGAAGCCAACTGAATCGTCATTTAAACCAGTTTTCTAACCCTGCAAATACTGCATTATTTAGTGCCGCTCAGAATACACCAACTTCCCAGATGGTTAGACAATTAGTTTGTTTTCCTTTCAATGCTTAACAGATCTGTTGATTGACCTTTTAAGTAAATTAAAAACACTAGGTTTTTGTCCCTTGTTGTTTGATGCTTTTATAGAGATCTCTATTGGATATATCTAATCAATACTTCCGGTTGCACCTTGTTGTCTTACTTCTCTTGACATACAGATATTAAATACTCAACTCCTAGGAACTCTCTCTTTTTGTCTAGTCCCTGTGAGCATTTATATGGATTTAAACTTCATAATTCCTTACCAATGAGCATAACTTTGGCTTTTGTCTGACAAAAATTTGGTCCTAAGAAGGTAGTTCTGGTTCCCAAATTAGTTCCTTATGATACTTCCTTCTGAGAGTCAATGACGTCGTTAGGCATTCGTACCTAGTTTCTCATTTGGTGTTTGCTCATGGATAGGTTTACTAATAGCCTTAATATTTAACCTCATCTGTTTCTTCCCTTGGTTGTTCAGAATTCTTATTTTGAAATTTACCTACTCACCTTTGGTCTTCACTAGCCAATTAACTGCAAGTTGACTATCTTCTTTTTAAACTATGGTTCTGAAACTCTCCTTCTATTTTGTGTTCCTTTTGTTTGAGTTATTTTGAAAGTCTTTCAATATTGATAAGATTGTGTATAGGTCAGTCTCTCATACTTTTCAGTTCAATGTCAGATTCCAAACATGTCAGCGATGATGCCATCTCAACCACTTCCGCCCAGAATGCAGGTTAGCTTTGCAATTCAATCTGCTGTTCTTATTGCCCTCTTTTCTAGTTTATTGAGAATGATATTGAATGGAGCTTTCTTGGGAGGAGAAGCAAATTTGAACATGATGGTGCTGCTTTGCTTCACAAAGTTGAGGCATGTTTTAAGGGTGAATTAGCTTCCAGTTTTTTTCAGTTTTTGGACAGTCTTAAATTCTCAATATAATACCTTATGTGCAAAGTGATGCAGATGTAACCTGAATTTGAGAATTGTACCTCAGACGTTGTCAAGTTCATCTCCTAATTGACCAAAATACCAAACACCCTGATGTTAGAATCTAGGGCTGATATAAATGAAAAGGTGAAATGGTGGTGCAGATGAACAAAAACTGTTGTTTTGACTTGACAAAGATATTCAAGTTTTCGGACATGATTGTGTGGTATGCCTTTGTAATGTTTGAGAATGACAGTGGAACTGATTAAAAAATTTTAGTGCTGGTCAACAGTTAGCTGTTTCGCGTTTCACATGTTTCAACCAACAGTAAGTTCTTTTTAGTTCTGAGGTAAAATTGCAATCTTCATCGAATCAAAAGGAGGGGTCTAGTTTATACAGTTGAACTTGTTTAAGTTGTCATGATCTTTTACAGCAGCGTTCAACTTGGTTGAAGAAATTCTGTCATCCTTATGAATGTTTTATTACTGGATGTATCTTTAACTGGCAATTATGTCATGAAATGCTCTTACAGTAACTTTGCTGCTTTCAGTTTGGAGTGTCTGGTGGCAGTCGGACTCTTACTTCACAAAACCTCAGTGACCAAAGTATGGAATTTGCTGTTTTTCTTGCGCGTACTGTTTTTCGTTTTTTAAGCTTTTGTCATGCCTAATTTTGTGCTATCTAGAATGAGGATGACATATAGACCTTCGTCTAGTTTTTTCTAGTTGGAATTGTAAGCATGCATGTCAACTGTGAGCGGCCTAAAACAAAAATGGTGACCTCTTTGCAGTGTTTGGCATGGGAACTACCAATCCTGGAAGTATGATGCCCATCCAGCAACAGCAGCAACAGCATGGTTCACAAGGTGCTTTTGGAAACATGCAACAGAACATGCAGAATCTACAACCTGGAATGGTGCCTCTCCAGAATACACCACAAAATCATCCCAATTTTCAACAACAAAGACCGCAAAACCAACAGTGATATTAGTTTATACTTGAAAATTCTTGTTCTAATTAAAATTTTGTTGGATGACTTTCATAGCATAAGACGTGTACAATGATGCTGCATATCAGCATCAAAGTTCTGTATCACATGTATTGACCAATTCCAGCATGAAAAGGTAAATTTTTTTATTTTTTTTTGGGGTTTCGGAGATGAATAATGGCAGGGCCCAGGCATCATGCTATATCAGTTTTATGGGAGCTCAAGAAAATAAGACGTAAGATATGAAGCTTGAGGTACACACAATGAATTTGATGAAGAAAAATGGCAAATCGGTTAGAGTTAAATTTCAGTTTGCATGAACAAGATAGATAGTTTTGCTACAATGATTCAAGCGGCATGTCAGAAAGCAGCGTATACGCCTTGCATAAAAGACCTGGCGTTAGAATTGAATGCAGCATTTCAAGCTTGGGGATGTTAAAACTTGAGCGGGAAGTCAGAGACACAAGGAACAATGCCTGCAACATTTGAGCACCAACCATTCTAACCTGCGTTATACAAATTGGCAGATGAGCTAACTGAATGGAAAACGACGAGTTGGGTTCTGTATAAAAAAAAAAAAAGAGAAGTGCCTCCTAGTTCTGCAAACGGGGAAAGATTATTTGAAAAGTTGGAATGACAACTTTTACCGGACGGGGAAAAGGGAAGGGAGGTAGTTTTTGAGAGTGATCAGTTGATGACTTAATTCAGAGCATGGGAGACGGAGAGCTTACAAGTCTTTGAGACATGAGCTTTTAGAATCGTGCCCCGTGTGGGCCTGGTAATCCAAGGAAAAAGCCAACGGAGCTGCTGCAGCTGGCTGCAGCAATGGATCAGACGGGTTTGTGTGTAGGAGGAGGCGGCTTTCAAAGGATGAATGGGTGGAGAGAGGGGGTGAAAAGGGCGGCGTTGGAGTGGGAGATGAAGAGAAGCAGTTGTACTTGTGATGACCAGGTCCTACACTGACTGGGAGAGGGGTTGGTGGAGTTGGCGGAGATGATGATGATGATGATGGATCAGAAAAACATGGCTGGGTGGTGGTGCTGCTGCCCATTTTTATTCCTCCTCCTTTGCCTTTGCAACAAACTAAAGAAGATACTACCTAACTGTTGATAATACAGAGTTAATACATCATTGAGAGATGATAGAAGTTTTGTTTTTGCAACGGAGAAGCGATGATGTTTTTGGGGGGGGGGGGGGGGGGGACTGGGAGATGTGAACTGCAGGTATGACCAAACAAACGGTCACACAGGCAATAGCAGCCAGCCAGTGCCAGGCCAACCATTCCAAACCAACAACTTAACTTAACTAGTGGGAGTGTTAAGTTTTGACTGTTCAAAACTTGAGAGTGTACTTCATCTTCTTCTGGTAATTCAATTCACGGATACTACTTTCTTCCCTTTAGTTTAGGGGCCGGGGCCGCAAAGAAAAGACCGTCCCTGATTCTATGGAAAAATCGTCTCTTCTTTATTTGTGATTATCCTCATTAAGCAATTGTCTCCCTTCCTTTCCTGGTCTTGAAGAGGAAGGGAACTTTTAATAAATAAATTAAAAAAAAAAAAAAACACACACACACACACACACACGCACACTGTACCATCCATCAAAGCTTTGAGAAAACGGAGTTATGAATGATGCTGCTCTCATGTCTACAAGAAGAATAACACGTTTGCCTTTTGATGCATGAATAAATAAGTAAATAAATTACCCAATTTGAGGTGCAAGTCGCAATAGAATCCGACTGAAACATATATGGACGTGGGGTGGGCTGGGCCTTGCCTTTGTGCAAGCCTCACATTGGGGGTCTGTACCTTGATGAGTTGTGGGCTAATGTAACTAAAGCTGGACAGTGGCAGAAACGAGAGAGCAGAAAAGGCCCAACAAAAGGATAGGAAAGACGGAGGATTGAGACAGCTGGTGACATGAGGCTATTCTAGTCTTGTCCCTCTGAGTGGGTCTTCTCAGTCTAGCAGCACAAACTACAAAAGCATCTGCTCATCTCTCTCCGTCTCAGCTCTGTGATTTCTTCGTGGACTCTTTGAGTCAACCGAACCGAAAGAAAAGAAAAAAATATATATATACATATAGAGTGGATTTGAGAGAAGCAAGCAGCTCTTATTTCTTTCTTTCTTTCTTCTTAGTTAGTACTTAGTATTGTTGATTCTCTCATATGTTTTTTTTTTTTTTTTTTTCTAATCAATATCATCAATAAATCAATCAGACTCCAGAATAAGTAGGAGAACAAGAAGGAAAGAAGTGCCCTCTGTCCTCTCTGAGAGTGCCAAAGTTGTAGGCAGTTTTGAGAGAGAGAGAGAAGAAGAAAGAAATGGGGGAGAGTATGGCGCACTCACCCTTGGTCACCTATGTCTCCGTGCTCTCTTTACTTACTCTCTGCCCTCCCTTCGTTATTCTCCTGTAAGTTCCCAAACCTTCTCTCTCATTTCTGTACTGTCAAATCTACATCTTCCCTTTCTCTCTTCATCTTTTTATCGACCTACGTACATCAAATCTCCCTTCGCTTTCCCTATGCAATAGATAGGATGCAATTGGGATTTGGGACTTGTGTTTTGCTTTACCTTTGTTAGTATACATATAAAGATTTATTGATCTTTATCAGAATTCGTAGATTCTTTTTGACATCTTCGACTATCAGTATGACTCGCTCCTCCTTTTTAAGCATGTGATAACAGACTACATAACCATTGCCATTTATCGAGAATAATGCACATGTGCAAGACTGGTTTAATCCATATGTTCCCTCTTTACTTACCTGTTCCCGGAATTTCTTCCTTTTGCTTCGCTTGCTTCATGTTGTTTGTACCCTTCGTTTCGAGTATTCCCCCACTCAAACGTATGCTATTTCATATATTTGTACATTTAACTACCGCAGATGGTACACCATGGTACATGCGGACGGATCTGTATTGCAAACTGCCAATTACTTGAGAGACCATGGCATCCAGGGCCTCCTTCAGATTTGGCCCAAACCCACTACCACTGCTTGGAAGATCATTGCTTTTTATGCTGCATTTGAGGCTGCACTTCAGCTGTTTTTACCTGGCAAAAGGGTCGAGGGTCCAACTTCTCCTTCTGGTAATAGGCCTGTCTATAAGGTACTACCGGCATTTTTTGGACTTTCTATACTTAGGGGTGCTTTCTTTTGTTTATTTCGTTTCACCTTATTTAGATTCTGATTTTGCATAATCAGCTTTTTCTTTTTTAATAAAAAAGTGTTCTCCTTTGCTTTTGGACCTAGATTTTTCACTAAGGAAAAAAAAAGCTAAAATCTGAATTCTACTCAAGAGTAGCTTGTGCTGATTCTGATTAATTAGCTTTTTTGTAAAATCTACAACAACCGAGAATAGGCCCTTCCTCCTGTACTTTTTATCACATGCTTTGTTTTGCAAAATAATTGACTGCACGATTGTGACTTGCTCTATACTACGCACTAACATTTCAGCTCTATCTAGTTGACTAGTTTAGTCTGCTCAAATATTATTCTTCACTTGCAGGCAAATGGCTTGCAAGCTTATGCTGTCACATTGGTTACATATCTTGGCCTTTGGTGGTAAGGTTTTTCTTCTTCTGGTGTATTGAAATGAATCAGTTGCTCTCACTATTTGCTATTTTATGTTTCTTTTGTTTTTCTTCTTTTTCCTTCTCCATTCAACCAATGGCAACTTATGAATGAACACTAACTGTTTTGCTTCTACATTTACCTCTTTATTGATCCTCAGGTTTGGGATATTCAACCCTGTAATTGTCTATGACCATCTAGGAGAAATATTTTCGGCCCTCATCTTCGGAAGTTTAATCTTTTGCTTGTTTTTGTACATCAAAGTGGGTACTGCAATCATGCTAAGCATTTTTTTTATTATTCTTTATATAGGCATATTTACATTTTTCTGATTCATGGTTCATGTGTTGAAGGGTCATGTTGCTCCGTCTTCTACTGATTCTGGATCATCAGGGAACATCATAATCGACTTCTATTGGGTGAGCATCTTTAAAAATTGATCATTTTTGTGGTTAATAATCTAATTGATCTTACCCCTTCAATGAACTTTTCCTTGGCATTGTGGGCAGTGACCTATTTATTGTTCATGTTTGTTGTATACGCCTTGTGTAATAATAATGTGCATTCCACCAGGACAAAACACCGCCCTTCCCCACACCCCACCTAAAAGGAAAAAACAAATAAACAAAAAAAAAAATGTGCAACTTTCAATCTTCTCAATGGAGTGTCAAATGATGTGATATTTGAGCAACCACATTCAAAGTTGAGAATGTTGCAGGGAATGGAGCTCTATCCTCGCATTGGCAAGAACTTTGATATAAAAGTCTTTACAAACTGCAGATTTGGAATGATGTCCTGGGCAGTTCTTTCTCTTACATACTGCATAAAGCAGGTATTTCTCTAGCATTTACTGCCAAATATTATTAATGGACTTTGGCTATCTATTGGTGATTCTTACTTCTTCTAATGTCTCTTGGACTTTTACAATCAGCATTCTTCCATCTACCAAAGAAGATACATGAAACACCTCCTACTTCCTGGTTGCTAAGGCACAGGGACCCCATTGGGTTCTCAATATGCCACCTAAAACTAAGAAATACCCTGTATTTTATTTGTTTTGAACCTTTTGATCTGTGGCCACCCATATGTTTTGTGAAAATTGATGTTGTCAGTTTAACAACCAAATTGAAGTATCTGAAGTTTCAAAGTTGTTTGTTTTGGTTAATCGGTTCTAATTATGTCTCTGTACCTTCCAGTATGAAACCTACGGGAGGGTTGCTGATTCTATGCTTGTCAACACTACATTAATGTTGGTGTATGTTACCAAGTTTTTCTGGTGGGAAGCTGGATACTGGAATACAATGGATATTGCACACGATAGAGGTTTGTAGCTCCACCTTTTCAATTTTGTATTTTCTGGCTTCTATTCTTGCTGCCTTTTCTTTAGTTTGTATCTTAACTGTGTTTTCTCCTCCGCCTATTGCTATTGATGATCGAGTCACTCTTTTGGCAATTCCATTGTGTTGTGGCAGCTGGTTTTTATATTTGCTGGGGATGCTTGGTGTGGGTCCCGTCAGTATATACTTCCCCTGGCATGTACCTAGTCAATCATCCCGTCAATCTTGGTGTTCAGGTACTATTGCTTCAAAGAATGTTGCATGCTGTTAAGTATGATGTGTATTCAATGGGGAGATAAATTGATTTTTTCAATTTAGCTGTAGTGGTGGTATTATTTAGCTTCAAATTTGGCCCTTTGCTTTTTGTGCATAACGTTGCAATGGAGCTTCCATGATAGACAAAGCATCCAAGTTCCTGGATGTTAGGTCAATAGACAAATGGTAACAAAATTGAGAAAAACACGGTGCTGATGTTAATAATTAGTAAATAATAATCCGCTTATGTTTCCTGTTGTCTTATATATTTCTCACAAGGATGATTTTTTTTTTTTTACCCTGTCAGCTTGCTCTTTATATCCTTGTAGCTGGCATTCTTTGCATATATATCAACTATGACTGCGACAGGCAAAGACAAGAATTTCGTAGAACAAATGGCAAGTGCTTGGTTTGGGGGAAAGCCCCATCTAAGGTATGATGCATTCCATCGAGGAGTCCTGAGATTAGTACACTTTCTGTTTACCATGTCTGCTATTGCTGTCATGTAATTTTTCCTGGCTGGGGTTAAAACTTCGTTTGGTTTGTATCACCTTCAGATTGTTGCCTCGTACACTACAACTTCGAGCGAGACAAAAACCAGCCTTTTACTAACATCAGGATGGTAAGTTATTTCTGCTTGGCCCTGGGGTTAACCTTCCAATTCTGTTCATGCTGAGCTTGGTTGATGTTTGTTTAAAGATGAACATAATTTTGTTTTGTTTCAAGGTGACGAACGATCAAATGTAATTCTTCATTAAGAAATTATGATAAGTTTAATTTCCCAGCTTGTGATGTGGTGGCCTGCATTTCTTTGATCTGTGTGAGCGTGGAATATACCGGAACACTTAAATCTGGATGGACCTTGGCCAGTATCTTAGGTTAAATGACTTTGGACTTCCTCTGATATTATTAGTTGCTGTTTTTGTGCAGGTGGGGCTTATCTCGTCATTTCCATTATGTACCAGAAATATTAGCAGCTTTTTTCTGGACTGTGCCTGCTCTGTTTAGTCATGTAAGCAAGTGCGACAGACATAAGAAGTTGTAGTGCTTGACATTCTTTTTTTTTTTTTCTTCTCTCCAAAAGAAGATTTTACAAGGTCCTACCCGTGTTTGAGTGTCAGTATATTTTACAGTAAACTTCATGACCCTGCTCTTTTTTTTCTCTTCTTCTGCAGTTTCTTCCTTACTTCTATGTAGTGTTTCTCACAATCCTTCTCTTTGACCGAGCCAAAAGGGATGACGATCGATGCAGATCAAAGTAAGCTAAGATGAAATCTCTCTGTCTGTGTCTTTTGGTCTATGGGAAGTCTGTTTAATGTGTAGGACACAGAAATCTTTCGCAGATCAAAAGCAACTTTTTTGGCTTTGCACTAGTTCTTGTGCTTTTTTGATGTGTGGTTTTGAGGTCGTGCATGGAAAATTCAGTCCGTGTCCTCAATGAGTAGTAATATTACAGATGGGGTGGTTTTGTTGCATGCATGCATGCATGCTGAGTTGGGAATATTACAGATGGGATTGTGAAAACATTACGCTGAGTTTTAAGTGTGGTGGATGGTGTGCAGGTATGGGAAATACTGGAAGCTATATTGTGAGAAGGTACCGTACCGGATTGTACCCGGACTCTACTGAGTGAGGTTCTCTCTCTCTCTCTGTTAAGTATGATGTTCGGTGGCGTCTCATCAAATTGAAGCTGTAATATTATTATACAGTCTGATGGATCTTTGTCAACGCATTTTCAAGTGTTTATCTGGGGGCAGAAGGAAGTGGTTGTACTTTGTTTGTTGCCTTCTTCCTCCTTCCTTTTTCCCCCCCCCTCCCTTTTAATGTTAAAACGTCGCAGGCAGGAGTCTTCCTTCCTTTAGTAACTGTTATGAGTCCGAAGACTCGGTTTTTTTTTTTTTTTTTTTAATAAATAAATATTGGAGTTGCTGCTGCAGGCAATTGGTTTTGATCTGTTCTAATATTGGGGTGCACAGTGCACTGCACATCAATCAGTACGTAATTACTAATGATCTGTTGTTTCCTTGCACACATCAGTACGCATATACTGCCGGACCACACTCGCCATAGCCATAGGAGTTAGTAGATTGCCACTGCTGACACACACACCAAAAACCAAAAAAAAAAGGGTATAGATTTTTGATGTATGATGATGATAATGGAAGACGAAAGGAATGATAGCCCAAAGAAAAAGACAGAGCAGAAGTATCTGTTGTTGTTTGCATATGCAGAAGACAATAATAAACAAATAGTAAAAAAAAAACAAAAGAAGCACACTGTTGAGTGAATGTTTGGTGGAAGCGAAAATAATCGAAGACAAATTAGCGAAAATAGTAACAAACACAGTACCGTACCAATTGTGAATTAGCGGTCCCAGCATCTGGGCTTTCCGTCGTGGAATGCTAAAGGGAAGGGAGCCCAGCCCAGTAGGAGTCCTGTCCTCGATTTAAGTTGCTAAGTTAGGTGTGTTTCGCTTCCGACTCAAACTACAGAATACAGATCAACAACTTCCCCGCCGTCATCGCTATCCACCACTCTTCCTTTTGTCCGACCGTTCCCCCCCCCCCCCCCCTCCTCCTCCTGCCCCGTCTCAATTCCATGCAATTCAATTCGGGTATCTCGTATATTTTAGGGTTCTTTTTCTTCTTTTATTGTTGATCTTTGGATCTCCTCCCCACAAATGAAACTGATCTATTGATTGATTGTGTGGCGTTGGCGTTTGCTGTCATAACTGAAAGCTATCAATTAATTGGTTGGTTTCTTTGTGTTTTTTTTTCCTATTTTTTGGTTAGCTTAGATTGTATTGCTGTTGGATATGTCTTCTGCGTATGAGAATGTGGTCGGAGGAAAGCTGAAACTGAAGGGAAAGGCCCTAGATGTGAAGGCTGCTTCTGGGATAAGGAAGAAGAAGAATAAGAAGAACAAGCAGCTGGAGAATGACGACAAGAATCATCAATTGACTGAACATTTCGACGACGACCAAGAGACCGCCGCTGCTGCCAAGGATAATGACCTGCTTTCAGCTGGTTAGTTACTACCCCTTCCCTCCTATTTTTGTGCCTTGTCAAAAGGGATTTCTATTCAAGATGCTAGCCATCTCTTATTCACTTCATTTTGTTGGTCCGGAATCCGAAGTTCAACTTCTCCGGGTATTTTAGCTTACCGTCGCTATAGCCGCCCTTGCTACTTGCTAGTCTCTTCTGTCCTCTGCATGGTAGTAATCAAATCATCCTAACCTGGCATTGGTTTGGTTTTGATGAGGCTGGCAAAAGGACCTTTCTAGTCATGGTAAAAGGCTGTAGAAAAGTTTTTCGTATGTTCGTTTGGATTCCTTAGGAGGTGCGCTCCTATCAGTAACCTCTTTTTTTTCAATTGCCTTTGACCCTCAGAAAAAAAAAAAAAACCTTCACTTTGCACACTGGCAAATTATGCAGGGTGCTGTGGGAAACTATAGGAAAACTGTGTGTAAAACCTACTACTTTCCTATCAGATGGACACTCACAAAGAAAAAATTATTTTGGGATTCATCTTCCTTTCCACTTTCCAACACTTGTGCCTTCCAACCAAACACCATGTCATGTTAGGGGAGTCCAAGTATCGTGCAAAAAATGACTGCAACTTTCCTAGGCCTGACTGCTTGCTTAACGCATCCATACTCCGTGGAATGTATATGCATGGAAGAAGCATATTGTGCTTGTTGGTGTCATTCATCTAACACACAGTTCTATTCTGGACAGACAAGAATCACAACTTTTATTCTCTGTCACAGGAAGAGCAGCTGCCCTCCGCTGCTCAGTCTTGGGATTAGTCGTAGATTTTCATGATTAGACAGCAAAAATATAGGATTTCAAACATTATTGAAGAACGAAGCAGCCACATGGTTGGTATCCTACTAGTATATAATAACTAATGAGGATCCATTGGCTTGTGGGAAGTTTGCTATGAAGATATGATGATGATGATGATCATGAAACTGTCTGGGGCTTTTCCCCCCTTAAAATATTTTTCAGTTTCTCCACCAAAAAATGGCTCCATTAGTTCTGAAAACAGTCTCTTCCTTGATTCAGGTGGAAGTACTGAAGAATTAGCTGATCCCAGCCAAGACGAAGAAGTTGGTGATGCTAGCAAATCTGCAGGAGAAAATGTTGCTCGTTGGGATGATCATCTTACCCCGGCTGAGAGGCGTTATGTCGAGCAAAGGGCTAAAATTGACATGCATAGATTGGCTAAGACGGCCGATAAATCACACCGTGACCGAATTCAGGACTTCAATCAGTATCTAGCTAATATGAGCGAGCACTATGACATCCCTAAAGTTGGACCTGGTTGAGTACAGCAGCAGACTAATATAAGAGCTGAAAATACCATGTAGTGATAATCTTGCTTGTGAAACAATTGTCTGAAAACGAATGTTTCTTAGTTCGAGCTTCTTAATATGAAAAATCTCGCCTTCATCTTGCATTCCCAGGCAGAATACCTTTTTCTCGCAGTTATCCTGAACTAGTAGTATTCTTCTACTTTGACAACAATGTCCTGTCATAATTTACAATCCAAACAGACTCAATTTATTTCCTGATGGTTTCCAATTTTGATAAAGCCTGCGTTCTGATCTGTAACTTGACTGTTGGCCGTGCATTTGGAATTTTTGAATTTTGATTACTTATAATTAATTTGCTGTGGATACTGATTAACTGTTTGAGCATGTAATATGGGCGAGCGAGTATTAACGAGTCTTCGCCCTCCACCTCGTCTGTTTGTCGCTGGAAGGTAACTGATTTGTGGTTGCAGCAGATGTACGTTCTTTCATCGCGCACCCTGCAGACTTCAATATTTGGAAATTTCCTTCAACAAGAGTAATACACCATGAATCTCGCTGGAAGAAAGGGTAAAAAAAAAAAAAAAAAAAGAAAGAAAAGAATGATGATGTCATTTGGATTGGTGCGTTGCGGAAACACGCTTTTGAGTTGCATTAGCATGTAGCAAAGTGACAATCAAAATATGTTACAACCCAACTCACAGAAGGAATTGAATGAGCCGAATTTAGACAAGTTTTGTGCAACCCCTTTTTTTGACGGCACCGCTCCTTCATTTAACATCTCTCTTGATCGTACAACAAGGTACCGGAAATGCCGTGTGTACTGAAAAACTTTTGAGAATTGAATCGTTAGCTGCAAGCAGACGTGGCATATCTAATTTGTACAAAATACTTTTCCGCTTTCCCCTGCATCTCACCGCTAATATTGCCCCCGCCAAACCCTAGTTACCCTACCAACGCATTTTGATAGTCCAATGTTGCCATGCACGTTTCTGTCCTCTAAAGAATTATAAGAACTGTCGAAAAGTGAAAAACAGCAAAAATTGTGGAAAACGAACTTCAACCCAGCTTCGAGTCCGCAATCATTTTTATGTTACATGGCTTATTTGAACTGGTAAGAGATAAATATGGTTACAGACTGCTTATTTTGACTTGTAACTGACAAATCAACTGGCCGATATTTATACCTAAACCGATATCCTCAAAACAAAAATAGAAGCCAATGAAAAGCACAGAAATATCGAGTGAAATACAATATAGGCTAGACGAACCAATAGCGTATGGGCCAAACAGAGGGCTGACCAGGAACTCAACATATCTAATAACACTCCTCCATTGCTTAAGAAGGGCTTAGCACACCTGACCCGGAATTGAAATCATAGCAACATGGTTGATCGCTAAAACACTTTTTGCTGATGTACAGATCATCGCATTTCGTCCTCAAGGTTCCGGAAACCAGCAGTTAAATCATCACGGAGTTTCTTAAACTTTGCAATCAGAGCTTCCTCTCCTTCAGCTGGATCCTCAAATTTCTGAGACCTGCATTGTTACGAGGAAACATCATATACAAGAAACAGAAGGGACATATATTAGAACCAGAATATCTCCAGATAATTGTTTAATGAATGCCATTCATTAAAAATTTACTTACACTAAACGGTAGAATAGATCACCCAGCCGATGCTTAATAAGGGTGTAAGTAATCTTCTGGCCATCCATGCCTGCTGCTCGTTCCACCGCCTGCAACAAGAAGGTTACATGTTCAAAATCCAGATCACTACCCAAATAAATAAATAAAGGGGGTCCAGAACAGAATCTGTATTTTTTTTTTCCGTCTCCTCTTTAGTATACTTTTGATAAAAGGTGTAAAGCACCAAAATCAGCCCAACACATAAGCTCACTCAACTGACTCAAGTTAAACCCAAAAACCATAGATGAGGAATACTGTATGTGGTACTAAATTAGGACAACTCACGGGAATAACTACTCAAAAAAAATGGCCAACCCTCATTTGACAAAGTGCAGCAAAAAGCAAACAAAAAGTGAAAGCTGTTGACTCAGAAATTATACAGCTTATGAACCTTAAACTTTGTTTTTAGATGTATAGTAATTAACAGAAAACAGGAGTTGGGAAAATAAAAAACTAAAACATACAGAGAGCCTCTGAGAGGAAAGAGTGTAGCAAGCTTCAACAAAATTATCAATTAAAAGGGCAAGGACAAAGCAAGAAATGGTGCCATATACTTTACCTGATTAGCCAGACTATAGAAATGAATTATGTTGCGCATCATCCATACAGACTTGTAGAAAGGACAGAACTTATCATATCTGTCACCAAAGTTGCAAGATATTGATTAAAGCCAAGAGATTAAACCAATTAAATTGACGTGCCAATAGATAGGGACATACGGAGTAAATGCATTCTGTGCAAGGTAGTCCTCCCTCAAAAGCTTTGCTGTCTCCAACGTAATTTTATCTGTTTCAGCCAAAGCATCCTTTCCAACAAGCTGTACAAAAATGCTGAGGCTAAATAACAGCCATACAAGACAAAGCCTATTAAGTCATTTAGTTCCTCCTATTCTTATTTAATTAATTTTGTTCTGCACATATTAACTTGGACAATATGCATATCCTCCCCCATTAATTATCTCTTGCAAAAGAAAACACCCAATGGCAGTGTCTGAACAGAAAGGATGCCAAGACTCCACCATACAATTTGCCATGCTTCATACCAGGATCAGCTCAAAGCCCAAACACAAAACGTGAGAGAGAGAGAGAGATGAAACAATAAGCAGCGCGTAAATTTGACTATTTGCTCTTTGATTGGACAATGTTGTGTGCCTTGTACAAAAATCTTATCCTCTTACTTTGATCCCTTGAGAACACAAAGTACAGAAAAAATGCTATTCCTTCCAAATTTTATCTCAAGGTGGGTGAAACCAACAAATCACATACCTGCACAATTTCATTCAAGTCATCCTCCCTTTGCAGCACCTCACGAGCTTTAGTCCTGATGTCAATAAAATCCGAATCGAACTTCTCGTAGAAGGACTCCAGTGCCTGGGAACCCAGTCAGAGAGCATCAGCATTTTGATCACGAGTAGAAAGATAACAAAAGTAGGCAAAATACACAATTCAAAGCAGACTTAAATATGTTGAGAACACACCCCTGAGTACTTCGAGTACGATATAAGCCAATTGACAGAAGGGAAATGCTTTCTTTGGGCCAATTTCTTGTCGAGACCCCAGAAAACCTGACCAATGACAAATTTATACAACAGCATAGTTAAAAAAGAAGGATTATTCTTTATGAATATATGGAAGTAGTAGTTCTGTAAACAGATCACCTGGACAATGCTGAGGGTAGCAGATGTGACAGGATCTGAGAAGTCTCCTCCTGGAGGAGAAACAGCACCAACAATCGTCACACTCCCAGTTCTTTCTGGGCCACCAAGGCATTTAACTTTTCCAGCACGCTCATAGAAGGATGCCAAACGAGCTGCTAGATAAGCAGGATATCCACTATCCGCAGGCATTTCTGCCTATAATGGACAAAAAGTACAGGTCAGCACAAAGTAGACTCTAAACATACGTCTGACCATTCATATTACCAACATTGCCCATTCTGTTGATATGGAGTGACGACTTTGCACGTTTGGCAACCATAATTTAAATAACTTATTACAGACTTGACAAGGAATTCCATCAAATTCAAACTAGAAACACAAAATTCAGAGCTAAAGTTTTCAAACTGTTCAACAACTAAGCACCAAAAAGATGGGACCAAAAAGTAGTTCATCTAACAATAAGAATTTTTACATCAACAAATTTAAGAACCAGTCAACTAATAGCAATAAAACTCCCAGGAACTATTTTTGATTAGGGGGAAAATTATTATGGTCACATAGATTAAAAATGGAGAGAGCGCGCTAAAATGTAACATTTAAGACTTATGCGGTCTGACGAGTGGGAACTATCACAAGTGAAACTATCCTTGCCTTAAGATAGATGCACTACGATCCCAGTTCAGGAAAGGTATCTTCTAACCTCAACATTCCATTAAAATAAATTGAAGTTAAAAATGCCCTTCCAGTCCAAATATAACAAGCTAAACCAAATTTTCCTCTCAGGAGGTCGAAGACTTTCCAGTTGCAAATATTTTAACGCCTCTCCATCTCAAAAGGTTTGAGCATGTCATGAATAAGTAAAGAATCAGGATGACAAGATGAATGATTAATCTCATTCTCTGCGCACAAATCATTGCAGAAGTTGCTTAAGAAGGGGAATGGAGAAACACGTTGAGGCAAATTGCTGATATGATGTAATGTCACACTTGATGCTTTTAATACAAGCAAATACGGTTATAATGACTACCTCAATAACAAGGTAATTTAAGCAATTACATTATGATCTTTAAAATCGCGCAAAGACACAAATACCAATTCTGACATCACCTTATACAGCACTGAAAGATATTGCAGGAAAGCAAGTATGAAAAGTGAATTGCATAGAAGTTTTTACAAATGAACTACATGCCATAGCAGAACCAGGATGGAAACAATTACCAGACGCCCAGAAATCTCACGCAATGCTTCAGCCCAACGGGATGTTGAATCTGCCATCATACTGACATTGTACCCCATATCTCTGAAATACTCAGCTATAGTGATCCCTGCAAATTGACATTTATAAAATTTGAGGAATTGACAAAGATAAGGGACATTTATTGTGCTTTACAGCAAGAGGCATTAAAAAAATATGCAGAGGGTCAAAGCAACAAAGAGTAACAGCAACCTATTGAAAGCATGGCCCACTTACCCTTCAGCACCTGGAACACAATCAGGTTAACAAGCTAACATGCTACCTTACTTCAGAGGAAAAATGACTAACACAAAAAGCAACTAATCCATAAAATGACTACCATTGACTCTAATGTACTGCACTTTGAACCTTCCATTTTCAATGAAAATGGATTTTGTGCTTCCTGGAAGTAGTACTTTAACTTTTTTTGGGAGTTGGAATTGACAATAGAACATTTAGTGACCAATTTACCTGTATAAATTGATGCCTCACGAGCTGCCACTGGCATATTTGATGTGTTCGCCACAAGTGTAGTACGTTTCATGACAGATTCCTCACGACCATCCGGCAGCGTCATTGTCAATTGAGGGAAATCCATAAGCACCTGGATTTGGGAATTTTCATTCAAATAAATTCAGAAATAAAATAGAATAATGAACCCAGCAAGCATGAATTACAGATACCCGTACAGCCATACCTCTGCCATTTCATTTCCTCTTTCCCCACAACCAACATAAACAACAGTGTCGGAGTTAGAGTACTGCATCCATAAGTAACCAGAAAATAGAAGAATCAAAATTAGTTTACTACTTTCCCAGAACAAAGTCAGCTTACTAATTGCACAAATTTTTCTAGCATCCTCCATTCCCTACATCACAATGGGAAATTCCAATATATAACTCCAGAAGATTACCTTGGAAAGGGCCTGACTAATGACTGTTTTTCCACAGCCAAATGCACCAGGAATGGCACAAGTACCACCCAGCACTGAGGGGAACAGGGCATCAAGAACTCTCTGACACAACAGAATGCTATTTAGAAACAGCAGATTTGCTAGGACTTGCAAACAAATGAACAGTGTGAAAACATGATTTATTTGACAGATCAACTACCTGCCCTGTAAGAAGAGGAGTATCAGCAGCAAGCTTTTCAGCAACAGGTCTAGGTGTTCGCACAGGCCAAGTCTGCAGTTTCCCAAGAAACAATTGTCAGATGCTTTTTTCATAGTGCAACAAACATCACATATAACCCAAAAATTATCTATAAACTGGAATGTGTGCCAACCTGGAGCATGGTATATTGCTTTTTGACTCCTTGAAACTCAAGCTCAAGAACAGTATCCTGCATGTTGATGAAAACACTCAGTGCAAGAAGTTAACAAACAAAATGGATCACAATGGATTATATTGACCTCAGGCCTGAGAGTATTGATGCTAACAACTAACAAGTAGGTTCGGATGCATGACTTATGAAAATATACAGCATATTTTCAACAGTAATAGACAGTGTAATGCTCCCTCATCCCATTCTTAAACCATGCTTTGCTTTTTTGTCTGACCCAAAATTCTGGCATTGCCCATAGCAGTAGATGCATTTTCCAGCAATTTACAATTTATCCCTCAGGTAAAGGTTTATCTCCCTTCTTGTTAGGACACCATAAAACCTCATTGTCTATGAATTGCAATTTTTCAACATCATACAATCATCTACAAGCGTTAACCGTGTTAGCCAAAAAAGTTTTTGGAGATGTCTTTACACAGAGTTCCCATTACGTTATACTATTCCACAAGATTCAAGCAATCGGCAAAGCTTAACCTAGAAAGCAAGGACAATATTTGAAGATTGAAACTTAAAATGTAAAATAAGTTCCACTATTCTTCCCAGAAGAACAACCAACATTAGAGCCAGCAATAAATTACAAATTTCTGCTTTTCAACACAAGAAAACAACACATCAACTAGCAAATACTTGCTCCAAACCAATCCAGAAAATGACAAAAAAAAAAAAGTTTTCAAACATACCTGGTAGATAAAGAGAGAGTATGTCACAATCTAATGATAAACCTTACTAAGCACTTCCTTCACAATTCCAACTAGTTAATTACATACTTTCATTGTCTAAGAGTTTTTCAATCAAAACTAAATGCCTTTCCAGTTCTAAGGAAGACAGAATGCCAAAATGACAACTTCAAAGCATGATCTAATCACAATCACAGGATGGTTGATACTGTGGCAAAATACAGGCAGTAATATACTAACAAATAATTAAAGTTGATGATCCAAAGAATGCATTACATGTCCTTTTGAACCAAAAGTTAGCGTCTGTGTCTTGTACTAAGTCTGAGGAGAAAATAGGAGGCACATCAACTCAAGAATGCAAATGCATAAGCTGTTGGACACAGTGCTTTTGAATACTATTCGCATTACTCCACTCATGCAATTAACTGGATGATGTTAGCATAATAATGGACTTGATTGAACAAACCTTCAACGAGTATTGACCAGCTGGTGCAATATAGGTTATCTTTCCCATAGCATCAGGAGGAAGAGCAACATGATGTTGCATCAAAGTGTTTTCGAAGACAGTCTACACACAAGATTGATCAAGCAGTAAGTCAAGTTAAAATACAATGGATGCTTATAGAACGGTTGTCCATTCCACGCTTAAATAAGTCATTTCATACTTACAGCATACAAGTCTCCATTTGTTAAAAGATCCCCCTCACCTGCCATGAAATGATGATACATTGACAAGAATCACAATTTGTCTCTCTCAGTCACATTAAGGTATAAACCATTACAATGCAGCCTAAATATCTAAACTTAAATACTCTAAGCATACCTATTTTCTTAGGTTCAAAATCCCAAAGTGTGTCTTTGTCAAGTGCTGGCACAGACACACCACGAGGAATATATACATCACCAGACTTTAGCGCAATGGCCTTCAAAGGCCTCTGGATGGAGCAATTAAAGGATGAAAAGGGATTATCATCTGAAACTAATCTAAGAAAGCTTCTACATGAACTTCATGAGCTCTTAGATTTAAGAGGGAAAACAATGATCCACAGACCTGAATACCATCAAAGATGTTGCCTAATATTCCAGGTCCAAGTTCGACAGATAGGGGCTGTAAAAGAAATCAAGAATTCCACAAAAGAATGTTTAAAAGAATTCACATTTGAACAATAGCTGTAATGTTTAATAGACAATTTCCTCAAAAGAGAAAAAAAAAAAAAAAAAGAATAACACAGAGAATAATGTAAGTAACAACCTTGTGCGTCCGTAAGACAGGATCATTCACCATCAACCCAGCTGTTTCCTCGTACACTGCAACAGAGACATACAAAGATCTTATTGTAAATATCAAGCTCCTAAGTTCATTCCATAAAACACTGAAAAATAGCAGGAACCATCTTATTTCTTCTTTTTAAAATTTTTCTTTTTCTGGTTTCAAAAATAGAAGTAAGACATTTACAATTTTGTCCGGAAAATACAAGCCAAAGTTTAGGTATAGAGGGAAGATTCACCCTCAAAAAGGAGAGAGAACTCCCAGGAAATGATAAACTACCTTGTATTGTGGCAGAATCTCCTTCCAAACGGATAATTTCCCCAATAAGATTGTCATGTCCAACACGAACCAGTTCATACATAGCAGCCCCAGCCATTCCATCTGCTACGACCACTGGTCCTGATACCTATTCAGGAAAAACAAATGCAAAAGAGCATTACCATCAGTTGTCAGTAAAAGTTTCCCCTATTCTGGTAGCTTTGACTTTGTTACAGAAAAAAAAAAGAGATTACCAAAAAAGAATACAAAAAGGAACTCATTTTTTAACATCTTAGCACCAGATATAACATGGATGCTGTTCAATGAAAATGCAAAAAGCATCCACACTCTTAAGTAGTAGGAAAGCCAACAATATGCAGTAACGAAATTCAATCTGCTGAAATGCCATTGAATGCTTCCTAGCATTTAGAGCAGACATAAGACAGTGAAAAAAGGAAAGGGTAGGTAACACCCCAAAAAAAAAAAATGGAGGAAGTTGAGTAAGTAAAACTGATCTGCGCTACAGAAACTAATACATATGGAAACTAACAGTTTGAATCCTAATTGACCTCCAACAATTGAACGAGCAAGACAGAAGTAAGATGAACAAATTTAGACATTTCTCGGAGCTATCCGAAAAGCAGCTGCTGCCAGTATTCTGATGCCAACATAGCCGATCAGTATTCTGATTGCAGATACCGACAATAGCATTTAAAACCGAGCAAAAGACAGAAATGCCACTTTACAACAGAGAAATAAACCAAATACAATTAGATCAGAGTCTCGGAGCACAGAATCGGAAACGACAAGCAAATATCGTAGCAAGCGATGCGCATAAACAAGTTAAAATAATGGCTTTCAGAATAAAGATCATGGAAAGATGGAGCCAGAAATAACTACTAAGTATCCAATGGAATATATACAGGGAAAATCAAATTCTCCCAGTATACAAATGTATACGCTATTCCGCTGAGGAGATTGAGAAATTGGATCCTATTGAGCTTGTCAGAAAATATAAGAGAAGACAAAACAAAAAAATAGAAGAAGTAGTAGTAGAAGAGGATATAGATTGAAGGAAGATGAAGGGGACCTTGCGGACGTAACCGTACTCGCTCTCCTTCTCGGCATCTTCGAAGGTTGTGAGAGGTCCTCCGTACAACGACGGCATCTTTCTGTCTGGCAGATCGGAGACGGAGAAAATATGCTCGTGTCTCTAGGTGTATATGAAATCTTATGTGTAGAATTGTGCGAGTGAAAGATACGTGACTGAGGTGAATCTCGCTCCCAAGACCCGATCGGCGATGGAACTCCAACCGATATCTTCCGATTTGGGGTGTAAAAAAAATGAGGAGCGAAAGTTTTTTTGCCCTTTTTTTTTGGACAGGGGTTGGGGGGAGGAGGGGTTTGTTTGGCAATGTTTCTGTGATGCCTCACAGATGCAAAAGGACCAAAACTGACAGAAATCAAATTTTTTTTCCAAACGATAAAACTGACAGTAATCAATTGAATTGAGGTTTTTGCCAAAAAAAAAAAATTGAATTGAGGTGAGAGACGACTGATGACACTTGGAAAAAATTACTCCAGTGGAGAGGAGAAGAGAACGTGAACTTGGTGATTTTCTTTTTCTGGTCAAAACTGCCCCTTGTAGTTGGCATAATTACACACCTACCCCCAAACAGAATACAAACTAGCAGTATTACTAACTTGTAAGTATATAAAATTTTCCTTTTCTTTTCTGAAATTTTTATAAAAAAATATACAGCAATATATATAAAATAAAAATATGATTAAAAAATATGTATAAAAAAAATATTAAAAAAAAATTTTAAATGACTTTCCAAACATTGCAGTCCACTTTCTTATTTTGACTGACATTATCTAAAATGTAATTCATACTATACAAAAAAAAAATCAAAATTCCTTGTATAAAGTAATAAATAGCAAAGCAAGAATAAACAAAATATGTAAACAAATGTAATGCTCAATAATAGATTTCAAGATAATTAAGTCAATTTTACATATTTTTTATTTTGACATCTAATTATTGATTGCACTAAACATTGGAAATGGGACCAACATTTCATTTTGAAATGCATACAAGACATTTATATGAAATATATATTTTTTTTCATGTCATTCTGAGTAGAAAAAGCCATTTTGAGTGGAAAGACATGTTTAGATGATTTATTTGAAATTATTATTATAACACTTTTTGTGATATGATATATGTGAGATAAAAATATAATTAAAATTTATAAAATAAATTATTTTTTCTCAAATCATCTCAATCCAAACACATTTAAGATTGTTCTTATTACTAGTTTTTTTTTTTTTTTTAATCAGCAATGATTGAAGCTAAGAGAAAAGTCAACATCTATTACACTTTTGTGTTGAATTCATTTTCACGACCAAGAAAAGAAAGCAAATAAATGACGGAACCAAAAGGTAAGTCATTAAGAATGCCGTAATGATCCAAACACGTGTCCGACTTCATATCATACAATCTCATGCGAGGTCAATAGTTTCCTAACGCCCCCCCCCCCCCCCCCCCCAAAAAAAAAACTAATTTAGGGATTAGTTATCATCCAAATAACCACCTACGCATGATGAGGGGCTAAAAGTTTATCCAAACAAGCCCACTGACTAGTGCGTCTAATTTTGACAAAAAAAAAAAAAAAAGACTAGTGCGTCTAACATTAACGGCGTTGAGGCTTCTTGGTTAGCCGGACAAACTTCAATGTACACATAAGTGACATAACTATTGCTTACGTAACGGTCGGTCAAAACTAAAATAGAGATGTAACGCATCTAAAATTAAAAGTTCCGAGTTCTTTTTCAAAAAAAAAAAAAAGAAAAAAAAAGTTCCCAGTTGCAAAGTGAAATAGGCAATGGCCGCTTTCAAACCAGTTCCGACACCAGTTCTTTTTAAGTTTTTGACACCAGTTCTGAAGCCATTGTCTAAATAAACTGATTTGCATCAGCTGCTTTACTAGATAAAATCCCAAGCCACGCTTAGGTACGTACCTTTCTTTGAACGAATGCCTTCCAGTTGTCCCCCTTATCATTTTGCCCAAAAATAGGACCATCAAAACTAAATCCTAATATTCTATTCGACCAAAAAGAAACCATAGCTGGTCAAGAAGAGTATACGAACTACAATTTAAGTATAAACTAAAATTTGCTTAATAAATTTTTATTCAAACTCAGGCAAAATAATAATAATAATAATAATAATATGTATATGTGTGCGCGCGCGTATAGTTGTAACCTACGGCATTAGATTGACAAGCAGTCTGCGATGGCCCTAGAAAGGGCTGTATACTTTGAGATGGTTTGAACATCACTTTCAAAGAAACACTGGAGCCATTACAAGAGTAATCGTTGCAAGCATTTTGATGAGCACGTGCAAAGAAGGTCCTGCCGTATCTTTAAATGGGTCTCCCACACTGCAAGTCAGATTCAGAACGAACTCCATGAGTTGTATTGTATATAAATGAGTGAGAAGTGAACTGCCCGAGTTTTCCATCAACACAAATGGAACTGTGTGTCCACACGTGTGCACATATTTTTACCATAAAGGGAGGAAATTGAATTACAAGTAAATCACTAACTAATGAAAATGCACTTACGTGTCACCAGTCACTGCAGCTTTGTGGCAGTCACTTCCTTTGCCTCCAAGAGCTCCGGTTTCAATGTACTTCTTTGCATTATCCCAGGCACCACCAGCAGTGTTCAAGAAAAGTGCCATTAGAATTCCAGAAACTGTAGCAAACATCAGCATGGCAGCCACAACTTTTGCGCCTAGAAGAGGATGTCCAGTATAGTATCCCACCATCCGAAACACAAAACCTGTATAGTGATAAAAGTCGATTTTCAAAGGCAACCAAAAGAAAAACAAATATTCGTATTCACCCAAAATCATAGGCGAAAACAAGGTTCTCCATAATGACATCACATTGCATTTCTAGGTGGATCTTTGTATCTATGACAGAAATTTACTAATTTGGATAGGTTTAGATAGTTGACTAGCTGCGAGGGTGGACAGATGCCAGCAAAAGAATCAAGGGTCAACATGAGAATCAAGTAAAGATGAATTTGGAGCAAATAGATTAAACCTTTTCAGTTGTAGCTAAAGGAAAGACCAGTAATCAAGACAGTGAATAGCCTACCTACAACTATAGGCGATACAATAGCCAAAGCTCCAGGTTTTATCATCTCCCTCAAAGATGCAGATGCGACAATAGACACACACCGACCATAATCTGGTTTTTCCTTGTAATCCTGCCGCAAGTGAAATAATAAGCATTATAGACATCACCTACACACCAAAAGAACTTCATCGGTATATCGTACTTACCATGATACCTGGTCTCTCTATAAATTGTCTTCTAACTTCATTGACAACTTCTTGAGCAGTTCGACCAACAGCAGAACAGGCCCAAGCACTGAACAGGAAAATAAGCATGGAACCTAATAATCCACCAACAAATACTTCTGGGATGGCAATGTCAACCTGCACAATCAAGGGTGTGGAAGTTCAGATGTTAATCGCGCTGTGTCCAAAAAGTAAGACTTCAAAATATATGCAGAACCACTTTAAAAAGGAAGAAGAAGAAGAAGAATACGAGGAAGAAGGAAAGTCATGGAGGTGACTGAATCCACCTGCTTAAAGGCTGCATGAGAAAATGCAGCTACCTCATCCATGTAAGCACTAAAAAGAAGGAAAGATGCAAGAGCTGCAGATCCAATAGCAAAACCCTTGGTTGTAGCTTTAGTCGTGTTCCCAACTGCATCAAGAACATCAGTAATCTCGCGCACGCTTTCCGGCTGCAAAGGTAATGAATCATACACTCATTTGATGAAGACAAGGTTTTAGGAAATAACCAAGGTTCAACAACTCATCCGAACTAACCTGCTGACTCATCTCAACAATTCCACCTGCATTATCAGCAATAGGCCCAAACATATCCATGGTTAGAACATATGCTGCAGTGCTAAGCATTCCCATGGTTGCTACAGCTGTTCCAAACAAACCACCTGTTGAATTCCCAGCTTCATCCACCAGTCCTGAGGTGTGGCCCAGCCAGAAAGCAGAAATAACAGATACACTAATAACAAGCACTGGCAGAGCTGTCGATTCCAAACCCAAACTAATACCAGCGATTATGTTAGTTCCATGTCCTGTGGAGCTGGACAGAGCTAATGTTCGGACAGGCTCATGCTTGTAGTCAGTATAGTACTTAGTTATCCAGACAAACACATACGCCGTCAAAATTCCAACCAAACCACATAAAGCAAAGTTCAACCAGGCCAAAGGTGCTTGTTCAGTATACAACATCCAGCGAGTCGACTGCAAGGAAATGGAAAAGCCATCACCAGCTAGAGAATGTAACTCAACTACCTACCAAGCCACTCAAAGGACATAACCCAAGGGTCCCAAGCAATGACAGAAAAGAACAGTTCCTTCTCATTCTGGACAGCAAAAAGAAGCACCAAGAGGTCAGGAAGAGGAGAGAAATTATGTTTAAAGAAAGGGATCAAAATATTACCAGACCAAAAGTTATAACAGCTAAAACTATTGTAACAGAGTATCCTTTCTGAAGGATCAACATTGGATCCTCTACTACGCCAATTGCTCCAGCATCACGTTTACTCCGAATGGATAGTATTCCCACAGATGATACGACCAGGTCAAATGAGTGAACAACAAGAGGAAACAAAATGAATCCAGATGGGTCTGCATGTAAACAACTAGAATTCAAAGTCTGCAAATAGGCTTATTATGTTGTTGAGCAAAGCACTAAACATGTAGAAAGGGACTTATTTCCCGCCAGTGCCTTAAAAAGATGAATAAAGAGAAGAATATCCTTGCCAAATTCAATGAAAGTAGAAGCAGGAAAAGTTCAAAATAAACTCGTATGAGCAACTATAAGACCAACATCCATGTCATATGATCCAGTCAAGTAAAATCAACATTGGATGCCTTATAACCACATAAAATCTAATTAGACTTTCATCAAATAGGTAGAGGCCTACTTGTCTGTTGCTTGGATCAGAAAGCTAGTCGGCTATATTACACTGATTACTAAGGCAGGACAAACTGAAATATTGGACATAGTTATATCCCTGCTAATGACCAGAGCTGCTGAACTATGAAATTGGGCACCCAATTGTTATTATACACAAGGTTAAAATGGACTTGTACAAGAAAGTAATATAAAGCATTATTGGTCATAATTTCAACCGTTTTCAAAAAGCTCAACCATAAGCATAAGAATTACAACTTTCAGGAACTAAATTTGATAATAGAGTAAAATGATTCACAAGTGAATTCAATTTGAGAACAAAATGATTCACACTATTTCTGGAAGCTCCTTTTCAGGGACAGTACTTGTCATACTGATAAATCACTAGTATCAACCATTAATGTATGCCTTATTTCTAAACAACAAATGTTCACCTCACTTAGCCAAGGGAAAAGTATGACCAGGACAGAAAGTTGAAACTATAAACTCAAACAAAAGAAAAAGGGAATCGTACCACCATTCAAGAAGCAAAGAAGTACTGGCTACAGAAATTGAACCATAGTAAGTTCAAGGACAGATGTCTATAAATTACTTTTCCATGAAAAGCCAGTAGCATACTTTCAACATGCATAGAAGGATGCGCATCTTTGTCATGAAAACAAAGCAGTGACCAGTTCATAATAACATCGAAATGCCGAATGAGATCTCAAAACTGTAGCTCCACTTAAGGAGACACAAGTTGACATCAAATTCGCTTGCAATGCCAATAAAAAACTTAAGCATATTGCATTTTATAAACTTGAATATTAAAACTAAGGTGCAAAAGAACTGAAAACATGAACCATACATATGAATCTGCTACAAAATGAAAGACAATTGACACAAAAAGATCTCTGAGCTTTGTCCCCGGTTGCACATAATTGAGTAGTAGATGTCAACAATGAAAATTAAATTATTCTTAAAAGTTAGACAGCTAAGACATTCATACACTGGCAAGAATAATCCAAGAAGTGATTTACATGCCTTCAATCTTGCACCGTTGAGCCATTGTTCCTCCAAGTATCATCGCACTGATTATCTCTGCAGCAATGCTTTCAAACAAATCTGCACCCCGGGCAGCACAATCGCCTACATTGTCTCCAACCTTAAATAAAATGACCAATGAATTAACCAAGAAAGTATCAATTAAATTTGTTGCAACAACCAAGTATATCACTATATAATGCTGCAAAGTACAATCTAATCATAGTATACTACATCCTTAAACAGAATGCAAAATTACAAACACTAAACTTCATATATCAATGCAAAATAAAATCTTGACAGCTACATAAATTTCTACAAGAAACAAAAGATATGAACCTATGCTTCATAGTTCCTTCAGGTTCATCAGTAACAAACTAAAGATGAACTCTCTGTTCAGTGCCCAAAAGTCTACAATAGCCAAAAGATAGAAACCATGTCCTAGAAGTGCCATATCAATTCAAATAAATTGCAATCAACTTTTTGCTGCATTAGAATTCAAACGTCCAAAGCTTAATCTGCATTCATAAATGGAACCAGAAATCCAGCAAGACTCACCAGATCAGCAATAACAGCAGGATTACGGGGATCATCTTCAGGAATTCCCTGCTCCACTTTTCCAACAAGGTCAGCACCAACATCAGCTGCCTTCGTGTATATTCCACCACCCAATTGCGCAAAAAGGGCAACAAATGAAGCCCCAAAACCATACCCAACCAAGAGAAGAGGTACTGCCAAAGGAAAAGAAAATGACAGTCTTATTACCAAGTCAAAACCCTCAATCTGAAAATTCAGAGAGGCTAAAAAACAAGGCCCTTAAACAAATTATAATCAACTAATTTGCAAACTCACAGTCAGTGACCTTCATTGACCCAGGTGAATCCACCTCCAACCAAACATAAAGTGTGGAATAAAGTACAGCAACGCCTATTACAGCCAAACCAACAACCACCATGGCAGAAAAACCACCGGCACGAACAGCAATCTGCATATTTAAGCCAATGAATATCAAATTCTAAATGCATTTTCAGCAGAATCTAAACTCTTCCAAACCAAAAAACCTGCAGTGCCTCCCTCGCAGACCGCCTTGCCGCACTTGAGACCCTCACATTAGCACGTACAGACACCCACATCCCAACATAACCAGCAATACCAGAACATAAAGCCCCAAGAAGAAAGGACACAACAGTGACATAGGCAGACATTGATCTGCATCAGCATGCAAATGATAAATTAACTTTGACAGCTACAAATTTTAAAGAGTAAACAAGATGACCAACTTTAGAATGTTTTACCTCCCTAAGCCAGAAGATTCTTGCTGAGGTGTTGTACTGCGGAACATATATATGCTAAGGATAATAACTGCTAACAAGACTGCCATCTTGGATATGGTTCCGTATTGAGTCCTAAAGAAGCCTTCAGCTCCATCACGTATAGCATCTGATATCTAGTAAAGTAAACCAATAGGTCAAGACCCGTAACTTAAGTATTCAAACGTGAAAAGCCAACAGTCAAATATTTCAATGACTTACAACTTTTCTTTCTAAATAGAAAGATAATAAACATATAAATAGTTGCAAGCGGATGGAAGGCTACCATTTCGTAAAACAAAAGGCCGACATAAGAAGGAATAGCTGAAGCTATTCTTTTACTATGTAATAATATGCATGAAAATATTTACCAAACCTTTAATACACACAATGGTTCAGTTACCAAATGGAAAGAATTTAAGTTATGCATCGATGGAGTTTTGGAATAACATAAATATATTTTTGCAATTTGACATTTTTGCTTAGAGCAAACATTAAGGTGAAAACCACCAATATGTATTTGGCAAAACAAAATTGAGACAGTGCTACCTGTACATGTACAAGGTAAAACTTCAAAATTGCAAGGATTAGAATGGAGATATAGTAACTGCAAATCATATTATTGATAGTAATGTAAGAGTAAAATTTTCCATTCAAAAGAACTCAAAATAGTTGTTAAATGGAACAAAAATACATGAAAGATGCCCAATTTGGCATAGAATATTAATGGAACAACAATCATATACGCATCTACAACCATTTTAGTAGTGCTTGACCGTATACATACACATAAGTCCGCATTATTCTAGATCATAAGTAGTTTGAAATGAAGATCAAGTACCTGGACCATCTCAGGAGGTCCCTCATCCTTTGCAAGTACCCACTTAGTGAGATACATTGATAACACAAAACTAATAATGCAAACTGAGAACACGAATACAATAATTGGCGAGGTACTAGCACCAATATAGAAGATTGCTCCGAGTCCAAGAAGTAGAAGCACAAATAGAATACGGACATTAATTCTCTTGATTACACGAAATATCTGCACACAGCAGCAAGGGGTCAATGGTGATAATACCAGGCAAAGAAACTAAAAACAGCAGAATAAATCAAAATATAAAGCAAAACAATTTGTGTAAATCTGTGTGAGAATAACCAATGCTGCATGCTCATGTTCTTTAATATGCACTCAATGAGTATACTTTGAGAAGTTAATCCAGGAGAAAATACTTGTTTTACACACATAATATCCAGACACTTCAATAATTGTACCAAAAACTACAATGATACACTTATATTACCGAAAATTTCATCTCTCACAAACGCTAAATTGATCGGAAACTGTGGTTCATAATAAGTGCAGCTCAAACTAAACCTCCTCAAACAATTTCAACATCTTTCTTTTTGTGGATAGAAGAAATTGTTTCACCTACTAAGTTATCCTATGAGGAATTCCACCTTAAAACACCATAATAAAAAATATTTAATGTTTGAAAAGAAATTACACTCTTTCCCTCCGGAATCATACTGAGGGATATATTTAGGATACAAAAGTTCCAAATTGAAATACCATGACAGTACATGAGCAAACTTTGCAAAAGGATTCTTAATTTTGTTCTCCAATGCTTCTCACAGGGGTGACATATCAAGGATGACCTTCCATCCTCTTGTCCTTTCCTTCCTTATATCTGATTATAGAGGATTCTAGGAAGAAACAAAGTGGAGAGACAGGTATCACTGAAAAGACTGCCTTAGATCACAGCAAATCAGGTATTGTTACATTTACCAAGAAACGGTTTTCCCATTCATCGCATCATCTCATAGTTTAGACCTTAGGATATTAATACATTTGTCTTTGTAAGCATCCGATCCTTATGTGAATGTCACATTTTTTATTTTGCGTATGTTTAAAAAGCAACAATTCTTTTTCTTTTAAGGGTCAATTACGATAACGAACTCGAAAAGAAAATGGCCTACATTAGGTAAGATTTCATTGAACAAGACATTCAGACTAACTAACTTCAAAAACTATGCTCTGACTGAACGGACAATGATAAAAAATCTAGACATTAAATCCCTCTTGACGAGCAGGCACCTCTTATGTGAAATATCATTGCAATAGAGAAAATAGAAAAACCATCTCATATTACAATTCAACATACATTTTTCTGTCTCTAGAGCTCTTCCTATATGACTTTCAACTCTGTCTTATACCTCATAGTGCCCCCCCCCCCCAAAAAAAAAGATGCAACTATGCAAATTCCATTAAAATCTGGTAGGGTGGGCACTTAATGGAAATTTCATCTTCTGCTCACTGAACGCCAATGAAAACCAGGAAAGGAGTCAAAAGAACTTGAGAGTGGGTGCTACACAGTCTAATTATAACGCATGCATAGGAATAGACAACCCAAACTGGAAGAATTGAAAGCATATCTAAGACTTTGAGTTTTGACTTCAATATACCTATCAATCTGATGCAAACAAGTATATGCTTCAAGCAAACAATAAGATGATTCCTCGACATTTGATGAAGAACTTTAATGACTCAACTTATTTCAACCTCTTCAATTCAAATTAAAACAAGAAGAGTTACTTGAAAAAATGATGTTTCAATAATCTACGCAGATGCAAATGGACAACGGGGCAAGTCTCCATCACAGATCCCAAACATCGGTGCTCATTTTGTGCAAAGATCATTTGCTTTCGTGGATATGACTATTAATATCAATGGAGAAGGCAGTAAAAGCAAAAAGAAAATGCAACTCTGATTAACAACTAAAACCAAGGCCATGCACTGTGATTCTACTACCTTACCACAAACAAAAATGTCAGACTAGCATAGCAAATGTGAAACATATCAACCTCTGGCACCAATTAAACTTGAACCAACATAAAGAAACAGTGTAAAATTATATAATCAGCAAGCACAGAAGTAAATGTCTGTGGAAAGAGGATAAAAGAGCATGTCTAAAAAGTGATGTACAATAAGCACCAAACAATGATGAAAAGAAATAAATAAAGCCTAGAGAACATAAAGTTGTGAAACATGAGCCTCACCAATGGTGTGTAAGGTTTAGTGCGCATGTTGGGGAATATCCTTGGCCTGTCTTGGTAAGGCCCCAAGTTACCACTCTCCATAGCATCATCCATTGCAATCGCTTGGAAGGAATTCACCCTCCGAGCTACAGGGAAAGGGTTGAACTCGCCAGCAGGGGGCAAGTCACCCCCTGAACCCAAACGCTGTATCTTGAGGGGTACGTAATTGTGGCCTTTAAGAGTAAAAATCTCTGCAGAATAAGGAGGAAGCAAGCAACCAGATAATTTTACACTTTAAAGTTATGGCAGAACAAGCATTCCAGCTTAATTCTGGAAAGCAAACATATGAAGATGATAGAAGTCCAAATTCATAGCCAATAAAGGGGGAATCATAACTCTAAGCAGAAACAATTCAAACCATTTGATCCCCTAAGAATTTCATTTCAGAAAATGCACGGGACTGTATGGTAAAGAAAGGAAGTTGGGTGAAAGGTATGCTCTAATCCAGAGGATACATTGTTCATGAATGAAATGAACTCATCAAAACACGAAAAATTGGCATGGGTACAATTGATAAACACCTTCATCAATTTTCAAATTAAAAAAGGGCAGCTATTAATATTGACCGAGTTCGTTTAGGTGAAAACATGAATAGGATACGCATGGAATGCAAATGAGAAACAGATTCATCAATCTTCGGAGCAGCTACTAATTAATATTGACTCAGTTTAGAAACCGGCTGACACACAAACTGAGAGCAGGATCGTGCATGTGCAACTCGATCCTGATACACAAGCATGTGCAGTCAAGGGAACCATAGAACACCCCACACTTTCCCATTACACCAGATCATACAATGGAAGTTCAGAATTTAATAATAATTGTTAACAGAAGAAAGGAAAATAGTAGTGAAAGATTACACACAAATTTAAATCGTGAAAAGAAAAAAAAATCCAGTTAAACCGATGTGGAAATTGGACAATTGGATTAGGGGACAACAAAGAGAAGACGAGTTCACATACATGTACATATGCATCGGAAGTCGGAAAAAGTTAGGAAGACAACCGGTGAAACGAATAGTTGAGTCTGTCAACGCTACAAAGGGGAAAAAAATACAGTCACCACCACCAACACACAGCACTTCATTGGTAGTAGTTTCCACCGGGAAGGGAACACATAATACACAGTGCAGGAAGGAATTAGGACAATTTACCGCAATGGAGGAGATGACCGGGGAGGAAAGGACGGAGATGGGGAGAGACCGCCCAAGTGAAGCCCAGAACCAATCGGACACTGTGTTTCGGGTGGGCTGGAGACTTTGGGTGTAAAATTCAGGGTTGGGGTGGTGAGTACTGTGTAAGTTACTGCTAGTATAATTCATTTTTTGAGCAACTTTTACCTAAAAAAATTCAATTTCACTCAATTAATTAATTTAGATATTTAATTTTTTTATTAAATGAATCAATCTAAATAATTAAATTTAAGTATTGAATTAAATTATTAAATAGTGCTGTTAGCATGTATTACATTAATATTCTTTTTGTTCTATTCTATGGTTCGTTATTAGTATTTTTGGAGTAAATCTTGTATATATTGACTGACAGTGTATACACTATCAGAGTTGGATATATGACACATGAACAAAATTTAGATTTTAATTTTAAATTCAAATTATTAATCATGTATCTAATGGTGATGGCATATATATTGTCGGTGTATAAAAAATTAGACCTGTCAATCGGATCTAATGAGCCGAGCTTTGATGAGTTCAAACTCAACTCATTTAATTTGAAACATTTTCGAGTTTCGGGCTATGAGTTTCGGGTTCGTAAATATGAAACTCATACTCAACTCACATAATATTCGGGTTGTGAGCATTAATCGGGTTTAGCCCAAACTCACTTATTATTTCTTAATTTTCTTAATATAATTACTATAACTATTAAGTTATAAAACTAATTTAACATTTACAAGACTATAATATTAAAACTAAACATGAACAAATAATAGTTTTTAAAAAGTATATAAACTACAAAATTTTTCAACAATATTTATATTCAATCCGTTCAAAATGCATGAAAAATAGTAATAAAACATGCGATCATAAGCCAATACATCTTTAAAAGTTGAAACTTTTTTTTATAATCTTGTGATTTAAATCCAAATATACTTGATGATTTTTGTGTTTGTAGACAAAAAAAAAATCAACCAATATTATGCCAATACAAAAATTGACTCAACCAATAAGAAAAATTAGAGATTTAGTTATGCATTACTAATATTAGCTCTCAAAAAAACTCATGAAAGGGTCTTTAGATGTATTTTTGTGTTTTGTAATTTATATATACATTTAGTATTTAATAATAATATAATTGGATATATAATTATACATAATATCAAAATATAAATATTATATATATAGGTAATTAAAGGGCCGGACCTATATCGGGTATGAGCCTAATAAAGTCCAAGCTCGGCTCACATTTGATTCTGGCCTAATTTTTAGGTTCAAATTCAGACCGGCTCACTAAATAATCGGGCTTTTTGTCGGATCGAACGAGCCGAGCTCGGGCTGACCTAGCCCTGTTGGCAGTCCTATAAAAGATTAATACATCTTTTTTTTCCTCCACCTGTTTGCAGTTAATCTTTTTCTATCCTCTTAAGTCAACGATAATCATACTTGTATTAAGTAGTCCTTACGCCTCAACGTCCAATTATATAAAGCCACACACACGTTATTGCCACTTCATCGCACATGTTTTTGCCATGTCATCCTGATCCATTTGTAATCCTCATCTATGTACTTGCAGAAGGTATAAATGAACATTTCTTTTAGTAAGTTACAAGTTCTTTTTGGTCTCCGGGGAGGGGTTTAAGTCCCTCATTCAAAAAATTTTACCTGTAGCGAAAAAAATTTAAGGGTTGTGCCAAGAGCACTCCCTTAATTTAGTTGGATCTGTATACAAGTTTTTTTTCCTCCTCCTCAAAAAAAAAAAAAAAAAAAAAAAAGGTTACAGGTTTTTTGGTCAAGGTAACGTGGTTATTTTGCCTTCAACACAAAACTTTTTCACAATCTAGAACAGTACTCATACCACATTTACAAATTTATATATTTCTTATGAATTTTGAATCTTCCTATTTGTTTTTTAATTTTTATCTTTAACAAAATAACAAAACAAAATAAGAGGATTTGTTATTATTTATTCTAGTTGTAGTAGTTTATAAAAGTGGAAGAACTTAACGTGTAACAACAGTTGGTTAAATGGAGGAATGAAAGATGAGATGTGGTTGTATAATGTATAATAATACTCTATGATCTAGGATAAAATTGGAATAATGTATATAGGAAGATGTACAAGTAATCCCGCATCCAGGAGGGATGCAATCTATATTTAACCAAAAAAAAAGCTAAGAAATCGAAAGTTACATCTCTAATGTGTATTCTACATTATGTGACCGGTATAAATGAAGAGAGATCAAGAGTTAATTGTACAATGTCGGTTTTTTTTTATTATTAGTAGAACTGAAAAGTAAATCTAATGGAGTTATGTACCACAATTTTAATTAATGTGTCTACTTAGCATCCTCCTCTCCCCACCTAAAGAACAAATTAAAAAAAAAAAAAAAAAAAAACCAGCTCAAAGCTACAAAAGAGAAAAAGTTATTATTGTAATTAGAAGCATATAAAGTATATAATTAATTTAAGTTACAAAAGTGCGGTAAATCTATATTGTTTAGGGCTTACAACTAATATCACTGAAAATGGAAAAGTGTCACGTAGAATTAAGAGAAACACTAACTCTATCAAACAAAAAATTGGAGGGACATTATAGAGAAATCCAAGACAGGTTCGTGCAATTTTACTTGTCTTTTGAGATCCTAAACCATTTTTAATTTCCTTTGGTGAACCGATATTGCAAAACAAGATGCATATATAGGAAACAAAAAAAAAAAACGAATGATATGTTCAAATTTTGCCAAGTACCGACACTAATAAAAAGTTAAAATATATGGCAAGAGAACTGTTGATATAACTAAACCTCCATCAAAAAAAACCTAGCTAAGTTAGTTATTATTATTTTGTTTTTGCAGGGTGGGATATGATTTAAGAAGCAGAGAGGGGGATATGAACATAAGTTCTCTAGAGTCTATCTAATCTAGCATGCTACTTTAGTACAAATTAAATTACTGGTCAACTATTCAAGAATTTCAAGCTCTCGTGCTCCATTTCTAGAGATAAAAAAGAAATTAATTAGTTTTTTAAAAGGAAATAGATTTTAATTTCAAAAATAAACTTAAAAGGACCTAAAATAAGACTTTAAAAATGTGCCAATTTGGACCTAAAAGATAGTTTAAAAGGGAATTCTTTTTTTTAAAAAAAAAAAAAAAAAGAAAGTCGCTACTTGATATTAGTTTCAGGTGCATCAAATCACCAAAAAATATTTTAAAATGACTCCAGATCTATAAAAACGAGAGAAAAATGTTAAAAAGTCGTAGTTGATGAAAGGGAAACTAAAGATTTGATTGGCTTGAATACAAGATATTTTTTCAACCTAATCCAAGTTAGTTATGAGGTTTAATCAAAATTTTTTTTGAATATAAACCCTTGTACTCATCGCATTTAGATATTATCTACATGGATGCAAGATCTAAACTTATGGGGTACCGAAAAGGATTAAATGCTTCTTCAAAATCTAATTAGTACGAACAGATGAGTTATGAATTCCAAAATAATTCCTTAAAAGGAGTTACTAGTGATCCAAAATGGAACTCCCGGAGAAGAGAAAATTAGAATTTGTGTGCATGGATATAAACAACAGACGAAGAGAGGGAAATGCAACAAAATGAGCGTGGGAATTAGGAGTTAGGACTCGTGATAAAATAATCTTTTTTTATAGGAGAGTTAACGAGGTGGTAGGAGTAGATAGCGACATTGGCTCATTTCCATGCCTACACGATGACTTTTCTGACCAAAATAAACAAATGAACTATCTAATTTATTAACATCTACATGAAATGCCAACCTAACTGAAATGATTTAAACACATATGGAAAAGGAATACAAAATAGGAAAAATAACATTCAATTGAGAAAAGGCCATAAAAATAGAAAATTTACGTATGAAGGTGGAATGAACTACGCTATGTGAATTTAACATGTGAAGAATCTAAGAGTTTAGCGTTGAACTCGTAATATATAGTCTTACAAAACCTTATTAGTATTGGACTAGTAGGGAAACAGGATGAAAGCCATGAAAAAATTGGACCAATGCGGTGATGCTATAAGTCCATCACTTGTGTAGTAATAATAAACCAAATAAAGTAGTACTATAAATTAAAGCAAGCGCATGCGAGAGCACGTAACACATAAACATACCGTCTAGATGTAAAATTTCTAAACAAGGTGAGTAAAACACGTGAGCCAGATTAAACACATAAATCCTATCCATTACCTTAGGGGATCTAACTATAATCCTAAAGTGGAAAAGATAAAAATAAATCTATCTAACCTATCTATTACAGAAAGAATGCCCTAATTACAATTCTTACAAATGAAATTTACAATATAACCCCTCCATTACATTTAGGTATTTAATTACCCTTTAATTAATGATGAGAAAGATTAAATGAATCAGAATAAATGAATAAATAAAGCTAAACAAGCATAATGAGAAATAGCAAAAGAAGTATATAAAATACATAACACATAAGAGCACATGTTTGAGAGTTAAAAGAGTGATACGGTAACTCTCTTTGAAGACAGCGGCTAAAGTGAAAGAAATAACGTGACCTCAAATCAACAAATAAGGCCAAAGCAAACTAACCCACCAAGAACTTTGAGTTTTGATCTCTCTATAAAACCTCATCCAAATGTTAATTAACATGTACTAGCATGCTGGTATGGTATACGTTATGGCCGGGTGTATGAGCTGATTTAAGTTACGAATTCAAAAATGATTAACCCAATAACTCATTGCCCTAGATTCTTATACGTTCTCAATGTGGCCTCACATTTGCCCATACTTAAAACACTTTGCTGCATCCTCACAAAATTCAAACTGTCCATTTAACGATGTCTAATAGTAACATTTGTAACACTCTATATCATTTGTAACAAAATTCAAACTGTAACAATGACAAAAATTTAGTGTCTCTCTCTCTCTCACACACACACATATATGTATATATATGTTTGTATGTATATGTATTGGAACATTTATTATTGTTTTTGGGACATCAACAATTGCTTTAGTTGCACGTGCTGAAAATGGGTAGAATTGAATTTTGAGGCTTTTGATTTCATATAGCTAGTTTCCACCTGCAAACTTTTGAGGGAAGCAGGGTGAAACTGATGATGATGGTAAAGTTCTCATAAGGAAAAAAAAAAAAAAAAAGACAGAAATTCGAAGAATAGAAGCCGCAATTGGTCTAATCAGTAACGTGCTGACGCTATGTTGTGGTAGTATGTACCAAAGAAAAAGAGGAAAACCCTAGAAAAGAAAACCAAAACAAATCAATTGCAACGAGCTGAATTTTTAATTCCCTAGCTAGAAAACAAAAGAAAAAGATATGAGGCGAAGTTGGAGTACTATGTTTAACTGCTTGGTTGGAATTTTGTTTATTAGTCGAGGAATATTAAGTCAAAAGTCTCGCAAGAGCAGATACCATTTCAATTCATCCATCAAATCCCGTCTCATCCCTCTCCTTAACGTCTTCAATCTTTTCAACAGCCTCCTTCAAATCCCACCTGGTTTCCGCGTCCTCTTCGCAACACCCAACTCCGATCCTTAAAAGCTTCCACATCTCTCCTGCACTGTTGTCGGCGTCACCCATTTCTCTGTCGAAGCAGGCTTGATGACCTTCCTGCTGATCTTCGGCTGCCTTTATAGAATTTATCCATCCCGCTACTTCGGATGATTTATAAGAATAGGAGGAGGATGATACTCCGGTGCCTTGAGCGATGTAGTTTGCAGGAAAGTTGCTGGTGAGGATCTCTAAGATCAGAACTCCAAGATTCCAAACGTCCGTTTTCCTGGTGGTGCGCCCGTGTTGTACGTATTCTGGAGATTTGTAGGCCACTAGCAGGTGTTGAACTTGCTCAGGGTTAACCACCGGCACTAGAGCGTAGTCCATCAAGAGGGGCTGGAAGGTCTTGTCCAACACCACGTTGGAAGACTTCAGGTGACCGTGAGGTAAGCTCACGCTAGGAAGCTCATGGTGAAGATAAGCCAATCCTCTTGCGACTCCTTTCACAATTTTCAACCGAGTTGGCCAGTCGAGAGCTGGCTGGTCCGCAGAATGGTTACCTGATGATGATGATCGATCAACGCGGGAAAAAAAAATATAAAAATTCATCAATGATACAGTATTAATCCATCCATCCGCAGATCGAAACTAGCTAGCTTGTATACTACTCCGTCCGTTAAATTAATGCATGGAGTACTACAGTAGTATTATATTTAACAAGCAGTTAGCTAGCTAGCAGCTAGAAGCAAATTAAATTAATGGAGTGCGATTATTGATCCGCACGTACGTACCGTGAAGATGACTGGCCAAGTTGCCATTTTGCACGTAATCAAACACCAACAGCTTCTCCTCTTTTCTGTAGTAATATGCCACGAGGGGCAACAAGTTAGGGTGGACGAGTCTCCCCAGCCTTCTCATGTGCTCGTGAAAATCTTCTTTCCCGACGTTGCTCATTTGCTTAAATCGTTTCACAACAACCGCTTGCCCATCCATAAGCACGGCCTTGTATGAAGATCCGAAGTTGCCGCTCCCTAAAACTTCCGCGGACGCTCTCAGCAGGTCCTGCAAATCGAATTTTTGCCGGTCCTCTCTCACAAATGACAGCTTGCTTGCCTCGGCCTTTGCCTTTCTCGAGGTGACGGCATTACCACCAACGCTGGCCATCTGATTATCAGCAGCGCCTGCCGCCGCAGCAGTCTGTTTATTATAGGGTTCCGGCACTCCCGCCTGCATCATGCCCTTACTGCCGCCACTTTTGCTATGCTTTTCTGATGATGACGGCGATGTTACCGCTTTCCCAAGCCTCGGCGTCTCTTTCTTGCTACGTCTATATATTGCGAGAAGCACCGCAATAGCAACCAAGGCCACCAAAATGGCCAGGGCAACAATAACGGTTCTGGAAACCGACGAAGCTTTCTCGCCGGTTACCTGAGGAGGGGCAGGATCGGCGCTATCTGCAGATGGTGCCGAAGTTGGAGAAGGTTTCTGGTCGGGGAGAGGAGCGGGAGAATTGCATGATATCGCTAGAGGTGGTCCACACACACCCTTGTTTCCTGCACAATTAAACCCAATATTTCCGTCTTAATTTTCGCATATATATATATATACAACTGCAAAAAAATTTGCACCAGTGCTCTAGGAAATGCATATATATGTACGCACACAGCAACATGCATGGATAGAAATAGAATAGATAGTACCTGCGAAGGAGCTTGGACCCATTTTGGCTAGACTAGATGGTATCGGACCCTGGAGTTGGTTGTTAGACACGTTAAGCACCTTGATACCTGGCTTGAGATCTGGAATGGGCCCTGTAAATTGGTTGTTCTCCAGCCTCAGTTCTAAAAGCCTAGGGGTGGCCAGCGTCGCGGGAATATTGCCCGTAAACCTGTTATTCGCCAGATAAACTTTCTTCAAAGAAGCCATGGCCTTGAAAGCATCCGGGGGGATCTGTCCGGAGAAATGGTTGTTGGACAAGAAGAGCGACTTGAGGGCGCCGAGTTTCTTCCATTCGGGCATCGGACCCTCAAAGCTGTTGTTCATCAAACTGATGGTGCGTAAGGAACGCAAGGGAACCAGCGCATCCACGTCGATCTGTCCCGTAAGCCTGAGGTTTTCGAGCTGCAGACCCCAAACGAGGCCGTTAGAGCAGAGCACGCCCCGCCACGTTGCGTAGTTCCCCGCACACGGGGAAGGAGCGACGGAGGGATTCCAGGTGTCAAAAACGTTGACGTAAGCCAATGAGCTTTTGAATCTCAGCAGGGCTTCCGCCGTGGTGGTGTCTACAGGAGGAGCACCGGACGCCAATAGCACCCATGATGGCGACAATGATGAGAAGATCAACAACATCAATGCAATGACACGGGTGGTGCCAACATTAAGTTTGGTACCATGACGGGGGGGTGGTGCTGGTGGGCCTCTACAGGCGCCCATCAGCATTCTTTAAAGTTGACAATCCACGACGAAATAATTTAATGATATCTTATACTAGTATTTTGTGCCGATATGATTGCCTCTGCAGAGGGAGGAATCGCCTTCCTGGGATGGCTTTTGATGATCAGAGCATATATATATGAAGGAATGGCTCTCTCTCCTCTGTCTCTTATTCCTACTTAACTAATTCTACCTTCTCCTCTTTCTTTTCTTTTCTTTTTTTTTCTCGTAAAACAATAATATATTTTTCTTTTCCCTCGTCTTTGCTCTCTCTCTCCCTGTTTTTTTTTTCTTTTTGTGTTTTCCCTTAATTTTTGGGTGTGGAGAAGAGGAGAAAGTGGGGAAAGAGAGAGAAGTTTGCAAAGGGCTGAGGATGGCTAGAAAGTTAAAAGAGAGTGTTTTTGCCTAGAATAGAATACTCCTAGTGTCCCTCCCTCCAAAAAAAAAAAAAAAAAAAAAGAGAAGAGAATACTCCTAGCGTAAAACTAAAAAATAAAAATAGAGCATTTGGGGTGGCTGAATTGGGTAGATGAATTCTCGGTTCGTAGGAGGCTCTGAATTCTCTCGCACTCAGGAACCGGTTCCCGGTTCTCCCCAGCCCAGCCCTTCTGTTTGTTGCCCGTATGAATGAATGGGTTCAATGCCAGCCAGGTTGCTAGCAAAACAAGTCCCCCACCTTCCCAATATTTATTTCCTGAATGCACGTCCGAGATATTTTAGGCAAGCCTTTAATTTTGAAACTCAGAAAGACCAAAAAACAAAAAAAAGTATATTATCTACTGATAAATTCGAAATTGAGCTTAAAATCCTAATTGACTAACCAAAACACAGAGCTTGTTACCTTTCACACCCCTCTGATTTGACTCGATGCCTCGGAGTCATAATCCCCTCCGCTTTCCATTCCAACTTCTTTGCAATTACATGATCGGAGTATTTCATTGAAAATTTGACGTGTAATCAAACCAATAAAATGTCTAGATATTTCATCATTAACAATTTTTGCTGAGATTCTGAAATTTAGAAATTTTTTGTTCAAATCCTTCTTTCTTCTCTTGTCGCCGCTGCTTCTTATATCTCACCCCTATCCTACTAGCCAAAAAAATATATGTATTTTTCAAAATGCAATTATTTCTATACAAAAAAAAAAATAACTTGAAAAATGTATAAATTAGTCATAAAAAGCAATATCTAGTGTGTAAATAGATAGGATGTGCCTTAACCTTGACTGGTCTCAGCCTATAAACTCAAAAGTTCAATATCTAGTTGACTGACTCGGGCTCAATTGAAAACCAACCCTACTTTCGGTCAGCTGGCCTGGAATTTCAACTTACTGGAGAGCCTTTCAATTGTCACTGCTGCTCCTATCATCTTACTGGAGAGTCTGCGTAATTTCGTATTACTGCCACTCTTCTTCACAATTAAACATCTCTTCCATGCCATGTTTTCTCTTCTCATGCTTCATAGCTTGAAGAAAACACAAATTTCACACACACACACACACACACAATGAGACAACTAATGGTGAATTTAAAGGCACTTGCAAACTGAACAAGCCTTTATTTCTCTGTCTCTCTTTGAATACAAAAGCCACACATGCCGATTTTCAGCCGTAAAAGAATGAACCGAGCAACGTAAGCAATCACCACAAACTCAATAGGCCCGAAAGATCCCAAAAAAAAAAAAAAAAAAAAAACGGACCCCTTCCTTCTCAATAATCAGCATTTGCTTCCCAATCATCAACCCAATGTAACAAAACCTAGCATTTGCTTCCCAATTAATCAGAATCTGCAATTTTACAATTTATTTATTTAGCCGCCTGCAGACCTCCTCCACAAGTCTACTTCGAGGTATATCATAGTCCTTAGCGGCCACGACATCTTTTAATTTAACTACACCTTGACTAAGTTCATTTTCTCCAACAATTAGCATCCAAGGGATCCTCGAATCTCTGGCACGTCCGATGTGTTTCATCAGTCTTTTATCCAACATGTACTCTGCTTTTACTTTGGCATCCCAAAGTTCGCTTGCCAGTTCAGCACCCAAAGACAGGTCATCGCCCAAAATGCTTACTAGGACTTCAGTTTCAGTAGGCCGCATCGTCTGCAAGGATATTAGAAGAAAATCAGTGATGACAGCTTTGACCTCAATATTCAACTTCAGAATTACGTGGACTTGTTCTTGCACGATCATAGCCACTAGATATTTCACCACACACTTACTTTTGGCAAAAAACTACTGCAGAACATAATAATGGGTAGAAGAAAGGATTGAGACCCGTTGAGAAACATATTTTCAGAACTACTACTGGGAAAGAGACTGCAGAGCAAGCACTTCAATTCAACAATTGTCTTCAAATAATTAATAAACAGGCTACTACACTAAATTCTCGTTACCTCGTTTCTATCTTTCTGAAGCTGTTCCATTATCACAAATACTCGCTCTATTCCTAGACTGATGCCAACTGCAGGGACCTGCTTTGTGCCAAACATTCCTACAAGGTTGTCATAACGCCCCCCAGCAGCAATTGAACCAACCTGCAAATTTTATTTTTGAGGGTGAAATTACTTATAAATAGCAATCAACTACACACTGCCTTGCAAACTTGAAATGAAGCCAACCCTAGGTGGGGAGAATTATGTCCTTTAACACTTGCACCCTCTACTATCTTGTGATCAAATTTAAGCCACTTGGAAGGCAATAACTCTAGAGAGAGTTGACAAAACACACTACCTGGCCCTGTCAAACAGGTTCATGCAGAGCATTGCTGCCATGGAGCAGGACGCTAAACAAATTGTAATCATATAGAACAAAATCCAACACTACATACAACTGGAGGAGGAAATGCGGAACTGAATTTTTTTTTGCAAACAATAAAGAACACGACAAGTGCTTGAAGAGCAATGATCATTTAGGGCAAGATAAGAATACAACCTTTTGCCAGCTACATGAGGTGTTTTAAGCATGAAAGCATTTGACAGGATTTTTATATGAAGGGTCATGTCTCAAAATTGACAAGAAAATGTGTAATAATTTTGACTAACATGCATACAAGAGCTAAAAGTAATTATATTAAATTATTTCCTTTCAATTATTCAATTTTACTGGAGATAAAAAACATAAGCAAAACAACACTGATAAAATGGAAGTAGTAACAATTGACAAATAATGGACATTTTAAGGAAAGTCATAACCAACATAAAAATATAAAAAAACAGATATCTGTGAAATACAGTTCAAGATCTTTTAAAATAAAAATCTACCTGTGTAGACCCTTTAAAAACAGCTTCAAATATGACTCCAGTATAGTAATCAAGGCCTCTTGCAAGACTCAAGTCAAAAACCACTTTGCTGTCACATTTAGCTTTTCCTAAAGCTTTGAATAAGATCTCCAATTCGTTCAATGCAAGGTGGGATTCAATGTTCTCCAAGAACTCACTGCCCTTGCGTTTCAACTTACATAACAGTTCCATGGGGGGTCCCCGTTCTTTAACAAATGTGCCAATTGCATCCGCAACCTCTTCAGTTAAACCCTTCTCATTCACCTGAATCATCACACTCAAAACAATAAAAACTTCGAAGGCCAATTTTTCAGAAAATGGAAAAAGTCAAGAACACAATTGTCCATTTTAAAAAGGAAAAATCAACACAAAAAAAAGAGCGATAGACGCTGAAGCTTCCTTCACATAACAGACCAGCATTTTTAGTATCTCTTGGTTATAAGAATGGTTTGCAGTTTTGAATTGCCCCCCATCTGAATCCTATAAATCACCAAGGTTCTGATCAATGACAAAAGTTTAGAACATTAATCAAACATATTTCTGTTGTTTTTACTTTCAAGAAACAGCTGCAATCATTCTATTACAGATTTTGAGTTCACCATTTCATGGATGTCTCAAATCAAGTCACTTTAAAGTCTAGAAACCCAACATTTTCCTAGACTGAAAATTAAAGGCCATTTGATGATCATACAGAATTATAGGTAAACGAACAACCCTACACCAAATATAGTAGTTCTACAACTATAGCACAAGTGGAAGATGGCAGCCAACAAAAAGTCGGGGGGGGGGGGGGGTGAGGGCTGGGGGGAGGGAAATTGATGCTTAGGTACATGCAGGAGAACTAATTGCACTTCAAACAGCAGTCCATCTTTTACTAATGTCAAACACAATAAAAAGCGCTGGACTAGTATTTCAAGGCTTCAAATATCTGAGTGTTCCAGAAACATGGACATTTATAAGATATGACAAACGTAAACATAGTCATATATCACAGCTATGATCGCTCATTACAGCTTTTGAGTTCACCATTTCATGGGTGTCTCAAATCAAAGTCACTTTAAAGTCAGAAACCTGACATTTACCATTCACAGCTTTTGAGTTCACCGTTTCACAGATGTCCCAAATCAAGTCCTTATAGTCAGGATTACATGCGCTGAAAATTAAAGGTCCTTGATGCTTTAAAAAACCGACTTAAAAGGCAAGTAACTAATCAGATTAGAAAAATAATTAATTAGGAAAAAATGTTTCAGGACAAGAACGACTAGAGGGCTGTCTATTCTGAAAAATAATTGGAAAATTAGTTGACTTAAATTTGAACTAAAATTACAGTTACTAGTAAGAGTGGATAAAGTAGTATAACAGAACATAAACACCACAAGTAAACAGTAGATGCAGGGCCATACCATTTCTCTCTTTATCTGCTCAAAAGATTGTTTGTCTAATTTGTCGATGCTAGAACAAATAGTTCTAAATTTTTCCTGTGGCACCCCACATATGGCCATCATACCATCTAGTAACTTTCGATGATTCAATTTCACCTAGAAAAAGTTAGATGCATCAAAAAAATTTACCAGCCACATGATATCTTTAAAAAAAATAAAAATAAAAGCACTTTAGGAAACTGCAATATTCTGCTGGGATTTAAGGTAACAAAAGACTAATGAGCAGGGCGGGGAACAAAAACAATGTCAACCTCATAATCCCCAATATCAAGCTCATAATCCCCAATAACACACTTGATTAAATTTCTCAATAAATTACCTCATAATCCCCAATATCAAGCTCATTTAGCAATTCAGTCAGTATCTTGATGACCTCAAAATCTGGCCCCATTTTTTCTAATTGACCAGCAATATCAAAATCGCATTGATAAAATTCACGAAATCTTCCCTTAGATGGATTATCCCTCCTGTACACCTTTGCTATCTGATACCTTTTGAAAGATGTAAGACCATTCATAGCCACATATCTGGCAAATGGGACAGTCAAGTCATAACGGAGCGAGCAAAGTTCTCCACCCTGCGCAGAAACACATGATATTTAGTACTAGAAAGGAAACCCACAATAATGGTTGCGTTATATTAAAGCAACATATAACTCGTATTCATTTTGACTAAAATTTAATTGAAATCAGAACAAAGAGAATCATAATTCTTCCACACCTAAAAGCAAAATCCAACTATCAAACAAAGAACAAACTGAAAACTTTCAGATATCAATTACTACAACAGTTCTTTGTTTGAAGTTATATGTATGTCAATTGTTTACATAGTGAAACTAGACTTAAGCTTTTGTTTCAATTTTATTCCAATCATGCAGTAAACATGCTGAATGGAAATTAATCATTCCATATAAGTTACAATCACAATAAGGACCTAAACCATCATGTCATGTACATTTCCCCATAAAGAAAGTCAACAGAACTACTGCTATATCTGTATTAGATAATGGAACTCCTTTAAATGGTATTGATACAAGATAGCAAATCCATCATCAAGATGACACAAAAAAAGGAACTTAAGTTTGGGAATTTCGTTTAGAAGTAATTTATGATTCTAGATTGTGGTTCATTTCCTTATTTCATGTTCGTATTCCATGTTTCCTTATTTTATGCCTGCTTGTCAAGGATCAGTTGCGGCTGCAAATTCAACAGTCAACCACAGGAGGAAGTTCCAGGATCAGCCACTATACAGTAGCAGCTTTACAGGACCACCTAGGCCATCAATGTGTCAATAAAGGTCACCTAGTTGGTAGAGATTTACCAATATATGTATTAGCTTGTATTCATAAAAGTCCTTGGAAAAATTTCTTCTTACCTTTTGGTTCGGTCTGAAGATTTCTTCTTCTCTTCTCCTATTACTCCATTAGTTTCTCATCTTTCCTACTTGTTCATACACTGTCCCTGGCTGCAATCAGCCTCCAAAAGCTATCTACACTCTCAATAACACCATTTTATCCAGATCTTAAACTATTCTGAAGAAGCTCATGATCGACCTCAACCCCTCATAAAGATATGTCAAGCCTTTACAGTTTTATTTGTCTTTAAAAAGTAGGAGTTGAGGTGAAGAAATAAGTCCCTCCATCACTAACAGGCACATGTAAGGAATATCTATGAGTATAGTCTTTTGTGCATGCCTAAAACAACTCATTCCAACCTATCTCAGATCAATGGAGAGCCTAAAACAACCCAAAACCAACCCAACCTGGATCAGCAAGACAAAAATTTTGCCAATCACATTATCCATACAAACCCCATTAGTAAGATGCAACCAATGGAAAAAGAAAAATGAAATAGCAGAATCACACAAAACAATAATCATCATCTGAAGAAATTTTCCTCAAAATGGACACAGAAAATTAATGATAACACACCTGATCAGAAAGGTCATAAATCAACTTTGAGTCTTCGCCATACTTTCCCATAAGAGTTTCTCTCAATTCGAAGGCCGGTGTATCAAGAGCTGTGGCTCCATGCCTCTTAAATACATCAACAATAATTGAGAAGGCTTTCTCCCTTACAGTCATCTGTTCTTTTGCAAAATCTCTCGTTCCCTGTTACAAAACCTCCAACCTTAGGCATAATATTTCATTATTTTTTTTAAGAAAAAATTATTATTCAACGAGTGAGAAAGTCTTATCAGGGAAAGGAAAGCGCAGATGCAACATAACATACAGCATTATCAAAGAGTTGAAACAAGGATACGTATGCCATAACACGTCAAATAATGAACCTCACTGCAAAAAAAGAGGAGTCATAAAGGAGCATTCCAAGATGAGATATGTACCCACCACAGCATACCAAAGAAAACATTAAGACTAAAACAAGACCACACGGATTATATTATTTCCAGCTTTGCCTAATTTCACAAAGCAAAAACCAGAAGACCTCAAACTCCCTCTTTAAGTTTAAGATCTACCTGTTAGGTACCTGGTTTATTAGCACGATACCAAAAAAATCTCAAGAGACCATGTCTATGTGCCACTATTGTGTTTAAGATCCATCAAAAGGACCATTTCTAGAGCAATCTAAACATATTAGATGGCACCAAAACCTTGAAAGCCATGTAACTATTAGATCTTAACACTATCTTAATATGAAATCCTAGCCTATATCAAAACAAAAGGGAAACAGAGGACAAAGATAACTCAGAACCAGCAGTTTATAAATCATTCCAACTGCCAGAAGAGAAGTGGTAAATTCATTGACAATAGTCTAGCAGCGCATGGAAGAATATCCACATAATTGGCACATCATCCGAACCCAAAACCACAGAAATTAGCAGGAAAGAGTAAGATGTAGATGGAATAACCTCCAACGAATAGTTGCTTAAAAACATTTGTCAGGCCTTATTAAAATATTAAAAATATAAATGCCCAGATGCCTCAGAATGGGTTGGGTCGTTTATTAAGCATGAATGATAAGTTTCTCCATATTGTTCACACAAGTTGGCAAGCTTACAGATGTTCTGAACAAGGACGCATATTGTTAAGCAAGTATAACGAGAATTCCTACCTCCTACATTGCCTATGAGATTTGGAACATTTTTAGGGAATTAAAAAAAAAAAGAGCTACAGAAGGAAGGGGAATATGAAGGGATAATTAAATAAATACCTTGGGGAGCTTGGGAAGCCTTCGACTTTCATTGCTCGCCACGATATCTTTTAGTTTTTCCAGTAAAATCTCAAATCTAGAGTTACGGGGGTCCAAAAAAAAGAGAAAATCTTGAGCCCATTTCTCAAATAAAGTAGAAGCTGAGATGGAATTGGTTTCATTGGCCGCCCCATCCCCACTCAGCAAGCTTTCCTTGATGAACTGCATCAAGGCTGAGGATCCTTTCCCCAAAACTTTTTTTCTCCTTTCACCCTTTTTCTTATCAGCACCAGTAGGAGCACTAAGAGGTGGATTTTTGCTCTCGGTAACTGCTGCAATTATGCCACCGCCTTCCAGGGACACAAACGCTACAGTGGCCTCCCAACAAACAGTCTTCCTGACAGCCTCCAACAAGCAATAAATCTGGTGCACAGACCTAATGTAATCCTTGTCGATTAGGGCCGCCTGAGAATAAGAGAGGAGTTGTTTAATGGAATCAATGTTGCTGGAGGACCTCTGAGCTCCCAAAATGGAGCGTAATTCGTCAGAGGGAAGCGAATCAAGGAGAAGCTTGGCTCGGGAGGAGCTGGTATCAGCTAAATTGTAAAGAGCCAGAGCCAGAGATGACAGAGCGGTAGACATGGCTTCGGCACTGCCAGCTCTGAAAGCTGCACAGCTCAACTGGACACGTGTCCTATAGTGCAGAAGTCGGCATACTTCCCTAAAATTGCCATAGACAGCAGGTATCCTGGAGATGGCCGGGGTAGCAGAAGCAGGGTTGTTGCTGTTGACGACCAATTTGGAACCATTGAAAAAGACCTTGAAGTCGGAGGCGACAGCGACGTCATCCTTAGCGGAGGAGCCATCCCCAGAGTCAGTAAGATTGAAACAGGAAAGGTCGGCCCTGAGGGCCTCACAGGAGAGGGCGGCGACAGCATCAGCAACGGGGCCAAGAGCAGAAGAGCCGTGGTCCAAAAGAGCGGAGATGCCATCGAGAGCGGCAAGGGAGTAGTAGTCAACATCGTTTTGCTGGGGGACGCCACCATCTTGAAACTTGTAGGAACGTGGGCCAGACTCATCCAGGTTGAGGAAGACATCATAAAGCTGGGTGATAGCGAAGGCGGAGGAGGAGGAGAGGCAAAGGAGGTTATTCAAAAGGACGAGGACGGAGGCTCGGGTCTCTTCAATCGTTAAATCATCGGGAATGGAAAACGAGACCTCGGGTCCGGCGGACGAGGATAGCTTGGAGATGGCGGAGGAGTCCAAAGCTAGTCGAGCGAGGCCGTTGGCCAACTCGAAAACGGAGGACGACGAGAGCCATTCCCCACCTAAGCGCACAACGCGAGACAAGGACTCTGCCGCCATGTTTCCGGAAATCTCTCCCAGCAGGTTGCCGCCGGGAGGATCGGTAGGAAGAGGACTCGGGGTTTTTAAATTCTAGGGTTGCGGCGAATGAAATTACAGGGGGTGTTTGGTTCTATGGAATGGGGTTTGGAGGTCGGGTAACCCAGCATACGGCCAATTAGTTTGGTATCGGAGACGGGTAACCGGGTACAAAATGTTTGAAATGTTTTTTTTTTCAACCCTAAGTTTTATGTGAGATTTTTTTTTAATATACTGCCAATTAGGGGAAATGTTTTTGTTCCTCCCCTAAGTATCAGCACTGTCAATCAGGGATAGCAACATGACGGGTTTGGAGTAGAGGGTCTCTCCCCATCCCCTACCCTGTTGCTAAAAATCTCTCTCCGCCCTTGTTCTTGCCTTTGCCCTCGTTGCCCCGTCCAGTCCCCCACCTCTATTCTCGCCCCGCCCCATCACACTTTATTTGTGGGTGATAATTTGATTTTTTTTAGTAGAAGTCTTTATTTAATAGATCAAAATCAAATTTAAAAATAAAATAAAATATAGAGCTGGAAAAAATGAAAAAGAAAAATAAAGCCAGAAAAGTGTTAAAATAAAACGTCAAGAAAATTAAAAAACTCATTTGGATTGTATATGAAATAAAGGTTATGTTTGTTTGTCAAATATTTTAAATTTATTATTATTAGATTATATAATATACTATATTTATTTATATTAAATATTGAAGTGGGAGGCGGGGCGAGGGTATCGCCCCCCCCCCCGCCCCATTTAAAACGGGAAGAGAAAAATTTCCCCAGTTCTTGTCCTGCCCCATCCTCAATCTCCATTGTCATCCCTACTGTCAGTTTTAGATGAATAAATGATAATTAATGCAAAAATTAAATTTAAATTATAGTTTTATAAACATATCACAAATCTAACAATGACAGTGTATATATTATTAAAAAAACCTTATAGCTATTTTAAGAATTATTTTACTCTATGAACAAAGAGTACCGTATGGTTAATTTAGACCCGCAAGAAAGTCAGTTTGATATATGTTTTATCAAAAAAATTTTAAAAAAATCAACTTCAAAAGTACTCCTATCTTCGTTGAAAAAAAAAATTACTGGGTCTGAAAAAATCTCGGAGATTAACATGGGCAGTACTGCATACGCGAAATAAGGGAATTTCCTACGAAACATGTAAACGTGAAAAAAAAAAAAAAAATTATTTCCAATGAATACTTTATAAACTTTTTTTTTTTTTTTTTTAAAAATGCCCAACTGCTGCAGGGTACATGCACCCGTGCAAACTATTTGGGATGCCCAACTGACAAGTATAGAATTTGAATTGAATTATTCATTCATCTGTCGATGTGCAGGGACCGTCCGCTGATCCAATTGACTTGGTGTGGAATGAAATTTATGGAGGGAGGGTCCCCGACCCGTACCTTCTTCTTCTGCTATAATAAATAATAGTGTAGTAGGTAGAATTTGCTATGGCTTTTGCACAACTTGGGAATGAGCTTCTCAATACAAAAAACAAAAAAAAAAAAAGAAAGAAGAATGTGTACAAGCAAGCGGGCGGGTGACTGACAGGGAAAAATTTTTAAGATTGCTCAACTGCAAAGGATGCAAATGATCCTTGAACACCACGGACGACCTCATATGATGCTTTGCTTAGTAGTTTTTACCTTTGTCACGTCATTCGCAGAAAACAAGGAAGCTCTACAACAAGCACAATTGTCCCTACTGCAGCAGAAACCATAGACATCTTTTGTTGCCATCATTTGATGTTTTCAGAGAAACCAACCAGTCTCAGATTTCACTGATTCACAATCATCCATCCAACCAGATGCGCCAACCAAGATCCTCCCCCCCGCTTTGCTTTAATACTCGGTCACTGAACTAAACGAACTAACGCTTCTACCACTTCAGACATGGGTGGCCGAAATTCTGGCTCCGACTGATTTCACGTTTCACAAATCACAGGTTCAAATTATTGCAACGTGAACTATAATAATATGTAGAATACCAGAAACAATCCACGTTACCCACAAATTCACAAAATTACGCACAATGAGATTTCTTGCAGCCCTAAAAATACTCACCTGCACGCACAGAGCAATTACATCTGCGAAACGAGAAAGACATCTGGGCGGATACAGCCCACGCAGGGCAGGATCAGCCATTTTCTCCAGGGCATCAATATCATGAAGCTGAGGTGAGGCCCACCGGACAAGAAACTGTTCCATTCTTGGCTTTGAACTTATTTTTGAAAAAAAAAAAAAAAGCAACAAACTTGTGAGGATGAAGACAATTAAGCGGTATCCCTGATTGCCTTCAAATACGATAATAATTACCTGTCAAAAGCCATTCGACCTGTCAATAATTCCAACATAATCACCCCAAAGCTGTAGATATCACTCTTTGATGTATAAGCTGAAGGTGTTGTGCACTCAGGCGCTTTATATCCAATCCCATGATTTTTGTTCATCCGCTGATTTTTTCCCTCCTATTAAAAGAGTCAAATCAGAAAAAGAAGAAACCCCAGCAAATAAATTGTGATCTGGGATCCAAAATGATTGCAGCAGCACAAATTTTGGTATAACCAAACTTCCCAAGAAAGAGTAGAGTGAAACATCAGGTAACGCAGCAATGACAATCTACTTAAACTCCGTACAGTAGAGACCTTGTTCTTGTACCAGATTGAAAGGAATAAATCTACATGCAATAAGCATACAGAAAAGAATATCAGAATTTGATTTATCCATTTTGGGGGCAGTCAACCAAGTAATCCCTCGCAGGTTCAGATCATTTTCTTGCCTGATATATGTGGATGTTTTCAAGCTAGGATGAAACTTTACATTGTTAACATTAGTTTCAATGGAATATCCCACATTCAATCTATTCCAGTATCTTCTGTAACTTGAGAGAATTTATTTGGACTCTATCAACCTCGGTGTGGTGTATACTAGAGCTTTGGCTGTAAATGAAGAGTACATATATACAACACATGACACAAGGTTTGATTACAATGCACCAACCGTGAGAAGAACTTACAATGTAACAACTTGGTATGGAGTATACTAGAGCTTTGGCTCTAAATGAAAAGTGCACATATGCGACAAAGGACACAAGAATGACCTATGCCTATGATATCTTGTTTACATCTACCACATCTTTTAAGAAACAAGTGAAAATACTTTTAGAAAAAGTAAACTTAAAAGAGATGGCTGCATAAAATCGGTGGATGCTAAGAATTATAACTTAAGCATATTCAGTGCGGAATGTAAAGGATGCCTTGTATACTTGTGCGCAAATTTACATGCACTCATTGGGCTGTAGGCAAATTATTCCTAAAGACTTCAGACATATCATTTTGCCTATAAAGTCCACTTTTGAGCTCCTCAACTGGATGACTGCCCCAGTGCTGTTCCTTCCTTGATATTTACGCTCTTTACTTAACCATCCTCTGATGGATAGCTAATGTAGGCAAAAAATCAGTCATCACAATTTATTTTTCCAACTTTCATCTTTAGAAGTGCTTGACAAAGCCATAAGCAGCTTCATATTGTTTCTGGTCCCAGTTTTGATTCTTTAGTCTCATGCCTAGGAGTTTATTGACAGTTGTTTGGCGTCTAGTATGATTCCAGCATAAGTTCGATATTTTTAACCACTTCAACCAATTGGTTTTTCGAAAGTTTTAAAGTAATGCTAATAAATCATGGGGTTCATCCATTCAGCAATTACACAACTGTTTGAAACCAAATTTTCGCCAATAACAAATCTCAAGGGCTTCAAGGAATTCATACAAGGTCTTCAAGACCAAAAAACTGTTTTGAAAAACCACAATATTTTGTCTTCTTCCATGTCACCACCAGCTAACATGCACGCATCTCCACTAGATAGATATGAGATGTCATGCATTACATCCTCAAATGAGGAAAAAAATATTTTAATGCCAATGCCATGAGGGTGGGGTCGTCTAATTTCTCTGCATGCAGTTGGAATATATGGCATCATAGAAACTCCTGATGGCATGGTGGTGATGGTTATTCTGTTGAACTCTAATGGTGCTTTCACTCGCAAAATTAGCCAAAAACCAACTGGACTCGATACATCTCTTTTCGCTTCTATTTATTCATTTCAGGTAGAATGATAACAGGGAATCCAGAACAGTTGTGACCATTGCAAACATACAGAAGCTTTATTTTGTTGTTCTGAATCATATAGTTACTCTAATCAATTGTAAACTCCTATGCCAAAAATATCAGCAGCATACCCATATGCAATTATCACTCACCAAAGAAAAAAATTTACATTGCTAGATAAAGTTAGCTTTCCAACCAAAAATTAAGAACAACGGATAGAGAGAAAACCAACTATTTTAAGCTTTATCTATCATATATTGTCATCCAAAGAACATAAAAAACAAAACAAATAAAAAATTCAAACACATAGCCACTTTAAACCTTAGCCTGAGCTAAAAGAAACAAATTACAAAAGCTTATGGGAAGTGTATCATAAGAAAATTTCATAGAAAAATGTACCTCATAGAATACTGTCAAGCCACAGTCAGAGAGACGGGGATTTAGTTCAGCATCAAGCAAAATATTAGAAGACTTTATGTTCTTGTGAACATAAGATGGAGAGCAAACCTCATGTAAGTACCTGAACAAAATGGAATATCAAGATATAAGTTGACTAACTATGTCAGTGTTCAATCCTTGTAACAAGAATATTCATGTTCTCCTCTTCTTTTTTTTCCCTTGACCCATTAACAGAGTCCCTAGGCAAAGGGAAGATAAAATGAAGTACATATCAACAAAACCCCAGCCTTGGCTGGCTTTGAGGATTTGGGGCCGAGGGAAAACAAGTCATTGAATTCTGAAAATACAGTCAAAATTGATCTACATATCTAAATCCCGATATATTTTCACAAATCCCAACAATGTCTGATGATTTGTAGACAGAAAAGTTGCAATTTGGGCAGGTAATCACAAAATAGTGGAGTGAATCCAATTCAAGCTTTGCTATCCATTTGATGCTGTAAATGGGAAAAATAAGACTACCATCCCTTCCGATTTGAATGTTACATTTGGATATAGATGTGTCATGTATTTGGATATGAATCACAGCATCCCGGATTGATACTTAAATCTGCTCAATTCACCCAAATCAATGAAAATGGCAAGACAAATCACGCTGAAAGATTGATAAACTTACTTGAGAGCACGAGCTGTTCCTAGAGAAATTTTGACTCTGGTATTCCACGTAAGTGGTTTGCTAAAGTCATCTGACAGGTGCAGGAACTCATGAAGTGAACCATTTCTAAAATACTCATAGACTATCATGTTCTGTCCCTGTTCTGAACAATAACCAACGAGTTCTGAAATATTTGGGTGGCGTAGTTCAGAGATATGTGTGATTACTTCCCTAAATTTTCCCCCATGTCCACCTTGTAGAAGTGAGGAATCTATTTTCTTCACAGCCAAAACCTGAACCAGCATCAGTAAAGATCAAATCATTAACGTCTTCCACAATCTGCCAAAGGTCAAATAGATTCTGATAACTGTACAACTAAAAGAAAGTGCTAAACACAAACACACACACTGATTGCAGGGACAATTAAAGTAGCTACAATAGCATTTACAAACTCCCCACTTTCAAAGGTAAAAAAAGGAGCAGAATAGCAACATATAATCTAAAATATTACAGTTCATCAACACAGTCAAGTATGCTGGGTGTAGATAGAGTTCTACAAAAGAACTAAATTAGCTATAATAGTTTTACCAATTCTGCTCATCCCATGTGACAAGGACTTAAATAGAGAATACTGTAAGTCAGCTCTCAGATTCTTATACATCTTGACAAGGAAGCAATATAATAAAATGAAGGAAGAAAGTAGGGTTAAAAAATTTAAGAAATTCAATGGCAACCTGACCATAGAACTGTAAACAGCCTAATGCATAACTTCAGGCACAAATAAGATACACATATATAACTTCTAAAACAACTATAAACAACCTTGCAAAATAGAACCTCGATAAGAGTCTTTATCTCTAACTAAAGATAAAGACAAACAACCACAAAATTTAAAGCATGAATTAGTTTTCCCATTTCCATTAACTGTTACACCAACATGCTGAAGAGCTACATTCAGCTACTTGTTACATTCTCTTATCTATCCTAATCCTAGTTCCTCTATCCTATTGTGGATTTTATTCCAGGCATACAATTCAGTAAGAACACTCTATTTAGATTGAGTATTTCATTGACCAGGATATCTCAAGTGATTGAGAGAAACAATACATACTAATTTCTTACACCATCTAAAAATAGTTTAACCAATTATGTGACCTAGGAGACTGAAATGAAAACAGCACATAAATGTGCATTAATTCTAATAACCAATGAAAATTTTTTAAGCCAGGCAGATGAAAATATCGCAGAGAAGACACTAATTTCAACACAAAATAGTAGAATTTATGCATACCTTCCCATCAGCATGCTTTGTCCTATAGACTCGACCAATTGATCCCTCTCCAAGAAGGCGACCTGTTGCAAAGTTACCTGTGGCATTTTGCAACTCTGAAAGAGAATAGCAAGTGACATGAATTGAACTGCTCCTTTCTAGACGATCTGTAATTTCATTATGATTGGTATATCTAGCACAATCAGAAGGTGGGAGCTTAAGATCTCCTGAAAGAGAGGCTTCCAATGCTTTTCCTGACTTAAAACCTGGAGAAGGAGACACCTGCAGAGTTTTCCCTGTTTGAAGACTCATTGAAGCAGATGTCTGTAAACATTTTACTTTCACTGAAGAAGACGAACCAAATGACTTCCGTTCTGCCAACAGCAAACAAATTATAAGCAGCTGCGCAGTTTAAACTGAAGTGAGGGACAACTTAAAGGGGGGGGGGGCAACCGTAAATGACTGGACCAATTATCAAAAAGAAAAAAAAAATGGTGCACTAATATGTAGAATGAGGCACTGAATAGAATGTACATGCAAAACCATGAAGTTTTTTCAGTCCAATTTCCAGTTAGGAGTTTTCAGTATGAACAAATGAACAAAGGAAAATGCATATCCTGTTTGCATTGTGATAAACTTACATCAATAATGCATTGTGTAATGTTAGGGGTAGCTTGCTAAAAACAATGTAAAACATTAATTACACAAGTTCTTTTTCCTGTATTTGTTTGACTCACCAGAAACATCAGGTACTTAAGACTTAACTGCTCAAATGAAGTATCTCTACCAGATATCTATGGGTAACAACATAAAAGCAAGTCAAGAAAAGTCAATATGACCCTATCACAAAGGTTTTCACAAAGGCAAAGAACATAAACACCAAGAAAGGGACAAAGAACCTTAACATCAAATTATGCCAAATGGTACACTGAAGATTAATATCTTTCCCATAAATCATGCGTGTGTCACACATTAGATCTCTGAACTACCTGCATCAGATCTGAACTTTGGAACTCTTGCATGTGCCTTACAATTAGTTCCAGATGTAGTGATTTCAAGAAATTCTGGATGATGTTACCTGAAGTTTACCAAAATCATTTCACTTTCCCAGAAAGTAGGGCATAACATCAATCAAACAGTGGAATGCCCTGAACTTATAATGGGAATCAATTTTAGGTAATGCTCCATAACCATGGCATCAGCATTATCACTGATGGTAATTCTTGCACAATCAGATTTCCGATATCTTATCATTGATCAGGAGAATGCTGTTAATTTTTGTTCTCCATTACTATTTTAATTCCACTTTTAAATCCAGGGAAGGAGAGTAGTTTGAGAAGAGCAAGAGGTGGGGAGGAGAGAGAGATAGAGAGTGACCTCTGAAGTCATTCTGCACATCATTAGGCAAATCATTGGACAGCTCATGAATTGCAAGAGGAGAAAATGGACTATGCTTGCGGCTGAGCCTGTCTTCTTCAAGAAAATGCGATGAAGAAGATTTTCGTGAGAATAAAGTGAATATGACACCAAACACTACCAAAATACCCAGAACTATTCCTGCAATGGCTGTTCCACTAAGACCAGACTTTTTGATATCTTCTTTTGACTGCCTGGCATGAGGATCACTTTTCTGACCAGGGGGTGGGGGAGGAGCAGGCCCTGAAGACCAAGAGTTTCCTCCAGTCCTTGAACAGAGTTTCAAAAGTCAATAAAGAAATTGATACAACTTCACCATGCAATGTAAGCTCAATACTCACTTTATATCTTTGATGCTTTTCAATTCATCAGGAATCCAACCTGTAAACTGATTATTTGCCACATTCCTGCGATGCATAGAGCCAACATATTCTTTCAGGTTAATCATACAAGCAAATTATGCATGGAAAAAAAGATTTTTTGATGCAGAGTATTGGTTAGTTGAGCTATGTAGCATATCCAGCAGGAGTACAGTATTCAAAATTCCCACGTCTAAGATAAATGTCAAACTAAATTGTGATCTATAACCAGAGAAATAAACTATAGATAGATAGATAAATATTTTTAAAAAATTTTCAATCATTTGAAACTCAACACAAGTGCAGAAACAGTTCTTTACATAATGGTTATTGTTGTTAACAAGGGAATTAAAGCAGCAAAGCCAGTCATATAGCCATAAACCAAATTATGAAAAATGAATTAGATGTGTGTGTGTGTGTGTGGGTGTGTGCATGTGTGTATTTAATCCAATACAGCAACAAACAAACTCCAAGTGAATACAGCTCAACAAGAAGCCTGGCTTACAAATCATCAAGTGGAAGATCGGCAAGGACATTTATTGAACCGGTAAACTGGTTATTCTGCAAATGCCTGCATGAAGACATGTAACCACCTTCAGCTCCACAAAAATCGCAGTCGTAAAAGTTAGTGAATCAGGTCACTTACAATGTGCTGAGGCTTGAGAGGGATTTAAAGCTCGGGGGTAATGTGCCAGTAAATGAATTGAAAGACAGATCCCTAGACATAAGAGCAAGGATACATTCACAAACACAGCTTTACAGGTGGAAAATACTGGATGATACACAACAAGAAACACTTGTATTTTAATGCACGTGCACACACACACACAGAGCAACTGAGATGAAAAGCTGAAAGTAAGATGCATTCATGACATTATAAATAACACACAATGAATCTAAAATATCCCATTTTATTAGTTGCCAACAAGATCGAGGTACCAATTTTTTGGATATTTATACAAATGCTACGGTATTAAAAAAAAAGGAAGGCCCCAATAAGAATGAATGTAATGCTGTTTGGCTTGATCATGTATACTCCTCATGATGACTTTCTAGTGAAATTAAAAGCAATATGATACTTAAGTATAATCTAGGGAATGTATCACCCAATTTTGCTACCACATATCAGATTTTCTGATAAAAATCTTACATGACAAGTTAAAAAACTTTTTTTGTTTAACAAGTTGAAACGAATTTTGATGCATGGTAGAAGTTGCAAGGTTGAGAAATATAAGAAAACATAAAATGATATCAGTTTCAAAGACTATTTTACATTTTAATCTCTTTTATGTTTATTTTTTGCAGTAGTTATAGGCTTGGAGTATCCACTTAGAAAATTTAGGTTGCAGTAAAAAATTAATCCAATCAAAAGTTCTTTCAGTGGATAGCATTAAAGTTTTTGGAACTCCGAAGTCTATAGAAGCATACATAATCTCTTTACTTCATTCAAGTTGAGTTATGCCTCCTGAATTTTGTGATCCCTATTAGACTTCACGACATTAAGCTTCTCTTCTCTATCAATTTTCTTCCCTTTCTTCTTTCTTCTTCTGCACTCTCATCCAGGATTATATTTCTTTTCATAACAGGAAGCACATCACATGACATAGATGAAGGTACAAATTTGCCTGCAAAATCTGTCTTTCAACCTATTGTTCGTGCTTCCTCTATAAAACAAATGGAGATACATCCTGTGATACCAAAAACAAAACGTAAATGGCAAAAATCACCATACTTACAACTTAGAGAGTTTAGAAAGTTGTCCGAACATATCATTCAGCTGTCCATTGAGCTGATTGTTATTAAGATTCCTGCAAAACCCTTAAAATCAGGACACTACATAAAATCAAACAAAAAGCCAAAAGTTACATATCTCTCATTTTTACTACTTCCTTTGAGAGAGAGGGAGAGAGAGAGAGAGAGAGTGTGTGTGTGTGACAAACTCACAAATATTCAAGATTAATCATCTGCGAAATTGAATATGGCACACTGCCGCTGAATCCATTCCTTGAAAGATCTCTACATGGAAAGTTATTATAGTCATTCAGACAAATCACTTAAATGATGAAAAACTGTCAAAAAAAAATCTTTGTATTGATTTAATAAGCATAATCAATTTTTCACACATATAATTTGCATAGAGTAATTAAATTTGGATGTTAATTGCGAAAATCCCTTTCTCGACAATTAGTGTATCTATTGCACTATAGCTATTTCATTGCATAATCATTTCATGCAGACAAAAAATAAAAAGGAGTTGGAAAATCTCTCTTTAATCTTCTACACGAGGAAATCAATTATTTGCCCTAAAAGAAATCACAGTAATGAAGACAGCTTTAAATCAAATCAAAAGAGTAGTCAAAACCAAAGATCCCTCAAATAGAAGATTCATGCATGGAAAAACTACATGATTTTCCAACTGTTCAAGCAAACCAACAGGGATATATTCTTTTTTAAAAAAAAAATTTTCTTCAGCCTAGAAGACATAGATAAGTACAACCATGCCAAGAAACCATCAAAATGACAACTTGAATCGGTAGTGAATAAGAGAAAGTCACTTGTAAGATATAAATAGTTTCTTCCGGCTTACATATATTGTGCGTTAGAAGGTAGTTGATACGGTATATCACCCTTGAGATTGTTTTTGCTCAAATCACTGCATTAAGACAAAAATTTTCATCACCATCAGGTCAAATCAAAGTTTTTTTTTGGGGGGGGGGGGGGGGGGATACATCAAAAAAGCTGGTGAAGCCTCACAAGTAAGTGACGGATGTCAAACTTGAAAGCTGGTAGCCCATTGATCCAGTGAGTTCCAAATCAGAGAGATCACTGAGAAAATATTGAAAGAAGGTCAACTTACAAGAGATGACTTTGGTTTAGAAAATGGACCCAAATCCAAATACTTGGTCCTATAGCACAAATAAATTTCTCTTTTTGGGGGAAAACACGTATACATTTCAGTTACACTGGAGCCTGAACATTTGATTCCGTGCCAAGATTGACCACAAGGGTCACCTCCATTTGTTTTCCAGCCATCCAGTTTGGACGGAGAATTCATGCTGGTGTACATGACATTGAGCGCAGAAACTGCTAAGATATACAGATGTCAGAATGAGAGGTAAAAGAGGCAACAGGTGCAACAATATTGTAACATGCGGAACCACTTAAATGCTTTTGCTTTTAAATGATTCTTTGGTTGGCAAGTGGTGAGGCAATTCGTTAAAACATTGAACTAACCCAACTGTCATAACTTCATGGTTTTTAACAAGTGGAAGGAACGGGGGTTTTGGGGAAACTATAATGTGCTGATGTCATCACCACTGGTGGTGCACCAGACCCTTCTGCTGCCTATTATGCTGTCAGAATTTGTCAATGAACAAATTACAGACAGACTGTTGTGCAAATGAAGTCAGTTCTCACTGTTCATTCTGGGAATGAGTGGAGAAAAGAATGGACAAGATAATGTTCAATAAACATTTAAGGTTTAGAGAACCCTAAAATCGAAAATGTCGCAGGTTAATTCTTCTCTCCTATCATTGACGTTGAGTTGAAACCACAAATGACCAGACCGCAATCTTAGGCTAGCTAACAAGAATTTGTGGAGGAAGTGAGTTTTAACTTCTTTGGATGAGGCATAGAATATCAAAGTTTGCTGCCATTATTGAGCCCAACTTTAACCATTATATGTGGTTTCGAACTGAAAAGAGTAGGGCAGCCGGGAATGTTGTTGCTACATCAGCAGAAAATGGTAGAAGTATAAAGCAAAAAATTCAAATAGGCCAGCGATTGCGAGGATGCATGGCTACGGCGGTAAGTGAACTGTGAGAGTAGCATTTTTGTGGCGGTGTCATCCTGTTCCTAAGTTGGTCTGCAGAATAACATATGGTATAAATATAAATGATAATGGTGGTGGTGAGAGATACTAATTAATAATACCGTCGGGAGCATTGGTTTTGCAGAGCACGAAAGTAGTGAAGTTGAAGGAGGTCAGGAGAAGCAGCAGCCAATAGAAGTCCAGTGTTGCTTGTCTCGGCAAAAGCAGCGGCCCTCTTGTAGCTTTTCTAAGAAAGTAACAACCATAAGAACGAGAATAACAAGGAGGAGAAGCGATATCAGCATCGCAGGCCATCATCGTCATCTCGGCCCGGGCGGGGGTTGAGGAAACAGCTGGCGACGGAGTTGTCAATAATACTCCAAAGGATGTTAAATTTGGCAATAAGCCTGCCTATTCATTCATCAAGCTGCAGGCCGAGAGGCATTTTTTGGTTTTTTTTTTTTTTTTTGGCGGGGCGAGGATTCAATGTTAAGAGGAAGGAAGATTTGAAAGAGCAGGAAAATGAACAATGCTGATGTATATGTCGTGTATTACATTGCACTGAATAATTATGTCATGGCTGGAAAGCAAATGCTAAAGGTACGCCTGGGATTAAGCAGAAGAAGGTGGTGACGCCAAATTATTATTATTAATGAAAGAACCGGAATTCTTTCACTTGGAATAAAAGGAAAGGAGAGGCGAGGGGTCTATTGCCGTAGGTGGCGGTGGCGGTGGAGGAGAAAGAGCGAAGGAAGCCTGGGCAAATGCCGCCTGATTCTGGAAATTAATGGAGGACGATACCGGAAAATGGTTTTTTCTTTTTTTTTTTTTTTGTTTTGTTGTTTGGGGTGGGGGGGGGGGGGGGGGGGGGGGAAGGGAAGGGAAGAGAGAGAGATTGCCCCTTTGCGTATCCGCATACGTGTTTTCTTTCTATTAGGTCATAACATTCCGGTTGGTTCGGGATGCGATGTGAGGTTGGAGATTAAAGGGACGAAGGCCGAATTTTAGGAGGGGAAGAAGAAGAAGAGAAAATGAGTTCATATTTGCATTTGAAATATTCTACCACTACCTGATTGATTGTGGTCTGTTGACTAGACAGCAGCAGCAGCTTGCTTTGCATGCATTGCTTGCCTAGTCGGAGCCCCAAAAGCGGGAGACATTCCCGATGATTCTGACACTGGAATCTGGATACGTCCATACTTCCCAGGCGACCAAAGCAGCCGCCCTTCCCCCAACCGACCGATACGTCCATACTTCCCAGGATCAAGTGTGTTTGGACAGGAGATTATTTGAAATATTATTTAAAATAATTATTATAATATTTTTAATAATGTAATATATGTGAGATAAAAAAATAATTAAAAAGATAAAAAAATGTGTTAAAAATATTGTATTTGTAATGTAAACAAATAATTTTTAGTCATTGTTTGGCTATCCAAATACACAGTTGCTACTGCTGTGTTAGGAACGGGTAATTGGATTGTTAGGAGCAGGTAGTTGGGTCAGGAATTAGGAAATCGGGTCAACAATTAAGGGAAATTGGAAGCATGGAACGATGTCGTTCCAATTAGTAGGATTTGAATTAGGTATGACGGTTAGTGGCTGAGTCAGAAGAATGTATTAAAGGTGAAACCCACTTTTGTACAGTCAGACAACTAATAACAGAATTCAGTTGCTTCACAAGTAATAACAGAATTCAGTTGTTTTTCTCTCATTTCTATTTTCTCTCTCGCCTACTCTCTTCCCAATCTTCTTTTTTTTTCTCCAATTATCTGTCGAATTGCATGATTGATACCTCAGATCATAACAATTGATAATCAGAGCCTTAGATCCTTGGAGCGAGAGCAAAATCCATGGCAAAAGGTACGAGATTCAGGACATTGGAAGAACAAGTAAAGAGGCAGGAAATCAAGTTCCAAGAATTGATGGAATCTCTACTTTCGCATCAATCAGAACAACAACAGCTTAAGAACAATTTGAAAATGGAATTGGAAGAAAACAACAAGAGAATGGAGAATCTGCTATCAGGAATGGAACAGAATTTCAGCAAGTCACTAGATCAGAAGTTAAATGTACTGCTATCCAAGATGACTCCTGTGCAGGACTAGATCGCGGACAGAGGGGAAAGAATTATGGTGGATCATACACCAATTCTTCCTACACCGCCAGCTCATCAGAGATTGCAACTTGAAGGAGAACAACAGAATGCTTGCAGAAGAGATTGGAATACGTACCAACTTCCTAATCCTCCTAAGATAGACTTTCAACTGTTTAGTGGAGAAAATCCTAGAGAGTGGTTGCGCAAATGTAACAAATACTTCATGAACTATCAAATTTTGGATAACCAGAAGGTTGAAATCATAGAAATATACCTAGATAGGAAGGCTGATAAGTGGTTCCAAGGTATTAAACTTGAAAAACCTGGATTGAGTTAGACAGAATTTGAAGATCTGTTATGCAAAAGATTCACAGACAATTGTTTGCTAGGATATAGTGGAGGAGTTTAATAAGTTGCAACAGGAAGATAGTGTGAAAGAATATCATGAGAAGTTCGAAGAATTGAAACCATTGATGTTGGTTAAAAATAGGAATTTGGATGAGAATTACTTCATTTCTAACTTCATTAGTGGCTTAAAAGAGGATATCAAACCTATGATTCGAATGATGAAACCTACTACATTGATTGAGGCTTTTAAGTTGTCCCAGTGGTAAGAGTACTCACTCAAAATGTAAAATAAAAACTCCAAACAATCTGGAGAGAATAGATTTAAATTGTCAAGGGGAATTACATCAGCAGTAGACAGCAACACCTACAAGGCTCCTGTCAATAATACCCCTAAGACCCCTAGGTTCAATAACAAGTTGTAGGAGGACACTAAGGACATGAAGAAGATTTCAGCACAAGAACTACAGTTTAGAAGAAGTAGGGAACTGTGTTTCAAGTATGGAGAAAAATATGGCATAGGCCACCAGTGTAAGCTAGGACATGTAAACTGTATGATACTAGAGGATGAAGAGGATGCAACTTTTGAAGATGCAATAAGTGAGTAACATGAACAGACAGGGAATCCAGGACAAATTATGAAACTGTCCTTGCATGCATTGTCTGAATCCCTGAGAAGGAAAACAATTACATTGACAGGTATCCTAGACGGTGAGAAAGTTTTTATTCTGGTAGACATGGGAAGTTCAGATAGTTACATCAATATTGAAATGGTAATTGGGATGGATATTGCTTACAGACAGATTAAGCAACCATTTCTGTCATAATGGGAAATGAAACCACTGTGACCAGCAATGCTATCTGTCCTAATATGCACTGGAAAATCAATCAACATAGTTTCAGATTCGATTTGAAAGTGATGGAGTTAGAAGGATGGGATATAATCCTAGGGGTAAACTGGATGACACACTTTAGCCCTATCATATTTGACTTCCAACAACTCAGGATCTCCCAGCACAGTGAAGGAAATAAAATCCACTTGCATGGACAAGCAGAGGATTATGATATGGATTTAATCAAAGGAAAGGATTTGAGAACTTTCATAGAATATAAAAGGCAAATGTGCCTGGCATTGAATTGTAAGAATGAGATAGAAGAAGAGACAGCAGCTATTCCACAGGAAGTTATAAAATTGCTTCAGGACTATGATGATGTGTTCCAAACTCCAAGCTCTTTGCCCCCTAACAGAAGTATTGATCATGAGATCCACCTTAAAAATGAGGCACAATCTTTCAAATTGAAGCCTTACAGGTACGTCCACTGTCACAAAGAGGAAATAGAGAAACAGGTGGAAAAAATGCTTCAAAAAGGAATAGTCAAGTACAGCAACAGCCCTTTTGCCTCTCCTGTGTTGCTGGTTAAAAAGAAAGAAAGGACTTGACGTTTTTGTGTGGATTACAAAAAGTTGAATGAAATAACCATCTAGAACAGGTTTCCAATTCCCAACGTGGATGAACTGCTGGATGAGTTAGTTGGTTCTATCTACAAAACAAAATTGGATCTCATAGTTGGGTACCAACAGATCAGAATTAAGTCTCAAGACACTTTGAAGACAGCTTTCTAGACTTACTGTGGACATTATTCCAACCCTATCTGAGGAAGTTTGTATTGATCTTTTTTGACGATATTCTGATATATAATCCTACCATGGATACTCATATCCAACACTTGAAGGCTGAATTTGAGGTTCTGAGGAACCATCAACTTTATGTGAAGAGATCTAAGTGTGCATTTGCTCAGAAGAAGGTTGATTACTTAGGGCATACTATCACAGATAAGGGTGTTAGCATGGACTATTCAAAAATCAGTAACATTCTACAGTGGCCTGTACCTCAGTCAGTAAAGGAGTTGAAGGGTTTCTTTGGGCTTACAGGATACTATAGGAGATTTATCAAACACGAAGGACAACTTCAAATGGAGCAATCAAGCTCAAGATTCATTGAACACTTAAAGAGATTGATGTGCTCAGTTTCAGTTCTCCAGTTACTAGATTTTAAAAAACTTTTTGTTATGGAGACAGATGCTAGTGGGGGAGGGATTGGAGCTGTCTTAATGCAAGAAGGGTACCCCATTACCTTCCGGAGTAAGACACTTTCAATCAAAAACTTGAGACTCTCAGTTTATGAAAAGGAGCTCTTAGCTCTAGTAATGGCTGTCACTAAATGGAGACATTATCTAGTGGAAAATTATTTCATTATAAGAACTGATCATCAGTCACTGAAGTATCTTTTGGATCAGATACTTAACACTGCTATTCAACATAAATGGATGACTAAACTCTTGGGGTTGGACTATAAGATAGAATATAGGAAGGGAGCTGAAAACTTGGTAGCAGATACCTTGTCCAGGAGGCATGAACCTACACACCAGAAGGAGATAAGATCTTGCTTAGCTGTCACCTCTGTTAAACCTGGTTGGATGAAGGAATTGCAGAAGAGTTATGAAGGTGACTCGCAATGCCAAGACATTATGAGCCAACTAGTATTAGACTCCAATGCACATGCTGAATACAGCCTATTGGATGGAATTCTGAAGTATCAGGGAAAGATCTATGTAGGAGGTGCCAACAACATCAGGAGCCAACTGATTCAGACCTTGCATGACTCTATCATAGGGAGGCACTCAGGTCAGAGGAACTACTGACAGAAGCTCAAGTCCTTGTTCTATTGGCCTGGAATGAAGCAGGAAGTGATTGCATATGTGCAGAACTGTGATATTTGCAAAAAGAATAAAGCTGAGCATGTTTCTTATCCTGAATTGTTACAACCAATTCCTATTCCTAAACAAGCATGGCTTCACATCACTATGGACTTTATTGAGAAATTACTTATGTCTCAGGAGTATGATACTGTCATGGTAGTGATTGACAGATTTATCAAGTTTGGACACTTCATCAGGCCCACTCATCCCTACATAGCTAAGACAGTTGCTCAGATTTTCCTAAACCATATCTACAGGATGCATGGGTTACCAGAGTCTATCATCACTGATAGAGACAAAGTGTTCACCAGTGTGTTCTGGAAGGAGCTCTTCAAATTTGTGGGAGTGAAACTTTACTATTCATCATCTTATCATCCTCAAACTGACGATCAGAGTAAAATGTTAAACCAATGTGTAGAAAATTATCTGAGATGCATGACTGTTGAACTACCCTCACAGTGGAGTAAGTGGCTATCACTAGCAGAATGGTGGTACAATTCCACTTACCATTCTAGCCTGAATATGACCCCTTTTGAAGCTCTGTTTGGATACAAACCTACACCACTGTCATTAGGTTCATATCTGGACTCAGTGGTACCTACATTGTCTGATATGGTCCAAGAGAGATGTCGAATTTCAAGTTGCATCAAAGAACATCTTGCAAAGGCTCAATAGAGAATGAAACACTATGCGAATCAGCACAGAGCTGAGAGGAGTTTTTTTGAAGGGGATTGGGTGTTCTTGAACCTGCAACCTTATAGACAGCAAACTGTAGCTGTGAGGAAATGTCTCAAATTGGCTGCCAAGTATTATGGACCATTCCAGGTAGAGAAGAAAATTGGAACAGTAGCCTACAAGCGTAAACTACCAGCAGATGCAAGAATTCACCTTGTGTTCCATGTCTTGCTACTTAAAAAGAAGCTTGGACCACTGCAATGCAGCTCTCCTAAGTTACCAAAGTTGGATGAATATGATCAATGTCCATTGAAACCAGAGGCTATATTGAAGCGAAGAGTCATCATGCGTGAAGGAAGGCCTGTCATCCAATTCCTGATCAAATGGAATCACTTGAGTTATGATGAAGCTTCGTGGGAGGACAAGACATTCATTGAGAACCAGTTTCCTGAATTCCAGACTCGAGGATAAGTTTGTTTTCGCGGGGAAAAATTGTTAGAAACGGATAATTGGATTATTAGGAGCGTGTAATTGAGTCAGGAATTGGAAAATCGGATCAGCAATTAAGGGAAATTGGGAGCATGGAACGATGTCATTCCAATTAGTAGGATTTGAATTAGGTATGGCGGTTAGTGGCTGACTCAGAAGAATATATTAAAGGTGGGGCTCACTTTTGCACAGTCAGACAAGTAATAACAGAATTCAGTTGCTTCCCTCTCATTTCTCTCATTTCTATTTTCTCTCTCGCCTGCACTTTTCTCAATCTTCTTCTTCTCCAATTATCTGTCGAATTGCATGATTGATACCTCAAATCATAACATGCTGCTGCTACATTGCCAAGCCATGCATACGTATTCCATTCATGAATCATCATATTTATTGACTAACCTAAACCCCTGCAAATGCATCATAAATACAAATAATGTATTTTTGTCTGCGTTATAAATATATTTATAAATTATTTTTTTATTTGACGTACATTATATTAAAAAATAATAATTTTTTAAAAAATTATTTTAAATAATTTTCTATCAAAGCATGCTTGCTTAGGGTCTATTTGTATCGATGAAATTTTTTTTCAAAAACATGTTTTCCCTTTTTTCTGATGTTTGGTTGAAAAAGCATCCAAAATATTTTTTTTTTCTATAAAAAAGGTTCTACTCTATCCAATGGAAACCAAACTTCTGCAAAAGGTTTTAGTGAAGTTGTTTTCTAACTCAATGGTATTGTTGGTTACATCATCTTATTCAATTGTTCATAGAATTTTATGTGAATCCTTTAAAATGATTTTTTTTTTTACTGTTTTTTGACTCTCAAATTGATTGTGGTGTTTAACACGGATTGCCTATAGTAGTAGTAGACAGATACTAACTGATAATTATATTAGAATGCTAATAATTCAAAGAGACGCACTAATAATTGTTAGATGTGAGGAAAATATTTTCAAAAAAGTCAACCAAATATGAAAAATAATAGAATAAAATCACATTTTTTCAAGAAAATGATTTTCAGCGAGAAGATTTTCCTGGGGAAATTATTTTACAAGCAAACAAACGGACCGGTACTACTTCACCACTGGAACGTTGTTGCGCCCCCCGCGGCAACATTTTACCATGCAAAACCATACAGTAGAAAGCTCTCTCCCGATTCTCACCAATACAGCCTCTCATCGAGGTGGAGCAACATTTAATCAGCAGAACATAGCACCAACCGAACTAAAAAATGAATACAACGGTGGTAAAATGAATACACTTACGACGGTAAGATGTCATCTTTGGCTTAAGCTTTCTTCCGCAAATGAGATGAAAAGACGGCAAGTTCTTGGCAAATACAAAAACTGCAAATGCTCCCTGCACTTCTTTTGCTGCGTTTACTCCGGTAGACGGCAAAATTTCAAACACTTCTAGAGCAATAAAACAGTGGTGGAACACAAACCTACTAGTTCAAAAGAATGCAATAAAACTTTCTTCTTTAATAACCGAGTACACGACGCTACATATCGACATGGTTGGTCAAATGTTGATCCTCCACGCATATGTTTCAAATTTTAAATAATCACACTTCACTTCTAGAGCCAACAGGTCAATGTTCATCAACTCCCATTTTGCTAGGAAATACACAGCTAACCTTGCTAATGCATCTGTTGCGTTATGCTGTTTGTATTCCATCCACTACATTCTTGGGGATCCGCAGATATTTGGACTCTTTCACCCAGCTTCAGCCTTCACAGTAGGGCACCTCTTGCAAATGCTAATGCTTGCCTGCTTTACGTAGCCTTGATAAAGCACCATGCTTGGTTAACTTGGTCAAGATGTACGCCATTGCAATCTTTGCACCCAAGTCAGAATGACCCCCAGACAGGCAGACTGCACCCCCTAGTAGGATCAAACCATTTTTTATCAATTTATTTGCAGGTTTTCTGGAGATATTACTGGTATAGCAATCCGAAGCCAGTTGGCAGCAAATGGTACTTGCTGCAGAGGACGTGTCATCAACACCTTCCATTCCAGGAGGGAACTATGTGAAAAAATGGATAACATTAGACAAGAAACAGTGCTTTTCAAAAAGCTCCCAACAATTGCTACTCATAAGAAAAAAGCTGATTAATATACCAGCCGCATAACAGACAGGCCCGACTTAAAAATCTACCATAGATAAACAACATAGAATGCAAGCACAAAGCAAACAATTGACACTAAGGTCAATTACCAGCGGCTTTGAGCTACGGAAATCATTACTACTGCATGTTGGCAATTTGAGCAAGTCAAATTTGTGGACACCAGTCTACCACTACCTCAGCAAAAAAGGTCCAACAAAATTTGTGGTTTCTAGGAACTACAAACAAAAAATGAGAAGGCGACTAAACTTTTCAGCCTAACCACCTCAACAAGAGAAAGGCTTTTGATTCTGAAAAGAAGCTTAAGAAAAACATTTACATCATGTACAACACGGATGATATGTACAAGTGGTTGTTGATGTCACACAACACTGGGAGTAATGCAAGTTTGAGCTTAGAACATGAGGTTACATCTGGTACCTCTAATGGGCTATATAGCATTGTCGGAGCCATGAAAACAACTTGTGACAAGAAGAAATTATTCCTAACCTTCTGAGTTAGCATTGTTGCACTCAAAGATGAATTCAGCTGAGGAGAATATATACGAAGCGCATCACTCATCCTGCATACATAACTCCATATGCTCTTTGCAAATACCAGCTTTGCCATTTCCACATTCAGGCCAGCGTCTTCTTGATGCACCATTTTGATTTCGCATGCATTTCTGCCAGCTACTGAAGAAAGATATTTCAGGGAAGCAAGAAATCAAATAAGATCATTCGCTCAGTTTGTGCAAAAATCAACTTACAGAGAAATGAAGGGAAATCCAACTAGTGTTATTAACCGTGGCAGTACAGTAAATTGTATCAAGTTCACATACTACTACATGAAAAGGGGAATGCAAAAGAACAGCAAACAAGTGTGACAGATCAGAATGGCTTGGATATGCACCATTACATTCCATTCAAGGCAACTACCTAAGATGTCAGGAAAAGAACACAAAAAGAAAATGCACTTTGTGCACAGTGATAATCTAAATGACCGACCTCAATTTCCTGTCCCAATATGTAGGAATTTATTTTTGCTCTGTGGGGAAGGAGGAAGGTAGTTTATTTAGTAACTTATCATACTTGACTATAGAATTGATGCTTCTGCAACATATTTTCAGTTACAGCACTTGCCTTGGTACTTCTAAGACATCAGATGGTAAAATATAGGACCTCTAAGAAAATAGGTAGCACTTTCATTGTGCATCTAAGCCAAAAAGTAATAGGTGATCTGCACCTGAGTACTAAACTGCACAAGTAAATAAACCTTTTTTTCCCATGCTTCTGAGGAAACAAGAAAAAAAAAAAAGATCTCTGAAATTGCAGCTAATGGCACAGAACCATTGCAGCTTTCCCTGATTCAATATGCTTGCTATGATATATCTCAATTATCTGCTGAAAAATAAAATGACGTCGGAAAATAAGTCAAAAATACGTGCCTTTTCTGATTCGCCAACCAGACCTAAGGAACATAACCCTTACATATTTCTTCTGTCTTGGGGCAAGAGCATGTTCACATCCCTGATAAATGTATTGTGCAAAATCTGTAAGCCATAAAGAACTATGCCCTTATCATGGAAACATGACAACTATGACAAGCAACCACAAATAATAGATTGTCAATAAATAATTCAAAAGCATAAAAGAAACTTGCTTCTGGATTTACTTCAAATGCTACTAAGCAAGGGAATCCGTGTTGTCTGAGAAATATTGTGGACATCCAGTGCACCACTTCATTGCTGATAATGTAGTGCAGCAATACAATTACTCATAAGTTAGTACTAGAGAGAGAGAGAGACAGAGAGACAGAGACCCTCAAACATGTATCCACCAATATCTCCACCTCCTTTAGGCTCTCTTCAGTCTGCTTTCCAATCTGTGCCCCTCAACCCATCTGCCACTCTATGCCTTCTGTCCTCCTTCCAACTTGAAACTATTGCTTAATCATATTGCCATCCCAAAAGATACTGAGTTTCAAGAATGGTCTTACCTTACAAGGGAATTGACACATTATTCCTGTTTGGATTGTAACTTTTCTGTAATAATTTTTAAAAATTTTTCTAGCAAGGGATGAGTGGGACTTAAGAAGTGGGTAGATAGAGGCATTTGAATCTAGGACCTTTAATTTCTGAGGTCCCAACCTTAGCCACTAGACAAACACCTCCTTGACAAATGAGATAAAGGGATGATTACAAAATGCATCAAGAAATTATTCTAAAATTTTTTTTTACAAAAATTCACAATCCAAACAGGTCTATTATGTAAAATAACTAAAATATGTCCTTAAAACATGCTGTTTTTGTTGAAACCGATTTAAGGAGAAAATACCTCATGCAACTCCAACTGGAAATAGTAGTAAAACATGCCACTGGCTCCTTTTGAATTGCAGCTTTATTTGGTTTAGGTGCACACAGAAATAGGCACAGGTATTTGCTACCTTCCTAAATTGGTTGAGATCAGCCAAGGACACGAAGTTTTAACAGCAACAATTTGCATAAACTTTGAAAATCGCATTACCAACTGTTAAAACAGTGGAACAACTGGAAAAGGGCGGGGAGGGAGCAGAAAGGATGTCAAAAGGGAGAAAACTGGTGGTGGCAGGAGACATTTACGTGCTGATTTCGCAATCCGCAATTTGGTCGCAGAAACATGCCATCAAGATCAAAGTGGTGCAGCAGATGTCTACCAGACACTCTCAAAGTAAATGATAAATAAAAGAACATCTAAGAAGCAGCATCACTCGAAATGCACTATATCAGGATTAGATGAGCTACAACAACTTTGGATACCTTACTAAGACAGTAGAAGGCCCCATATTTATCTTCCCAAACTCTCCAAGCTGATACATATTCTCTTGGGGTCAAGAAGGGGAATTTTTTTATCGTGCGACCAATTTCAGTTCCATTACTTTCATCCACCTGCAGCTGCTCATGCTCCATTAAGGTCTTGTCCCAGGTTTTCCTATAGTTATTGTCCATATAAAAATTTCTCAGCAACTCAGAAGAGCAATTCTCAAACACTGTAATACTCAAATATTTCAAAGGCCCGTCCTGCAATAGAAAAGGATATCATCAAGTATATTTATTCAATACTAAATTGACAGCAAAAAAGGATACTAAATCTAAGAGATAGAAGAGAAATAATGGTCAAGCAAGCTGCAAAATTTTATCTTCCCTTAAAAGAAGCATGTCATCAGGCCAAGTCCTAATAGAAGATGAGCCAGCTCAAGCGGACTCAGCAACAGTGCAGTAATCAAGTAGCATACACAATGTAGCACCAAAAAAGTAGACTATGAAGTGATCAACTATATTACCACCCTATCATAGTTAGCTGCAAGACATTAACTAAGCCTGAGATTTTTTTTTTCTTTTGGGGTCCCCCGTCTGAAGGGAAAAGACGGGCAAATATGTACAAAAGTTATTTCACGTCAAGCTGAGCACACATACAAAGTGGGAAAGGGGAGAAAATGGTGTATGTCCTTGCACAGCAAATGTTATCATTGAACTCAACTGGGCTAATAACAATATAACGAAAAGAAATCAGCAAGCAGTTGCTAAAGTGTACAAAATGATAAGCAAAGAACATGTTTTTTCCAGTAGGATACGAACAGAATTTAGTTTTAAGCAGGAAGTCCCTCGGAACAAAAAAGGCAGAGGGGTTAAGATAGAAAGCTCTAGGCTTAAAAAATGGGGCCTGGTTCAAGTATGCCAGAAGAAAAAATATGAGGGGGAAAAGGGCAAAGAAAATAGAAACCTTAGGCTTGCAAGACTTGGCAGTGTAGGAAAAGAAATGGTTTCTCCTGTCAATGACAGGCTCCCATTCCTCAATCTCATGAAGCTTCTCATCCAAGTCATGGAGCAAATCCTTGAGATCCGAGTCAGATACAATGCTAGAAGTCCTGTGAAATTAATATTTCCAAGCGCCCAAGGCAACAATTATTAGAAGAACTTTTAAGCAACAGCCGAGCATTAGATGAAAAAGGAAAAATCGTGAAAATGCTAGCTTGAAAATCGACTACTGCAAGTTTCAAACAACAACAAAACCACCAACAAGAATCAAAGCAACCAGAGAGAGAGAGAGAGATGACTAGATTAGAGAACGGAAGAAACGACGAGTAAAAGCACAACAGAGACAGAGACTAGTATACACATACTTCCCAAGTATAATGAATGGTACTAATAAAGTAATAACATAGACACACAGGAAAGAGGGAGAGAGATGAAGAAGATAGCAACCTAGGTTGCGAGAGGGCGGCGGAGGAAGGTGAAACGGCGACATTAGCATTTGTTTTGGGGTTGAGATTAGGAGGAGCAACCGTGAAGCGGAAGCGAGCGGAGCACCACCTCACAAACTGGGTCGCCAATATGATAAGTATAACTCCCATGGTATAGGGGTTCCATGATGGCCTTAGTCCTCCATCATCCACCATTTCTCTTCTTCTGCTGCTGATTTCGAGTTCAAATCATTTGAGCTCATTCTGTACTACTACTCAACTCAAATCCCCGCCACCTCCCTATCCCCCACCCCCTCTTCTCTTTTTTCCCAAAAACCCCAACACCAAAAAAAAAAATTTTAATTTGAGAGAGAAAATTTTACCTGTCTCTGGTCTCTATTCGTCAAATTCACAGTACCAAAAAGGGCTGTCCAGTTTGCTACAAACACGAAAGCAGCTTCCCCACTGCTACAGGCTACTGCCGCGACTCCACCCGTTCCTCGTTCTTAACTATGGTGCTTGCTTGTATAAATATTTGCCATCCACCACCATTCCTTAATACATATAAATAAATAAATAGTGTATTTACACACACCTGCTATCCACATATATACATTTTTTTTTTTTTATAATATCCACATATATACTAAATATTAATCGAAACATTTTGCATCTTTCAAAATAGTTCTATCCTGTGGAAACACCCGCTATCGGTTATCGACTAACTAACATACGGGTCGGACCCGCCACCGCCCCGTGGGGGGGGGGGGTGGCTGCAGGGGTAGCTGCTCCCACAGGTTTACTATAATTTCTATTGGGCCTACTTGTTTTTATAAGTAAAACAATCTATGTGTTTGGACGGAGCATTATTTGAAATCTTGTCTTGGGAAATGTTGTCAATTTTGTAATCGCACTTTCATTATCATTTTTATTATATGATTTTAATTTATTAGATTATATGATAAAACAAATGATGAAAATATAATTAATAAAAGCAAGTGTCTTCCAGTGCTCTTACTCATACGTTGATTATATGACATTGAAAAAGAAATAATTTGAAAAAAACAAGTAGGCCTGACTGTTTCCTTACATGAACTAAATTTAGCCTGACTGTTTCCAATACATAAACATCTTCGCTGAACAATGCTATAACGATGATACCAGGCGAAGTAATTCAAAAATATATTGTGATGATTTCCCTAGACATTCCGATTTCCAACTGCAAAAAGCAACACGCGGCAGTCGATTTTTTTATTTAAAAAAACAGTTTAACAGGCTGAAAAAAGATTATTATTAGAGTTCTTTCTACCATCGGATTTAGAGTTTGAATCTTGGTCTTGAGTGTTGAGGGTCAAAAAGATACCAGCAAGATATAACTGAAATTCCCACATTATGAAAATTAACTTTTGAGTCTCTCATGCATTGGTTTCTAATATTTGCATTGGTACCACACAAGATTTGGCCGAGGACAACCAACGCAACTGAGGTTGATTCGTTAAATTTGGAAGGCTACTATACAAGACCAACAATTGAGTCCCCTCCCAAGGAAGACTTCAAGCCTTGCGCGGGAAAAAAGAGGAAAGAGAGAGGGGGGGCTTGAGAATTGAGACTCAAACCAATGACCTCAAAGTCGCGTGACTAATGTCTCTATCAATTAAGCAGAATCTTGAAAACATTAGCCATGCGAAACAAATCTAACCCACCAGAAAGCAGAAGCAACAGCTTGCCTTTGCCAAGACGAGCGCCAATCTTTTTCCTGGAAAGACAGATTAAAGCTGAAAGATTGCAGCAAAGCCACTATTATCACGTACACAAGGTCCTTTGAAGATATCACATCACCTCAGTCCCCTTAAAGTCCACAGCCTTCTCCCTCTTGTGATCACGAGCCTGATTACGGAATTAAATAATTCCACAAGAGCATCAACTTTAGAAGTGATCGTGGGTGTGTCAATAAGAGCTAAATGACATCTTCCCTTCTTCAGCAGCCAGAAGTTTTATATGGCAACTTCTTTGTTTTCTTCTCCAGATTTAGTTTCTGTATGAAAAAGTGCTGTTAGCTATTAATTGGATTTAGGCACACTTCAATCAAACACCAAAGAAAACAGTAACTTTCTGACTTACTTTCTCATGCTTGGTTAACTCTCCAGCCAGTCCAGTAAAAGTATTACACCTTCGAAGCTAGACTATCTTTCATCAAGTATTTCTTCTTTCCTTGAAATTATGGGGGACGTGGCTGGAATATGAGTATCTTTATGTGGGGCTGGGGATTGAGCAAGCCGTCATGAAGGGAAGGAAATCAATTATGGCAACAAAATAATTGAAGACAAGTGACTAGGTCTTTACCTTTTCCCAATTTTCGGGTCCGGATTACACCACCTTCAACACTAGTTGAGGAAAGCGTCCTAACGGGCACAGATTTTGCTGAGGATTCGGGCTTCTTTGACGATATAAGAGCAGAAGAAAGAAGAGCATCAACAGCATCACGTTGTTGTTTTCTTTTCAAAATTGTATCATTAGGCAATTCTACTTGACCTGAAGCTTTCTCAACGTAACCTCTGTCTGCACTCAGGCTTCCTTCAGGAGATGTTACGCCTGTGTCCATCATCAGCGAACTTCTTTGATGCTTGGAAGGACCTAAACGCCTTCGGGATGCTTGACGTTTCAAATGTCTACGATTCTCACATATCACTTTCTCCAAATGCTCTTGGTCATTGCTCGAATTTCCACCCATATTTCCATCTGGTGAATTGAGTTCCATACTCTTAATTTTCATTGGGCTAATCCTTCTACCAGAAGTTCCCTCATTCCCGGCTTGACTTCTATCAATGGAAGGCTTCAAACCCTGGCATATTTGGCCCCCGCTATTTTCAACAAAAACAGATGCAAAATCCTTTACCAACGGAGAATTATTTTTGTTCGTGACTCTTATTTTGCTTTGTGCAACGGTTTTTACAGACGGTACAACATGCTCAATTTCACCTGTCACAGCATCAACAGGTGCTTCACTCATAATGTATTTTCTCTTCTTTTCAGATATATCTTTGGCCCTTTTGTTTTGCACATCAGCATGCTTGGCAACTGCTTTTACCTTATTGACGTGCTGCAGCTGCCTCAAATGATTCCCAGGACCTTCGTCGGGAGGAATTTCATGTGAAGCTGAATTGAAGATAAGATTGTTGTATGGTCTTCTAACTTGTGTTACCAAATTTCTTTCTTTAGCATCCTTCAGGAGAGAAGCCCAGTTCTCGTTTGTCTGCAACGTTCTTGCATTTCCCAAAATCCACAAGGAAAATTTGGCCCTTGTGAGAGCAACATTCATGCGTCTAACATCAGCAACGAATCCAATACTGCTAGAACTCAATCTGGATGCCTGATGTTCAGCTGCTCTAACCGTGGAAAGTACCAAGATGTCAACCTCTCGACCTTGAAAACCATCAACTGTATTAAACTCCATTTCAGCTGAAATAGAAGAACCAAATGCACTGGAAAATCGTGAACGCAAAACAGAAAGTTGACGCTTGTATGGAGTTATTACACCAATCCTTCCACCGACAAATTCCAATGGGTACCTGGGCAAAAACCCCCCACTTATCACAAGAGAGAATCATATGGCAATTGATCAATTGAAGATGGAGAAGGCATACCTCTTCTTAAAATGTCTTAGTACTTCAACAGCAGCATCAGCCTCACATTCATTGTAGAGGGATAGCGAACCAGTGTTCTTACCATGACTTTCCTGTCCATCAACGACATCAAAGAACATGTAAGGGCCAAGGCCCTCAGTCTCATGGAAGACTGCAGCTTTGCTGGACATCTGGTCGCCGTTTTTCAACTTCCCATCATAGAAGTGCAACGAAGGAAAGCGACATATCTCCGGGTGCATCCTATACTGACATATTCAGAATATGTTGGATATCTCATACATAGATACACTGGCAAGAGCATAACACCAATATTCATGGATAGTAGCCCAACAATGACAATGGATCAAAGAGAGCAATCACAGAATGAGCAACTAATATTCTAAACTGTATTCATCAGGACCTTTTCTAATTTCTAACTTCAATGTGCTTTCTGATTTGGCATGTCCAATCTCTGTTTAAGTCAACTGAAATTGTCAAAGGCAAGCTCCTTTACAGTTAGATTCCCAAACACTAGGTGCTGCATTCAAATATTCATTCACTCCTTAGCTTTACTCTTAAATGCAAATAGTTCTGCAGATATTGTCTTATTAGATTCTGTCATTGAAAAAGCTTGTAAGGTATGTGTCTCAATTTTCTATAGATTTTATAGAATTTTGCGTTTTTCGGTCCTTGGTTATGTACCTGGGCCACAAATGAAAAATGAGAGAAAATGGGGCCTCACTGGATTCACAATATTTGAGGACCATTTTCTAAGCTGCATTTGATTCAGGAATATCCTTACAAGCACCCAGCTTTTAAGCTGTAACAGCTTGACTCAGCGCATCAAATACTATATGTAAATCACTGTATGTGACACTCTAATAGAATACATTTCCTTTCATACAAATTTCAGTTTACCATTCAAACAGGATGATAATACTTAAAGACTACCTGTTGGGTAAGCATCACAACAGGATGACCAGCACGTTGCAAACGTTCAAACATGCTGCACTGATATAAATATTTGCTGGCAATGTTAGAAAGAACTGTAGCAGGAAGCTGTTTGGGATCACCAACCTTCAAGAAAGAGAGACTATTCAATAGCATTTCTCATGGTATAGTGACAATTACACATTCTTTCCCTAGCATTTACCATTATACATCTGGTTCCCTTTGACTTTAACAGCTGAAGAGGAATCAATGTAGCAGGTTCAAGGGCCTACAGCAGAAATCTATGAATCAAAAGCACAAGAAAAACATACCAGAAGAACCATTTAAACCAAAGAACAAACAACAGAGAGAACGGATAAAAATAGGGTAATAACAAATGAAAAAGAAAGCAAAATACTTGTGCTGCTTCATCTACTACAACAGCATCAAATAGGGTGCTTTCTGTTGAACTGCTGAACTTATGGCTCAAGATAGATTCAGCACAAACCCCATAAAGATCTCCACCACAGCCACTCAGTGTAGTCACGACAACTTCAGCTTCTTTCAATATAGCCCTTCGCAACTTCTGTTTACGAGCTTTGCTTTCTTCACTGGCCTTTTTCTCCTGAGTTTGTGCATGGGAAAGATCTTTATAGAATGCTTTCTTTTTCTCATACAATCTTTTCAGCTTTGCTTCAATTTCTGTATCAATTGGCTCCTTCAAGTCATCACCTTTAACACTCCCTTCTAATTGTCTTCTTGTATCTGGATCTCTACCCACCAAGTTCGCACGCTTGGCTTCATAAAATCTGATTTGATCAACTAAACGCTCCAGATTAGAACGAAGAACTGAGACTGAGTCCACACCAATCTCAGTCTTTCCATCATTCGCAGTCTCCTCAACCACACGCTGATCAACAAGTGTGTCAATAAAGTAAGGCAGTGAATTCGGATGAACAGTCCTGATATTGCCAACTCTAACAAGATATGGTTTATATATCAGTCCATCACAACCATAAAGCCCTTCAGTTGATATTCTAGACACTAACTCATCAACTGCAGCATTGGATTGAGCACAGATGAGAATCCGTCCTCTACTGCAACTGCCAGAGGACTTGGTGCTCCTGTCTTCCTCTTCATGTAGTTGCTTGGCCAATGCTGCATCCTGCCATGCCCTTGCAATCGCAGCAGACTGATTGATCTGTGATCTGGAATGCATGTCAGAGCTAGTCGTACAAGATGGATCCCGACTTCCCGTTCTTTTCTTATCCCTAGTCCGGGAAAATGCTAGCAAACCACTCACAATTCCCAAAATTGTTCTAGTCTTACCAGTCCCTATCAGTAAAACATACAAATGACACAAAATCAGCAAAACATACAAATTACACAAAATTGCATATTAAAGAAACAACAGAGCAGGGAAAAAAAGAAATTAAAACAGAATAATATAAGAGGAGTAAACAGACCTGGTGGACCCTGTACAAGGGACACTTCAAAATCCTTTTTCAAATCAAATGATCCAATAGCAGCAGAGATAGCTTGCAGTTGAGAGCCATTATATGAGGACCTTAAAACCTGCTGCAAAGGCTGAGACAATCTGCCAAGATTTTCTCTTCTAGAATTATTAACACCAGTATGACAGGCTGGATTCAAGATAACAGGAAGCAAAGGAATTTCTCTTAATGATGACAATGCTTGGAATTCTCGGAGTTGAGGTGTAATGCTCATAATGTGACTAATGCACCATTTACTTCGTTCAACAAGAAACTTTCTAGCTCGATTAAGACGAGAAGATCCATTTTGCAGATACAGTCTGAGAACTAAGACACTTGATCTTCTTTTAATGTCTATTTCACGCTTTTCAACCTAAGCACAAAAATATCACCAAGGTGAAAACAATTATCTAGAAATGCAAAGCAAAATACAATGGGTGTGTTTGAATAAGCGATTATTTCAAAATATATTATTTGGAATGATACTGTAGCATTTTTTAATGATGTGATGTATGTGGGACGAAGAGATGGTTGACAATATAAAAAGGCGATTAGAAAATTTGTTTGTGATGCAAGCCAAAATTTTTTGCAAATAAAACTTGTATCTAAACATGCCCAATGTGGATATTTCAAATTTTATTGTTAGATCCAATGAGATTCCAGGAGAAATCTAACAAACTGAAAAATCTGCAGTCAAACTAACACTGTCAGCCACCTAAGCTTGAACTGAGACAAAGTTACCACTGCACTTGTAGAGAGAAAATAAAATTTTTAGCATATTTACAGCCGCTAAAGAAACCCAAAAACCATGTGGATAAATGAATTGAAAGAAAGAAGAAGTATTAAACGTCATCCATTCCTATGGGCACTGAAAACTAAACTCATATGACTAAACAAAAAATCATTTTGCAACAGATGCAGACATGCAGATACCTACCTTCCCAACCACGTGAATGTCCCCATGGAAAGAACGTGGCAATGGTTGCCTAGTAAGCAATATGAGATCATTCTCCAAGAAGCTCCTAGAACCCGAGGATTCAGCTTCATCATGGACACAGCGAACCATATGAAAATCATCAATTCGCTCAACAGACAGCACAGAAATACCTCCATAACACATCTCATCTAAAGATGTCATCTCCTGAAAAGAACTGTGAAGCTGTGCCTTAAATTCTTCTAGTACTAGTGCACGAAAAATTTCAACATATTCATCAGGTGATTTAAAACAAACAGGGACCTCCTTCAATTTGCCAAACTTCCTATTCCCACCTTTGTCTTCTGATGCTAATCCAACTGTCACAAAGTAATCCAACTCTAGAATTGCCTTATACCAATCATCAAGCCTGGGAGCCTTAAATCTTCCCTTTTCAAGATTCAGCCTCCAGCTCCCAGACCTGTTTTGCATGGGTAAGTTGAGTTGAATGACTTGTCGTTTAGCACCAGGGTTGCTTGGTTTGGATAACAGTGATTTGTGAGGCCTTGCTGACTTGAAAAACGAAAAATCCCATGAATCATCTTCTCTATCATGATGTAATACCTTGTTTGTGACTAGATGACTTTTTTCTAGAACTTTGTCATCGCTTTTGTGGTCCTTGCTGTTGCTGTTAAAGATATTACTTGTACCAACTGGTGCTTTCATTTTCCAACCAAGTTGAGACTTGGAAGAACCAGTTCCCCCTGAATCTACACTTTCATCCGATGACTTTAAGTCAGATACATTTTGTGGAGGACAAAAGTAATTCTTATTGTGTTTAGGGCTAATCTCTTTTTCCTTACTCTCGATGGACTTAAACATCAAGTCAGGTGCAGGCCACTCTCTGCCTTCAGTTTTATCCATCTCCAGCTTCTGAATGATAGGTGAAAAACCCTCTATACTTCCTTCGCAAAGAGTTTCTGATGAATATCCCAAACAACCAGTCGTAGAATTATTTTCTTCATTACAATGCAAAGTTCTTTCCATAGGAACAGAAGAAAAAGCCTTATTATCAAAACTATCTTGAGTCAACCCAAGATAAGATTGAATCTTCTCAACAGCAGAAATTGCTGGTTTTTCATCATCATCCAGAAGAATTATCCCATTATCCCTCTCTCTACCAATTAATCCATCCAAGCCTGTCATATGTTCTTCTACAGCATTCGAGGATAACAATTTCACATTTTCAAGCAAACAATTTTGCCCGTCCAATAGCTCTTCAGAGAATATTGATTTGGGTTTCATGTTTGATTTATTTAATGCAGAAGAACCGTCATCCACCAATGAAAGAGAGAGGCATGTGACTTGATCATTCATTTCATCCATTGCAACATTATCTGCAATGCACATGCATGAGTCTGCTCGTATTGCAAGTGAAATTGAGGCAAGAAGGAAATAAAAACAAAATATTTCACCTGATGAGATGAGCCTCTCCACAGCCCTAATTGCACAAGCAGTATTTTGACTGCATGACTTCTTAAGCACACCCAGCAAAGAAACTAGAGCTTGTTTCCAGTATCTAGCCACCACAGCAAGTGATGACCTACCCCAATCCATGAAATCATGAAGCCACTTCATGTCAGTTATAGCTTTCATTGTGAGGCCTGAATTTGGATAAAGTTCACCAAATATAATAGGAAGGATCTCAAGTAGACGGACACTTGTCATCTGAAACCAAAAACTGAGAATGCTAGTTAACTGTGAATCAAATGACAAAGAAATAAAGTGCTATGACAAACGAATAATCTTCCACAACGCCTAACTGGTACGTCAAGCAATCTGGGATTTTTCTGTTTTTCAGTGTTTCAAGAAAAAATTATTTGGGGAAGGACTCTTGGGTGTTTTAGTATGCTTCCAGAAGAAGGTAAAGTACCAACATGAGAAACCAAGGCAGGTCATCATGCGCAAGGCATACCACCAATTACGGTCAGTATTAACTCAAAAAGGTCATTAAGAGCACTTGAAGGACAAGCGACACTGAGTAAAATATAACCACCAAAGCAACAACACTGACAGGTCAATGCACTGGCAAATCAAGTGTTAGCATTACTGTTTGACTAAGACAGCTCAGAGATGTATCCATGCATTAAACAGCTATTGTAGTGCGAAAATTCTTAACAAGATCCCTAGTGTGTTTATCAAATCATCATTTGATATTAAATCAGGCGTAATATGGAGAGAACAATAACATATAGTTCAAACTTGCGTGCTCTGTGAAGGAATAGATGAATGCATAGAGATGCCCACTGCAACTAAGCGTACAATACTCAAAGACAAAGAATTATTACAAGTTTCTTTACCTGAGATATTTTATCATCTTTGAATGCCTTGCCTTCAGCCAAACACTTCTTCACAGATGGCCATGCCATTTCTGATATTGAGCAACAGAATTTCTCCCAGACTGTAGAATTGACAACAGATGAATTTAGGTCGTCCTTTCTCAGATTAATTACAGGCTGCCTTAAAAATCCACCTAGGGAAGAAAACTCTGGAACATTTAAATCTCCTCGAGAACCCCGAGCAATTGGATCTCTACATGAATTTCCTTCTTTAATTAATTTGCATAGCACAAAGAAGAAATGGTGTAGCGTTTGAAAGTTCAGCAACACAGCATCCAAGTGAACCTGGAAATGATGTTGGATCATAGTACAGAATTTGTAACCAGAACAATATTTCCAATGGAAAATTTTTTTAAAATGCGGATAGAACAGAGGAATGAGACCACTAATAAATGTTAATTGAACTTCCAAGAACATCTAATGCATGTAATATGGAAGAGAAATTTGGAGAACAGAGGAACTAGACCATGAATCAGTGTCAATTACAGCTCTAAAAACACCATTTTATGCACGTAAGCTGACTTGCATAATGAATCAAACTCTTTTCTAATGAGATTACGCTACTACAGTTTTGATCACGATGATACTGATCGAAAGGTAAAATAGCCAAAAATGCTCCAAACAAATATCCAAAAAAAGTTCCTTATTAGCTCGTGAAACATACTCTAGTCTCATACTGCCAAAATATAGTTATTCATGACACGGCAAAGAAAAGAAATTAATTCGGTTCAGTACCGGACATTACCAGTTTCAGGGCATGCCTCAACCCCAGAAAGATGGCTGCCAATGAAGATTGGCTCGAACAGAGAAACCGCAGACCAGAAGTAAGGCCCTTTTCGCCTGAAAATTGCTCAAGGATAAGCCTACTCACTTGTCTGTCATTCTGGACCAAAAAGAAAAGAGTTCAGACTTGACCGTTAGAAGAACATGATATACACGGAAAAGGGGAAGAAAGAGTGAGGAAGTATAAGTAAAATAAACAAAACAAAGCAAATATGACTTCATTAATTTGCCCAAAACTAGAGAATTTCTTTTTTAAATGTAAATTAGTACATCATTTGGATCAACAAGAAAAAGAATCAGACTATCAGCCATCCCTGGCTCCCAAGTCCACTGCTTCTTCAGTTCACTTTGCTCCATTCTGAAAATATAGTGGGAAGCCAACCTGCAATCCACTCAAAAGAAAAAGAAAAAATTGTGTTGTTTTCTGTTCCTTTTCCCAAATAGATGCAGGTAATCAAGATTCAAAATCATAATCAACTACAAGGAGTTACACTCAGCCAAAAAAAAAAAAAGAGAAGCAACTTACCTCCTAAATGTCCTTATGAGAGGAATATACATTTTTGAGACACCAATGGAGTTTTTGGACTCTGCTCTATCTCCACCATCGTCAGAACCAGAAGGGATCTTCCAACCAAAAAGATGAGAAATTTCTGAAGCACAGGTTGTCAGCAAATCCCCTATTGAAACTGACATTCGGATGCTATACTCTGCCTCTACCATAGAGAAACGAGATAGAGCCCAAAAAACAGCTTTGGAAAATGATACCGGAAGGATCAAAGGATCAATTCCAACTAGAACATCAAACCATAGCATTGGAATGCACAGCCACTCCCTATATGTCAGTGTAGTATTTTTCATCTGCAGATGGAATTCATTCCAACAACTTGTGTACTTCTCTTCAATATCTTCACCAATAAGGAGCTCTTCATTGTTGTCATTTTCATCATTAGCCTCAACAGGCACAACTTTTTCGTTACATGAGAGCAAATGATTGTTCAAAATTGTGGCAACCAAAGCAGAAGCATCAGAAATTACAACTGTTTGAATAAGATCCAAGGCTGGTTGTCTCAGTGAGATATGAAGGGATGAATCCTTCAAAGAAGAGACAAGAGAAGGGCACCTGGATGATTGAAACAAAAGGACTTGCAAATCAATACAGCCATATCACCAGCAAACACAAGGATATATATATAGGATCACCTGATCCAAGATCTCAAAGTGAAAAAACTCCAAGAACACTAGAGAGGTAAATGAAGCACACAAAGACAGTGAAACATAAATCCTGCTTATCAGCCTCGGAGATTTGAAGACCAATTTTTGTTTATATTCATCATAAACTTCAAAAAAGTGTAGCTAATCTTAAACATCCATAAAGCTACAAGGTATGTGAGAAGTGAAACACATGTTTATTTTTCAAAACATAATTATAAAATCCAGTGAAGACAAAGTCATTTTCTTCTTTGAATTTAGCAAAAAGCTTGAGACCTAAAAATATAGTTACATACACAATAATTCATTTACACAAGGCTAAGATATGCACAATTTTTAGACAAAATAATTCAAACTACATGGTCAAGTACAAGCTAAGAAATATTTTATCACATAAACAACTACTAGTTTTATATAAAAGTTACCCATATTCAAGTAAATTTACTTTTCCATGTTCCAAACCTTAGTTTCTGCTTTCTAAGCTGTTTGGTTTGTATACATAGACCTGCTTATCAGGAAATGCAAAAACCCTCAAATCTGGTCATTGACATCATCAAATATACACTGGAGCCCTACTAGAACTTATGCAGAAATTTTGATTATAGAAGTTAAATTAGGCAACTTTCATCAAAGAAGAATGATCTTGCAGACTTCCATAGCCAACACATCTAAAATATTGACAGAGAGTTGTAGCACATACCACATGTGCGCACATTCATAAGGTGGGCAAGGGGGGTTAATCTTGTAACCTCGGTGAACAATGAGAAGAGCAATCTTGCACAAACAGAGAAACCTCATAAAAAAGGCTGAATTTGCTATAAAAGTAAAAATGAAAGTAAGTATGAAGTTTTCTTTAGCCATTGCAGAGGCAGGAATTAACCTGACAAGCCTTTTTTCGCATCAGTACACTGAAGTTACTACTCACGGTCACTTGATGCAAAAGGAAGTAAAGAAGATGCCTCCGTTGCATTTCATGCTCTCCATCTTGTAAAGCTTCAAGAGACTGGATAGACACACATTAGTAGCAGCATTACTGATACAACATAAAGAAACTCAGGAAGATAATAAAGAGAAAAGAACACCCTGGTGGTGAACTTGAAACCATCAGGACAAAAAAAGTTCAGACATACCTGCAAAAAAGGCTGGAAAAGATCAAAAATTTCTTTGTGGCTTTTCTCATTACGAGTATGAAAACATTGACCTAGCAATGTATTACACATAACACTTGGAGACAATGTTGATCTCCACCAAAGCTTATATCCTTAGCACAACAAAATGGTCAAATATCAGCTAAAGTAACAGAAAATCTAATGCCTTTACAAGAGAGCAATGCACTAGAGGACCCTTACCAAGCATTTGGAAAAGCAGCCTCAGGCAATTAACAGCGTGAGAAAATTCAAGATCATCACTAATTTGGTTAAGTACGACACTCAAAAAAACAGGGTAGCGGTCTAATATCCCTTCCTCAAATGCTGGAGGTTCTAAGAACCCAAGCCTTCAAAACACCCAAAAAGAAAGGAACTATAAGCAGAAAAGTTAAAAAAAGAATAGAACTTAGCATTGAGAATTAAAGCAACTGCTTCCTACAATGCTTTAATCCCGAGCCATACAGTTATTCGGTCCAGCTGCACCCTAGGTCTAGAAGTCTCAGTAGTTGATGGCACTATTTCAGTCTCCAGAAGACTAACACATTTCTTCAGCAAAGGCTGCAGAGGATCCAAGTCAGCTGATCTCCTTCACAGCATAGAATAAAAACTTATCAAAATCCATGAAAATAAACAATTAGCAATAAAGCCAGAATCTTTGATCACCGGGCCACAAAAACAAGAGCTTGGCATATCTAAAGCAAATTATATTACCAACAGTAAAACTGTGTAAAACCATTAGGAGCATTTATAAATTCCCAAGGCAAATTTTATGCTTACTATTCACTTAGAACCACTCAAGCCAAAAGGGATAACAAGGCAAATCTATGCCATAGTTTCAGGATAGTTCATTGAATCATCTGAAAAATGGTAAGAAGAATGAACCATGTTCAGCCTCCGCCAATAAGGTTGCGTCCACCAAATCACTACAAGGTAACTACCATAACAACCCCTTAAACCAAAGAGCAGTTGCAAGATCAACAATATCAAAAACATTATGTTTCAACTTTTCCAGCTAAATGCCACCATAAAATAAGATTAGAAAAGTACCTTACATTACCCATTTGTGCAGCCAGCCGAAAACCAATAGAACGTGTTCTTCTGCTTTTAAGGAAAAGTAATGCATAAACTCCCTAAGCAAAGAATTGAGAACATCATTAAGAATATCTGAAGCTCTCAATCAAAGACTGAAGGTTAGTAGAAGTGAGGGGAAGTTCTTACTGGATACTGCTGATGTCCGGCCAATGTCAGTTCGTGAGAGCTATCAATTGCTTCAATGAACTTTTCAAATTCAGTAGCCAAAGATTGATCATCCAACAAGAAGGGAAACATCAAAACCTGCAGCTCAACAAACATATTTATATCAAATCAAAAATCTATATGCAGTGACCCAACAAACCATGACAATGCACAGCAGAGTAGAGGATGAAGCACACCCTCAATAAAATATCAACCAAGATATGATGTATCACCATATAGTTACAAAAGTTATTAAAAAAAAAAAGCATTTTCATTTACACCCCAAAGCACCTATAACTAACAAAAGCGATAAAAATGAGAGCCACAGTAACAGTATAGGATGGCATTTAAGAATTTGAAAAGGCAATTGAAAGGGTGTAAAAAGGAGAAACAAAAAAGAAGTTGAAGAATCAATAGTACAGCTGTATACCATAACAGGAGGCTTGTTAGCTAGACCAAAGCTAGTTCCATGAGACTACATAATGATCACTAGGAAAGAATTAAATCACCTCTTAGACCCTTTATGCAGATTCAAGGAGCATTCAGGCATTTTGAGCAAGTTAAAGTCCATCATACACAATTCTGTATTCAGGCATTTTAATAATAATTAAACTCCATTACATGTTTTTCAAGCAATTTCTGGACTCTTTTCCATAATCATACCTAATTATACATTCAGCAGCCAAATACTCCAGAGGTTTTCCAACCCTATCCCTAAAATAGTTATACAAAATTCTGTTGTATAATGTGGCAGATACAATAAGAGTCCAGTAGGGTATCGAGAACTAAAGCCTAATTTCTTTCAGTTTTACAAAGAAAAAGCACTACTAGTTATAGATCCAAATGCTCAATCGTCACTAAATATTGGATTTGTTAAGACTTAAGCAGACTACCTTATCAAAAATCCATGTAATTGTTCACTCACAATATTCAAAACAAATTTACACACACAATTCAGATTCTTTAATAGTATAACCAACCTTAATTATAGTTTGGTGTTCTTTCCACTACAGATGTTGCCACCTTAATGTTAAGTCATCATCAAATGCAAGCCTCATATCAAGATATAAGCCACTGGAAAAGAATTTAGACCAATTAATTTCTATAATCAAGCACTTTTCAATTTGTTAAGAAAAGAGACGAGCAGAAACATGACGACTCTTCAGAAAGTCATGCTTCGTCAACAGTAAGACTTACAGTTTTTGTGATTTCAATTCCCTTCTTCTAAGCACGTCCTCCTAGCCTCATTTATTTCGGTTGTTACAAGAGGGAGTTGTGTTAGGCATAGTCCTGTAAGAATTAAAATTTTTCTGCTCTCCTATGGTTCTGCCTTCATTCTTATCCCACCTTTTTTGTTCATTTATATAATGATTTTCATTAAAAAGCCAATCCTTTCTCTCTAGCCTTCCCTAAGCTCAGGAATTCAGAACGAAGATGTCACCAACTCAACCAATTCCCTGTTTTGAGGCCATTTCTGCCCAAGTGAAATTCAAATATCTATCTGTCTTCAGCAAGGTAGTTTTATTTTTAAGGAAATGGATGGATCATCTGAAGGACATAATTATTAATCTCATCAACCTAGTCCCACTACAGGTTATTCCTAGCAATCTCAGCCACTCCATTATCATGACACTCTGAAACAGGAATCTAGCAAGCAACAAAATATAGATCTCTGTTCCACTTTCTTCAGCAGTGGGCAAGTGGTTAAATATGTCAAATGCAGCGAGGCATTTCAACATCAGCGTGGAGAAAGCAAATAAAGACCAATGAAACCACATCAGATAATAGTATTACACACTGTTGGAGAGAGATTGACATATAAGTATTGGAAAAGGTATCCAAAGCACCTCAAACATCACACAAACAACTTCAGCATTAGTACATGCTGGATCCAACTCCCCCTGAGCTACTTTTGCATTAATCTCTTTCAGATTTTTACTTATTCTTTCTTCATCAAGAGTACGGACTACTTCCAGAAGAGGTCCAATGGAACTGGGATCATAATCCATATGATACATATCCTGGGTGCGATGGTGCTGAGAGATGCATTGAGTGCAATGTCGCATTTCTTCAGAAATCCTAGTCCACAAAATCTTAAGAGGCGAACCATGAGGCTCATCTATAGAATAATTATAGAAAGTCTCCAGAAGAGGTCCCATCAAATCCCAAGAGCTGCACCAAATATGATTGTCGTCGGGCAAGCCAATTAAAAAGTTGAATGCATCAGAAAACCTGAATAAAAAAAATCATGAACAGATAACTTAGACGAAACAAGACAAAACAACCACTTCTGCGTACATAACTAACTACTTATTCAGATAGACAAACAAAACCAAATAAGCTACATTAAAAATTAAATGAGACGATTGAGGAGGAACTACAATGAGGAAATGGACCAACAACCTTCAAAGCAGAAGGAAGCTAGTCACGACATCGAAGCATAAGACGCCTCATTTCACACATCAAAAGTGCAAGTAGGAAGCTAGTGATCACTCTCTAAGAAGGATGCAATTGGCTAGCCACGGTGTAACGGAGAACCTTCCTGCTTGAACTGGCCATGTTTATTTTGAAGGTGTATCCTGAGTTATATGAAGCATGAGTCGGTGCACGGGTGTCAAAATGTGCTTGCAGGCAGGTCACGGGTGTGGGGGTGTATTTCACTGTGCTTTGTGATTAGGCTAATATTACACTTGCTCCAATAGGAGGGTGAGCTTGTTCATAATTTGATTTACCTGTTCTAGCAGAGGGTTGGCGGCAGTATAAGACACCAAGTGTCACCCCAAAGCCCAGAAAGACAAAGGGGGAAAAACAGAAAGAATGATGATGTTTTCGATGTTAACAAAATCCCGTGGACGAATTTCACAACAAAGAAGACTCAAACCCCGGATTATAGAGAAAAAAAGAAAAGAGGAAGATAGAAAAAGAAACAGACCATGCTTGTTTGAGTTGGCGGAGACGGCGACGCTTGTGAAGGTCTTGACCCTGCTCATCATCGTCTTCTTCTTCGATACCCCTCCATCGGTCTAATAGCTCTCCTCTCGTAACCAACTTCTTCTTCTTCATTTCCATTTTTTTAAAAATTAATAGCTTATCTGTTCGCTCCAATCCACCCTCCTGAACCGTCCGCCAACTGATATTCACAGCATTCCCGGTCTATTTTTTGAGCTCAGAAATTAGGGCTTCCATCCACAGGCTTTTTTTTCTTTTTTTTTTCAGCGGCAACAGCAGGGATGATGAAAAAATCAAAATTAAGGCGAGAGAAGTATACGAAACTCAAAAATCAAAACCCCAGTATTCGGAAATGGTACCAATCAAATTACCTCAATGGGCGAGGCGAACCGAACGCGGGAAAGGGGAACAGCGGCCGCCAATAGCGCTGATGCTCCCTCGCTTAAATTAGGATTAGTATCATTAAGTCCCTCCCTCACTTATTAGTGTAACTAGACCAGCAGTACTTGTGCCTTCCGCGCCAAAATGCCGGCGCAATGACCTGTTACTCGTCTCTTTTAAATTTTTAAGCCAAGCCTCGACATATAATGGAAATTTGTTAAACTAACTAATAATAGGGAGGCACTTGGAAATTCGTTAGGCAAATAATGGGGAGCTTGGGAAGTTACTCCGTAAAACTTTTGGACGAGATATTTTTTAAAAAATTTACTGTAATTAACTGTAAAATTAATAGATTATGTATTTGAGAGTTTGAGAAAATTTTTTATAAAAAAAAAATCTCTTTTTTGTCCCTTTCTCTTTTTTTTTTCAAAGTTGCTTTCCTTCCTCTCTTCTTCCTTCTCATACCACCAAAGGGGGAAGAGGGAAAGAGAGAAAAACTTTTTTTTATGTATTTTTTGATATTTTGGGTGTGAATTTTAACAATTTCAAAGTGTTTGTTAAAGGGTTCCTCCAGCTACAGTTGAAAAAAATTTTATTTAAAATAAACTAGCAAAAAATATGGGTGCCAATTCATGGTAAAGTATCTTCATAAAATTTATTTTCCAATGACTGTGAACTTGTTTGAGCACTTGCAGGCTACAATGCATTGTTCTTGTGTGCTTAATAATGTAGGGCCTGTTTGGAAGTGAGTTTTTTGACCAAGCTTTTTAGTTACAAGTTTTTTAACAATTTTTAGTTACAGGAACCCAAAAAAACTTATCAAATTTTTTAAACTACACACTTCAAAATATCTAATACACAAAAAACTTCTATCTTTCTTCTTCTTTCTCCCCCACCCCATCCACCATACCTTCATCACCGGCCAGCACCTCTGCCGCCGTTTCCGGCGCCGACCACCTATTCCGGTGCCGGCGTTTCCAATTTTTTTTTCCCCTTCCTTTCTCCCTCCCTCTCCCCTTCCCTCCCCTCTCCCCCTCCTCTCCCTGGCCAAACTCCCCCAACCTATGCAGCAGCAGCAGTTACTTTCCTCCTGCTCTGATTTTTCTTTCTCCCTCTAGTCACGCCAACGCTATGGCTGATGGGGGAACAGGGAAGGGGGTTGTGGGAAACAGGAAACGGGAAGGGGAACAGGGGAGGGGGAAACGGGAGAGGGTGGGGGGACAGAGGGGAGGGGGAAACGGCAGAAGAGGTGGCGGGGCAGCGGGGGAAGAGCTGGCGGGAGGAGAGGGTGGCGTGTAGAGGGGAGGGGGAAGAGGCAGAGGGGTTGGCGGGGGAAATGCAGAGGAGAGGAGAAGGGGAAAGGGAGGAGAGGGGTGGCGGGAGGGGGAAGGAAAAAGAAGAAGAGGAAAGAAAAGAAAAAGGAAAAAAAGAAAAGGAACAAAAAAATTCACCTTACAAAAACTTTTACAAAATTTTTTATCTTATAAAAAAGTTTTTCACCTTACAAAAATTTCTATAAAATTTTTTCAAAAACTTCTACAGTGCACTACAGTAAAGTTTTAGACAAACTTCCAAAAAACTCAAGTTCCAAATAAAACCATAGATTTGGATGAATTGGCAGGTAAGACCAAAAAGTCAAGGAATCTTTACTGCTCCAATATTTTGTATTGAAACACACAATTTTGTGTCATACTATCTATTTTAGGCTTAATTACACTTTGCCCCCTTGAATTTGGAATCCTGTACGCTTTGCTCCCCTGAACTCCAAATATATACACTCTTATCCCTTGTAGTTAACTTTATGATGGGATTAAGATGAAGGCATATTTTTCATGACCAAAATATCTCTAACTGATTCTTAAACATTTACAAAACTAATCCATTTACAAATAGCAATGGAAATTTTGTACAAATGCTTTAGGAATTTTTATATTTTTTTATCCACAATACAAATTTTCAAATCTTTGGTATTATACCATCTTTTATTTTTTTTATTTTTTAAATCACATGACTTTGTGTTTTTTCCTATAAAATGTTGCATATTTTGATTAAAAATATAGCATTATTTTAAAACTATTATATAAGGGCATTAATGTTATTTTGTTAAAAATTTGGATGGAGAAATCATCATTAACGTTTGACTTGGTCAATGAATGGGGCAAAGTGCATATATTTAAAGTTCGGGGGGCAAAGTATTATAAAAGGTCAAGTTCAAGGGGGTAAATTGGAATTAACCCTCTATTTTAAGTACTTTTAGTGTTAAATTGTTTTTTCATTTTGAGCTATACTCTTCTTCTTTCCCTCTACAAAAAAATATAAATTTTAAGTTATGCATGAAGAAAAAAAAAAGAAAGAAATAAAAGAGATTCTCGTGATTTTTGAACATATTGGATGTTATTAGTATGTTCGTTGAAAGTTCACATACAAAATGAGTTTGGTAATATTCATATGTAAATAGCGTGAAACAATTTGAAAGTTACATAATTAAAAGTACGAAAAATTTCATTATGATTTTCAAATGTTACGTTATGTTACTAATTTTGACTATTCTCTTTATATATGAGAAATTAAAGTGATTAACACTTGATCATCTTAATAGTTTCATATGTATTTAACTATAAAATTGCTGATATGCATTATTGGTATTTTGTGTATTATTGGGAAGATTTATCATTATTCTTCCACAAATTGAACTATTATTCGTAAAATATAATATGTCAAACAATTAGTACATGTTTTGTATGGTTAGTTCAAAAACGTATGAGTATTTTTCAATTTATATTTGAAACGTACAAACTATTGAATTTTTTTAGGGAAAAATTTTTATTCTTAAGTATTACCTTTTTTTTTTAGTTTAGTAAAGCCAAGCTTTAGTTCCATAAAAACAAAAAGAAATTGATAAAAAAGAGTAAATATCATGTACACTAACAATGTATATACTATCATGGTTAGATGCACGACACGTATATAAAATTTGGATTTCAAATTCGAATTCAAATTATGTATCATGGATGGATTCGATGGGGAAAGTATTCTTAACAAAATGAGGTAACTCCTGCAACAAGGCAAGTGCGCAGGATTTTTCGCACCGTTGAGGTCGGGAAAGCGTGTGATTCTAACCCAAAAGGAATTGAAAGTGAAAGAATGGGTTGCGTGCACCATCTATTGGCTTCTTATATATTTGTTTTTGGAGTTTAATTTAGCAACTCCAAAATCAACTCTAAAAAATACGCACAATCTCAAATATGACTTACAAAAATAAAAATAAAAAAAATTACCAAATGCCAAAATATTTTCTTCTTCCACCTACTACAATAACCCTATCGTCCACCACTGCCATCTAGGCTTATCAAAGTTAGGTTTTAACAAGTCTACACTCAACTCATCTAATTAGTAATACTTTTGAGTTTCAGACTATTGAATTTCGAGTTAATAAATGTGAAATTTATATTTGACTCGCGGGATATTCGGGCTTTAAGCCTAATTCGAGTTTAAACCAAACTCATTTATTATTCGAGTTTAAACCAAACTCATTTATTATTCATTAATTTCCTTAATAGAATTACTATGATTATTAAGTCATAAAACTAATCTAACATCCACGATATTAAAACTATACACGAACCAATAACAAATTATTAAAAAGTAGATAAATCAATAAATTTTCAACAATAATTATATCTAATTCATTCAAAGTACATAAAAAGAGATAAAAGTTGTTCTTCTGTTGAATCTTCTGATATGTTTTTTTAATATTTAATGTCATTGATGTACATTACTATATTTTTCCATATAAGTATTAGTATTTAGTAACTATATATTTATTTGGATATAATTATATATACCAACGTATAACCATACCGTATATAAAAGAGATAAAAGTCTGTCCAGTTTATCACCCTTTTAAAGATTTAGGGGTTAGGTCTCATTAGCTTGTTGACGCGTGTATTCCATTATACCCTGCTTTTCATTTTTCTCTTTCTTTATCATCTCCATGACCTCCGGCCACCCTACCATTATTAAAGCTCTAACACTCGAACTTAGATTTGCAAGCTTCTATTTAATTCACTACGATTTGAGCAGAATACCAGGAAGATTTGACGTCTTTTTTTCTAGGCTGCAATTTCAATTTAATCAGCAAGCAATTAAGTATCAAACCTTTTAATCTTCTATTACATTTGTTTCTTAGGCTTTGTTGGAAAAAACACAATTGTAAATGCAATAGGAATCTGACATTGATGTCCAGGTTGCATTTGGACTATTTGATTAGGATGGTATTGGATGATTTTATTGTGCTACCGTGTCTGATTTTTTATGATAGCTCTTCTATGATTGGTGATGGTGCAAGAGGCGGAATACTTGGCTTCAATTGTGTTTTAATTCAGAGGTATTGGCGGATTAATGGAGGAACTTGTTGACTTGCCGCCATGATTGGAAGTGAGGTAACGGGGAGGTGTGGACAGATGGAGTTATGAAAGAGAAGCAGATAAGGCGAGAGGAGGTGAAAAAGTAATAACCTATGTTTTCAGAACCGGACCGGATAGCGACTCGGCCAAGGTCAGGGGTCAGGGGTCAATGGGTTCGACCGGGGGGTCGATAGGGGGTCGAACCGGATGATGTCATAAATAAAAATTATTTAAAAATTAAAATATTATATATATCATATCTAATAATATATTGATATTAATAAAGATATATTCATATATATTTGATGTTTCAAATATATTTAACAAGAAAATACAAAGAAATTAGAACAATCAACTAGCAATTTATATTATTTAATAAATATTAACAAGTTTAGAATTAAAATTATGAATTTAATTGAAAAATAACATCAAATTGTAGGACAATATTTATAAAGTATCAAATATTTGAGGTATACGAATAAGTTTTAACAATTTAGGGGGCCAAAACATAATATTATAAAGTTTGAATTTTTTAAAAAAAAAATTACTGTTGAACCGGAAAAACCGGTTTTTCCCCGGTCAAACCCGGATTTTGACCGGCTTTGACCGAGTTTTAAAATTTCCGGTTTTCTAAGTTGACTCGGACCGGCTACTTGGCCGGTTCCCGATTCGACTGGTTCGACCGGACGGTCCGGTCCGAGTTTGAAAACAGAGGTAATAACAAGGCGCAGCCGATTAGTGGCATCCGAACAATAGCCTTCTTTGGATGATCCGGATCAACTTTTAACTCTATATAAAATTATATATATATATATATATATATATGTACAAATTAACGGGCTGAACTTATATGGTGTTTGAGTTTAATAAGATTCAAACTCGATTCACATTTAATTCTAATTTAATATTTAAGTCAAAATTTAGCCAAACTCGATGAGAGTCTAGAATTATTGGGTTCTTTTATTGACTCAAGTTCGGGCTAACCCAATCTCATTGACAGTTCTACTGCTATTACTTGTCCCCTTCTCCCTCATTGTCCTCCATCTCCACCATCACTAGCACCATTTGCCCTCCTACCTCCTTCCTCTTTGTCTCTCCTTTTCAGTAGCAGGGAAGAGAAGCGGAAGAAGGAGGAGAAAGGAAAGCGATGAAATGAGGTAGAGAATGAAAAAGGAGGAGGGAGGAGAGAAGAGACGGTGAAGGGTAATGGATGCTGAATATTTTTTTAATTTTAAAAGATATTTCAATATAATTTTAAATTTTAAAAATATTCCAAAATATATCTTCAAGAAATACACTCAAAAGCACATAACCAAATACAATAAAAGTTGTTCACATACACCACTGAGTGTTTTGGGTTTAGGTTGAGAGTGGATTGAATTTCGTCCTATTAACAAGTTAATTAATTTAAAACCCAAGTTACGATATGGGACAAAATCGAACACTTCATTCTAATTGAATGATTTCCATACCGGTTCACCAAAAAAAAGAAAAAGTATGAGCACAATTAAACCGTTTCTGTACCAATATCAATTTACCAAAAATTCAATTGGTTATCGAGGTGTTCAAACTTCCAAAAAATCCAAAAATCAATCAATCAAAGCTAGATTATATATTTATAAAATTCATTCGTATCCAACCTTTACATTCTGGTAAAACAATCTGGTAATAGTTATTGAATTTCGATTATTGATAGAATTATTGAATTTTATATGTTAATAATACTGTACATTATATCATATACATACTGATATATTATGTTATATACTAACCTATTTGTTGGATTTGAATTTTATCCCGTCAATAAATGATTGGTGGGATCAAACTCAAACCAACACTACTAATAAATAATGTCAAATTCATTATATACTAACCTATTAAAAAAAGTAAGGCTACAAAAGAGCATTGTTGAAAAAAATATATTATTTTCTTTGAGAATCCAATTTTATATTTGTAGAAATATAGAAAAAACAATGGGGGTATCTCTTGACTTTGCGATAAAAATGGAACGCGAAAAGAGTGAAATTATTATGATACAGCCACACAGGCAGAGAAGAGAAAAAGGGAAAATAAAAGAAAGAGGACAAAAAATGAAAAACAAAAATATCTCTTTGCACCTGCACGTGGGGAAAAGAAAATACTAAGACACCTTTTTTTTGGTTTTGGGAGGAGTGGACAAGATCTCTCCGCAAATTGCGAAGACGACAAATCCTTTTATTACCTTTTCTTCTCGTTTTGGGTCGTTGAGTGTCGGCATCATCATAATCGGAGTCCTACCAAATCAACAAGAAAATACAGTAGTTTTTTTTTTTTTGAATTGACACGTAAAGAGTAAAGAATAACGTAAATTTTATATATATTAATAATATATAATATTATTATCAATTAAATTCATAATACGTGTATAAAAATAAAATTTTATATAATTATCATTCGTCGAGCGTCCACGTCCAACATTGACAGTCCCAGTTCCAATTAATCCTAAAGAATAGGGTACACTAGCACCGGACCAAAAAAAGGACTTAAACCCCGAGCTTCGGAAAAGCCGCGGCGAGAAGGCGCCTCCTCCCTGTCGAATTTCCAAAAAAACTAACAAATCCAGCTGCGTAGTCAATCGTCCACTACATCTTCGAAAAAAAACTTAAACCCTGAGCTTCGGGAAAGCCGGTGAGAAGGCGCCTCCTCCCCATCGAATTTCCAAAAAAGGCAACAAATTCAGCTTCGCAATCAATCGTCGACTACATCTTCGTCGTGGTGTTGGATGGCTGTTGAATCTGAATCGCAGAACAAGAGCTGCTGCTATTCGATGATTGGAGGGGGAGATGCAGGAGGAGGAGGGGGAGATTTATACGGATTGATGATGGTGGTACCCAAGGACCTGCTGCTTCTCCACAACCACCTTTCCGATGCCACTGCTGCTGCTGCATCATCATTCTCTGCATCCTCCACCACCACCGCTGCCAACAATACCACCACCACCACTCGCCCTCTCCATCAGCATCAGCTGCTGTTGGATTTCCGATTCCGCCCTCCGACTCTATCTCTACCTCATCTCCAACTCCCACGCCTCCATGTCTGTCCCTCCCCCTCCACTTCCTCTCTCCTTTTTCTCTTAATTAGTAGTGGTACTACTGCTAACAGTATCACCCTTTTTTTAACACTGATGTCTAATTGGAAACTCACCCCTAAAATAAGAAATAAGATAAATATTTTAGTTCTCACTCGCCTCATGGATGGATGGTTGGTTGGTTTTCAGGAGTTTTTCCGGAGTCGAGAAGTTGCGGAGTTTCTTAGCGGTGCTTTGGCCGGAGCTATGACCAAAGCCGTTCTTGCTCCTCTCGAGACCATCAGGTATGCTTAGCTTCTTCTTTCTTCCCCTCACCTCCCCTTCCCCTCTCTCCATTTCCATTTCTTCCCCCTCCACTGCTATTTAATCTTTTTACAGCCCTTCTTGTTTCTATTCTTTCTCCCGTTTGTTATGAGTATCATTAAAAAGATTCACACCCCGGGCAATCCGGGCACGTCATTCCTTTCCGCCCCTTATATTTATCCGCTGTAGTTGTTTCATTCAAAGCTCTCCCAATGCAGTTTCTCAATTTGCCAAAGTGCTTGTATGTATATCTACTGCTCCAAATTTCAGTGCACCAAATGAAACTTAGAGTCAGTACACTTTTGAGCAAAATCTTATAAACCCTTACTTATTCAGGACTTTACATAAGGCTTGGTTCGTAAAACTTCAGACTCACCTACTTTGAGGAGAACTACCGGGCTGTATATTTAACCTAACGGTAGAACATGTGTCTTTTGGTTTCAATTCCTTTCATGACAATTAGTTTCATACTTCATCCATTATTCTTCATCTTTTCTTAGCAAGGGCTACTTCGGACTGTAAACTAACTTAAGCTAGTATCAAAGAGATGTGAACAACAAGGTTCATTTCCATTATAGCAAGTGACTTTCTTACTATTGGTTGGGCTTCGTGTGCACCAGATAAGGAAGATAAGACTCCTTGCATTGAAGCGCATTCCTCTTTTTATAATACAAAACATGCAGGACCAGAATGGTAGTTGGCATTGGTTCAAAGAACATCTGTGGCAGTTTTGTTCAAGTCATCGAACAGCAAGGTTGGCAGGGACTATGGGCTGGAAACACAATTAACATGCTGCGCATAATACCTACTCAGGCAATTGAGCTTGGAACTTTTGAATGTGTCAAGCGAACAATGAGTTCAGCACAAGAGAAATGGATTCAAAATGATTGCTCAAAAGTGTCTATTGGTAATCTGAGTTTGAACCTTTCTTTCTCCTGGCTCTCGCCGGTTGCTGTGGCTGGTGCTGCTGCTGGAGTTGTGAGCACACTTGCTTGTCATCCACTCGAAGTGTTAAAGGTATTTGAAGTTGGAACCATCTCAGCATCTTGCAGTCTTTGAAGAATTCACAGTGGTGCATCAGGAATAAGTTGTTTAGTCTGATTTCTCATCAATTGTCTTGTTCATTCTTTGTTGGTTGCCTTTATATAGCAACTCAAATTGCTAACGAGATCATTTCATCTTTCTTAATATGTTTCTGAGAATCGTAATGCATGAATTTCGTTCTTTTTGATCTTATTCAGGACCGGTTGACCATATCTCCAGAAATTTATCCCAATCTGTCCATTGCTGTTCGCAAGATGTACAAGGATGGTGGTCTTGGTGCTTTATATGCTGGTATATCACCTACGTTGATTGGCATGCTCCCATATAGCACGTGCTACTATTTCATGTATGATACCATGAAGAAGTCTTACTGCTTGGCAAACAAAAAAGAATCCTTGAATCGAGCTGAGATGCTTTTGCTTGGAGCTCTGTCAGGTGAGAATTCTGCAGAGACAGTGCTGGTTCAGAGTTTTCATTAAGGCTTTCCTTTTTAAAATAAAATTCTTGCCTTTGATTTTGCTGAACATTTGGGCATTTACTCTACTGACGGACAAGCTTTTGGTATAATGGTTCCAGTTGCTTATACGTCCGGTTATAAAAAATTTGGCAGAGGTTTTACTACTTAAAGCAGAGCAACTAAGCAACAAAAGAGTCATTTATAGTAGGTGTAGTGGAAATAACAATTGAAGGTGGATAGTGAAACAAGACAAGATGGAGAAAGAGAGATGAATGCTAATGACACGTTAAATTGCAAGAGTTCAATTTGGTGATGTAGATGTCTATACAAGATATTTCAGTCCATAAGAAATACTAATGACACATGCGACTACACCTTTGCTCTAATGAAGCTAGATGTCAACAACATGATTGTGCCTTACAGGTTTTACTCAAAAGTGAAAATTTTAATTCATCGTGCCTTATAAAGTAGCTGAAGGATTATACTGCACTCCATGGATACCTGGTAAAACCTCTTTAAAGCACTTTTAGCTGAGGAATGAGGAGTAGTAGGTGGCTAGTTGACAGCCTGATGGCTTGTGTACCAAATTGGAGGCAGGGACACAAAGTTTGATTTGTTATAATTACTTTTTTCCCAGTTGCTTGCTTTGTCAAGGAGTATTAGACGTCTGGTTTCTCATCAGAGAAAATTCCCGTTTGGTTGCATTGCTGCTGAATTGTATCTTGTAGTTGTTAAATTCCACGAGGAGGAACGGGATTATTTCTACATGTTACACGTAAGGTATAGAAAACGTCTCATTTGCCCTTGACAAGACTTATTTTTTGTGATCGATCAGGTTTAACAGCCAGCACAATCAGTTATCCTCTCGAAGTGGCAAGAAAACGGCTAATGGTGGGAGCTTTACAAGGTAAATGCCCACCACACATGGCAGCCGCACTTTCAGAAGTCATCAAGGAGGGGGGATTGAGGGGCCTTTACAGAGGTTGGGGTGCAAGTTGTTTAAAAGTCATGCCATCCTCTGGCATCACCTGGATGTTTTATGAAGCCTGGAAGGATGTACTACTTGGTTCAAGGTGAGAGCGACTAACCCTGTGGAGGTTGGCATGCTTCTAGGGTTCCACATGTCACAGTCCACCATGGGGCAACAGAAGTTACACAACAGACTACTGCTTGATTGTCCAGGAAAGGAGCTACACTGAAGTAGAAGTTGTCCGAAAAACTGGCTGTTGCTCACAACGGACCGACTATCGCTCAACTGTTGGTGCAATTTTGGGTGTGCGCCAGAGCCTAGAGGGAACCCTTTTTTTTTTTTTTTTTTTTTTTGAAGATAAATACATCTGATTAACTGTATGATTACACCATGTCAATTATTTCGTGTTTCTGAAACTTTAGATCTTTGACATGTGCTCAGCTTGTTTGCATAAGAAATTTGAGGGATTTTTTTCGGGGGTTAGGAGAAAGACGCAAGTTCATAATTACTCTCAAGGAGTTATGCAGCACACCGCCCCACACCTGAACTTTTTGAATGGCAATTAAGATTTTTGAGTTATGTGTGCTTGCTTTTTTTTTTTAACCCTTCGACCGCCCTTTCTACTCGAACTGGCAGTCACAAAGGCGATTTGAACCTGAATGTGATGGCAGGAAAGACTCTAAAAGTCCTCCTGACTATTGAGCCGATGCTTGCTAGGAAATCGGAATGTGCCAATTCAACTTTTGTGGTCTCTATTTCTACCATCAATTGAGAAAATATGGAGAGTCTGATTAGCAGGTTAACGTTCTGCCGAGACATTTGAACAAGAAGGAGATCCTAAACCCTAAATCAGGGTAACGCGACAAAGGATACGAGCCTCAAGCGCAAATTAGCCTGTGAAAAAACAAACTGTGTCCAATGCGCGATGGAAGCAAGAGTTTACAAATATTACATGGACAGTGGTCAACATATGTCGCCAATTTAGTGCTTAGCAGGTTGTTGTCTTTGGCAGGAAGGAGACGAGATGAAGGTTGTAGACCGGCAGAGTGCGGGCAGTACTGCAAAAATAAGAGGTGGTGCTAGGCAGATATCTTCAATCTTGGACCGAAGTTGGGCAATCCCTTCTCCGAGAAAACCACGAGAAACACGTGCTCATCAACCTTGATTCCTCAGTGAGCATGTAAAGGCACAGAAGGCAAAGTCCTATAACAAGAACCAACGCCAATTGAAGCCTCACAAAGAGAACAAGGGACGGTACGGTACAATACAATCATCATCATATTATATAGCATTACAGAATGAATGGGAAGTAGTAGTAATTAGATTAGATAGCGCACCAGCATAAGCAACTGTGGCAGTTGGGACCAGTCTTCCCAGTGCCGATAGCAGGTAAAGGCTAGCAACAACCTGCAAAAGAAATTAGTGATTAATGCTCGCTTCACTTAGGTTCCCATGCCGACTAAAAATCACCTAATTATTAAAATGATTTCACAAGCTACTAACTCATTCTGGTGGCTGTCCTCTTTATTACTACTACTACTAGTTGTGTTACTTAATAATTATTATGGCACAGCAATAGTTTAAAATCTAGAATACCAGTAAGTACGCATCGTCAACAAATAAAGAAAGCGGTTGATAAATAAATACAATGGAGGAAAACTTCTTTATTACAATTTCAACAACCAAGGGCCGGGGAGCTAGTAAAATTCTACTAGTAGTATTTTAGTAGGAGACTGGAGAGGAGGTGGGTTTGGGGCCCCCTGTTGTATTTGTACCTTGAAAAACAAGCGCTTGTCGTGGCCGGTGGCGGCGACCCTGAGGACAGACTCGGCCGCCCCGATGGTGTTCGCGAGGCATGCGAAGATGGAGTTGGCGGAATCCTGGGAAATCTGCCACTCCAGGGGATCGACGGGGACCTGGATGTTCATCTGGCGGAAGAGGAGCCCGAGGATGGCCAGGGAGCAGAGCAGGACGATGAAGACGTCGGAGACCAGAGACACCAGGCTGGAATTGCGGTAGGCGCAGTGGTAGTACACCAGGGACCCGCATATCATCACTATCAGGGGCTTTCCGCCTCCGCCGCCGAATTTCCCCACCACCTTCCTCGTCCCGGCGTCCCCGCCCTGCCCGTTGCCTGCTACTGCTGCCTCCATGCTCAACGTCATACCATTTACTTTTCACTTCTAGAAATGTATTCTTATATTAGCCCAATTTATTTAGTAACTATCCGTCGTTCATAATTTGCAACCGGTCAACCCCCCTTTTGGGACTTTTTTTCTTCTTCTTTTTGCTAATGTTCTATTTCCTTCATTTCGCTCCTTTCTTTTGTGGAAAATAGGATGGTGACCGGTACGCGACCGGTCAAATCATCATTAACTAGAGAAAAATTGGCACCTCTGTGTATTCAATTTGTCATTCTTTACTTTTGATTCAATTCAACGCCCTTTCTCCATCTGCCCCGGAATTCTCTGTAACCATCAAAATTGTTCTCTTCGTGGACGGCAATATCATTTATGCCCGTCACATATCCTACTTCATCTCGTAGGTATATTTTTTTTTTCTCTCATCAATAAAATGTTCTTTTTCAGAACTTGTACAATTTATTTAGCCCCCCTGAAAAATTGACCCATAAATAAATATATGAATTAAAAAAAAAAAACAACTTGTATAATTCAACCTATTTGTGATCTGTTTTCGAGGCGCCGACTTATTATGGTTAATTCGGGTTAAAATTTGGGATCTATAGTTTGAAAAGGGTTCAGAATCAAGAAAATTACTTGACATGGGGTGATCGATCGGTAGATGTTACTAGTGAAACAAATACCCCCATTTAATTTACCACTATACATCAGCATACACTTGTATAGTTGAACAACTTACAGACGGAGCCGCAGGATACAGATATGTACTGTTTTCAAGTACTACTACTTTTTTGAGCCCCCAAATAAAAAATTACTAGTACTGCCACTGCTACCACTAGTAGCAGCATCAAGCTGGTGATTACAATTACTAGTAAATGCATGGCATGCAGTTATACATATATATATATCAACGCTACTAAAGAGTACACCAATTGTTTGAGATGTTATCCCCTCCAACAAAGGAGGCTCGGGTCCCCTCCACCAGCAACAAAATGCTTCCGCTGGTCAGAAATAAATAGCTGTTCTCGTAATCCTTACTCCCAATCCATTAAGCTTCAGAGCTCCCACACTCTGCAGCACAAAGTTGAAACTCAACTTCAGGTACTCAAATCAAAATCTAACAACGTTAACAGAATTAGCTACTCCAAACAGGAACGATCAACCTACCGTGCCATGCCACTAAGCCAGTTGCATGTCTTAATACTTTGTGCTTTGTGTGGTTCCAACAATATATATGTCACACCATATTGCAAATAAACAAAAAAAGGGGCAGCATTCCACGCACCTTCACCAGATAATTGTTCGAATCGAGCAACAATGTGCTTCCCATATGTATATTTCTTCAGAGCATGCAGGTGTATCCTGATTCGATTAAGTAATATTTCCCGCTGTCTATCGTTGCTTATTTCCAGAATCTTCTGAACTACATAGTTCGCAAACTGGTCCTTCATCATTGTCTACATCGAGCAAAACAAAGACGATAATAAGGGTCAAAACACATCTTTGCACACCATTTTTTTGGTTTTTTTTTTGGTTGTTGGGGGGGGGGGGGGCCAACATATAGGATGAACTGCATGTTGAGCGTTTAACACCCATAATGAAGAGCAGGAAAAATAGTAAAAGAATATTCACGGACAAAGCTAGTGATCTTGTCATGCTGCCATTCTCCTGATGAAGACAATAACACAGACACACTCATTTATGTTGAAGCTAAAACCTCTCTATCAGAAGGAAACATATGCTATCTTTTTTTCATTTTGCAAATAAAAAGTTACCATCCTCCAATCTCCACACAGTGGCGCCCCCCCCCCCCCTCTCTCTCCTTTTTCTCAACTTCACCAGCAAAGGCCTTCTATAGAATGCTCTGTAAACCATGATACTAGTCCTCAGACGATCTGAAATAGTGTTTCAAAAGGCCAGGCAAACCATGCTCCAAAGCATGGGGTGTTAGTTCCCATGATTCCTTTTTAGCAATTTGCAATTTATAATAAAGTTAAAAAGCTACCCAAAAAAAGTTGAAACTCCAAAGACAACAAATTTACACACACAGTCAAATCGAGGAACAAGTTGTCAAGTACTTCAAAAATTCTTTTTCACTTTAAGGTTAAAGTAGAATCTTAATTAGGGCAAAGCTGCAGAGAACAATTAGTTACATTATACCATTTCTTCTCCCCAACTTTGGCCAGACAACACCTCCCACACCCCAATTCAGTTAGAAACATCCAAAAAAGCTCTCAACACTAATATAAGCTAAGTAGGGTAGGTTCACTGCTAGCAAGAGACATTCCATGAGTTTGTCAGATTTATCTGTGAAGGTAATAGGTATTGTCTTTGAGATAGGGATCCAATCAAAAAAAGACGCAGGATCTCTTAGGCAAGGAATGACACTGAAGAACATTCTTGGAGATATTGAAGGGGGGAAAACAATCAAACTGTTAAGGACATTAGCTGATACTCAATCATCCTATGCTATGCTTAAGTTCACTCGCACTACACAACATCAAATATCTACTTGGGTTACGCAAAAGACAGGGCAACAAGGATATACAGGCTGGCTTTTACAAAGATTCTCAAACTTGTATTAAAGCTGCCTAGATACAGGCCAAGGTGATCCCACCCAGCCCAGGAAGTTTCCACCCCATCTTCCAATTCTACCTTGTCAAGAACTCTAGTATGCACATAACTCATCATGAGATGCGGAAGAAACAAGTGAGCCAACTGTATTCGTCTATACAAGAAACTAAACATAATTCTCATGTAATCTCTTGTCCTCTGCACCCTCCCCAACCCCCACCTCTTTCCCCTGACAACTTACCTAAGAAATTCCACTGCCACTACAGCAGTGAGCACCCTCGCACAGATGAGCTTAAAGTCCATGTAAAGATGCATTCTCTCTCCTCTCTCACACCCATCACCTATTTATCTCACTTCTCCAAAATATCTGCACCAACACATAGGACACTCTGCAGTTAGAACGTGAATTTCAGGCAAGGCAATTGAGTGCCTCAGCTAATTAGGTAAGTAGTCAAAGGATCATTGAAAAATAAAAGCAATTTCAGGCATGGCAATGGGGTGCCTCAGCTGAATAGGTAAGTAGTCAAAGAATCATTGCAAATAAATGCATCTTAATAATGCATAGGTGGGACCTCAAAAGGCATTGCAATCAATTCATTTTCTGAAGTATACAAAAATTGACAAGGCTTTTCTAGAATACATATACACATTGAGGGTGAACCTAGGTTCCAAAAATAGAGATTAACAACTATGCATTTTGATGTCCAGAGTCCTCTTTAGAGGAGCAAAATAAATTTACCAAACTTGAATATGGAGCACCAAATTAATTCAAAATATCAAATTGACCACTCCAATCTATGCACTTGGAAACAGCTTCAGTTTCCATCAGAATCCCCAGAATAATTCACAGAGCAATAATTAAGTCAAACCATGTCAGAATTCTATGAAAACAACTTGAAGAGAAAAAATTTTCAAGAGGTATATGCACTTACCAATAAATTGTCATTGTCATCTGGCTGAGCAAGAATCTCCTCAATCAAGCTCTCCCTTTCAGCAGCATCACCATACTCCAAACACTTCTCAACAACATTTGATGCATATTTATGTTGGCTCATTACTATGATTTTCCCAGTCAATTTGCTGATAATTTGAGTTCTTTCATGTTGTTTCCCCCTCTCCAGGACATGCTGCAAACCAAAAGTAATCCTGGTATTATATATGTGTCTTGTTTATTCTCATTTTTTCCTGGTATTATTCTTATTTATACGGAGGGGAAGGGGCTTGTGGACGATTAGTGACTTCATTTTCTGTTGTATATTCAGTGTACAGACGACACCTGGAAACAAGTCCAAACCACAGCATGAAAATTATTGAATGCATCAAGTTGCTCGCATGAGATGATCAAATACTCTGAATCAATCAACTTTTGGTGCCATATGAACGGAATGGTTAACATGTCTGGTTTGCAATTTCATCAAATTGATCGGTAACCCTGAATGTTCTCATTCGGAGTTCAAACTCAATTGAGGCTTGAAAAATGAATAGGTTTGACCAATCTCATTCATTACATAACCTTCCTAGCCCATGTATGTTAATTATAGGTGGCATATGAACATAAGTTCTTTAGATGAGAAAACTGGATGTGGTAGTATGAATTTATGGTTCTTGGTTGCAAGAGAAATGCTAACATGTGCATTATTACTCCACTCAACCAGGCAATTAAAGTATGCATATAAGTCTCTCAAAATTCAAATCCATGATGAAGTTTTCTTTGAAAAATCTGGGAGCACTATGTTACCATCCAATAGTGGAAGGATTACAAGACTGAATAAGAATACAATGAAAGTTATACCGTCAGAAATTTGTTTCTAATTCATTTTCTGTTTCTCACATCTGAGTGAGGAGGGTAAATTAGACATAGAGCTACAACCGAATCACCCAACTAATGGATTTAACGAGTATGATATGGCGCTCCCAAATTGGTCCAAGTTAACTGGAAGAGACAACTAAACTAAAACTTGAAAGAAATAAACAATAGAACTGGGAGTAAACATGATTCTTTCAAGAAAAAGAAAATGAAAACCAAAACCATACAAGAGTGGTAGACAAGTCAGAAGGAGATGGAAATTATGTCCAAGCATAGATAAACTCAAACCACTCCAGAACCCCCAAGGTTGAATATAGTCAATGTACATCCAATTGTACCAGCCAAACAATGGGAACTGACAATAGAACCTATTTGAAATAGTTTACAGAAATGGTCTTGATTTCAGTCAACTGAAGAAAATATGTGGCTACAATATGCACTGAAGCAAGTCTTCTGATTAGTGAATTAACGCTTCAAGTAACTGTACCTACCACAATTCCTTCTTCCCTAAATGAACTTGAAAATGATTGAATACAACCAAAACCCTAAAAATGTACCACAACTATAATAAAGCGCTGAAGCCTAAAAGGAGAGACAGGAAAGAACAGTACCCTACAGATGACAAAGTGAAATTGACTTAGAAACAGATTCTCGAAATCAGAAAGTCTAAACAGTAAAATTTAGAAAAGAAATTGAATGAATTGGTATATATGAGACTCCACAGCAGTCATGACAGAAAAATATAGTCTAGCTTAATAACTTAAGGATTTAAATCCCTGATGTTCATGAGGAGTATCTCTTATCTATAGTACAAAAGTAAAGAAAAATATCAGGTCGAGCACCAAAACTAAAAAGATTATTGAAAGTACACGAATAGGTTTATGAACTCTAAACAGCATATTCATGAAGTGATATCGTGAAACAAACCTGGGTGACATAATTTCCATATTGATCCTGAGCTAGAACATAAGCTGATTCCAGGATCTCATCCACAATGCACTGAGTTTGTGAGTCGTCTGAGCAGTGCTCTAATACTCTCTAAGAAACCAAAAGATATATTTTAATAGAAGTGGTTGAAAGATACAAAGGCACTACAAGAACTTCAACGATGATTAGATTTTAAGATATGTCAAAGGACCTGAATAACACGGCAACCATATGGATGGGTGGACAATGTAGCAACCTGGCCCTGAAAAGCACAGATAACGAAACCAATCTTTTCTGCAGGAACACATTCGATGCATTTCTGTATCACATGATTGCCATTTTGATCTCGTACACATCTCATTACATGCCCATCCAGTTCATGTACAAGTTCAATTTTCTGGTCAAGTTCAATTACCTCGAGAGCCTGGAATGTAAGCCGACCAGAAATCAACACCGTTAAAAAAGAAAAAGTAGTTAAATCTATAAGTAACAGGGAACAACCACTGATAATAATCATATTTTTTGACCATGGGCAGGATGCAGGGAATCGATCTAGGTCATGTTCCCCAAAATCAAACACTTGCAGGCAACATAAGTTTCTCAGCTTCGAGGATTCAGAAGGGACGACAAACAGGAAAGGTATAGGGGATACAAATATTCCTGAGACTGGCCTACTTGGTGCATAAAGAGAATGAAGGGATATGGAAGTCATACTATTATTGGTTAAAATTTCCTGTATTCAATTTTCTTGTTAAACAGTAATAAAATTGCTTCTAATTCCTAGGAAATTGGAGTAGAAGCAAGTAGAATACTAAAAAAGAATCCTACAACACAAATTACCAACAGAAATACAGAACTTGACAAGAATACAAAGTAGATCAACACAGAAATAAACCACAATACTAACACTAAAGAGTATCCGAAACTGCCAAATAATTAGAGAATGTATACCCCAAAATCTATTTACTTCCTTAAAGAGCCAACTGTCACTTGTAGAGAATAAGCACCCATTGATATATCCTCTACATGCTCATACCTTCTGAATAACACGGCATCCATACATTTGCAAACTCAAAGTTAGCATCTGCCCAGATAGCCGATGCGCTAGCTCCTTCCTCTGCTCAGGATCCCCATGTTCAAAGAACTGCCTCGATAGAAATGGACAATACAATTCCCTAAGTAGAGTGAATGTATACGCATAAAACAAGGAAAGAGGTCGTACACTTTCAAATTTGCACCTTCTGAATGACATAATTACCAAAAACATCTGTCATTAATTTTGGAGCATGAGGAAGAACTTCTTGAAAGACAGATGCCTTCTCTTCAGCACTACAATTTTCCAACTTCTGTTGGATGAATCGACTTCCATGTTGATCAACACTGAAGTAAAACATGCAGAGAAAATAATTCTTCTCTAGTCATAGTCACAGAAAATGACACCACACAGACAAGTAAAGGGGCTCGTCAGGAAAGACTACCTGAATTCAACAATCCGCCCAGCAATGCCAATGAGGTCAATCTTCCGAGCATTGCCTGATTTCAGTTCTTCGAGAAAAGTATGCTTCTTGGGGTCACTAAAGCCATCAGATCCTCTTTGCCCTTGCCATCCTGCATAAACACCGGTGTTTCTCACAGAAGCCTGAGAATATCTTAGGTCATTTCTCCTCCCTGAAGGATTTGTCCCTCCCACCGGAGATCCAGGCAGTACTGGGCTACCAAGAGGGGATCCAGGAAACGGTGGCATGAAACTTAGGCCTGTTGGACTTCCATAGTAATTACTACCAGGAGTCCCTATTTTTCTTGGACTTAAAATGCTTATGCTTCCGCTTGGTGCAGGCTGAAATTTTCTATCACCAATATAAGCAGGAAGGTTCGGATTTTTTTGTGAAGCATAAGAATCAAATTGACCCCCTATCATATTCATCGAGGATGGACGACCATAAGGTGCTGAATATGCATCCTCCAAGGGAGGATGAAAGTACTGTACGTGAAAAGGATCAGGAAAAGGAGGGTGCACCATTAGCCCCTGATGACCATAAAACTTGTTATAATGTTGCAAATCACCCACTTGTACAGTACTTTCCCCCGTTGAAACACCAGTACTTTGATCACTAAAGCTTTGAGCAGAACTGGTCTCAAAATGCATTGGGAGGCTTGTATGTGATGGATATCCAGCCACAAAGGGGGGAATAAAACCAGAACCTAATGCATATCCAGACATACTGTACTGTGGAGCATATAAAGTAGTTGGACTTAAGTTGGAATAGTATTGATTTCCTGAAGCCATGTATGCTGCTGCTGTAGCATACAGAGGAGGCGTGAACCCAGGAGATTGTAGCACTGGCTGTGCCTCATACGAAAAATTAAAGTGGCTTTGTGGAACTTTTCCATGGACATTGCTCATATTATTAACTGCTTGACCAGTAACCTGATCTTGAGACGTCTGAAATTGGAAATGAGAGCATTGTTGAGAGAAAGGAAGCTGCTGCTGCAGTATGTTCTTCTCGTAGAATTTGTTTTCTTGTTTGTTTCTATCATCAGACGTAGAGGGATGACCTCTCATAACCTCAACTTCCAAGCACTGGTCCTTACTTCTGTCATCCTTTTGAGTTGAAGGAGACCTCTCTAGGTTGTCAAGATAAGATGTTTTTGGCAAGGAGGTAGTGCAGGAATCATCAATGGCTTTTAACTTGTGAGAAATTTCAAGTCTAGCACCAGAATCTGAAGGTGATTTTAATTCAGGTAACTTTGAGATATCAAGAGAAAGATTGTGCAGTTCAAGAGCTTGGACCTCATCATCAATTGGTTCATCTGTTGTAACATGCCCTGAACGAGACTGATTGTACACCGGTGAAGGTGTGCGAGGAAAGTCTTCCTAAAGAATTTCATCAAGATAGAGAACATTTAGAACACAATCACAAATTCACAATGTAAAACAGCAAGAACAAGTTCATTAAGGGATCAACGCCTCTGAGACTAATTAGTTATTGGACATTGCTAATAATCGTTGAGCGAAACATAGTCATACTCACAGAAGGAACATCCAGACTCCTAGAGGTACTCTTGGACTCGGTCGTGGACCAAGTTGGGAAAATCTAAAATCAAGACCAAACAGGTTGTTTAAACAGTACAGCTCACCCTAGCTGCCTAGACAATCCCCTCCCTCACCCAAAAGCCAAAGAAAAATCAAGATGCCCTGCAATATTATGCAAATATATGTTGCAAAGTGGGTGAACAATACCTGTATTAAGTCCACCAAACTTTTATGGCGGCCAGATAGAGAGAATATGCTCTGTTCAGGAATAGAAGTACTATTTTCAGCCCAATCATCCGAAGCTTGCTGGGTTGAGTTATCATCTTCAGGCTCCTCAGGATGAGTGGAAAGAGAACTTCTAGCCAAGAGTAAAGATCCATCACCACTGCTTCCAGAAGGTGTTAAACCCCAACTGTTGCTGAGAGTGCCAATGTCGTGTACCTGGTGCCAACTCTCCCTTGACATGGTAGACTGAGGAAACCTTGCACTCAAGTCAATATTGGAGGAAGCAAATCCAAAATTGGATGGATCAACACCTAGTTGCCTGCCAGTCTGATAACAGTCAAAGGCCCTGCCTGAACTACCCATACTTGAATCCCAGCTAGACCTCTGTGGATATATGAGATTGCTGAAGGCTGCATAAGAGCCTTCCATACTTGGAGGTGCACTGCCACTACGATTAGGAACCATGCTTGTATGATCTCCATGAATTTTACTCCCCTTAAGAAGTAAACCCAACTCATCGGCAACCAAATTATTTAAAGGTGACCTGAATGATGCAGCACCCTTAGAGGAGGCCCATTTCCCAGTTCCAGTACTTTCCACAATTCTCACGGGGCTCTCAGTTGCCATACCGTCAGAAGAATGATAGGCAAATGCTCTCTGAAGCAAATTATCACATACCCTTCTAACACCAAAACTGAGAAATTATTAGTAACGCATTTTGCATATATAGGAGAACCAGTAATAAAAACAAAAATCTTCCTCCCCCTCCCCCCTTCTCTGTGATGGACTCAAAATTGGAAGACGATACAGAAAAGGAGCCAGCAAACAAACATACGAGGAATAAATGGATGTATTCAACTTGCAAAATCAGAGGCTAGAAATATAATTGAATTAAAAGCAATAACTTCATGGAATTATGATGGAAAATGAAAACTGAAGATAAGGCTCGAAGTACTCGACATCTAGATGGAGGATGAGGTTCTGGCATGGCAGAGAAATGCATAAAACGTCAAAAAAGAAATCATTTTGATGGCCTGCATGACTTTTGAATATAATATAGATTCAGGCAGACAAAATGCCGTCAATTGCACAACCAGGAATGAGCAATCACCATATCTAGTTCTTCATTTCGTAGATTCCGAGAGGAAAAGAAAGAAAAGCCTTTGGAATTCGGCAAAAGTAAGATGCTGCATTTATATCACGCGACGTCAACATACAGATACAGACAGACAGACAAATAAGCTAAAATTCGTGCAAAGCCAGAGTATTCATTTCAGAAAAACAATAAATGTCCTAAGTCCTAGTATCATTTACGGCACTAAAAGTCTCTTGCAGTTATGACAAGTTCTGAAATAAGAGAAAATTTAGGTCGCCTTATTGTACCGAAAAGATGGAAAAAGCTTGCAAGTTAATTCAGAATTGAAAGTAACTGAGGGAGGGGTTTATTGAGGGGCGGGAAAAAAGGGATTTTTATACCATGACGGCATAAACAACAAGTTAAGAAGTCTAGTGATAACGCAGAATAGCAAAGAAACAGCGGAAATTAATCAGTGCATATGTTTATGTTTTGCTGGACAGAAGCATGTATACGAACACGAAACTGACAGCAAAATTACTGATAAACAAGAATTCCGAGTCAACACTCGCAATAAAAATCGAAACTTTAACACTTGGAAGTAAATTACAAAAGTGAAGGAAAAAAATATTTTTTTTTTAAGGGGAAAGCGGGGGTGATAGAGAGAAGATGAAGAAAGAAACGATGAATCAGAAGCTCGAAAAAGAAAATGAAAAGCAAAGGAAAGATGAAAAGAAGATACAAAAAGAAGGAAGAGAAGAACGAGAGTAACCGAGTAAGGTGTAAGAAGAAAAACTCACCGAGAACCCTAAAAGAATCCAAAACAAAACCAAAAATAAAAGGCCCTGGACTATAGTAATAGCGGTGGTGGTGCGAAATTGGAAACTGGGATTGGAAGCTCCGACGAGACTCTTCTTCTGAGAATTCTGTCTCGCTTATATATATATATATTATAAGAATAATTACTACTACCAGTCGTAAATTGAATAACAAAGGAAATGTATTGGCAGTAAACTTGAATAAAAAAAAAAGAAATGAAATCAGAGAGGAGAGAGAAAAGTTTGTCTATTTGTACTCGTATTACTACTGGTTGGATTTTGGGTTAATTACAATTAATCCCCTGAATGAATATCCCATTTCTCATTTACTCTCTGGCCTTTAATTTTTGTCACATAATCCTGTATATGACAAAATTATCATTCTATTATTTTGGCTTTTCATTTATTCTTTTTTCTTTCCCCATTTCCCCCTACTTTATTTCGTTTTTGCTTTCTATTTTCTTCTCTCTTCCGTAGTTCATAATAGAAACTTCATCTTAACGAAAAACTTTATTTAGAATTTGCAATTGATTTTATGGGTAGAGCATGAAAAGATGTCAAAAGCTTATTTCAATATTTTGTATAATGTCATGTGTCACAAATTGCATTTAATGATCATTAATCAAGTCACAAATTCATCTTGTGATTTTTTAAGAATAAAATTAGAAACTAGAATAGGAATGTGAAAAAAGCAAAAGAATTGAAAATTCAAAATATGCTATTTTGGAGAAAGGGTTTGAATATGTAATGACCATTTGAGAAGAAAAAAAATCTTTGCAATTCCTTTTTCCTAGTTTCAATCACTCAGATGAAGTTCCTCGTGGGAGAGGAAAAAGTAAAGAAAAAGAAAGAGACCAAGCAAATAAAGAAGAAAAAAGAGGGAAAGCAAAAAAAACAAAAAAGAGAAAAATATAAGAATTTAGAATAATAGAGGGGTAATTTTGTTCAAAAGGGCATAAAGGGTAATTTTGTTCAAAGGGGGCAAAGACGGGTAATTAGAAAAAGGTTAGGGATAAAGTGAAAAATAGAGTATACCTTAAACAGATTAATTGTGATTAACCATTGTTTTCTTTTGGTTAATAACACCTTGCCCCCATACTTAGTAGATAGTCACACTTTACCCCGTTTAACCTTAAATATATTCACTTTACTCCCATAAAGATCAGTCAAGGTTAGAAATACAATAAAAAAAGGTGAGTGCAATCACATTATTATCATTTTATTCATGAAATTGTTTATAATGTAATATTATTTACTTTCATTGTTAAAAAATATACATATTCTCTATTACATCAACTATATACCAATTTTTTAGAAAAAGACAAAAAAAAGTTAAAGTATATATTTAGTTTATGTCCTTAAAATTTTTCTTGTTGGGTTAATATTCAAGAAAACCGTTCAAAACGTCCCTCATATTTTGTAAAATGACTTTTTTCATTCCTCATTTTTAAAAGTGTAATTTTACGTCACTTACAAATTTATATTGGTCAAATTTGATCTCTACCTAGATTTTCGAATAGTTTTTTACCGGAATCCACCACGTGCCTTGCGCATGATCATGTTTTATGGGCAAATTTGTCAAATCAAATTTCACATAATTTGATTTTTTCGTTCCTCATATTTTACATAATGAATTTTTTCGTCCCTCACATTTCAAAAAATAAATTTTTTCATCTCTTGCATTTCACCAAATGAATTTTTTATCTCTTATTGATCATGTGTATGAATAGTTTCTTTTTTTTTTTAACTCATGTATATATCTATTTGATTTCACCTAAATAATATAAATAGCATGCAATATATCTGTATTTGATTTAGTTTGATATTTTTGTATAATTGATGCGATAGAGAAGATGTAAATCTTTTGGCAATGAAATAAAATGATACTACGTTGCAGATAAGTTCATGAATAAAATGGGTCATAAGGTCATTGCACTCACTATTTTTTTTAAATATATCTCTAACTTTGACTACTCTTTGTAAGGGATAAAATGTATGTATTTCAGATTGAAAGAGGTAAAGTGGTTTGACTGTTCCCTTAGTTCAAGGGGACAAAGTGTCATGAATTTTTTTCTTTTTCAAGGGGTTACATGCACCAAATCCCCTTAAACCTTACCCCTTAGTTGCGTTTTGCTCTTGAACTCACTAAATAGGTATTTTACCCCCCTATTTGATATTTTAAGACAAAAGTACCCTTACTGTTTTATTTTGTTTCTTTCTACTTATTCATTCCATTATCATGATTTTTCCACTACTTTCTTTTATTTTTGTATTTTTATTCTTTTACTTTTCTCCTTTTTTTTATTTTCCTTATGTCACTATTTTGTTTCACCTTGATATTAGTATTACTAATTTATATATTTATTATAATACATAATTATTTTTTACTTATAATTTCCTTATTGTTTTATTTGTTTACACTATTAGAAAATTGAAGACAAATTGTATAGTGTAAAAAATTAATATATGCCAATCATAATCAAGAAGCGTATATTACTAGCAAATTGACTATTTAAAAAGATATTGGCAAACTAGAATTTTAAAAAACTTAATATTTAAAAGTGTATTCTAAAAAATAAAGCAACTACTATATTTGTTTACTTTTTTATGTATAGTTGATTAACAACTGTGAGAACCCGTAAAAAAAAAAAAACCCTAATCATTTTCCTAGGGTTTTAGTTCCCCTTAATTGCATGTTTTCTGCATTTTCTGGCTTAGGAATATTTTTTTTGGTGGATTTTATGAGTAATTATAGTTTTTAGATAATTTTTCTAATATTGGAGAGTTTTTAGAAAATTAAAAATATATATTGGACGTGGGACCCACTAGTGCGAAAAGTTCGGAAAAATTCGGCCAATTAGGTTAAATTCCGGATATTGTGTAAAATTTATCGGGTGTTAATAGATAAGTAGAGTGTGTGAAATGATTGATGTGAGAGAGAAAAGAAAGGATAGGAATGCATTTATTGTAGTGCCACATGTCACCATGAGGTTGGTTAGGACTTAAGACTACTATTCATGGCTTTGACCTTTTGACTTATGGATTAAATATCTTCAAAATTCACAAAAAAATTACCATTTTTCACCCCTTGATAGCCGGCCCTCTCTAGCAAGAAGAAAGACAAAACTCTTCAACATCTTGGCAAATTCCTAGCTCAAATCATCCAAACTACTTGCTTAAATTAGTTTTTACTCCTTAAAATCCTTCCACTTGGTGTTAGTGAGTGTTTTGGTGAAGCTTTTTGGAGAACTTAAGGTGTCCAACATCTTCCTCTCTCTTGTTTACTTGGTAAGTGGTGATTGACTACCCTCCTATACCTTATGAAGCTTAAGTTATGCTTATTAGTGATTAAAGTGCTGAAATTTCTGATTTTTATCTTGGTTTGAAGTGATTTGGTGAATTTTTATTTTATTGATGATTTTTCTGGTTTAATTGGATTATGATGGTGTGGTTGTTTATGATGATTGGCAATGGCCTATAATGACACTAGTAGGTGTGAATTGGTGATAATAGCAACCAATTTTGGATTTGGATTGAAATGTGAAATGTTAGGGTTTCAAAACCCCTAATTCTGTCCGGTTTTGGATCATAGGGTTAGAGGCCGAATTGGACTTTACTCAAAACATGAAAGTTGTAGGTATTGATGAGTTTGAATTGCCTGCAAAATTTCAGGTCATTTGGATTAGTGTAGAGTGAGATATATCGATTTTACTGTTGCTGTTCTGGGTTGATCAGAATGCGAAAACTGCACTAGTAATTGGCCATTTTGACTGGAATTGGTTTGGATTTTGTTATTGGTGTCTTCTGATGAAATGTATCTGGATGTCTTAGCTATCATATGCCTTTGGAATCAATGCATTTGGACTTGTGTAGACTGAAATAGACTAATTACAGTTTTGTGTGATTTGAGAACCTGCAATTGCGGTTCTGGTTTGGTAATCTGCATTTTTGACCTAGTTGTGCTAGGATTTGGACTGAGTGGCCTTCTACATTGTTGTAGCCCTATCTTTTAGCTTCGAGATGGTGGGTCTTACACTCTCATCCGATAAGTGTAGCGCATTTTGTGCCATTACCGCAAAAGTATGACGAAAACTGTTTTTTTATTAAGGCCTAAGCTAATGCCATTTCTTAATTTCTGGTTACCTATGATGCTTATTTATGCATATGAAACCCTATTAGGGTTATAATTGGTATGGCTATATGACTCGTTATCGAGTCTCATTGCATTTGTTTGCATGTTCTAGGAAGTGACGTTGGTGCACGACGTTCGTTTAACGGCGGTGCATGAAGTATCACTTACTTGATTGGTGAGTATACTACTCACTTAAATGTTCTAATGTGGCTTTGCTATATGTGGTTGTGTTGCCTTAAAGGCTTATTTGGATATTGTAATTGATTAAGGTGAGGGTGTATTTGACCGCCCTCACCCCTTTTGATAGTAGCACTGATTGTCTACTGTTTCACTGTCTTACTGAACTTGATATATGAGTCATTGCATTCCATTTCATGGAAACTGATTTGGTGTTGTTTAGACGAATGTCCAACGACCTTACTGCATTACTGAGCTCAACCCCGTAGGTAGTCAATTGAATCGAGCCGGTGAGGGTTTGGTCGTGAAAATTGACATGCCTCGGGGACTGCACTGCGGAATCTTGTGGTAATGAAACCTTTGCTTCCGGTATACTCGAGTATTACTAAAATGACTGAATGGAGTGCGGGCCCGGTTGGGGAATGTTGGGTGGAAGGAATGGAAGTAAAGAGTTGTCTACGGTTGGTTATTCTTTAACATTGACGGAGGGTCAATGAGGTTGGATCAAGAAATAAGCGTGGAAATGGGCTCTTGAGAGCCGTCCGTATCCTTTCACTGATTTGATTTACTTCTTATTTGCATACTTGAACTGAACGGTTATGCTTATGTGATCTTAGTTGCTATGGTGGTTGTATTCTCACTGGGCATTTAGCTCACCTCATGTCTTTTGTTTTCCTTACAGGAATATGACTCTTTTGGAATGAAATTTGTTAAATGGTTGCCGAATGAACTAGATGAATGCCTCTTTTGTATTGTATATAAAATGGGACCCTAAATGTATCATTAGGGCCGTTTTCACTTTTGTTTTGGCAACCCACATATGTAGTGACTTTTGTATCACGTTTAAATGCCATTGTGGCTTGTAAATGGTTAATGTTATGTTGTATATGTATTTCGATGTTTGGTTGGGTTTCGGACGGGTCGGTTACTATTCATGGCCGACTCTAGATTTCATTTCTTTTATTTTGGGTTATTTTGCCCTTTTGCCTTGTTTGCGCGCATTATAAGTTTCAGAACGTGATAGATCGCTTTATACTGCACCGTTAGTCCTGGCGAGAGCTGGGCAGGCAGTCCGCTAACCTCTTTGGTTCGCCTTAGGGTAAGGTGGGGCTGTCACAACAACGAAGTTATTATGATTTGAATTTGTTATCATTGTTATTAAAAATTATTTTATTCTAGACACTAGGCGCATTGATTTAAGTAATATATGAAATAGGTTATGTGCATAGAGAAAAATAGCCAATTTCATCCCTAAATTTTTTATTAGTGCAAATTTAGTTCCTAACTTTTATTTCTGACTAATTTAATACTTGAACTTTATTTCGTAGTTCCAATTAAGGACTTTCGCGATGGTACCACTACCTAAAACTGATATGACTCCTAATTGACGAATTAAATAGGGGTATTATCATGAGACTTTAATAAAAACAAATAAATCGTTTAAAAAATCACCAAATTAAACTTTTAAATCGTGTAAAAAATCACCAGATTAAACTTTTTTAAAGTTTAATATTGTGATTTTTTACATAATTTATTATAGCCCCATAAGTGATGTTCCTAAAATACCCTTGTTTAGTTGGTTAATTAAGAGCCAAATTAATTTTACGTGCTGAAGCCGTCACGGAAGTCCTTAATTGGAATTGCATAATAAGTTCACATATCAAATTGGCTAGGAATAAAAGTTATGGACTAAATCAACACTAGTGAAAAATTTAGGGATGAAATTGGCTATTTTCCCTAGATTTTATGATGATTAATGTTTTCAATAAAAATAAGTAAAAAAGATAAAAATAAATAAACAATAAATTTAAGAACATTAAAGTTAATATTTTTTATCATTTCTATTTTGATCATAACTTCTATTTTAAAATTTGTCGAACCTATTCTTGATTTTAGAATAAAGAATAAGCATATAAACTAAACCTTTTGACTTTGCTTTAAGTATGAATCGTTAGATTTGGTAATAGGTTCATTCATATAATATCTTGAACAATTGAGAATAAAAACGTTATCACTGAATTAATCAAAAAAATCTTTTTTTTATTCAACTAAGTTTTAAAACTAATCATTTTTATTTTTATTTATGAGTTCCACATTTTATCTTTCCATATTCTAAGGTTCATCCTTGTAACTAAATCCTTCAACTTTGATCGAATATAAGAAGAAAGCATCACAATTCTTTTTCTAAAATAAAAAAATTCCCTCTACAAGTATGAAAAGGGAATTTTTAGATCTGACATCTACTTACAAAAAATAAAATAAAAGTGTAAGAATATAATAATCTTTTTCACTGGAAGAATTCTCTATTGAATGAGGCATCATTTAACATCAACTAAAGAAGAAGTAAAGCCAAAAAAAAAAAAAGATTAACACTTCTTTTCGATACTGATTAAAATTGCATTGCTGTGTCAGAAGAAGGATAGCTATACTATTTCGGTATAGACAATAATAGAAAAGAGAAAAAATAGTTGATCCCATGAGAGAAATGAGAAAATTTTAAAAAATATAAGGAAAATGGACAAGTTGAAAAGGGCAAAAAGGAAGGAAAAATAAATAATGTAATAATTAATTTGGAAGGACCACTTTTGTCATAAACATAAAAAAGGGGGGGCAAAATGCCTATGTATTAAGTTGAGGGGAGTAAACTTCACGGGGGTTTAGTTCTTTTAACCTTTCTTTTTAATCACATTGTTCATTATTGCCTTTTGGTTTACGGGGTTTAAAAAATAAATACAAATGTCGCTTGTAATTGTAAAACCCACTGACACCAGGGCGCGGCCGCTCCGACCCTACAGCAGTAAAAGACTTTATAAGATTAATAAAGAGTGCAGATAAAGAACAGAGAAAAGGAGTAGTCAAACAGATATCTGTACTGAGCATTAGTATTATAGTACTACCATTATTAGTCAACTACAGAACCAAAAAATAAAAAAAGACGAGGGAGGCGAGAGGAGGGGCTAATTATCCAATCTTTCTGCTACTATTTCATAATCATAAGGGGTAATTTCAGAAACATCTCGCGAAGTTTCCAACTATATCATTGGGTCCCCTTCAATTTTCAAAAAATTACACTAATTTTCATTGATATTAATTATCATGTAACATTTAGGCCCAATTAGTAATTAAAAAGTGATATTAGGAGAGAAAAGATAACACGATTCTATTATTGCCCCTCATGTACTACGTTATTTAGTTAATTCAATAACCAACCCACATATTAAAAAAAAAAAACTAAAATTTGATGTTTATCATTAGAAATCAAATCACATGTAGCATAAAAAAAAAGCATATCATTCTATATCTTTTACTTAATGCAAAATCTAAATTACTCTTTGCAGTTTCATACCTATTGTCAAACATGATTAACAGCAAATAATAAAAAAAAATTGCAATAGAAACATTAGAGAGAGTGATATTTAACGTCATAAATAACCTTTTGTCAATATAATAAGGTTAGTTACTAAAAATTTATGGTATTAAAATTCACTATTTGTAATGTTTTTGTTGCAAATTTTTTTTATTTATTACTGATCATGTTTGACACTGGATCTATAATTAAAAAGAGTAATTTAGACATTACATTAAATAAAATATATAGAACGATATACTATTTGTTTGACGGTATATGTAATTTGATTCCTGATAATAGACAACAAATTATAGTGAGTTTGTTTGGACAAAGAAAGTTTGCAAGATTTATTTCAGATTTTGTTTTGCTTACATCACACACACAATTCCCAATCACCTTTTTATCTCACATACATCATATCATAAAAAATGCTACAGTAACTGTATCAAATAAATCATCAAAATAAATTCTTATCCAAACAAACTCAGTGTTTTTCTTTAATGTATGGGCTGGTATTAGATTGACCAATTAATATAGTAGATAAAGGGCAATGGTGGAATCATGTGATTTTCTCTCTCCTGATATTATTTTTTAATTGTTGGTTAGACCTAGATATTACGAGATAATAAATCTCAAAAAAGGTTAGTGTGATTTTGGAAACCTAAAGGGATGCCAATGCAATAGTCAAAAACCTCAGAGGACGTTTCTTAAATTATTTCTAATCACAAATGCCAGGTTTTTTGGGTAACAATCAGATGACGGAGATAATAAAGTAATAAAGGAGTTTCAAGAGTCAATTACAGTAGCTTTAGGGAAGCTAGTCCCCCTACAATCGTGTTATTAACAAAAGATCCTAGTTGGTGGTGAGAGCCTTCTGGATTTGCTCAGATCAATCCCTCCAATGAATTCGCAGTGCTGCCCCTTCCACCACCATTACACTTCCTCAGCCACATATTGCATTTGCTATTTAAGAACCCAAAAGACTCTACACTACCACCAGCAGCACTTAAATCGAGTGTACAGTTACTTGAAATAGTGTGCTAGCATAACATCGTCAAAATTTAGTAGTAGTTCCTTCGGGGACATCCGATATAGTAGCAGTAGTATTTCTATCCATTCATTTGTAGAGTTTCAGCGGTTGGTTCGATATCTAATTTTAGTGTGTTTGGATTGTAAATTATTTGAGATAAATTTATAAAAAAGTATTGCAGCATTTTTTTGATATGATGTATTTGAAATAAAAAAGTGATTGAAAAACGTATTAATGATGTAAGCAAATCAGTGTGTGTAAATAAGGCGTGAATAAAGTGAAATAACACACAATCCAAACACATTGTTTGTTTCAATTTCTGGTGCCTTTAACGCTTCAAACCAAACCCGTTTAGAGAGAGAGAGGGAGTGGCAGCGCCGGCAATGATGGGATGAGAGGGGGAGGGGAGAGAGAGGAAGAAGAATAAGAAAAGATAGAAAGGAAAGAAATTTTCCGTTTAGATTAATTGTTTTTAAGTATATTTTTAAAAAACTTTATTTTAGTAGTGTATATGAAAAAATTTTGTATGAAAATTTTTGAAATTAATTTTATTTATATTATTATAGCATTAGATTTAAAAAATTTGTTTTTGACAAAAAAGGAATCCAAACGTTTGGAATGTTTTTTGATGGAAAGAAAAATGGGTCTGTATTACAGCAGCTCTAGAGAAGCTCAGATTCGGCCATCAACACGTGCACGCTGTTTCTAAGGCCGTTAAGCTACGAAGTAGGCGGGGCCAAGAGTTGAAAACCTATTAGGAAGTATTTATTAGCAGGCAGGGAAAAGTGTGAGAAAGCCAAGGAAGTTAATTTTTCTTTCATGCATGTTTGGTTGGCAATTATCATCCTCACTTGTACTTGTACACGTAGAGCTGCAAATGAACCGAATAAAATCGAGTTTTGACGTAATTAAATCAAAATTCGACTCAATTTTATTAAGATCAGATTTAAGATCGACCAACATTCAATGTAAAATTCAAGTCTAGTCGACCTTGAACTAAAAAAATAAAAAAATAATTTTATTATTTAAAAAATAAATAAAATATTCATTTTTTCTTAATACATAATAAAAATATTAGAACTATACATATAATTTTAGTATTAAAATAAAAAACTAAAAAATGTCTGTTTTGACATAAAAATCACTTGGTTTGTTTGCAACCCTACCTATATGTCCCCTAGAATATGCTTGCCCCAACAACAAATGGCATATAACCGGCCATTTTGCGTAATCCTGATGAAAAAGTTCATCTAATCAAAACACCAAAACCGCATAGCTCATTCCATCCTGTATAATTGCTGATCGCGAAATAGCAATCTCTTTTAGCCTAATTATTATAACTTAAACCTTCAATTTACTTACTAATATACATCCAGTAGTTTTCTCATCCTAAGAAATCCTTAAACAAAAAGAACAAGAAACGAAAGGAGTTGGTCGTCCAGGAGCAACTATGGAGCAACTACTGCACAAAGCATTCTAGATTCTTAACCAACTAGCAAGGAAACAAAATGGGGGAGGGGTCTCTTTCCAGCTTCCCACCGCAGCAGTCAATCCTTTTCATCTTTTCTTCACACCAAAACAACTGCCCCTTGCTCATCTTCACCATTCTTACAACCCTAGACAACACTTTGACATCAATGGTGCCAAGCAATAGATCCACATCCTCAGCTATGCTGGGCCATGCTTTCTTTTTCCAGCTCTTTGTCCTATTCCGCTGTTCCTTCAGTTTCAATGCTTTCTGTAATTAAGAGGCTTCAAAAATAAATCCAGGAAAGCAGTTTGCAGAAGATATTTGTAGGACACCTAAGCAGACTGCAAAACTCCATCATGGTCTCATATTGATGGATCAATACAGTTCACTTCTACAATGTATCCCAATTTTTTAAAACAGGTTGACAATCCATACAATCACACCACCAGAGACACACAGCCACAAGCATGCATGCACACACACATGCAGAGATGCATCATAGATAAGAAGAGGAAGTGAATACATCAAAACAGCCAAATAGATCAAAAACCAAAGCAATGATACAAGAAGGAAAAGAACTGTGCAGAATTAACACGAGTTTTGAGTCTTTGACAAAGCATGCAAGCATTTTCGAAGTGAATTTATAGTGTGAGACCAACAGGATGTAATGTTAAAGTAAATCAATAAAATCAACCTTTAACAAAAAGGTAGCAACAGCCAAATCACTCAGCCTCACGCTCTCTCTCTCTCTCTCTCTCCCCCCCTCTCTTGTTATTCTTCACACACACACACATGTACATATAAGTAGCCTCACCTTCTCAAGAGAAGATTGAATCTGTTGAAGAGGAGTAACCATGTGGTCCTGACTTCCAAAAACATTCCGCACACCACCTGATTTTTTCTTGTCCGTTTTTAGAAATTGATGGAAAGTCAGGATCGAACTCTCAATTATAGTAATCAGATTTGGGGCAAGCACAAGCAAATCTGACTCTTCGTCCATGCTTTTCTGATCTGAGCCTACAAGTCATAACAAAATAGGCTAATAGGAACAGCAAACTCAGAATAGGCTATTCGTGTTGGTTTAACCATACATACTTCACATAATTGGAGAACATAATATTACCAAAAGAATGCACAACCAAAAAATGGATAACTATCAAAACAAAAGAAAAAACTTAGCTGAAGTGATCCAAATATGCATCATTAATCTCTAACCAGACTATACCTTGGACTTTTGGAACCTGAAGCAGTTTAGGCAAAGAATTTCTCATTCGAGCATAAATTTCTGGCCTTGAACCCTGCTCAAATGGCTCATTTTCAATAAACCTTTGCAGTAGAACCTCAAACTGTTGAAATTGCTGAGCACTCTGATTGTAAGAGGTGGAAGTTTCAAGTCCGCAAGAAATTTTTTGGCTCAATTGAGTGTACTGGCAGTGAAGAGCTTCCCATGTCAAGCACGTCTGACCTACATATGCTGTTTCAAGGTCCTCGTAGGGATCACTTGCTTGCGGCTGCAAGTACTCCATTTCACCTTCAGGTTCTTTAACCGTTTTCAAAGATAAGCATTTAAAGGGAGACCTTAGCCTTTTCAATGAGGATCTGGGTGAAGGGCTCGAAGGAACATGAGAATCTGCAAGAAGTCAATCTTAATCTCATAACAAAATGGGGATCTAAAAAATAAAAAATAGTTAATGTACAATTAGACAGATGAAAGAAACTCAGAGGGAACAGATCACGAGCTGTAATTGTTTTTCTTCTTTCATATTGTCCTTCCCAGTTTCCTTGTTCCATTTCCTGTCTGAATTACTTTGTCTTTGGCCATTTTCACTTGGATGCTGACATCACCATTTTCAATCATAGAGCTGGTTTTTGCCAGCCAATGTCCGTCCTTGCACATAATCAAAAAGTGTTACAGTACTTAAGAGATATTTACTTGAAAAGAAAGTTTTCCCTTTAAAAAGCGTAAGTTGTGCACAAGGAATTGAGATCTAGGTGATACTCTTCCATTATCCAGATTTCATGAGCTCAATTATATCTACTTTGTATTAGGTTCATTGAGGTTAGATTGATGTTAAGAAGTTTCATACATATAGAATAATCGCCAAAGTTTAGCTTTTTATTTGTCCAGGGTTGTCATGGAACTCTAAATGTAGGCAACGCAGTGGAGGATCTTTTTTTAGGATTTTGGTGAATATAATTGCAGAGATGGAATCTGTACAAAGGATGGAGATGAATACTGTTGATTGGTAGATAAAAGTTGCCTACATAGCCTAATCAGCAGCAGTCAAGAATCCCGGAAGGAGATAAGAGCAAAATGAAAATATTTGTCAAACAAAAACATAATAATGAAGAAACATATTTGTCAAGGGCTATTAGGCAACTTTATTCTCGAGCTACTGAATTTGCAAATAAGGTAACTTTAGCATCGAGTCTAAAGTATGAGTAAACAGTATAAGTTGGCTGGTACAACCACAAGGGTTTATTACAAATAGACACTTTTGGTTCTGTTTTAGCTATTTGGCTTGTGCAAGAGTGAGCAGAAGGTATTCAAGAATTATTGCCTTCATTCAATTCATTCAATTTCTTTCAATCTGAACAACTTGCAGTCAGAAATGGTCAAACAAGCTATTCCTTGTTCCTGAAAATCAAGATGACATTAATTGCAAGATGTATAGCGTCTAAACAATCCAGAATGGATATAATCATTAGATCTTCATTCATTCTGGTTAGGAGTTCCTACTAATTATTATTACATCCATCAAACTTTCAAAAAACAAATATTTCTTTGTATGCATATGGAGGCCACCGTAACAAGTAAATCAGCCCAAGAAAACCGATGACCAGTCGACATTCCCTAATTTCTTCTCACTTCGCACCAAAACCATGTTTTTGAGACTTGGGAGACAGTTTATGCATTCCTGTATATGCCCACATGATTAACCAAACTATGCTAAACTGAAACATCAGATATTGCCTGAGCCAAGTCACTGCAATTGGACACATGAGGCATCATATGGCCAGGAAAAATTTCAACAAATTCACAGGCACGATAGTGCTGCAGACTCATATTAACCCAAAATGATAAATAGAGCAGTTCTAAAGCCATTAAATCTCCTCTTTTGAGAGAGGAATGAACTAGCAGCTTCCAAGAAAGAAAGCAGGTAGGCTTAACGTCAGTGGAAGAAGCTAGGAGACAGCCCATTTTTGTATCCTTTTCTTTGTTCCAGTGTTCTAGTTGACATCCAGCGAAAATTTGCAGCCATCTATCCTTCAGAAATTCCTATTATTTCTTCTCTCTAGCAGTTCTTAGACCTTGGACCTTTAGTCAGTAGTGACCCAAAACAAATAGAATATTATCTCACATCAAACACGAAGGAGACAGAGACATTAGTTTGTATACTCCACAATTCCAAGTTTTACCAAATTGGTTGCTGATAGTTTTACATGTTTCTTAAGGCAGTACAATAAATTTAATCCTCAGCTAAAAGTTGTACAGTTTTAACTTAGTCATTAAAAAAAGAAACCATGAGAACTGCAAGCCACTACTGACCTCGCATTTTAATGATCAAGAAGAAGAACACGACAAGTATTTCAAACCCTCAGAGGCCAAAAGATTCTATTCCATGCACACATCCAAAAAAAAAAAAATTCCAAATCCCACTTGCAAATCCTTTGCTTTTGTGGTACTGCATATTATACCCCTAGCATTGACCACTGTACAAAGAATAACATCATGTATCATGCTTGTCATTGCAGTGCTCTTAAAAATTACTGACCTAAAGAAAAGATGTTTGGATGACAAATAGTATGTACGTAGCATGATTATGGGGCACATCCGTATATGGAACATATGTAAGAGGAGGAGCAATCATGATGTTGAGGAGAAACAATGCTTACCAACTTCATGCAACTGCTGAGCAATCAATCTATCGAAGAACAGCATTCGCTCAGAGTAGGTATCATGCAAGGCATCAAAAATTGACCAGAACTGTTGTCCTTCAGCTTGTGCATCCCTCCACTCACTAGAGCTGGTATCTCCTTCTTCTTCATCCACATCTTCCCCATCCTCTGGCGATGCCTCTTCAGGTATTAACGCCATAAAACTCTTTCTTCTAAGTTCTTTCAACCTCCGCTTGACCTCATTAGTGATGAAATCATCGTCATCATCCTCAGCCTCTGTACTGCTGGTATCAACATCAACTGCCTTGTCTAAATCGTCAACATTTTTATCCTTGGGCTCCTCTGGCTGAGGGAGAGTCTTATCCCTGGCATTGATTTCCAGGCTCGGTTTTTGGGATCTAATAAACTTCTTCATTTTGAGGAAATCCATTTTGCCACAGAACGTTGAGGCACAAGCATGGGAATCAAATCTTTTAAATCCTTCTAATCACCTGACGATCCAAAACAAAATTTGACAATCCAAACAAATACTCAAACACCACATTAAACAAAATGCAGGCCCTTTGGTGTGGATGCATGCCCTTTTGAAGGCACAAATCCCACCTTTAACGGGGATCAGATTTTGGTTTTCTAACATCATGGTGTGATATAAAAGGACTTATTTCAAGCATAACTGCAGTTAGTTCCACCCAAGAAACGTGATTAGATATCTCTAATTCAAATGTCAAGCGACTAAAATTATCGGGGGCTTATTTTTTAAAGGTGGTAAAATAGAAATATGGAAGGTAGGTTGGGATGGTGAATGTAAACAGGGAAGCTATGCAAAACAAGCGGTTTTGTGGCCGAAATCAGATGTGAAGCCGGAGAAGCAGATGAGCAGATATCCAAGAAGCAAGACAGCCTTAAGAACCCATTTTTCTCACCAAAGAATGGTAAGATGGAAATGGCAAAAGAAGAGAAAACAGAGATGCGGGGCTTTGCATAAAGATGCTAACAAGTAAAAGAAAGACAGTAGAATGGCGGTTAATATAACAGAGAAATGAGTACATTGCGTCAGAAATATGATATATGAGAACAAAAAGAAGAGAACTTGTAGGGTAACAAAAACCGAAGGCCAAATTGAGGAAAATGAATGAGTGCAGATTTTTTTTGGCTTTAAAAAAAAAAGGGCTTGGCGCACCTGAAATGCAGAACGCGGAAACAAATCCAGAGAGCAAGGCAAAGAATGAGAGGTTGGCGGTGCGGAGGGCGAGGGCGAAAAAGCCCTAATTTTTGGAGCTTTTAGCAGTGAAGACTGGGTGGAGACTGGAAGAGAAGCGTGGCTGGACTTGCTGCTACAGAGTAGTAGTAGCAGCAGCAGCAGGGAGACAAAAGTACACGTTTGAAACAAATAACACCATCAAACAAACGAAGACCAGCAAGCGATGTTTGTCTGTACTGCAATATATTAATGCTGCTATATATTAAGATTTTGTTATTGTGGGGGCGGAGGTTGTTCTTCTTCTTCTTCCGCTTCTATCGTTTTGACTCGGAATCTGCCCTCCCATTCCCGTTATGGTGCGCTGGTTCCTCCTATCTAGTGCTCGTCGTGGTACTCTCTTCAGACCCAGGCTTAAGTTCGTATCACGTCGTGGGGAGTATATAATTTGATAGTCTTGATTATTATCAAGTTTTTTTTTTTTTTTTGTGGGGTGCTGTAGACGATCTTAACTCAAAGTTTCGACAAACCTCCGTTTTTATTACACATTGGATACGCCGGGTTCGTAATGCGATGTTCTACTTTCTCGTCGATCTATCTATCTTGTTGGCACACTTGCTTACTACACCCAGCAAAGCCAAGTGCAGCAGCTGGTGGTGATGGTGGTGGTGGTAGCGCTTTCTGGTTTGTGATTTGGAATTGCATTCCCTTTCAGACCTTTTTAACAAGCGTAAGCAGCATTATCAAAAAGAAAAAACATGCGTAAGCAGCACCGTATTATTCCGGGGGAGCGACCCTAGCCTCTGCCTCGGGCTCTCAGCCCTCACTGCACTGCCTTTTCTTTCCTTTTTTTTTTTTTTTTTTTTTTGGCCCCTTTTGGATTTGTTTGCCTGGTCTGGATTCAAGACAAAGCCCCTCACCATGCATGGAACCCATTAGGGCCAATATCACCGTCAAGCCCCAGCCGCGAACACCAAAGCTTTTGATTCTCCCTCAATTCTTTTGTTCTAAAATTACCTATTTGTCCTTCCTATTCCTCCCTCAAATCACACACCCAAGTCCCAATCCCAATTACCTCTCCAAGTTCCTTTTTTTTTATTTTTATTTTTTAATCGAAACGTTAGATTTATATATTATTATCAAAACTTTACCGTATCTGGACAAGGGTAGAAACAAAAGAGACAAGTGTTCCATGATACATTAGCATCTAAGATTGGGATTTACCCATCAAGTCCTACTATATATATTTGATCCATAATTCCTCACATTTCACAAAATGAATTTTTTCATCTCCCATTGACCATGTGTATGAATAGTTTTTTTTTTAACCTACATATATATATCTATTTGATTTCTCTTGAATAGCACGAATAGCATGTAATATATTTCTATTTGATTTCAACTATAAACAAGTAATTGTACACATACAATTCAATAAATATATGCATGGATTTAAAATAAACAATTTTGTTTTAAACCCATGTGTATATCTATTTGATTTCACCATGCGAATTTGTTCAATATTTGTGGGCTTTTCTCTTTTAGTAATAATTCATTTATTGAGTTGTATAATAAGGTCATCTAATTAATGGGGCCTAATTCGAATTCTATAGTTATACTAATAAATTGCAATTTAAATCTAAAATTTCTACTTGTCACCTTTAAAACCAACAGTTGAATTATTTGCCTTGTGATTATTTTAAAATTTGAAAGTGCCAATTATTTATTTATTTTTTGTCATACTTTTCCTTTGTTTATTTTCTCTATCCAAATTTAATTCAATATAAACATTTGACAATGTTTAGGATTAAATCTCTTATTTGTTTTCAATTTTTGAGTAAAAGAAAATGAACATGAGTGAAAAGCTAATAATTTTTTTAAATTAATGTATATATCTATTTAATTTCACCTAAACAGTATGAATAGTGTGTAATATATCTCAATTTGATTTCGTCTAAATAGGCTAATTGCAGTTGTACTCATGCTATTCGTATTGTTCAGGTAAAATCGAATAGATACATACATGAGTTTTAAAAAAATTATTCATACATATGATCAATGAAAGATGAAAAAATTTATTTTGTGAAATGTGAGGGACAAAAAAATTCATTTTATGAAATGTGAGAGATTATAGATCGAATTGTGTCAAATTTGATTTGACAATTTTGCTCTTAAAAAATGATTGCATGGAAAGCACGTGATGGATTCCGACAAAAAACTAGTCGAAAACCTAAATAGGGACCAAATTTGATTAATATGAATTTGTAAGGGATGTAAAATTACACTTTTAAAAGCGAGAGATAAAAAAAAATTGTTTTACAAAATATGAGGAACATTTTGAATGATTTTCTCTTACGAATAATAACCAATTCTATTTTTGAGATTTTTAGTAAAGATTTACTTGCAAAACACATCCAACTCACACCACATCTTTTGCAAATATCCACAACGCTACTCAAACTTTTCACTAACTATATTGAAGGATTACCCAGTGAGAAAATAGCATATTTCATCTCCCACATTTTATAAAAAAAAAAAATTTTCATCCCTTATTTTTAGAACGAAGCAAAATCATTCTTGACATTTAAAAATTAAAACTTTTATATCCTCGAATCCAACTTTCAATCTGAATTAAACCATCCATCAACCTAATAATAATTTCGAGTATAAGATTGATAGATTTCTCGGTCAATTCTATCACATTCACATGACATTTTTTGAATCAAAAAGGGAGAAAAATTTAAAAATTGGAACATAAAATGACCATTCTTTGTCTTAGAATAGTAGGATTTTTTTTGAGTAAATTTTTTCAAGCACCATTAGTATATACACGCACGAATCCAGATATATACCATCATACAAGTGTGGTGTTTAAATTTAAATTGAAATAATGTGGCAGGTATCTAGACCCATCAGTGTATACAATAACAATATATGAATGATATTCCTTCTTTTATTATGTTATACTTTTTTATTTTTCCTTTTTTGCTTCATTAAATTTCATGTGAATATCAAGTTGAGTTAACCAAATAATCTACCAATTATACCCTCAAAATTTGTAATCAAGTTGTTAGGTGATTGAATTTAGATTGAAAGTTAATTTCAGGGATGTAATAGTTTCAATTTTTAAATGTCAAGAATGAATTTATTTCATTTTAAAAGTGCGAAAATAAAAGAATATTTTTGTAAAATGTGATGGATGAAACTGATCATTTTCTGTAATTTATTTTCTAATGTCCTTTTATTTTTATCCATCCACCACTAATAAATTGAGCTTCCACTGCCTTCATGCTTCCATCCCATCAACTCAAATCCCAGTTGAGTTTCAAGTATGTTTTTATCACGCTTAACGCCTCTAAGTCACAAAAGTTTGTGCAATACCTCAAGTACCAACTACCAAATGTCTCTGTATATTGGTTTTACAAGCGACGAGTCAGGTTGGGACGATCAGAATTTAGCTCTCCTTCTAAAAATGACCAGGCTTCTGTAGATAGCCCTTTGCAACTTCCTTTCACAAATTTTACCCAAGACTTCACTGGTTGATGTGGTACTAAAACAATGAACTCGCAAATACACACAACTTTGCGCCCTTCACCCGAGCTTAATACGCATTAGAACCATGACACATTGAAAATCATTACAATTTTAGTTGCATCTTGCATCATATTTCACATCAGAAAAGCCTTCATCTGTCATAACAACATATATATCCATGAATCAGTGAAGAATAGTAAAGCTCTAACTCTATCCTGTGAAACGAGTCTCATCAACTAGTATAGAACCCAACAATGCTTCTACAATCGATACACGCTTGGACCAAATGCCAACGCCTAGTAACCCAGCCAAGCAGATGGTATCATCTGAAATTTGTTCTTCGCCAATGATAGCAAATCATAGTAATCAACATGGTTGAAGCAGTCACGAAAGTCTGTGAAAAGCCTTTCAAAGACTCTCCATTGCACATTGTAAGACCTTGAGTACGGAAATGGTAGGAAAACCTGCAAATATTGAATCCTTTATTGTTTTTCTTTTTCTAATCATGATGCTTTGTAACAATAGAAGACTAGAAAATAATTGCCATGATGACGCTGTATCAAAATGTGAAAGAGCACTGATGGTTGACACCCACGATTTATCTAACTCTAGAAGCACTAATACACAGAAGTTCATCTTTAAGGCCTCACTTAAATCACTAGTTCTACACAAACCAGAAGTTCGATGAATGCCCATTAGTTCCTCAAAGATTTATCCAGTCAATTTTTTCTGATTTTGCAACTTAAATAGAGAACCATGCTTTATACACCAGAGATAATACTGATTCCTGAGTCCTAACCATTATAGGTCTTCTGAACTCTTTATGTATATGGCCCTCTCAAAACACAAAGGTACCTAATTTGGATCACTTTCAAGATAGGAAATAAGTATAAAAAGTGAGACAATTTACAGACAGAATACATGAGGGGGGAAAAACAGAAACACAGGTATCATGAATGGATAGAAACTTTGCAATTCAAAGAAAGCAAACAAGAGCTTTTGGTCAAAGCCGTTGCAATTAGAAGCGACAGCTAGAACTCGTATAATAACAGTAGTAGGTTGTGGTAGGAACGTATTCCTATGGTACCACAGCTGGCATCCCACAAGTCCCTTAATTGATAGTTACAATCAGTGCATTATCATTAAAATTTAACATTAGTCATTTAGCCGGGGTAGCATCTCCTTTTGCAATGGTGGATGGCTTTGGCCAAGAGGATGGAGGATGAATGAGGCATTGGAAGAAATCATGTAAACCTTGCCTCTTACTCTTTTGCCTTGAAATAATAACGAGAACAAGCTAATCTGGGTTTGTGATACCAATGGTTCCTATAGCATAAAATCTGCTATTGATCTTTATAGGAACACTCTATTAAAGTACTGTTGTACAACATTGTCTAGTTTAAGAAGCCTATCCACAGATGTGCTTTAGTCTTCTTGGACTGGTGGGTGCAGATGTACCATGAGTAGCAAAATGACTTGGACTGGTCAGTGCAGAATGCTTAGCAAAACAACCTTACTGTCCCTTGGAGCTACTGTCTACTTTTTGAGAAGAGGAAGGAATGGTAGAGTTTTTTCACTCAAATGCCAGTTGGCAGTATGTGTACTAAGAAGCTGTAATGATGTGACTAAAGCTTATTGTGGCATGATGGAGAAAAATGGCTGTTACAAAGAACAATTGAAAGGCTAGCATAGGGTTTATTTACTCAAATATTGCCTATTTATTGTAAATTAAAAAAGAAACTATTCTTAGCTCCAATACTTTTCTAAAGTACAAACCAAAACGTGTACTTGTACTCCCATTACCAATGGTCATCCACCTCTTAGTTCTGCTCCCTCAACCTATGCATGATGCTCCTGACCGTCACAGCAGTGGCAGTGTTTAATGTGTAAGCACCACCAGCTTTGACTCTGCCACAGTCCTTGCATCCCCAAATTCCAACAGCATTCCCCTTTACTGCATACATGCCATAAAATTCAAAGATATATCTACATGCTGACTATGCTAAATGACCTCAACATTCTTAATCTGCTTTCACTGCCTCTCACCCGATAATGGGCATCAAATTTCCCAATAATACTTGCCTTCTTGGTTGTTATGTTTAAGAGCTGGGAAAATTCACCACGGGGACGAGGCGTCCGAAGGATGGAGCCACAAAAACCCCAGACTTACTTTGTAGTCATAAGGAAATCGCTCATCGTAGAAAACCCAACCACTGGGCACACTTTATTTTGTGCAAGGGAAGAAGAAGTAAAGGGAAGGAAAAGGTCTTTTGGAGAAGATAGTCACCTCCTTAGGAATAACTTTAGAAGTACATTAAAGTTGACAATTTTTTTAGACAATATTTGATTAAATAACCGTTAGCACAGAAAGGGGTTAGCATGGAAAGGGGTTTTGATCAGCAGATCTTTTATAAACAGTATGCTGGTGCAGTGGTTACCATGTCTTCTTCGTGTAGCTTAAATTTAATGGTAGTAGTTTAGGAATGGGTTGTCTCAGATAGTATTTTTCTTCTGTTTCTGAATAATCTCCAATGATCTTTAATAAAAGTTACTTTCTTTTTCCTTTTTTCCTTTTTTTTTTGGGTTTTTATTTGCCGCGGGGGGGCGGGGTGGGAATGGGAACAAGGTGTGAGAAGAGGGGAGGGAAGAAAATGAGCGTTTGCTTACTTCACCATCCAGTGCTAGACGCTTAAGTACAGAAAAGGTCTGCTCAGTCTCCTCCAAGTTGTCAATAACAGCCAACCAGATGAGGGAAGCAAGCTCATATGCTTTATCCTGTGATTTGCCACAAGCAATAAACTGATCTGCTAGAAAGCAAAAGAATTTAAGGTTAATCTGGGGAGCAATAAGTTTCTGATGAAAATAATTATAAAACTACTGCCTCAGACAATGAACCACATAGAAACGAAGATCCCAGTATAACCACCTTAAAAGAGCATCAATTAGTTAAAAAAGAGATAAGCATCAGCCATAAAAAAAAAACACATTACACTCTTTGTACAATCTTGTCCACCAAGGCTTCTATATCAAAGCTTCCCAACAAATTCCAGAGAGCAAAATAGAAAAAACCCAAAATGGATCGACAATAAATCAGTTCCAAGTCAGAAGTTACAAGGCAATTGTAGCAACTTGTGCCCCAAGCAGAGAATGTTTGCTCAAATTACATATTCCCTTTGGCTCACTCAACATGTGCAAGACATTTACCTCTGAGCAGTACGTGATCTGGTTCAGACATCCAAAGATAGGGAACCAAATAAGCTTTCCCATAGCTTTTTTTTTTTCCTAGTTTCCATAAGACCAAATTCAGCCTGAGTGACATTCCTGGATCTAAGTTCAACTTTTCTTTCTCATTTTAAGCTGAACTTTTTAAATTATAAAAAGTCTCTGTAATTGTAATGTAATTCCAAATATAAAGAAGAAAGAAGAAATCAAATCCTAACATAACTTGAACAATCTGACAACTAACCAATTATGGTTCCATGAAGTATCCCAGATGGAAGTGGCATTGGTGAAACTTCAAGCTGCTCCCTGAGAAACAAGTAAGTATGCCCCACAATTTCATCAATTTCATCATGGAGTGAGAAAATCTGTTTACTGACATAAAGTGCAGCGTATCTCCTGAAATCACAATCACATTTGGCAACAAGATTGTCAATGATTGTTAATGACACCTACCTTTATATTAAAATCAGGAAGAATAAATCACAATATAAGGAAACATAAAGAAAATACAAAATCTGGATACTATTTAGAGACCGAATGTGTAGCACATAATTTTGTTTATTGTTGCAGTCTTTTAACCAATTATCCACTTAGAATTAACTCTCTTCCTAGAAAATTTGGATGTCTTCTTCCTCAACGAAGGAGAGGGAAGACAGCTAAGAGCGGAAGCTGTTTTGATGTTTAAGGTTGGAGTACGATAAGCCTCTCAATAAAAAAAAAGAAAAAGAGAAAACAGAGTTCTGATCACGTACAGTTTTCACAAGGGAAAAAAATTTCTTCCAATGCCAAATATTGTTAAGGAAAGCAATTAGAACCAGTGACGCCTAAAAAACCAAAAAAAGTACTATAACATGACACCTGAGTGACATTTATGCGAAGTGTACAACAGGAAGCTTGCCCTTAAGCTCCTGCTACTGCTGCTTGAGTATAAGTTAAATGAGGAAGGTCATGATTTGAGAATTATGTGATAATCTCTTCCAAACATGCATAAGTTCGTAAGCAGGTAATAAAAACTCCCAGTCTACCTTTTACTCAAACCTCGAGGAATAGGCCCTGGCCACCGTTTAGCTTGGCCAGCCAAAGGGAAACTCCTAATAAGGGCTGCATTCCACAAGCATTCTTCCTGGAATAGTTTAGCCCACTGTTTCTTGACACATGATATTTGCCCCCAGTCTGAGATGGGAACACGCAGGAAGATTTCTATCAGTAGATGATCCGGTAGCTTCGCAAAAGGACAATCAGCGGAAATTAGAGTTGCAGCAGTGTCTGTGTCTGTCATTTTCACTGCAGAACAACACTTGATATCTCAGGAAACAATCGCGGGCATTGCGACAAATGATCAGCACGGAACATAAAAGTCCATGCAAGTAACAACTACTAACGGGGTCGGGACTGAGAGTATGCAGAACAAACAGGAAAAGACTACATTTCTGTTTCTTTAATGCATCAAAGAGAACAAATTCAGCTGAAACAGGGAGAGAGAGAGAGTCACTCACGTACAAATCATCTTCGCGTGAGATTTCAAAGAGTTTATAATTATCCACTTGCTGTTGCCACGTCAATAGGTCGCCTGAAAAAGAGCAAATTAGAAAAGAAAAAGGATAGAAGGAATGGAAATTGTGATTCGGAAAATGCATTTAAGATTATGAAAGAGTGGCAACTCAAGTCATCAGGGACACGGACAACTATGAATTCTACTTTATTAGTGCAATAAAACTCCAATAAATAGGGCCAATCAGTTAAGGAGCGTTAAAAGGCTGGAACTTGAGCCCAATCAGCAGGTGGAAACAAACAGTTGAAGAAAATACGACCGAGCCACCGAAATAAATTAAGAAGTCAGAGAGGAAGGGTGGAGGTGGGAGGAGAGATGAATAAATAAACATTTTACCTCAGCCAAAAACCGTTGGGCTGTCTTGCTTCTGCTGAAGCCTCTGTAGCAGGTATGTAATGAAAGACTAAGAAGGAACAACCCCACAACCACAGGCGAAGACAGTCGCTGGAAAAGACGGCCAACAAAAGCAGCAGCAGCTTCCAGCTAACAGGTCGGGTTGGCCCGAACACCAACTGCTATGCAGGTGAATAGGTGATCGCCGCTCACCTGAACTGTGCACCCTACAAAATTAGGAGAGTACAAGAACATTCCTTCTGTTTTCAAATCCGGTCCGGATTGCAAATTTTTCACCAAGTGTTTAGGATTTTTTTTTCCCTCAAAAATTGGATAGAAGTTTATTTAAAGTTGGGGTAATTTCAGAAACTTCCTCTGTGGTTTCTAACAATTTCACTGAGTTCTCTAAAGTTTGAAAAATTACACATATCTCCCTTATCATTTAAAATGACAATTTTACCTTTAAATATTTTAATGAAATTCTCTTATTTAGCATGAATTATTTCAACATTTTCTTTTCTATCTTTTAAATCTAAAGCCATAATAAAATATTATCAAAAATATCATATCATAGTAATACAATTATTAATATAACTGTTTATCAAATAGTAGATATGGACATGAAAAATTTGACACCTTTTTCTTATAATTATACTAAATAATCTTATAATTGTATAGAAAAATAAATTAAAACTCATTTCACAAGGGCATTTTTGGATATTCATTTAAAAATTTGTCAAAGTCAATATTATTTTAAGGTTTTGTTACCAAAACTATGAAATCAAGGGAAGTAAGTGTAATTTTTTAAATCTTATGGGAGCTCAGTGAAATTGTTAGAAATCTCATGAGAGGTTTATGAAATTATCCCTTTAAAGATTATTTTAAATAATTACTGTAACACTTTATAGTGATGTATTAAGATAAAAAAACTATATTAAAAAATATATTTGCAATGCAAATAAATAACTTTGTGTAAATAATAGCTATTCTTTAAAAATCGATGTCAAACGAATATTCTCTACAAATTATACTATACAACTTTTCCAACATAAATAAAAATCCAATCAAGCCTTGGTTGGTAATAGGCCAATTATGTCCAAATAATTAACCAACCTGTCTTTGGTAAGTTGGCAATCAAAAGGGATTTAAAATCCCTCTTTGGGCTATAGGTTACCATTAAAAAAATCCAGAAAGTGTATTCTTTAAAGGTCCTGTTTATATGATGGAAATGCAGTGGAAGGAAGCGTGCCCCTGTGAAAAGTGAAATGAAGTGACATATAGAAAAATAAAACAAACGCCTTGTTTAGATTGCAATTTTTCTCTAAAAAAATTATACATTTTTTGTGGATATATTTCTCAATTATTTTTTCAGCTCACATACATCAAATTACTACAGTATAATTTTCTATAAAAACTCTAGAAAATAATAATCTAAACAAGATCTAAGTTTTTTGCTTGTGTTTGGTTATAAAGAAAATGATGCAAAAAAATACAAATGCTTGTGCTTGTTTAATTGAAAAGTCATGAAAAAAATTGTCTAGTTTGTTTGTTAATTAAAAAATTTCTATGTTGAATTTCTTCTTTTTTGTATTTAAAGTTAAAATATATAAAAACATGTAATATATATAGTTTTGCATATTAGAAGAGTTGTTTACCTCAAATCCACTCACATTCTTTAACAATAAGTTTATATATAAATATGTAGATATATAGCATATATATATGTATTATTTGCATATGTATAAGCCATTTCACACATATATGGATATAAAAAAAGAATATAAAATGTAAAAGAATATTAATGTAATCTAAATTCAACAAATTACTAATTTATTAAATGTATAAAATAAGAATAAAATATCTAATAATTTGATTATAAGTTGTAAGATGTTCAAATTTATGTAGCTCTTTAGGGTGGAATAAATAGTTTAGAAAGGAAAAATTGTAAAAGAAATTCAATTGTTTGAAACATTTCTATATTAATTTCTACAGAAAAAGGTTTACAAGGAAAAGAGTTGCTACAAAAAAAATGTGGTGGGCATTATAAATTTCCCATTAAAAACTCGTAGAAAAGTTATTTTCTTCCATTATCCTTCCCTTTTTCTCACCACCAAACACTAACTATGTAGTTAAAAATTAAAATTTATGGATAGAATATTATTAGGAAAAAATATTTAAAATAATACTATTTCACTTTTCATGACAATGTATGTAAGATAAATAGGTGATTAAGAAGATAAAAATGTAATTTAGATATAATATTTATTATAAAATCAAATTAGTTTTGCAAATAATACCCCGTCTAAAGAAATCTGCCCCTTTTTTGTGCTTCGAAAGCAAGCCTCATTCTTGTGAACGTTTCTTTTCCCATGTAAAGCCAAATAATATATCAATGAACTATGTTTTCTTATTTTGATTAAAATCCATACAGAAAAATACAGGAAACATAAACATTACCAAGTGGTTCCAAAATCAATTTATATGCATAAAATCGAACACATCTTAACAAATTAAATGCAATCATGCACAATCTTAATTGTGCTTAATTACCTAATGCCCAAAAAAAATGCGCTAGGATAGTCATTTTTAAGAAATAAACAGTTTTGTTAAATTATAAACACGTTTTCTAACAAATTTTTTATTTTCTCTAATTACCTTTTCATCTCATGTACATCATGATACAGAATTGTTACAATATATTTAATTTTAAATAATTGGCCAACTAATTGCAGTTCTTTCTCGAGGCAGAACTACTGTCAAACTCAAAGATAGAATATCAATTAATTGTACTACTTTTGAGCTCCTATAATTATTGTATTTAGTCTTAAGATTTCCAAATTTTTCCAATCTAAGATAGATCAAAATTCAAAATTCATCATATTCTTTGACTCAAAAATAGGTATCTTTTGTAGTTAAAACTACCGTCAAATCTCATCATCGTCAATTATTGTTTTTAGATGGAAATTCTGTTGATAGTCAAGTTTTTAAAGAACTTCCTTGTAGTTTTACTAAACTAGAAAAAGTAGCAGAATTTTGTTTGAAATAAGAAGACGAGTGAAGAACGATATCGGATGTCGGCGATGAAAAAGAAGAAAATGTGAGAAGGTGCGTTATACGGAATGATGAGGAAGGGGTGGAAGCAGTCCGATAAAGATGTAGGAGCGATCAAGAGAGAAAGCAGAGTGGGAAGCAAGATTTAGGTGAGAGAAGATTCCCATTTATTTTTGAATTTTTATATTTCATTTAAGGGATAATTTCAAAAACCTCTCATGAAGTTTATAACAATTGCAGCCACTTTTCCCTGATGTTTGCAAAATTATGAAAAACCTCTTATAAAAAGTATGATGGAAGGAAAAAGAAAATCAATGAATATCCAATATTACCCCTATTTGATATGTAAAACAAATTAGATGCTAAAAAGTCAACTATCACCATTATCCGTTAGGTGAAAATTTTAAATTCTTTTTTTTTTTTGTAGGAAAATTTAGAACCATGTTTTGAAAGCATTCTTTTTTGTTACTTAGGTCATTTTTGTTGTTTAAGTAATTTTTTAAAATATTTATTTTAACAAATGCAGCCCTAATTTGTTGGTCGATTTTTTATAAATTGATTAATAAATCTACTTAAAAAAATTAGGAATGCTGTATAATATACTAGATTAGATGACGCTAGAATTTTATGATAAAGAAGTATTGCTAAAAAAGAATTTCCATTTTTCTCTTTTAAAATTATTTTTCACATCAAATTTGTAAAGTTTGTGAAGGCTATTATGGTATTATCATAGCATCAAGAAAGGTAAGTGCAATTTTTACAACCTTAGGGGAGGTGACTACAATTATAATAACCAAGTATGAAATTACCCCTTTATTTGGGAATCAAATTTGGTATGGTCGAGAATTGAGATTTGAGAGTCACCGCATTTTTAAATTTCATTCCAATTTTTCAATACCCATACCCTTCTGTGATTTCGTTCCAAATTTCAATACCATGCCCTTTTGTCCAGCAACAAGTATGACGGTGATTCCAATTATTGATTCCCAAACTCTCTTACCAAGCGGCCCTAATAGAACAAAGGAATCACAGGCATAAACATGAAGGACTCGGGAAAGCACTTGGGATTCTCGGTGACATATTTTCTATGTCAATCTAATGTCATCTATAATATTGCGTCGAGTATCCTGTTATTATTTACACTTATGTTAAATCAAATCAAATTGAATTATTAGAAAATTGAAGTGTAAATAATAATAGGACACTTGATGCAATATTATAGGTGACATTGGATTGACATAAAAAAATATGTCACCGAGGATTCCAAGTGCTCGTGAAAGTAAAGTACGGGGATTAATCATTAAAGTGCTAGTTAAAGAGGCACGGCTTCTTTCTTATCCATCCGTCTGGATTTATTCTTAGTTAAAGAGGCTTCCGGTGGTGGGCATCGAGCCACCAACGAGTTCTCAACTCCAGAGTTTGAAGACCAGGAAAGACAGGGTGCATTGAAGATGACCATGTCCGCAACGGCTTCTTCTCCACGCATCGTAGTTGTGCATGGAAGCACTGCATACACTACCACCGCCGCAAAAGGGAACAACGATTCCTCCAGGAAGCACCGCGTCGTCAACATATCATCTCCTTTTTTCTCATTTGCTGTTGATTATTCGCGTAATTCGAGGGGACCGCACCCACACCGGCTTATTGGATTTCGATTACACTGTTCCGATTCGGGAAATTCATCATCATCTTCTCCTTCTTCAAGTTCAACTCCAAACCCCCCGGCTCGGGGTTTTGGTCCAAAACCCAGTCCTTCATTGTCTACTACTAGTAAGGATAAGGTATCCTTTAGGTTGTTTGACAACCGTATTTAATTTAATCTAGTATAACTGGTTCAAAAACAAAAAGGGGTAACTGGAGCTTGCCTTGCCTTTGCTTGGTATCTCTTTGCTGATGGTCAGTTACTTACTAGTACTACATCCTAATTCCTAACTAACTAGCACTTGGTTGCTTCACCTATGACACCAAATTTGGTGTAGAACTCGTATGTTTTCATTGCCAACTCTATAGCTGTCACCAAAATGTGATTCAGTCTTTTGCTTTATTGCCTGAGCAATAGGCTTTCTCCTTGTTTTTGACTCTCATCAGAAACCAACGAGAATGAGAATGGATGACAGCAAGAGTTCGGTGCCACCAATAAGGTAGCTACAATCCTCCCCATTTTCTGTGTTATTATACTCTATCATCTTTCTTTTCCTTCCCCCTCCCCCTTCCAAGGCTGTACGACCCTTCTCCCATCACATAACAGACGTTGAAAAAGCATTATTGCATTGTACTATCATATTGCTGGCATTCAATTATTTCCCCCCACGCCTATCTTGATTCTTTTTATCATAGTTGTCACGTTGTGCGACTTTAAACTTTGCCATGTGGTACTTTCTATGTCGTTAACCCCGTTTTGCTGTCTACCTCCTTATTTACAATCGATTGTTGAGATTCCTGTAGAGCGTGCAATTCTATATTACTTTGCATGACAACATTTTGTTCCCCCCCCTCTCCGGGGCGCAAGAATTAGATGTCTTTTAAAAGCCAAAACTCAAACATTGCAGGGTTCTAAGGAAATGCAGGTCTAACTATAACTGAATATTGATATCAATAGTTCAAAAGCCTGAATTGAGATTGAGAGGCAAATGGGGAAATTAGCTAATTGGGTGTACTTACTATATGTCTAGTTGCAAGGAAAGTTTATTGACCCACTCCATCTTTTTTCTATATTTTTGAACACTTAAATGGATTCATGAGCCAGTGTTAGCTTTGTGTAGTTTTCATCTAAAATCATTTGCACATAACCCGTTTTCTGATTTTTACTATTATTTGGTGCAGGAAATCATCCTCTAATCGCTCCAACAACATTCCTAATCGTGAGTAATCATTGCTTCTTTCTCTCGGTTTGTTTGCGCGCTTGTGTGGTTAATGTTACTTGCGTTTGAGCTGATTCTTGTTGCTGCATAAATAATATTATTGATCAGTCAGCCGAAGCCAAATCTTGATTCAAGTGAGTCAGTATGACCTGTCCACTTTATTCGTTGCTATTGCGATTGTTCTTTTCTGTCTCTTGTTAAAAATTAAACAAAGAAACTTTGATATAGCCAACTATGGGCAATCATCCATGTTTTCCCTATTTATTAATTTGTTGGACCCCTGAAACCAAAAGTGTTTTTTCTGAATCTTCTTGTTTTTTGAAACTTATGTCCACAATGATCAGCCAGGTGAATCTTCTTGCTGGTTCAACAGATTGTGTTTCTAAATCTTCTTGATCGAGATAGTTCTACACCATCATTAATACTGTTCCTCCTCTGGTTCAACAGAGGCACTGCTTTTGAGTTCTCAAAGTGATGGAAGATCAGGGAATATTCCCACAGACTTTCAGTTTGAGGAACGGCTAGAAGCAGTTAAAAGGTGATCCGTACTATGACCTTTATTGTTGATTTAATGTCTCCATTCTTGTTTATTGTAACAGACTGCTGTTCACGTCGACCAAGTTTGATTTTCTTTACATGCACAAATGCTGGTGCATTTGCTGTGCCACAGTTGTTGTTGTGTCCCAGAACAGCTTGTCTTTTTCCCTTTTCCTTTTCTTATCTAAATGTACAATTCCGGCTCTTGTATTAGAGTTCCATCAAGTCTCACATCTGTTAAGCACAATGTATTATCCCTTGATCGTTTGAATGACAGCACCATGAGAAATCACCTTTACTATGATAGCTAAAAATTATAAAGGTTTTCGAGTTGATTATAATGGTGTCTTATTTTCTGCCACCATCAAAACTGTAAGTACACGTGCAATCTTTATCTTGGAAATTGTTTAGCCCTTTGTCAGACTTAACTGCAGAATTTCCCCTTACCATGACTATGGCATATGTGTCATCCTAGTAGCTAATTGCCAAATTGTTGATTTTCTGTTGCATTTGCTTTCGATGTTTTCCTTGTTAACCATCTGCATTTAAACAACTACTTCCTCCATCTCATTGAAAGTGTCATGCTTTCTATTTTGGTCTGTCCCAAAATATGTCACTTTCTAAATATGGCAAACAATTTTTCATCTAGTTTCCATTTATACCTTCCAATTAATCTCAGGTGCTGGCCCATCAGATTTCTTTTGACTTTTGTTAAGAATCCATGTGTGAATTGCACCGCCTTGATACATGTGATGGAAAAAAGGAGCATGTTTGCACACATTTGCGTTTCATGTGAGTATGAACTGACAAAGGAAATGAGTTGGGCCCCATGTGTTTTGTTGTTTTGTACACAATTTTAGAGCATGAATTGCACTAACTCTAGTATCAACAGAGCGTGCAACAAACTCTTGGCTCTTTTATAGCTTGTTGACAAGCACATCAATTTTGTTTGACTTATGCCATTTCTTATCACCAGTATATTGAAGGGTAAATAGAGAAACTAAAGCAACATTTGGGCACTGTTTAAAAAAAGCACAAGTCCCTAAACACGTCAATGAATTTGGGATAGAGGGAGTATTTATTGAATAATGCTTCTTTAAGTTTTAGGTCAGCACTCCAGCAAAAAAAGGCAGAAGAAGAGGAACAATATGGAGCAATTGATTACGAGACTCCAACTGTGCCCACAAGTAATACTGTTGGACTGGGTACTAAAGTAATACTCCAGCATGAGCTGATGTATTTTTTGACTACAGTCTAAAAGGCAGTGTAGTTTACACCTCTGATATGATCTGTTATTATGATTTTGAATTGAACAGATTGGAGCTGCAGTCACAGCCTTGATCTTTGGACTTGTTTTTGCTTTTGGGGACTTTCTTCCCTCTGAAAAGTAAGGCTTATGCAGTTCCTCAAGCTTTAGTTCAAAATTCATTCAGATCTTCTATAGTTTGTCTAATGTGTAATTTCATTTTACCATATGTTAGTGTTAGTCCTCCTGTTTCTTTCATGTCAATATAGACATCATACTGAAGAGTAGGAGATGCATTTGCTAGTCATGCAGGAAAAATGTTCCCTGGTTGTACTGGGGTGGATAATTTCTTCTCGCGAAAGGACATAATGGCCTATTAATGGTTAATAAATTGTTGCCAAATTTCCTTGACTGGTCTAAATTGGAAGGTTATGGGAAGGAAAGTTCTCTATTTGTAACTCATTTGATTGTTTGTGAAATACATGAATTCTGATGCATCTTTACTTCATTGGGCTCATTTTGGGACTATGAATTGCATGATCATGTTCACGAGTTCTATGAAAACAGAAAGCATTTCTCTCGAGGTGCTGCTTAAATATGCCTGTGCTCTTATATGGCTTGCAACAACTGCTTAGCTAAAATAAACCAAAATCCACCTTCTACTTGAGAATCAATTCACATGGGCTTCAAAATAACTAAGCATTATAATGTATCCTGTATTTTTACCGTCATTTGTCCTTCAGAACTATCCACCGGTTGTGGTACTGAAAGAGGCAACTTGATCATGACTTTTCTGTTTTTTGTTCCAGAATTACTCCGACTGAAGAAGCCACCACTGTTGTTGAAAAATTTTCAGCTAAAGAGAGAGAAAGTCTAAAGGTAAAATGCTGGACATGTCTAGAAATTTACTTTTCCAGACAGCTTGCAATTTCCCCCCCCCCCCCCCCCCCCCTGACGGTTTGAAAATTACTTTTCTTTTCTAGTTTAGAACGCACAAAAAGTATGCCTTTATGTAGTTTGCTAGAAAAAGTGTGCTTAGAAATGTACAGTAAGTTAAGTTTGGGATGTTATTAGAGGAAAGTAAATAAGAGAAAATCTAAGTTAGGAGAGAAAAAGAAGAGAAATCTTTTAAGTTCTCTCTTTGTTTGGATGTTTGGGAAAGAAATTGGATGAGTTAGGTTGTGCACATAAGTAGAATTTTCTTCTTCCATAGCTTTGTAAGGAACAAAAAGGTATTTTGTTAAAAGAAATTTACTAATAGCATTTTGTTAAAAAAATGGTTCATCCATATATGCCTTCATACATATAGTCTGTTAACATGTTTCATAAAAAAGTTTTGTTGTAGCATCTGCCCAACAAGATTCTTGAAATCTGTGGTTGAAGAATCATGTGAACAGAAGTTAGGGAAGAGCAGCATTTGATTAAATGTGGATTTAGCATTTGTGCATCTTGTTCAAATGCTGCTCTCAAATGGGCTGTCAACTCTACACCAAACCGGGTCTTAACATGTTCCTGGTGTATAATAAATAGGTTAGTCAGATGTAGAGCCTTTGCCAATTATGTTTGGCTATTATGCTGATTTTAGTTAAGAAGCTATTTTGGACGAATTGTTGGTGCAGTTGAATGGGAAATGTTGTTGATTCATTGTTGGATGTTGTGTTTTAAAGGCCTCACTTAGATATACCCTTTTTTTGTTGTTAAGTGCAAAGTTATTGTATGCATTTGGATACTATACGATTTGATTATTTTCCAGAAGAGGCTGCAGCAATTTGAGCAGACGCTGAGCATCTCCCAAGACAATCCCACTGCTCTTGAAGTGAGTTTTGATGTTTGAGATTCATATGTATGGCCTCATCTGAATGTGCTCTGTATGGTCTCAAGTGTCTGCACAGTCATTTGATTAACTTTTGTGGTGTATCATTGAATTCGTGTCATTGTACTCATTTGAGGCTTTTCCCCGTTTAAAATCGTCTCTCTGATAACCTACAGCAAACCAAAATATCCATGGTGAACACGTTTCATGGCGACGTGTTCACTGCAACTAGTGACTTAAGGCCAGTGATAATTTGTTTTAGTATTAGCTACGTTCATCATGGAAAGGTTTTTATATACCTCCATAACAATATCGAGGTGGGGTTCCCTGGTTCCTGAAATTAACTGCACCTGAGTACCAGTTTTCATGCACCCCACCTCCACACCCTCCCCCCCACCCCAAAAAAGAAAAAAAAATCCATATTTTTTGCTTGACTTCTCACTCAGTACCCTGTTGACATAATCCTGTCAAGTCCACAATTCTTTTGGGTAGTCTTCTCAGCTGGAATTTGGCAAAACTATGTGAACCTCCATAAGTTTTAGGCTACACAGCCCTCAGACACAATCAGTTAGTTACTAGCTTTCATATCTCGTCATATCCATTTTCTTGCAAATTCCAAAGCCAAAATGACAAATTACAATGCTTACAAACTTTAGATAGACAATTTTTTGAGCATATTGCTTCTTAAAAATGCATCCATCCTCGAACCAGGTGGACTGAGGAGGTGGGAAGGGATGAGGCTCCAGGTGGATGGTGAGACAGGAAAAGACGGGGAATAGTAGTGAAACAGGGGTGGATTAAATTCAAGTATGTATGTAACATCATTATAAGTATAGAACTCAATGACAGGTTGACGGTTATGTGTGGCATCAGCTAGCATAATGTATCAAACTGGAACAAAATGAACTCTCCCAATTCTAGCATTCCAGAATAGTCCTTATTGCATAGGAAGTCAGAATTTCCCTCATCTTCTTTCCGAAAGGCCCTCTCAATATACCCATCTCCCTGCATTATTGAACATTTAGTTTACTGTGGATAAAAAGAATGCATATAACAACTGCCAACACTCTTATAATACTTGTCTTGTCCATTCCGTTTAATTATTACCACCACATAGAACGGTATTGTCTTTTTACCTTTTCCAATTTTTGAACATGCATGGTTTCAAACTTCTGAATTTGGTTTTCAGGGGGCTGCAGTAACACTAGCTGAATTAGGAGAGTATGATCGAGCTGCCTCACTCCTTGAGGATTTGGCGAAGGTTTTTCTTGATTAACCTGTTATAACTTACACAGAAATATTAGTCTTCCGATTTTTTTTAGTCCATCACTCTTATTACGAATTTACCTTGTTTGTTCTTCAGAAGAAACCAAGTGATCCTGATGTTTTCCGATTACTAGGAGAAGTTAAATATGAACTCAAGGATTATGAAGGAAGTGCCAGGGCCTATAGAAATTCGGCAATGGTTAGTGCTATTTGTATTCAGTGGACGCTTCACATTCTGTGATAGTTGATGCTGTAAAAGTTTCCATATTATAGACTAGGTTCGAGGGACAATGACTTGTATGAGATACTCGGTAGATGGTTTTCACCATAAAAACCAGGGAAAGCTTCTTGTTGTGATGATTTGTGTGGTGTTGCTATCAAGCTCTTGTCAGGTCATGCACTGGAGCACCCTTTTGAAGTTCTTTTCAATGCATGTCTTTTGTAGTATGGCTTTTTACTTTGCTTTGCCTTTTTTTCATAGTTAGTTAGAACAACCAGTTCTGTTTGGTGCCATGCAGAGAAAGCCACTGTGAAAAATCTATTGCTTGATGTCTACCTTGTTTAATACATAATTCAAGAAATGTTCAAAGCTTAAACATATTTTTACAGGTGTCAAAAACTATTGACTTTGAAGTAACTCGTGGTCTTACAAATGCACTGCTCGCTGCCAAGAAACCTGGCGAGGTTGGTTGACCTACTAATGTAAAATGCATAAACATGTTACTTGCAGTCTTCTTGCAGCAGTTGTACTTGCAGTCTTCTCTCGTGTCACTATTTCCTTCACTTTCCTAATAGTATTAATAATTATATGCTTATTATAATATTGTAGCTTTGTTTTACTTATACTTTCATTCTTGTTTGATATATTTATTTATTCATTTATTTGCCCCATTAGGAAATTCATGACAAACTATATAGCATGAGAAAATACCATATGCCTGTCGTAATCAAAAGTTTATATAAATATTATTTAATTATTTAAACAGATATTAGCAAACTCTAGAATTGTAAATTACTTAATATCTAAAAGTACATACCAAATAAACTAAGTGACTAGTATTTTTATTTATGCTTTTATCATGCATAGTTGATTAAACATTATGTTACTAAGATCTGCATTCTGTTTCTATTAATAATTAATTATGTATAAGTTGTAGATGTATTACTTTAAATACTATGTGAAGTATTCTATATGCATAGCTAATATATACTTTGTTACAACGTGGACTTTGTGAGCATTATTACTTCATATTAGAAAAAGTGAAAAAGATACAAATAAATAAAGAATAAGTTTGACAAGATCAATATAATATTTAGATAATAATAGCATAGGGGAGAGATTACTTGGTCACATGAGAGAAGAGAGAAAAATTAAATACAAAAAGAAAAGGGAGAAAAAAGAAATACAAATATTGTTGACATTGATGTGGCACTTTTGTCCTAAACAAGTATCTGACTGCACAGCTGCAATTGTTGTGAAATAGATTCCTTCTTGCATCTGTTCAACTCTGTCTTGCCTCAGAAACTGGTTATCTAGACGATATGAATCAGTCAGCAGGACAGTTTAGTGACATCAATGATGACTGTGGGTCATTGCTGATGTTGCAAGTTTCACAAGTTATAACAATAACTGACTGAGTCGAATACAATTTTGGCAGTGACCTGCAGTGTACATTTTTGCGGAGTAGGTATTTTTCTTGCCCTTGCGTCTTGAATGGCAGTGCTATACTTTCCTTCTGCTCAATGCAGGCTGTCCAAATGCTTCTTCCAATTCGTGAGATGCTGAATAATGAGAAAAATGTTCACAATAATTTTGAGGCAGAGAGCAGCATAGTGGAGAAAAGCTCTCAATTGGATCCCATTCAAGTAAGCATCTTTCTCTACCTATGATGTGCGGTATACTAATCAGTTGGTGTACTATTTTTTCAGACATGCCTTGGATTTACAGTGTCATGCTGGCCATTCATATGTGATGCATTATTCTCGGTTAGATTTTGATATGGGCTTTTGTAAAGAGATTGAATGCTTAGCGCCTGGGCTATAATAGTTTTCAGGTACAAAGAAATCAACATAATGAAGTACCTAGGGTTTGATACATAATAAACATTCCATCATTTTTAACAGACGGACTGTGGATTTGATAACCAATCCTGCCATTCTGGGAATTGCTACTGTAGGAATATTTACCTGATGCCCATGGGCTATGCCTTTTAGCCCTGAGTCTCCCTTCATAGACCAACTGTTTTGGAGGAACTGGGGCACTGGATTCTCACCAGTTTTTGAGTTCCTCAGTCTTCTTCCACGTCATTCACTACTGCTTTTTTAGATGAGCAACATGGTAATAAAGTAGAAAGATGAGGGCTTATTTATGGGCAATATTAAGCACATGCATGACAAGTAAACACTTGAATTAGAGAAGTTACCCCTTCCATCGAGTAGCCATGGACAAGTAATGTGGCCCTTCATTCTATACGTGCCAATCTAAACAACAGACACAGTCTATACCCAAGTTTTCTGCCATCTAATGAGGGTAAAAGGCAATCTAGTTTTAGTTCTTCCCTCACATCCTGCATACCGTTGTCCGCAGGAATATGCCTGCTGCGTGTTGACAGTTGCATCTGTTACTTCAAACACTCTTTGGAAAGTATTTGTGCATGTATTATATTTTACCTAATTTTTTGAGATATCTCTCTCTCACCTCCGTGTTTTGTAATTATCCTAATTAAAGAATTTTAATTTCCAACATGTGTTCTGTTTCTTTCCCTGTTGCATATGTTTTTGATTGCGTATTCTGTTGGGGTAATGATTACTTTTGCATGTCTTCTATAGGTAGACCTACTTGTTGGAAAAGCCTACTCAGATTGGGGGCATGTCAGTGATGCTGTAGCTGTTTATGATCAAATTATTTCTAGCCATCCTGATGATTTTAGAGGTTACTTAGCAAAGGTGCGCCGATCCTTACACTAGATTGTCCAAAAGGATTTATTGCTTGATGTTTACCTGATCTTCCGAAATTCTTGAAAGTATTTTTGTTTTTCCCATTCATTGATTGGTTGACTGCGATTCTTTGTGAAACGAGTTCCTTTCATGTAACAGATATACACTCTTTTGAGTTTTTTTGAAGAAGGTAGAAATCTTGAAAGTCAGCATTTTGCTTGATTTTTTAATGCAGGGTATCATCTTGAAGGAAAATGGTAATGCCGGTGGTTCAGCAAGGATGTTCATGCAAGTATGTAAATGGCTTTTAGAATTTGACTTGCAATTGATGTTTTGCTAGTTGTTTGAATGAAACTCGCTTGGGAAGTTTCAAAGAAGTGATGAGTTTTTTGTTATATTTGAGAGACAAATCATAACAAGAGGCCACCTATTTGGAGCAAGGCCTGACACTTAAAAAAAAGAATGATTAGCTTAAACAAGTCAAGCTTGATTTCATCTAATGGATACTTGAAGCTTGGTTTTTGGTACAGAGTCTCAACTGTTCTTGAAGAAAATGTATCCTGGGGTTTTCTTTGTGACCTTTGTTCTGCCAAATACCTTGATTAGATATGTGCATATGAACTCTTGCACATCAAGTTGTGATATTGTACATGTTTTGGAGCGATGTCAAGCTTTGTAGTTTAGTACGTGCAATGAGTCGGGTGTGCTTTACAGTTTGTTGTTAACAGATCATCAGTATCAAAGGATTTGAGAAAAATCTACTTGTGCACACGATCAGAATTTGTTTGTATGCATTATGCATGTGAAAAAGCAGAGCGAGTCAGAATTTTCGTTATTGGACTCGTAGGCCGAAGCAATAACGTGTTTGAAATATGCTTCTCAACAGGCTCGGTTCTTCGCTCCAGAGAAAGCCAAAGCACTGGTGGACAAATACTCAAGATGACATCTGCTTCTGCCTTCTTGTTGGTTTAACTGTGACTTGCTTGGGCGGAGGGACAGGCACGTATCTTGCTGTTTAAACATGTACTGCTTTTGGGAGGTACTATTACTGTCTGGAAAATGCTTTCGCAATTGCACATGCTATGAGCGCAATCCAATCCAGTCCGGGCGGCATTTTACAAATTTGCCTTTACGATCGCACATGCTGCCTGCCATTACCATTTACTACTGGTGGTGAGATTAGCCGTTTGGGACTGCCATTATCTGCTGCAGTATTGGTTTTGTTTTAAGCGTGTGATTAGTACACAAGTACAATGGCCGGCATACAATCATCACTGTACTGTGTTGTATTGTGAGGACCAGGCCATGAAGCTGGCAACGCCAGTCAAAGAGTAATAGAGCGAGTAGTTTTCCCTAAAAAACCGCTCATGCGGAAGTGCGCTGACTTGGCTCGGTGCAGCCCAGCACATGATGTCACGTGGGCATGGTTAATAATTATTGAACAAGTGAAAGCATCAAACATGTAGCATTGTAGAGAATTAATCTGTGTTTTAATATTCATCACGTTATTCAATTATGAGCCTGGGTTTGCAGTCAGTCTCCGACTGTGTCAAAAAAAAAAGAAAGGAATCTGATGTAATTTTTGAAACCTGATGGGAGGCTAGTGAAATAGTTAAAAATTTTAGGGGAGGTTTCTGAAATTATCACATCTGATATTTCCTCTCATTATTTTTCTGTAATACTTAATATTTTGCGCTGGCCAATTAAGCAACGGTGGAATCTGAACCTTCCCTCTCTGGTTGTGGCCCAGTTTAGAAGAGGAAAAAATTTTTTTTTTCTCCTTTTTTGGTGTAATTGCAGTCGCACTATTATATTTAGAATCTGAACGCATGGTTTGGAAATTTTTTGTTGAAATGGTTGTAGCATTTTACTGGACACAGTGAGAGAAATTGATATAATGGTCATTATTGAAATTGTAAGAGTTGAAGTTGTTTGTCTTAAGGGATAATGGTTGTAGAATTTTTTATCCCCTATTATTATGGACTTATTTAAAATACTATTGAGTTAGAATTTCTTTTCCTCCCTTGCAAACTTATAGTACAAAAATGTGCAGATCGGATCATTTCATAAGTTCAATTTTCCTTGAAAGGTGCAGTATAATCTTTTTCCTTCGTTTGAAAGCGAGTCCAATCTAACTCCGGTGGTGCCACCAAAGTAGGGCTGCAAACGAATCGAGCGGCTCGCGAGCGGCTCGAATCAAGCTCGAGTCGAGCTCGATATTAATCGAATTCGAGTCGAGCTCGAGCCGGCTGGAGTCAAACTCGAGCTCGAACTCGAGTTAAGAATATTAAGCTTGAGTATATTATATATATTTTATTTTTATTTCATAATAAAATTACGTATATTATATATATTTTATTTTTTATTTTCATAGTAAAATTACGTATATATCATTAATATTTTATTATTTATTTAAAAAAATATTATTTTATTTATTTTTTTAAAAATAAAATATTTATTTTTTATTTTTTTCGAGCTCGAGCTCGAGCTCGGATCGACTTGATTCGACTCGAGCTCGAGCTCGAAAATTACCGGCTCGTCGAGCTCGAGCTCGAAAATTGCCAACTCGTCGAATTCGAGCTTGGTAAAATTTAGTTAAGGCTCGGCTCGATTAACTCAAAACTCGACTCGGCTCGGCTCATTTGCAGGCCTGCACCAAAGTAATTATTCCTTCGTTCACACACAAGACTGAAGTGTATTGGTTTGCCTTCGCGGGGTGAATTGTGACCGGTGCATGGATAGCGAGCACCTGCTTTGCAGCACTTATTACAAAACATCAGTTCAATCCATCCGATCAAATCATTCAGTGCAGCACTTATTACAAAACATCAGTTCAATCCATCCGATCAAATCATTCAGTGACGTCTCTCACAGCATCATCTAACGTTACGTAACCATCAGAGAAACGACGACAACAACAACAACAACAGTAGTGATTTTAAAACAAGTAAGAATAAAGAGCAAGACTTCTTTTGAACTGATCGATCTAGCTTTGTAGTTGTAATTAGATACAGAGCCGGCACGTGATTGCCTTCCCCATCAATCTCCAAGGGCAGAAACAAATGGAGTAGTATCTAGTATCTAGAGAAAAGATAACAAAAATCGCACGAAGGAGATGGGATGAATTACAACGATTTTGTTGTATGTATATATGTTCCTTAGTGCTATATAGTAAAAAAAAATTGGGCTCATGGGCAGGCGAGGAACAGATCGCTAACGAGGGGATGTTCGGAGCATCGATCGATGTCGTCATCTGCACATTTGAGGAGGCTGGTGGTGGTGTGGCGAGTAACAATATCCGACATTGCTATTAATATCCATGTCCAGTTGATCTCCGCTAGCTGTCGTAGTCAAACCGAAATCGTGCAAGTGAAATGCATCCGGCGTATCCCTCCTCTCGTCCAGCCACGGATTTAAGGGGGGGCTGGTGGGGGCTTAAGCCCCCCCCAAGCCGCCGGAAAACCCCCTATATATAGGGGATTCCGGCGGCCATTGGTTTAGATTTTGGTAATAATACTAACTGGAAGAAATCCCTAGTATGAAAGTCGTAAGGTGAAATTCTAGAGAAGAATTGAAGCGGGGGTTAATTTATATGCTAGTATATGATCAGATAGCTTTGGATTTGAGCGAGGACATCAGCATTGGGAATGTCTTTTTATACTTGGCCGAGTGAGAACGAGACAAGAAGGTTCCTGGCTAAGAGGATGAAGAATTCATGGGCAATATGCCAGCTTGATAACGCGACGTTAAATTAATGGATGGGTGTGGTGCTTTCATTATTTGGGTGCTTCTTAACTGGCCTGGTCCCCAAAGTGGACATTGACCTTTTGTATGGAATTTATGGCAATTGAGGTGGTTGAGGTGGTTTGCAGAATTGAGTAGTAATGCTGGATGGGCAGCCTAAAGTCAAGAAAGTTCCAAATATCCAGCTTTGTTTAGTTTGAGTACGTCAAGTCTTTGCCCACTGCAAATGGAACTTCTCAAAGTCTTTCCCATCCTCTCTTTTGGAGACCTTATTACATTTTGTGAATGAATTTGAAGTTTTAACAGTTATTGCTTAGTCTAAGTGGCATGGATCACAATTGGATCAAGACTGTATTCTGTACACAAGCTAGACACATAGTACATTGTAATGTTCTTTTCTGTTGTTCAACTTGTCATTATTTTTCTATTCCTGAGTAAACCATCTGTGTTTACTTTTCCTCTCAAGCAGGTGTTAAGCTTTACAAAGTCGTCATATTTTACCAAACTGAAAAAAAAATGCACTTTTAGTTCTCAAGATTTAAAAGTTAAAATAAATTACTATATCTAGTTCTCAACCTTAAAAAAAAAAGAATTGAATTATTTGAGTGCAACAACTACCAATACTTCAAATGTTAATCAATAACAAATTTTTGGGTATGTATAATTATATGTTTTTATTATTTTTATAATTATTGATTCTAAATTTTACTTATTAAATATATTTATTTCGTCACAAAAAAATTTTTTTAATACACTTCAGCCCCCCCAAAAATAAATTTCTGGCTCCGTCCCTGCTCTCGTCCATCATCTTCAGGATCTTCTCAAACACAGCAACTTGGCAAGGGATCTTTAGAACTCCTTCTTGTTGGAACCCGAACTCTTCTTCAGCTTCTCTGAGTAGAATCCCAAAAGCTTGGTGACCCAGATACTCCATTGGGATCACAAATCTCTTGAGCTCTTCTCCCACGCATACTGCTAGATACCCTTTGGGCACCACGTCGCTGGAGCCACCCGAGACCGCACCGTTATTTAGGGAGCTGCTGCTTTCTCTTTCAGAGAAAGACTGTGTTTTCTTGAGGAACTTGATGCTCTTACTACTATTACTGCTGCCGCCACTGCTGTTAGTGTTGTTGGTACTAGTGGTGCCGGTGTGGCTTATTAAGCTGCTGCCGCCGGTACCTTTGGCCGCGAGCTTCTTCCATTTCTTGAGAATCTGTTGAAGCCTAACTATTTCTGTGATTTTGTTAGACTTCTTTGAATCCATATGCTACTTGGAACCGCGGACGAAAAAAATGCAGTGAATATTAGCCCTAAACCGCAATCAGTTATGGAGTCTGTGGGGCAATTGATGGTTAACTCGAAAAAAGATGTGCTCTCTGGATTCGCTCACTGCAGTAGGCATGCAACTACCACTACCAGCAAGCAGGGGGTACGCTCTCCTCTTCTCCTCTCTCTCTCTCTATATATATATATATATATATATAGATATATATAGACACACACACACATACACACCACGCGCACGTAAATTAAAGAGGTGGTACAGGACTTGGATTCTTAATTGGTCTTTGGATTCTTAAAGTTCAAATTAGTCGGAGTACTTTTTTCACTCATATGCTACCTAGTGGCTAGAAAAGCACTATTAGCACTTAAATCGCTGTAAAGAAGCCAAAAAACAACTAGTACTCCCTCCGTTCCACTTTGATAGTCCCATTTCTTTTTTCACACAGTTTAAAAAAAAGTAGTTAACTTTGTTGGAAAAATAAATTTAGATTACTATTTTCCTAAAATACCCTCACATTAAATATGGTACAACTTTATGGGAACTTGAATTGACGGTAAAAAAAGAATCAACTCTCATTAAATGGGGTAGGTTTATAGTAATAACAACTTACATTGAATAAGGGTATTTTAGAAAAAGTAAAATACAACTACATTCTTCAATTGGAAAGTGGACTATAATTTGGGACAGACGAAAAAGGAAAACGAGACTATCCAAGTGGGACGGAGGAAGTAATACTTTAATCGCGGTAGGGAGCCAGACAAAAAAAAAAAGGGTTAAGTTTGGGACGATTCGGGACGATATGTGATTAACGGCCACCGGTAATGCTGCAAGAGTTTTTGACTGGTCCGGCTTTCTGCCTTAAACGTTAATTAAAACACTTGGGAACTATGCATGCTGCATGAATGGGCTCAAGCGACAGTGCCATTCCAGGTTGTTGCTGTACCTACGGCAATAATTAACTCCACCCAGGTTCAGTTAGTACTAGATTTTTGTTCTTGGAATATGCAATCTGATGCCTAATTTACGAACGGGTCGTCAATGCCCATATAATGCTCCATCGAATTCTTTATTATTTCTCCTCTTTTCCATGTACTCTATGACTCCCCGTTGGAAGGTGCGTTTTTCGGGTGTTGATTTAAAACTTTACTATAGAAAATTTTAAAAAAAGATTTTTAAAGTGTATTTTTTTTTGAATATTTTGAAATGTAGAATTTAAAAATTTTGAAAAGTTTTTTGAGATTATTTTAGCTAAAATTTTTAAAAAATTTGTAGCAAACAAACTTGACAAAAAGTTTGGCTTCGAAACAAGGCCTGAGTTGATTGGCTCCCGCTTCTTCTTTGTAGGAATGCTAGAAGGAACCAAGCTGTGCCACCTATAAATTCTAACTAAAATTCATCAAATTATAATTTGCTTTGAAAGAAATTATAATTATAAACAACTTGCTTATCGTGATGGAGTAGAGATTTATTTTATTGTATTGAATAGATAATATCTTGCTGTATTGTACAGACAAACAACAACAAATAATTCAAAAATCAAATACATGAGAATTGAGAAATGCAAAACTAGTTTAATGTTAACATAAATGATACATGTTTTACAAAGCTCAAATATCATGCTATTATAAATTTATAATTACAAATACGTAAAATTTCACCATTATTGCTTTCGCAAACAAGACATCATCATGTAAAAACTTTGATCTTACAAATTCACAACAAAACTTACAGGAAATTTGAATGGAAGGCTTTTCAATGCATAAAAAGGGTACAAAAATTTAGTACGAAAGAATTACTAAAAAAGTGCAAGATTCAATTATACATTGAAAAGAAACTATAACATCATAATTACAAAATGCAAAATTTTACATTTAGATTTAAAACTAACCTCGCAAAAGGAGAATAAACTTTCAGAACTAAAATAATGGAAGGTTAATGAATAGTAAGGAGGCCAAACTAAAATAAAAAAAAAACACCATGGTAACATGATAAAGAAGCAAAAAAAAAAAAAGAAAAAAGAAAAAAGCTAAATAAAATATAGTTAAAAAAAAACTTAAATCCATATTTGAAAACGGGAAATGTAAAAAAAAAAAATAGGAATAAAAAAATAGAACATATCAAACAGTAGGAGTAGTGGTAGTAAAAGATCTATTGCCTATATTTTTGCTAAAAAAAATAGAGCTGATTATGAATCATATTTTTTGAACAAAGGAAGAAAGGAAACATCCATTCTCGTACAAGAAAAAAAAATACATTCAATTAATTCTAGAGGAAAAAGGAAAAGATGCATGATTGAGTGGGAATGAGGAAATGCATAGAAAAATTAGGATGAAAAAAAAAGAAGGGGAAAATCAAAATACTGGATTAAAGAGTTAAAATTAAGGGAGGAAAAAGTGACAACATAAATTAGTTGATTGTTGCGATACTTCTTCATAGTTAATAATAATCATCTAAAAAAGAGTAAGAAAATAATCCTTATATAATTAATTATGAAAAAAAATGATGGGGAAAAAGGAAAGATGGACAAAAAAGAGGGAGATGAAGGTTGAAGGCAAAGGTAGAAAGAGGAAGAAGAAAAGAATTAGGAGGAGTAATGTTTATGATTTTTGACTAATCAAAGAAAATAGTGGAGCAAAAATTCAACTAAAAATAAAAACTGCCACTTGTAAAAAATATAGACAATACATGTGTCAACAAGATGTGTTGCTATAGTAAATTGGTTCCTTTTTCTTATATACATACATATATAAGATAGATTAAACCAAACATCAATAATGTATAGCCACGTGTCTTCGTTGTATTGGTTAACTAGATAGTTGCATTGTGAGTTGGTAAAGTTGGCCACATTGAATTAGACCCATGGTATTATTACTAGAAGTCAGCCAGCAAGAGACGTAATACTATATAGCCTCTCGTCCGTCCCCTTTAAGCAATGGCTTCGTTATTTTGTATTCTAGTCAAAGTTTCGTTTGATTACTAGAAAACTTCCTTTGCCTCAATATCATTCTTTGTTGATTGTTCCTGTGGATTTATGTGTATTTTGTTTTGTTTGGGTCCTACAAAGTGGTATCAGAGTTACGCTAGATTGAAGTATGGTAAACCTTAACTCCAATATTATTTGTTCTATCCAAAAACTCAAAACAAAGATAGAGTTTATTTTTTAACAGAAACAAATGATAACCCATCTCAAGGCATGTAAATTACATCGATATATTGAATGTACACTTGCCTAGGATGCTAGTGAGAATGATAAGGCAAAAAGATAGTTTGATTTTGTCACAAATTGATCAGGCAATTGACATGTAAATTTAAAAAAAAGGGGAAAAGAGTCCCAATGACCCTCTAACTCTTTCCCAGATAAAGTTTTAGCCCTCAAAAAATTAACGGTAAAATTTTGACCCTCGATCTAATAAAATAGTATATTTGTGGCCCTTCTGTCAAATGTAGTAGTTAAAATTAACGAAAAGCATCATCTTATGAGACGCGCGACCAAATATCAAGGGCATTATAGTCCTCCTCCTCCTCTGCTTCATTTGGTGTTCTCTTCCGCTCATTCCACCTCCAAATGCACTAGTTTCTGGCATCTGAGGCACCCTAGAGTTCTCAACCACTACAGATGTTTTCTCTGCTTCATCCCGAGAAGGAGGTGTTGAGCCTGCACTTTTCTCAACATTCTCTGTCAATATCAACCTAGCAGTTGCATCATTTGCACCATTGTCAACCTCCACGACTACTTCCTCCTTTCTGGAGGGTGCAATAAATCTTTTAGATGAAGCCTTTTTAGGCTCTTTATAAGCCTCCTTTCTGTAGATGTTTTATAGACACTTTTCTTACTTATATAAGCACCTTTAGAGCAAATGCAACCCAAGGCCCGCCAAAATTTTTTCAGTCTCCTATTGATGAACCGGAAACTGCAAAATCTCCTAAAAATCATGAAACAATGCCTTAATTTTCTAATTTTCTTCAATTCTAGTATTATCTAGCTCAAAACTAAGCAGCATTCTCCCAAAACCCAAAACACTTCAATCAATTAAAACCTTTAAACCAGGATTTACAGCCAACCCATCAGTCCAAATCAATGTACCAACAAATTCTTGTTTACTTTTACCAGTAGTAGTAATTGAAAATGCATAACCGCCGCACTAATTGAAATTCTTGTTTACACTTTACCAGTAGCAGTACCTACCACATAACCACCGTTGAGGAGTTTGAATTGGAGGGGTGCAAGTGGAAGTGAAAGTGGAAGTGGGCGGGTGGTCGGATGATTCTTGTTTTTTAAGGAATAAGCAGCTCCAACTCCAACTCCAACCCCAGCTCCTATTTCCATTATTTCCATTTCCCTTCCTTTCGTGTTCCCACCATCGGCTGCTATAG